>NW_024070210.1:52404406-53004406 GCF_014754425.2 Oryx dammah
GTGTGTGTGTGTGTGTGTGTGTGTGTGTATACGTATTTTCTTAAAGGATCCTAAAAATTATTAGAGGCTTCCATGCTAGTACCTCTCCCTCCCAGAAGGGCTTCTGCCTTGCCCTCCTTGTACCTCGGATTCCAGTTGTCTTCTGAAGCAAGAAAACTGGACCAAAGCCTTTCAGTCTGGAAAACACAAGCCCTCACTACTAGTTATCAGCGGGTCCCTCAAGCTCCTAAGCTTTCTAGGCTCCTATCTCAGGACCCTGGAGCCTGTCCTGGCCACGCCAAGAAACCCCTCAAACGCTGCACCTCCTTAGGAGCTGAAGCGTGCTGCAATTCCGGCAAGACCACTGCCTCCAACCCAACCTCCGCAGAGGTTCCTCTTGGGTCCAACTGGTTTATCTGTAGAGGGTTTGTCAGCCTTTCTCCAGTAGTGCCCCAGAGACAGGTCAGCATCCCTCCCCCACCCCTGAGTACCCACCTCCTCCTCCTGGTTATTTTTTTCTGAATTAAGAAGGTGACATTATTCTTTTCTTCAAGCACTTCTGTTAATATTGAAAAACGTGCGCTTGCATCTCAAGCAAGGCAGCCCAGACGCGAGGGCCATTTCAATATTAATGAAATTGTTTAATCTCCTAAATTCACCGTGTTTAAGTTATGTTTTGGTGAGTTATTGACCACCTCCGAAACTATGGTTAATGGAAGGTGTGTGCATGTGTATGCGTGTCCGCATGTGCAGTGCACACACGTGCATGCATGTTTAAAGATCCTTTTTTATGCTAACCCCAAACAGCTACACTAATAATGCTCTAATATCACTGACTGTCAAAACGTCACACCCAGAAATCTCTCACCACCACTTCATCCTCCTCCTGCCAAAAAAAAAAAAAAGTTCTCATATTTCCAGACTGAAGATGATTTATTGTGGGCTACAGGTACTGAGTTTTTAAAAACAAGAGAGTAGAAATTTCGTTTGAAAACCATAAAGGTTAGAGAATGTGCAGAAACCAGTGGGAATGCCTAGCATCTACATTTGTAGATGGCATGCAAGCGGGCAGGGTTAACTCACTATTTTATAGCAGTTTGATGATGATGGTGACAACGATGATAATGATAATAATAATTCACTGACTCTCCAGAGATGAATCCAAACTGAAGGAAACCAGTTACCCACAGTAGGCAGGGTGATCCTAGGCACATCCCCATCCTCTCCTCTCCAAAAAAGGAAAATCTGGTTCTTTGCAAATCTAGAAGGTAGTGCAGTTTTAGTGGGGCTGCAGGCAGCTTTTTTTGCTGGGCCCTCTAAACCCTACATAACTTTTTTCTATGTAAAAAAGGGGGGATGGGGAGAAAGTTTCAGCTGTAAAATGCAAACTTTCAGCCCACCCTTACTCCTCTTTTAAACCACCTGCGGAAAGCAAGAGACAACTGTGTAAACCAAACTCAGGCCCTCCCCAGGTCTCTGCACCGTCTTCCCAAACAGCCCCAGAGCCTCCAACCAGACTCCTGGAGGACTTTTAAAGTGAAGACCTTGCTTATTTGCCCAGATACACTATTTTAATTTTTTATATTTGGCCGATACACTTAGATTCAAAATGGGCTTTTACACGGGGCTGTCCGATAGTTTTGTTGTTTTTTTTTTTAATTTTAAAATCCTCGCTTAAAGCTACACACCCACTGTGCCGCGTTAAGGAAGCAGCCTAGGAAGGTCAAATCAAACTTTGACCTGCCTCTCGGAGGACTAGGGGAAGGACGTATTTTCATTACAATAACCCATGTAACCATTCCCGGGTAATGCCAAGCGCAGGGAAAGGGTCTGCTTCAGGGGAAAGCTGTGCCTGAAGTTAGCCAACAATACAAACCCGATACACTGCAAAGGAAACAAAATACCCCAATAGCCAAGCAATTTCCATGTCAAATACCATCTGCGCAGCAGCTCCGTCTGTGAATGTGAGTGGTCGCCTGTAGCCTGTACCCCTGCTTCCGCCGCTACCACCCCATACCTTCACACCGCGCACCCTGGCCAGCGCGTCCTGCTCCCACCGGTGGCAGAGGCTCTTCCCCCTCGCCCAGTCTTGAGCTGGAAGTGATTCCTATTGGCCAAGGTGTCCATGTAAATAGGTGTGAAAGAAACCAGAGCTGGCCAGGCTCTTTCCCTCTCGCTCAGTCCCCTCCCTCTGCATCCCCCGCTCCCCCTCCTCTTCCTCCTCCTCCCAAGGCGATTGTCATATGATAGCTAAGAAGTGGCACATTAATGAAGCACCGCTACGGGGGTCTTTTCTGCTCCTGTCACCGCTTAAAACTATCAGATGGTTCGAGGGAGGACATGGAGGCAGCTACCTAGCTCAGCGGAGCTGCGGAGCCCAGAGCAGCGCCCTCCGGAGCCCCGAGGCCGCTGCTGCGAGCGTCCGCGCCGGAACTCCGCAGCCGAGCTCGGCCACCCGCGGAGCGCACGGCCAGAAGCGCCAGGGACCGGGCGGCGCGGGGCGCTGCGGGGCTGAGCTGTTGGGCTCAGAGACGTACGGAGCCCAGCGGAACCTGGACACTGCGCCCTGGCTGCGCGCCGGGAGGGACAAGGCGAGCAGCAGCGCCATCCCGGATGCGGACGCGCAACTTGGGGCAACTTTAAGGTGAGCGGCTCACGGTTGCATCTCTACCCCCAGTTCCCGCTCCAGGTCCGGGCTTACTTCCAGGCTACCCTCACGCCGCTCGCCGGCTTCCTTTCCCGCGCCCCCTGGTTGCGTCCCACTCGACACACAAAGTTGGTGGCTGAAGAGCTTAGACTCTGGCTGATCCAGCGCCAAAGCCCCCTACTTGCGCCACCCCCGAAGTCTGTTCTTGGCCTGGTTGCCCTCGTCTGTGCATCCACGTCCTCCTCCCTCCCCCGCTTATCTTTCCCCCTTCCCAGATCCGAGCAGGCCCGCGCGGACCCAGAGCTAGGAGGGGGCAAAGAAGAAGATGCCTCGGCCGGGCCGCAACACGTATAGCGACCAGAAGCCGCCCTACTCATACATATCGCTAACCGCCATGGCCATCCAGAGCTCGCCAGAGAAGATGCTGCCGTTGAGCGAAATCTACAAGTTCATCATGGACCGCTTCCCCTACTATCGGGAGAACACGCAGCGCTGGCAGAACAGCCTGCGCCACAACCTCTCCTTCAACGACTGCTTCATTAAGATCCCGCGGCGGCCAGACCAGCCTGGCAAGGGCAGCTTCTGGGCGCTGCACCCCAGCTGCGGGGACATGTTCGAGAACGGCAGCTTCCTGAGGCGCCGCAAGCGCTTCAAGGTGCTCAAGTCGGACCACCTGGCGCCCAGCAAGCCCGCTGACGCCGCGCAGTACCTGCAGCAGCAGGCCAAGCTGCGCCTGAGCGCGCTGGCCGCCTCGGGCACGCACCTGCCGCAGATGCCCACGGCCGCCTACAACCTGGGCGGCGTGGCGCAGCCCTCAGGCTTCAAGCATCCCTTTGCAATCGAGAATATCATCGCACGCGAGTACAAGATGCCTGGGGGGCTGGCCTTCTCCGCCATGCAGCCAGTGCCCGCCGCCTACCCGCTCCCCAACCAGTTGACTACGATGGGCAGCTCGCTGGGCACCGGCTGGCCACACGTGTACGGTTCCGCAGGCATGATCGATTCAGCTACCCCCATCTCCATGGCAAGTGGCGATTACAGCGCCTACGGTGTGCCACTGAAGCCTCTGTGTCACGCAGCGGGCCAGACACTGCCCGCCATCCCCGTGCCCATCAAGCCCACACCGGCCGCAGTGCCTGCCCTGCCCGCGCTGCCTGCACCCATCCCCACCTTGCTCTCGAACTCGCCGCCCTCGCTTAGCCCCACGTCCTCTCAAACAGCCACCAGCCAAAGCAGCCCCGCTACTCCCAGCGAAACGCTCACCAGCCCGGCCTCCGCCTTGCACTCAGTGGCGGTGCACTGACCCGCAGAGGCCGGCGCCCCGTCTTGTTCCCCTCCCCGCCAGCTCACTCGCCTCCCCCGGCTCCCAGTCTTGCCCTCCTCGACTTGGGACACCCTAATTTGTCCATTTCACCTTCGGCCAACCCTCTCTTCCCCGTGAGAACTTTTGTTTTGGACCCAGGAAACGAAACACAAACTTGCAGATGGGCTAGGAGGCGCGCGTGGGAGTTGTCCTCGCCCCCAAGAGGGAAAGGCAGGGAACGCCTGAGCCAAGTCGTCCCATGCCCGGGGCCCCGAAACCCTCTCCCGGTGAAGAGGCAGGGGAGTTCCTGCCTCCTGCCGCCTCGGAGAGGAGCGCGTGTTCGTTCGGCCCGGATCCGCGAGGCTCTGGACACGGCGCCGTTAGCTCCAAGCCCAGAGAAACCGTCTCCGAGGTTTCCTGGAACATATCTCCCCTAAGGGCTGCAGCCACCCAGCGGAGAGCCAGATCTCTGTTTACGTCCTGGAAATCTGCCGCGAAAAGGGACCACTAACTTCCTACCCCACTCGCCTCCGCCCATCCGGCAGGGGCTGGGCGGACCACAGCTTCCCTGAGAAGCGGCCCTGCTTCCGCGGCTTCTGCAGTTTTTTTATTTTGGGTTTTGTTTTCTGCCAGAGGCTCCTGGTGCTGGGAGTTTAGGGGAGAGGCTACCAAGCTGGGAAGGAGACGTTTGTCCTCAACACAAACAAAATAAAAGTAAAAGTAACCTTGTATGTTTACAAAGCGCCCGGTAAAACGTCAACAGTGAACTTGAATCCGTACTGCTTTGGCGGGCGAGCGGGCAAAGCCCACTTTACAAGTACCTGTTGTAATGTGAATGTTTACTCCGCATTTCTGGCCAGGTTTAGGGGAGGGAAGGGGTGGGTATGGGAAAGTTAATTAGGATGTTAACTTTCCGATTACTTAGAGACCTTTTTAACTATTTATTTTATTGTTGGAAGGAAAAAAAGAAAATGAAATAAGTCCAAACTAAGAAACCATCAAGGGCAACCCTAGAAGAACTTAGATAAGCTGACTGGTAACACGAAGGAGGTGTCACCGGATAGGTCTCCCATGGACAAGTCTTTCTGTTTGCTACAGGAACTTTTTCAAGAAGCTCAAGGGCTGCAAAGAGATGTAAATGATTGTGAATAGGAATGATTATACACTGTGTAAAATGCACTTTTGTTTGCTATATTCCTTTAGAATCTTAGGTAATTTGCTGGAAAACAAACTGTTGTTCTGGTGTGACCTGCTTAAGTTAAAAAAAAAGTTGTAGTGTCATCAGAGCTGTACCACCGTTACCTTTCATTTTCTCTCCCTCCCTGTACAGAATTAGCATGGCGTTTTAAATATTGATGTTCTTGTTCCCAGCATGCCTGTTTTAAGACAAAGAATTTTAAAAAGGTGTCTACATTAAATTATGAACCTAGTCCAAATAATATTTTCTCATTAAAATATGTAAATTCAAATTTTAGTTGTGTGTGTTTTTGAAAAGTTGCTACAAACAATAACTCTACCAAAGATAGATGTAGTGCTTCTCTAAGCATGCTTTCTGCAATTCATTGTCTGAGTAGTTTGTCATTTTCATAACTTATTTTTAAAACAAACCTCCTCTTATGCACTTGCAGACCAGGGGATAAATTATTCAGATGAACTCTTGAAGACATTTGCCCAGAGAGAGAGTTGAAATAGTCTATTTTCTAGTATAGATCAGGTGCACACGTGCAGTGCTGAAAGAGAAACTGTTAGTGAAAAAAAAAAGTACTTTATATTTATTTTGTCTATCTTAAAACATACATTTTACAAAATAGTAGTTATATGAATATATGGCTTCTATTGAAACCAGGTAGAGGCGATATGGAGATAAAGAACTTGAAAGCAAACTTGCTTACTCAATATTTATATTCTGATACACCTATTTGCAGTGACCCTTCATTTCCTTGGTCCTTTAAATTATTCCAGTTGTTGAAATTTTCTTTTTCAGAATTGCTTAAAAGTCCACCTAGCTTGTCAAGAAACCTGTTCACTTTTAACTGAATAGATTTCTCTTTAATCCTTCATCTGGGAAAATAATGCTTGGTGCATTTATTTTAAAGAAATGAATGAAGTTAAATACCTGCCTGTAAGTATTTGCTTTTACTTCAGATTTTTGCAGAGAATTAAAGTTTGCCAAGAATGTATGGCTCAAGGCCAATTAAAACTTTATTGAAGGGGTCACCATATTTCCAGAGTGAGGTGTGTATTCAACTAATGAAGTTACAAGACAAAGACAAACTTAAATGGTGATTAACACTTTACTGTGTAAAATGATTAAACAAGAGACCTTGTGCAACACAGAGAAACCCACCCAGAAATCATCATGACTATACTCCACTAGGAGAACCCTTAGCACCTGCGACCTTTATATATTCAGAGGGTTATCTGAAAAAGAAAATTAGGATTAATGCAAAGGATAATTAATCCTGTTGTGACTTTTTTTTTTTTAAAGGAAGGATCCCACACACAGCCAAAAAAAAAAAAAAGGGTGGAAAATAAATGAATCATTGGACTGATTAAAATGCATGAAGCCACTAAAGCTCGTCAGACAGGGGACAACTAAACTCATTCATCAAGCCCAATTCACAATTATATCAACACGATCAGCTAAAGAAAGCCTGGAAAACTTATCCACCCTGGGCCAGGAGACTCTTGAAACTTTGTTCCCAAGCAGAAATCATCTACAGTTTAAAAAAAAATGAAATACCATTTGCACTACTTTCTGCAAAATAAAATTAAAAGCCATCTCAGGAATATTCTAATCTCCTGGAATTCACTAACACTGCATTTGAACTGCGAATGAAGGGAGCATAAAGGGCTAACATGGGCCTCAAACGTTTTCTAAATTTTCAGCTTACATAGGTAAAATGCTCTTCCTAGTAGCAGCAATAGAATTTAGAGGCAAGTGAAGTGTACATATACACATTTAATAAACAGAGGGAAATAAGATGCAGGTCCTATTTCTGATTTTTAGCAAAGGACTGATTTCAAGTCAGCATTTGAAAATGTGCTTTTCAGCTGTTAAGTTCGTCATGGTGTATTGCAAAGAATGAAATAACTTCGGCATTGTGAGTCCTCCTTTCACCACTGCAGGCATCTTTTCTCAGACGAAGTTGAATGAGTAAAGTAAAAAATCCATTGATGATATTTTGACCTTCATCAGGAGTCCAAAGGCAGCCCAAACACACAGGCCTCCATCCCACTCCAACTCCAGCTTTGAGACTTGCACCCAGTTGAGCTGAAGTACCCCACAAATAAGGAAGTTTATAACTTCCATACCTTCAATGGCTTTCTTTGTCATGTTAAATCTTTTCACCTGGCCCAAGTCCAAAGTCAATACACATAGCTTTAAAATAAAACTGGAAAAGACAACCCCATGCTGTAAGGTGTATATGTTAGGGATCTCACCCAAAGAATGGCGTTAAGCTATATTATTTTCTATTTTGTAAATTTGGACAATATTGATTTTTTAAAATTTAGGTTTTTTATTTGAAAATTGGACTCTTCTGTTACTTTTGGTGTTTTGCATGCTTCTGTGCTCAACTGTTTTTAAGTGGCTTTCTCTGTGATTTGGGGAAATGCTTACACAATGCATGAGTTTTGTGAGAGAGAGAGAGAGAGAGAGAGAGAAGCTGTTGAAGTTCTCACTGTTTCTATTGCCTGGGCTGGGGGTTTTGAGAAGCAGAAGCGGTGCTAGTAAATGATCCTTGGAATGGCTTAAATATTACAGCAGCGAGCTTAATTCCTTTAAAATAGATGAGAACATTGAGTGTCCTGGAAGCATAAATCTGGCCAGGTGCTCAAGTGGTAGGTGGGAGGGAGAAAGCATCCAAGGGGAGTGCTTCTAACAGAAGGTTTTACATTAGTTTATGCCAGATTGGGGGGGCGGTGGTTCAGGGAGGGTTTATACTTTTGCAAATGGAAACTCCCTTTGTAAAAAGGTATCCATTTAAGTAACAACAGGATCAGAATCTGTTCTCCAATTCTTAATATAAATGTCAATTAATTTTTTTCTCCTAAAGCCACATATACACAGAGACACCCAAACAAAAACAAAACAAAAACAATCCAACCCACCAGCTGTGAAGCCTCAAAAGGGATGCATTTGTTTCGTTTAAACTAACAACAAATTATCTAATTAATATGTTTCAATTACAGCATGAAAGGCACAGCCCTTGGACCGCCCGCCGTGGGGGCACAATAGCCCCAGAGCCCACTCTAGGAATTTACAATAACTTCACATCTGTTTCTTTATTTCCCACTTTTTGAATCTAAAACTCCTCTCAAGATCACTTCAAACCACGGCCTGAGTTATGAAATATGTCCCGGTGTTAAAGGGGGATGAAACTTTGCTTCATTTGCAAGCAAAAAAGTGAAAGCCCATTGAAGAGCATTAAACAAATATATTAGAATTCTGTCACTTTATGCAATTGAGTAGATCAAATGAAGGGTCCCGGCCACTTCATTCACTCTCATTCACTCGAATAGAAAATGCAAAGAATAGCAACCCGAGACTGGGCCACCGATGTAGATTTAGCTCCTTTTTACTGGGAGACAAAAAGGCTGAATTTTCACAAACACATTGCTGACTCGGGGACTAGGAAACCAGCACTGGAACCCCTTTGGAATTTAAATTCACTTTATCTTCCTCTCTCTTTGCGGAGATCTGTTTGCACTACAGTGCAAGATGCAGCAGGCATCCTCTGGCTTCTGAAAACTGGGGGAGGGGAAGACCGTGAGTGGGGGTCACTACGTGGGCCTCAGGAGTCTCAGGGAGCTCCTGGTGGTCAACTGACACTCGGGTCTAAGATAGTAACTTTGATTTAAACAAATCTTTATCTACACCATTATAAACATCAGTAGATCACACACATCTCCTAGCCTCTTACCTCCCTGCTTGGCACGAATTATATAAATGGCTTGTTTTCAAAGACCAGAATCACATCTGGGTCATCCAGTTTTCTTCTTTCAACTAATATCTGGTCAGTGGTGTCACAACAGACTTGAAAGCTCAGCTTTCAACCTCACCCACTCAGTACTGTTCTTTCTCTGTCTCTCCCACATACGCACGTGCATACATACACACTTTCTGATAGCTACCCTATCTGAGCACAGTGACTGTAAATTTGTTAAGTAAAAATCAAGAGATGAGATATTCTTTGATTAGATTTTTCAAGTTGGATCTTCTTATATTTTTATATCCCATTCCCGGGTGGAGTGGGGTGGGGTGGGAAAAAGCCGCATGTGTCTGTGTTAACTGAGATAATCTTGTAGAGATACTTCTGTCCTGCGTCTTCAATGGCTGATAGTTTTGTTTTGACGAACTTTACAGATTTTTATGTTGTCAGCACCTTAGAAAGCTTACATTGGCTGTTTGAGCTTCTTCCAGAGACAGAGCAGGGAAAAATAAAGCAGGAGGTTTCTTTTCTTTTGAGATGTGACTGCAGAGAAATGAACCAGTTTTCCTAAAACTTGAAGCAGGAAGTATAGGGAGGGGTTTTTACTGGATTTTTTAAATGTGTCTGGCACTTTTTCCAGATACATCCAAAGCTTGAATGCTTTTCTTTTTAGCTTAGAGATTTGTTAGGTCATATTTGACACTATTTTTCATTTAATTTGTGGGACTGCTGTCTGGAGCAGAGGACAGGAGATAGCCCAGACCTACAGCTACATAAAAGACACTGAAGAGATAGCTGGCTGTTTCATAACCATAAGCTATCAAACTCACTGTAAGTGATAATAAGCAATAAACTGATCAGAATGGTAAAATAAGAACGGTATCAGGAAACATCCATGAAACAATTATAATTGGTTAAATAAAGCCTTCCTTAGAAGACTTTCCTTCCAGAAATTTTCAAGAATATATGGACAAAAGGTTCTTTGGAGGCAGCCTCCTTTTGCCTGTGTCTGCAAATAACCGATGTCAAATCAGTTGCAAGCTTTTGAAGGAACAAACTCAGAGCATTAATTAGAGCAGCTGAAGCTCACAGATAAAAAGCATTCTTTAAATATCTGTTGTTTGGAGACACTGTGATTCTGATTCATGTTTTACAGACTGTATATTTTTATTTACTCAAATAATTTCTTCCCCAGAGTGTTCCCTGTTGACTGGGCTTACTAAGGTACACTGTAAGTGCAGAAAGAAGTGTTGGTTTGCAGAAATACGTGTTTCCAAACTCTGCTTTTACTAATGATTTCTCTCCCCTCCTTTCTGAAATACAATGCATTGGTCCATGATTCCAGCACACAGGAGCATATAGAGAAACTGTTCAATAGAGGATCTTAATTTTGTGCCACTTAGAGGGAGCTTAGTATTTATGAAGTAGTATCTAGAGTGTTTTACATTAATTAGAGCAGCTCCTTGGAGAGACATTACAGCCAAGAATGGTTTCACACAACAGGGAAACACTGAGCATTTCAACTACCCCACAAGATTTGCCATAGCAAAAGACAGAGCTGCAAGGGTCTGCTCACTCGGAAATCCCAACATATATATTATTTATTTACATATGTTTGATAGACAGACTAAAGGTCTATCTATAACTGTTTCAATAAACTGATCATTGCAAAGTTCCCTATCACCCTGGTTGCTGTGATATTTTATGTCAGCTACAAAACAGCCACAACAATAACCTGAAATAATGGTCTGTCTCAAGATTCCTGATGTGATTTCATATTGGATGAAAAAAACTGACAAATGACTATCCAACACTCCATGTTCAATGGATGAGTCAGTCTGCATCTTATATTTCTGTGACTTCCTGGAAGATGTTAAGCATTCTCATCCTTGTGTGTATGTTGGTGGGGAGGGAGACAGCAGGGGAGAGTAAGGAACAACAGACAAGGATGAAATTTGATGACTATCTCATCAGTCCAGATGGTATATATGCCATGATTCCTGTCCCTAACACAGAGGAATAATGCTGAATGAATGGGAGTTATGAGTGCAGTCTCCTTAGTTTAAGTAAAAATGCTTTGCCTTTGTTCCAGGTGTCAGTAGTAAGTGAGAGCACTGACTGGACATTTCAGCTGTGATACTAAGTTTGTACAATTTAAACCTTTGAAATGCATTTGCAATACTTTGGATGCTATTAGCTTTAATAAAAGGCAAACTCCTCCCATAAAACAAGAAAATGAAAATGATTAACTTTGACATAGAAATATAAACACCAATTTGATTAATTATATTGCTAATTATTCTTTGCTTTGGAGCCAAACATTATCCAATTCTTAAAATGACAGATGCTGAATAAATCACATAAAATAATTACTTGGAATCTCACTGCACTGAGAAATGGTGGTGCTTATGAAGAGATTTATATTGATTTCTCAATGTGTATTTGCTTTTGTTCTATTTTATTTAGAAATTTAGACTTTACTGTAAAAATATTACAACTCTGTAATAGAAGTGTTTTTTCTATATGTTCGTATTCATATATTAAAATAACCAGTTTCTCTTCTCAATATTTTCCATAATTATAACCAGTATATATAGCTTTGTATATCTCACTTTTTCTCATGTTTTTATAACATGAGAATATATAATATTCATAACCATCAGTTTTAATGGTTGTATAGCCTGCCAACTAAATGAATTCTCCTGATGGGCATTTTGAATCATTTTAGGTTTGCTTTTTTGTTTGTCTGTTTGATTTGCTAGTTTTACAAAGACCATTGCAGTGAGTCTTTATACCTAACTATGATGTAAAATACATTAACACTGACATGTGGAATTTCCTAACAGCTCCTTGCAAATTCAATAATGTGATTTAATTTAGGATTCTGCTTCAGTTCTTACATTTCCATTGCTCTCTGCCCTTGACCTAGAGCAATACTGCTGGACTTAGAATCACAAAGATACTGAAAGAATCATGAAGACACTGAATGTTAGAGTTGGAAAAGTCCAGAGAGATTCCAGATAAGTCAATTATTTTATTCATTTGATGAATCCCACTGATACATTTCTTCAAGTTCTGAAAGTAAAAAAAAAAATCAGTCCTACCACCAAGGCCAAATCAACGCAACAAAAAATTAGAAATCACAGAAGTACTGACATTATCAAAATGAAGGCTTTTATCTGATAATGTAAGCTCACCTCATTGTAAGGCAGTATAGAAAGCATGACAAGCTGTAGCTCTTTGAAGGGGGCCTGGGGGGTACTTCGAGTAACTAGAAGGAATGGTCACTGTTTAGTCCCAGGTCTGAGGAGAAAGGGATCCACCCTCAAGTCTGAACCATTCCATAACCCTGAGATACCCTCTTGACATTGTAAACAAGTGGTCCTCCAGCAGACTGCCAGGAGGCTAGAGCAGCAGTCCCCAACCTTTTCGGCATCAGGAACTAGTTTCAAGGAAGACAGTTTTTCTACAGACTGGGGTGGAGGAGATGGTTTTGGAATTATTCAAGTGCATTACATTTACTGTGCACTTTAATTTCTATTATCACGTCAGTACCACCTCAGATCACCAGAATTAGATCCCAGAGCTTGGGGACCCCTGGTGTAGAGGGTCCAGGCTCACAGCAGGTGTTACTATGTCATTTCTTCAGCAGCTGTGAGATGCTAATTCTCAAGGTGGGAAATGGCAGGAAGGGTCCCCTGGGGTGGTGATGGCCAAGGAATCTGGCTTCTGATTTTGTCTAGTTAACACAGCGTTTCATTTCAACCTTTCTTATATGACTCTTTCATGTCTGATTTCTCCACTCTAGGTCCTCCAGGTCTTATTTGTTTTTAGTCAAGTGGCTTCACGCTCTGTGAGATATGACACAGGTGCCGATGGGGTGCTTGTCAGTTGAAGAACATCCAGGCAGCCTGGAGTGGACCCAGGGAGAAAAACAAGCAGAGAGAGTGCCATAACTTGTGACTAAGGTGGAGATAATCTCTTGAATTGGAATCAATGCTTTTTGGTGGGAAAAAATCATGGAACCAAATGAATTTGTTCACAACTACTCATCTGTAGTTCCCAAACCATGCCAACCAAGCCAACTACCATCTCCTGAGTTGATCACGCCTGCCTTCAGCTTGGCTCACTTAACAATGCGAGGAGAGACATAAGGGGAGGGACAGAGGAGGGCTGGGAGGAAGAGAAGCTGGATGAAAATCTGACGGTTCTGCTAGCACGGTCCTTTCAAAGGGTCCCCCAACACATCGCCTCCTTTTAATTTAGTTCCAGCCAATTCAACTCAGTGTCACTTAATCCAATTCAACAAATATCACTCAGCATCACATGTATAAACAAGAGCTTTCCAGAAGATTATTTTGCTCAGAAGACCTTAATTTGAGTCCTGCTGCTACTGCTGCTAAGCCGCTTCAGTCATGTCCGACTCTGTGCGACCCCATAGACAGCAGCCCACCAGGCTCCCCTGTCCCTGGGATTCTCCAGGCAAGAACACTGGAGTGGGTTGCCATTTCCTTCTACTTTCACCTAAATGGTTCTGAGCAAGTCTCCCGAGTTCTCTCTGTTACCCTTCTCTCAGAAGAGAATAAGGTGAGCCTTTGAGGCTTGTCTGAGTGATCAAGAGGAGCAAAGCAGATGAAAGCACTTTGAAGGGCCATGCAAACTTAAGTTATCATTATTGTTAATGACGGATAAATAGTAAAGTAAAAATCATCATTAAAAATTGTCCTGACAACCCATAGAACGGGAGAAAATATCTGCAATCAAAGCAACTGACAAGGGTTTAATCTCTAAAATATACGAAAAGCTCATGCAGCTCAACATAAAACAATAAAAAAATGGGTGGAAGATCTAAATAGACATTTCTCCAAAGAAGACATACAGATAGTCAAAAGCACATGAAAAGATGCTTGGTATTATTAATTATTAGAGAAATGAAATAAAAACTACAGTGTGGTACCACCTCATACTGATCAGAACAGCCATCATCAAAATATCTACAAGCAAAAAATACTAGAGAGGGTGTGAAGAAAAGGGAACCCTCTTATAATGTTGGTGGGAACATATATTGACACAGAGCCACTATGGGGAACACAGTATGAAGTTTCTTTAAAAAACTAAAAATAGACCTACCATATGACCCTACAGTTCCATTCCTGGACATATACCCAGAGAAAACATAATTTGAAACAAGACATGCATCCCAGTGTTCAGTTCAGCACTATTTACAGCAAGCAGGACATGGAAGCAATCTAAATGTCCATTGACAGAGGAATGAGTAAAGACACTGAGGTACATATACACAATGGAAAGTTACTCAGCCATAAAACAGAACAAAATAATGCCATCTGCTGCAACTGTTTGATACATGGTAGTGTGTATATGTATCAATCCTACTCTCTCAATTCATCTGGCCCTCCCCTTCCCCTGTATCCACAAGTTGATTCTCTGTATCTGTATCTCTACTCCTGCCCTACAAACAAGCACATCTGTATCATCTTTCTAGATTCTATATGGTAATATATGATATTTATTTTTCTCTTTCTGACTTACTTCACTCTGTATGACAGACTCTAGGTTCATCCACATCACTACAAATGACCCAACTTCATTCCTTTTTATGGCCAAGTATTATTCCATTGTAACAGATTTTTACTATGTCCATTTTACAGATAAAAATACTGAAGCATGGGGCATTTAACTAATTTGTCTAAGGTTATTCAGCTAGGAAACAGTATCAATACCCAAGCTACTCTCAGTAAAAGCTGCTTTAAAATAAGGATACTTTTGTTACTGAAGGCAGCAGAACACACACAAGTTCTCAGACCCAAGGGCTATATAGCAAGCTCATTAAGGTCTGCAGAGAGAGAAGGAGGGTTACCCTCTGCTGGCTTTAAGCCGACTAGCTCAGACACAAGATGGATTTTTGCAGCTGCCAATCTAATTATTCTTTTGTCACTTCTCTTACTCCTCCCAGCTTTACTATGAGTTATGACTCACTAAATTGCATTTTCTTCCTAAGCAAAGTTCTATTTAACTTATGCGGGGCTGGGAGTGGGTGGGGGGGTAAGGCTAGGGGAGAGATCACCTTCAATAGAACCGAAAAACCAAAAACAACCCTTGGATGTCCCTGGTGGTGCAGTGGATAAGAGTCCGCTTGCCAATGCAGGAGGCACAGTTTGACCCCTGGATGGGAAGATTCCACATGCTGGAGAGCAACTAAGCCCAAGTGCCACAACTGCTGAGCCTGTGCTCTAATGTCTGAGAGTCACAGTGGAGCCCACATGCCTCGACTACTGAAGCTGGCTTGTGTACAGCTGTACTCTGCAACAAGAGAAACCATTGCAATGAGAAACCCAAGCATCGCAACAAAGAGTAGCCTCAGCTCAGTGCAACTAGAGAGCAGCTGCATGCAGCAATGAAGACCCAGAGCAGCTTAAAAAAAAACAAACCCTCTATGCTAACTCACAACAACTTTTGCTTTCAATCTCAGTCAGATCAGACACCAAAAAGTCACAATGGAACACTGTCACATGCCTCTCCTCACCCCCTTAAAAAAAAAAAAAAAGGACTTCAAGGTATAACGAACCAACCTGGATTCATCCACAATTAATTCAGATCTTCTAGGAATAAAAGCAACTGATCCAATACAAACTGTAAGCAAGAAGGTATTCTTGTAGTTAGAAGAAAACAGCCAACCTATGTGTCTTTTTCTTCCCTTGCAGTCTCTGTCAGATCAAAACATAACTCAGAAGGGGGTTAGTAATTTCAATGTGATTTTAGAAAGAATGGGATAAAAAGAAGGAAAGGAGCAAGAGAGGGAAGGAGGGGAAGGGAAGAAAGAAGACTGATTTAACTTTCTCAGTAAATATGATTTTATTTATTGCTGATGGAACCAAATAATGAAGGGATCATTTAGTGAGCTTTTAATGCTCAAACTTCAGTGATACTTTCTAAAAGTATGCTTGGGTACTCACATATCTTTTACAATCTAACTACCAGGGGCCTAGTGTTTATACTCTTGTAAACAAGCTTTTCTGAATGTTGAGCTTTAAGCCAACTTTTTCACTCTCCACTTTCACTTTCATCAAGAGGCTTTTTAGCTCCTCTTCACTTTCTGCCATAAGGGTGGTGTCATCTGCATATCTGAGGTTATTGATATTTCTCCTGGCAATCTTGATTCCAGCTTATGCTTCTTCCAGTCCAGCGTTTCTCATGATGTACTCTGCATATAAGTTAAATAAGCAGGGTGACAATATACAGCCTTGACGTACTCCTTTTCCTATTTGGAACCAGTCTGTTGTTCCATGTCCAGTTCTCACTGTTGCTTCCTGACCTGCACATAGGTTTCTCAAGAGGCAGGTCAGGTGGTCTGGTATTCCCATCTCTTTCAGAATTTTCCACAGTTTATTGTGATCCACACAGTCAAAGGCTTTGGCATAGTCAATAAAGCAGAAATAGATATTTTTCTGGAACTCTCTTGCTTTTTCCATGATCCAGAGAATGTGGCAATTTGATCTCTGGTTCCTCTGCCTTTTCTAAAACCAGCTTGAACATCTGGAAATTCATGGTTCATGTATTGCTGAAGCCTGGCTTGGAGAATTTTGAGCATTACTTTACTAGAAAAAGTTGGCTTAAAGCTCAACATTCAGAAAACTAAGATCATGGCATCTGGTCCCATCACTTCATGGGAAATAGATGGGCAAACAGTGGAAATAGTGTCAGACTTTATTTTTCTGGGCTCCAAAATCACTGCAGATGGTGACTGCAGCCATGAAATTAAAAGACGCTTACTCCTTGGAAGAAAAGTTATGACCAACCTAGATAGCATATTCAAAAGCAGAGACGTTACTTTGCCGACTAAGGTCCGTCTAGTCAAGGCTATGGATTTTCCAGTGGTCATGTATGGATGTGAGAGTTGGACTGTGAAGAAGGCGGAGTGCTGAAGAATTGATGCTTTTGAACTGTGGTGCTGGAGAAGACTCTTGAGAGTCCCTTGGACTGCAAGGAGATCCAACCAGTCCATTCTGAAGGAGATCAGCCCTGGGATTTCTTTGGAAGGAATGATGCTAAAGCTGAAACTCCAGTACTTTGGCCATCTCATGTGAAAAGTTGACTCACTGGAAAACACTCTGATGCTGGGAGGGATTGGGGGCAGGAGGAGAAGGGGACGACCGAGGATGAGATGGCTGGATGGCATCACCGACTCGATGGACGTGAGTCTGAGTGAACTCCGGGAGTTGGTGATGGACAGGGAGGCCTGGCGTGCTGTGATTCATGGGGTCACAAAGAGTCGGACATGACTGAGCGACTGAACTGAACTGAAACAAGCTTTTCAAGAAGATTGTATGTCTTGGTGTTTGCATCCAACTCTCTGGCCTCCTCTTTGACTACCAGCTTCAGTTACAACTGCCTCCTAGGAAAGACATTTAGGTAGTGGGCTCTGTGCTGGCTGTGTGTTAGGAGTCTCTCAGCCTTGTCCCAGCTGAGTTATTTGCTGGATGTGATTGGATTGAGAACACTGGTAAAGTTCACTTAAGCTTCTTGGTCACCTCATCCTGGTTTGGTGGTTCATCTTTTTAATTAAGGTACTGCTGCTGCTGCTGCTAAGTCACTTCAGTTGTGTCTGACTCTGTGCGACCCCATAGATGGCAGCCCACCAGGCTCTGCCCTCCCTGGGATTCTCCAGGCAAGAACACTGGAGTGGGTTGCCATTTCCTTCTCCAATGCATGAAAGTGAAAAGTGAAACTAAAGTTGCTCAGTCGTGTCCGACTCTTAGCGACCCCATGGACTACAGCCCAGCCGGCTCCTCCATCCATGGGATTTTCCAGGCAAGAGCACTGGAGTGGGGCGCCATTGCCTAATAGTGTCATATATCCTGTGTTTCTGGTTTCTCTGTGCTGCATAATCCCCCCCTTCCCCAACTACAAGAGGTCCCGGGGCTACTACTCCAATTACCACGCTTCAATCTAGAGTTATTCCAGCCCACTTCATTTTTTTAAAAATTGGGATATTGTTGCTTTTCATGTTGTAATAGTTTTTGCTGTACAATGAAGTGAATTAGCTATGCATGCATGCTAAGTCACTTCAGTCATGTCCAACTCTGTGACCCTATGGACAGCAGCCCCCAGGCTTCTCTGTCCACAGGATTCTCTAGGCAAGAATACTGGAGTGGGTTGCCATTTCCTTCTCCAAGGATTAGCTATCTGTATACAGATATCCCCTTCCTCTTGGACTCCCTCCCACCCGCCCAATCCCAGCATTGTAGGTCATCACAGAGCCCTGAGCTATACAGCAGGTTCCCACTAGCTATCTGTTTTATACATGGCAGTGAACGTATGTCAATCCCAGTCTCCCAAATCATTCCCACTGTGTATCCACTGGTCCATTCTCTACATCTGGTCTCTATTCCTGCCCTGCAAACAGGTTCATTTATATTTTTCTTCTAGATTCCACATAAATGCATTAATAAACAGCATTTGTTTTTCTCCTGATTTACTTCACACTCTCTGACAGATTCTAGGTAGGTGCATTCATATCTCTACAAATGACCCAATATCATTCCTTTTTATGGCCAATTAATATTCCATTGCATAGCAACCTAAATGTTCAGTGACAGATGAATGGATAAAGATGTGGTACGTATATACAGCCAACCCCATCTCTAAAGATGGATCTAATCACAAAGGTCAGGGTCCTTTTTGCAACTTTCTCCCTTCTTCTGTTCTATTTCCATCTGACTTTTGAAATGGCCATCCATGCAGGGCTCAGCCACTCAACTGCCAGTCTTCTGGGATTGGTGTCTGTGGCATATTCCTTGGCACAGGGCACAGAGAAGGCAAAGGAAAAGGGACATGGGTAGAAGATGTTTTTAGATGCTAAAGTCTTTGACTGTGTGAATCACAACAAACTATGGAAAATTCTTAAACAGATGGGAATACTAGACCACCTTACCTGCCTCCTGAGAAACCTGTATGCAGGGCAAGAAGAAACACAACTGGACATGGAGCAATGAACTGGTTCAAAACTGAGATAGTACATCAAGGCTGCATATTGTCGCCCTGCTTACTTAACTAATGTGCAGAGTGAATATCATACAAAATGCCAGGCAGGATGAATCACAAGCTGGAATCAAGATTGCCAGGAGAAATAGCGACAAGCTCAGATATGCAAATGAGATCACTCTAATGGCAGAAAGTGAAGAGGAACTAAAGAGCCTCTTGATGAAAGTGAAAGAGGAGAGTGAAAAAGCTGGCTTAAAACTCAACACTCAAAAAATGAAGATCAGGGCATCCAGTCCCATCACTTCATAGCAAATAGATGGGGAAACAATGGAAACAGTAACAGACTTTATTTTCTTAGACTTCAAGATGGTGGTGACTGCAGTCATGAAATTAAAAGACTTGCTCTTTGGAAGAAAAGCTATCACAAACCTAGACAGCATATTAAAAAGCAGAGACATTACTTCGCTGACAAAGGTCCACATAGTCAAAGCTATGGTTTTTCTAGTAGTCATGCATAGATGTGAAAGTTGGACCATAAAGAAGGCTGAATGCCGAAGAACTTACGCTTTTAAATTGTGGTGCTAGGGAAGACTCTTGAGAGTCCCTTGCACAATAAGGAGATCAAACCAGTCAATCCTAAAGGAAATCAACTCTGAATATTCATTGGAAGGACCGGTGATGAAGCTGAAGCTCCAGTACTTCGGCCACCTGATGTGAAGAGCCAACTCATTGGAAAAGACCCTGATGCTGGGAAAAGATTGAGGGCAAGAGGAGAAGGCGGTGGCACAGGATGAGATGGCTGGATAGCATTACTGACTCACTGGACATGAGTTTGAACAAATTCCAGGAGACAGTAAAGGACACGGAAGCCTAGTCTACTGCTAGTTCATGAGGTCACAGAGTCGGACACGACTTAGCAACTGAGCAACAACAGCAACAACAACTGACTCTGCCCCCAGTGCTCTTGCCAGTCTCCTCTACTACCACTGTGAAATATGGCTTGTCTGTCAAAAAACTACTCATGGAGACCATACCATAGAGGCTGCTATGATGGATAGATGGAGGTGATGGTGAGATGACCAAGAATGGAGAGAAGAGAGCGAAACTGAAAACCGCTTCCAATAAATTAGAGGGCCTGGTGACTGCTAGAAGAGAAGGGGGGAACCTGGGAAGGAGCGTTAAGGATCAAAAGAGTCAATAGCAGTTCAGTTAGTCAGGATTCCTTGGATTCTTCAGTAACAGAAACTCAGTTCAAGGCGATAATTCTAACCAAAGTCCCAGGAAGGGGTATGATTATTTCTTAGGGTCATTGACCCATCCCTAAACCAGTCACTGTAGCTGAGAATATAGTACTCTGATTGGCTAATTATAGGTTATATCCCATCTCCAGGGCCCAGAGAGGCAGGTTCATTACACTGGATTTCTACAAAATGCTCTCTGTACAATGATTAAATATTCAAGCCTGATTAGCTAGAAATAGGGTTCCATTGATGAAAATAGTGATGGTTGACAGCAAGTAACTTTGGGAAGAAACTGGTGAGTTTGGGTATAGATCTGCTAAGTTCACACCAGCTCCAACAAAGATGCAGCCCAATCTTGATTACAGTCATAACCTGAAATCACTCCCACATTTCTTCAAAAAACTTTAATCTTTTTGACTTTAAAATTAAAAGTGAATTCTGATGACTTGGACAATTTTGGACCATCCATTGGTATCAAATTCTAGTGAAAGAGGCAAAAAAAAAAAAAGACTAAACTTATAGAACCTATAAACAAAGTAGGGAAAGATTTTTTTGTGAACACGCAAATTACTGGACACGTAATGTCATTTTCATCTCCCTTTCATAAATTTGATGGTTTTACAGCATTCCAAGCTAAAATGGGGGTTGGCAAACTGTAGTCCATGAGCCAAATCTTGCATGCCACCTGGTTTTGTACAGCCCATGAACTAAAAATGGTTTGTATATTTTAAACACTCTGGAAAAAAATCAAAAGATTACTAATGTTTCATGACACATGAAAATTATATAAAATCTACATTTCAGTGCCTATTTATAAAGCTTTATTGGAATACATCCATAGTCATTCATTGACACATTGTCTAAGGCTACTTTTGCATTACTATAGGAGAATTAGGTCTCAACAGAGACCACATGACTTGCAAAACCTCAAATATTTATTATCAGGCTCTTTAAGAAAAGCATGTCAACTTTAGGCCTAAACCTGGGAGTGCCAATTGGCCACTGAGGTTTTTGCTATCACACCTACCTTTATTGAGAGGTAAATGAGCCACAAATCTGGCAAAAGGTCATGAAGAAGTCTAGATTTTCATCAATAATCCATTTGATTGTGAATTTGGGGGCAATTAATAAACTTATTCAAAGCTGGTTACAGAACTTGGGTGAAACAGTAAAAGTCTGTCACAGTAAAAGTAAAAGTGAAAACAGTAAGAGTCTCTGGTTGCTCACAGGATCACCTCACATGTTTTCACAGGCTGTGTAGTTTTTACAAAGTATTATCAGATATACAATTGGTTTGATCCAAATGGAACATAATATATAGTCAGTATGTGGTAAGGCCTGACTTCTCCTGGATATAACATTTGTTAGGGGTTAGGTAATTAAAATCTTTTCTAATAAGGTAGTAAACAAACAAACGAATCCTTTAAGAACCATGTTATTAACATTTGCTATACCATATAAGCACATTCCAGATGGAATGGAGAGTAGCTAGTTGACTCCCAGAATCTCTCTCCTCTCTCCAAAACCTCCAGTTGCGGTTTGAGAATGCGTGAAGTCCTAAGAAACCTGCTTCTACCAAGTAACCTACACTAAGCCAACCAAGGCATTCTCAGGCACAGTGACTGGTCAGAGATGGCCATGTGACCTTAGCTGGTCCGATCAGAGCGATCCTCAGAATTTTGATTGAATGGATTCCCCAAGACAGTCATTTGTTCCTCCTGGAATTTAATGAAAAGTGGCTGGAAGTTGCTAAGTACCATCTCGGGCACTGCAAAAGGAAGAACAGAGAGATAGAATCAGTTTTCTAGACATTATTGAGTCCCTCCATAGAGCACAGTCTGATGCTGTCCTACCCTGGACCTTTGAAGTGTCATGAATCAGTGAGCTCCCTTTAGTACTGAAGTCCGTTTGAATCAGGTTTTCATTTACTTGTGACTAAAATATACCAAGGTGGCACAGTGGTGATGTGCCTGCCAGTACAAGAGATGCAGGAGACGTGGGTACCATCCTTGGATCAGGAAGATCCCCTGGAGCAGGAAATGGCATCCCACTTCAGTATTGTTGCCTGGACAATTCCATGGACAAAGGAGCCTGGCAGGCTATAGGCCATAGTGTTGCAAATAGTCGGACACAACTGAACATGAGCATGAAATATATATATATATACCAAGTAACAAAGATTCTTTCATTCCTCCATTTACTCATTCATTTATTCATAAAACATTATGTATTTTTTTCTGTTATCAAATGTTGTCTTTTCTAAACAACCACAACCGAATCCTCAATTCTCCTGCACCAACTGTGTATTCTACAAGACTTTCAGCCAGAGATCCCCTCTCTGGGCTCAGGGACCTCAACTACATAACCTGCTCAGTTATGTCTGACTCTCTGCAACCCCATGGACTATAGCCTACCAGGCTCCTCTATCCATGGGATTCTCCTGGCAAGAATACTGGAGCTTTGCCATTTCCTTCTCCAAGGGATCTTCCCGACCCAGGGATTGAACCTGTGTCTCTTGCATTGGCAGGTAGATTCTTTACCACCGAGCCACCTGGGAAGCTCGTGTGTATCCTACAATCCAATTCAGTTCTGACACTAGCTGCCCAGAGTTAGCGTAGACCCCAGAGATCAAGGATTCAATCCCATAAGACTTTCCCTACGACAGACACCAGCTGGAAAGGGAGCCCCCAGGCTCTCTGCACTTCAGTTTGGCTGATTGCAAATTCAGGGGTTCCCACAGCAATGCATTTTGTGTTCAGCTATTTGCTAGAATAACTCATCCGTTTATTATAAAGGATACAACTCAGCAGAACCAAATGTAAGATGCATAGGGCGATGTCCTTGGAGTGAGGAGTAGGGCACAGACTTTCCATGCCCTCGATGAGTGCCCCACCTTGTCAGCACATCAGTCTTTTCACCAAGCTAGAAACTCCCTGAACTCCATCATTTAGAGGTTTTAATGGAGGCCTTGACATAGGCATGACTGATTAAATCACTGGCCATTGGTCACTGAATTCAATCTCCAGCCCCGCTCACTGAGGTGGGGCTGGAAGTTCTAACCCTATTAACCACTTGGTAGGTTTTTCGAGTGAAAAGCCCCTATCCAGAAGCTCCCTAGGGTTCTTCTCCATGAGTCATCTCATTAGCATATAAGAGACAATAAATTCCAAGGGTTTTAGGAGCTTTGTGCCAGGAACTTGGGACCAAAACCAAGTATTTATTTTTTTATCATACCACAGTTGCATATATTTGTCAGATACTACGCACACAGATACACGGAACTTAAAGCAATGAGTTATAAACAGTGTCTGTCCGAATAACAGGTATTCTAGATATTTTTAGTCATCTTCCAGTCACTTCATAGTGACTAGACTAATACAGCAAAGACATTATCCCTGCTCTAGGTTACACCTTGTTATCCTTTTCCTCAGATGATTCTCAAAGTGTTATTAATTAATAATAAATTAATCACAGCAAATTAGTCCAATAAAAGATTTTCCCTGAGGCCCTAGTGATTTCCCTTCCATGCTTAACTTATCACACTATTTACGTTACAGATATTGAGACAAGGCCAAATTTTATTTCCCCAGTGCACCCAGGGATTTCTTTACAGGTACATTATTACCTTTAAAAATATCCGAGGTTTCGTCCACGCATTTTTCCTTTTACTAGAGTATGCAGCCTTGACTTACAGGAAATCTTTAGCTCTGTCATTCCAAGAAGGCTCTCTCTCTCTTTTTGATGGATTGTTATTTTTTAGTATTTATTTATTTGGTTTTGCTGGGCCCAAGTTGCACAGTGGAGAATCTTTGACTTTGTTGTGGCATGCAAGGTCTTGAGTTGTAAGCATGCAAACTCTTAGTTGCAGCATGAGGGATCTAATTCACTGACAGGGATGAAACCTGGGCCCTCTGCTATGGGAGTATGGAGTCTTAGCCAGTGGACCAGGAGGGAAGTCCCTCCAAGAAGGCTCTTTAACTCAAACTTGTCAACAGTCTCTAGGAGGTGTGGGATTTCTAGAGATGCCAGTTTCCACTCTCTTGGCTGGGGTGACTTACATGCCAACCCGGAAAGCACTCAAAGGTCAGGGCGTGTGTCTCAGTTGAGTGGCTGACTAGGATATCCAGGACACAAAAGAGACTGGCATAATTTCAATAATAACAATGACAAAGAACGTGTGCCTTAGTTTAAGGAATCTGGGAGTCAGATGGATGGAAATGTATTTACTGACTGTGTCACCAGGGGGCAACTACCAAGCATATTCGTGCCTCAGTTTCCCTGAAAAAGAGGGGTCAGGGTTTCCTCTTGGCTGAGAAGTACACAGTAAATGAGCTAATTCTGTATGGTGGTTGGCCCATGGTTGGTACCTGATATATGACTGTCGTATTTATAATAAACACCATCTTATAGTATTTTTGGTTACTGTTTTGAAAAAATAATTTTTAGTATTTCTTTCTTTAAAAATCGTTTTATTATTCTTATGGATTTTTTTTGGCCATGCTTCATGGCATGTGGAATCTTAAGTTCCCCACCTAGGGATCAAATCTGTGCCCACCTCATTGGCAGCACAGAGTCTTAACCACTGGACCACCAGGGAAGTCCCTATTTTGAATTTTTGAAAGGACAATATATGTTCAGCAATCCTACACTGTCTGAATGCTAGACCAATGCTCTGCTTGAGCACCTACTATGTGCAAGCCTCACAGGGCAGACAAGTCATGCCAAGACATAGCTTCTCACCTCATGAAACTTCTAGGCTGGGCCATGAAACACTTATATCAGAACAAAGAATGAATATGAGAGTTTGACACAGCAATAGGAAAAGTTTAAAAATAAAATCCAGGATGAATTACCACACACATTAAACCACATGTTACATAACCAAGAAGAAAGAGCAGTGACAAGTCAAAATACTTCAGGCGATTTTAGTTTTCATCCCAATTTGGAACTTACAAAATTCTTCCTTTTTTTAAGTTGAAAAAAAGAGCTATTTGGATTTACTGACACCATGTTCCCTAATGATTGGTCTTTCTGATTCTAAAGTTCTATCAACACTCTGATGTTATGTCTTAGGGATGAAAAATCAAGGGGTGATGCTTTGCACAAAACAAACCTCAGATGTCCTAGAACAACCCTTCTCTTCCAAATTCGATTCTTATTTTCAATTCCAAAAACAACACACAAGGCCTCAGAAGGTATAGACTACCTCATGTTTATGCATGTGATTCTGGAGAAGTGAGGATTTCAGATGCCTTTGATTAACACATTGGCTGAAGAAAACATCTCCCCAAAGTTACTTACAGAAGAACCAGTTCTCCCTGCCCCCACCTCACCTCAAACCTACAGAAATCTCCATCCTGCATCAATTTACAACGGAGCACTTGACACGACTTTATTGGTATATCTTTCTTATGCATTTGACCAATCAAAATGATAATTTAGACAAACTGGGGATGGCAGAGTGCATTATCCAGCCATATCTCATTATTATGCAAAAAATCAGATATTCACAGCAACTGTCTCATCTATTTATTGTTTGGTTACTCATCTGGAAATTTTAATACTTTCTTCAGGGGCAGGGACTGGCAATAAAAAAATAGACCTATATATCAAACCTTTAACTTCCAGCTATCATTGTGTGCCATAATACAGATGGAGTGGCTATCAGCAAGCTTTACTGTGTTGGTTTATTTCCTTCAACAGAGAATGTGGATTTAAATGGGATAAAGTAACAAAGTCGACTTAAGGCTGGAGGGCCCCTTGGAACCTTCCAGTTACTTTACACGTGCAGATAACTGGCTTTAGTCTGCCTCCCAAGGAACTGGTGCCTAGGACTGCCAACAGCTGTCTCAAAGATGAGAAGAGTGAGTGTGAGAAGGAATGGGAGGTGTTCAGGGTAAGAGATGAGGGCACTGCATCTCAGAAAGGCTATCCCCCATCGCTTTTCATAAGGCAGTGTTTCTATAGACCACATTCCCCTTCTCACTAACACAAATGCCAGCACTGTTTTTAATTACTTTACAATCAACAACATTTACTGTTCATCACAAGCTTGTGAAGTATGCCATGGTATTATGTCATTTCATAGTTGGGGAACTGAGGCACAGAGTGGTTACATAATTTTCTTAGCTAGTAGGCAATGAAAGCAGGATTTAAATGCAGGCAGCTTGGCTCCAGAATTGTGTTCTGCATACCAAGTGCACAAAAGTGTAATAGCTCTCTGCTTCTGCTTTTCGCCATTTACACCAGAAGAGTAAATTGTAATCTGCCTCCAAGAGAATTATATGAACTATTGTTTAAAGATCAGATTCTGAAACCTTGATCAACTGACTTAGTAACTTGCATTTTTAAACAAGTTCCCTAGGTTCTTAATCACGTAAAAGTTCAAGAATCATCAGAACAGATTTTCTGGACTAGGAGTCCAAGGGTAATCTGGATTTGGATCCCAATGCTACTGTCAATGAGCTTTATAACTTTGGAGAAATCATCTGAGCTTTCTCGGCGTAGGTTTCCTCATCTGTATAATGAGGACAAAATATATCTGTCCTACACATTAGGCAAAGTTGTTTGGAAGAATGAGACAAGAAAAGGCATGTGAAAGAAGTCAATAACATGAAAAGATTTCCAAAATATGAGCTCTTATTATTACTGGTCTCTTATGACTTCAGTGTGGAAGATTTTTGTCCCTGCTAAAATTATAGGCTCTTTGTCGGGGGATAGGTGATACAGCTATATTTCTTTTCTACCCATTGTAACTTGTGCCATGTCAAGCATATTGTAGCTGCCAAAACACACTGACTTAGTTCAATATATATATATATTTATTTATTTTTTTTATTTTTTTTAAATTTATTTATTTATTTTTAATTTTTACTTTACAATTCTGTATTGGTTTTGGCATAGATTGACATGAATCCACCACAGGTGTACATGCGTTCCCAAACATGAGCCCCCCTCCCACCCCCCTCCCCACAACATCTCTCTGGGTCATCCCCGCGCGTCAGCCCCAAGCGTGTCATATCCTGCATCAGACATAGACTGGCATTTCGATTCTCCCAGAATTCTGGAAATAAAAGCAAAAATAAACAAATGGGATCTAATTAAAATTAAAAGCTTCTGCACAACAAAGGAAAACATAAGCAAACTGAAAAGACAGCCTTCCGAATGGGAGAAAATAATAGCAAATGAAGCAACTGACAAACAACTAATCTCAAAAATATACAAGCAACTCCTGCAGCTCAATTCCAGAAAAATAAACGACCCAATCAAAAAATGGGCCAAAGAACTAAATAGACATTTCTCCAAAGAAGACATACGGATGGCCAACAAACACATGAAAAGATGCTCAACATCACTCATTATTAGAGAAATGCAAATCAAAACCACAATGAGGTACCACTTCACACCAGTCAGAATGTCTGCGATCCAAAAATCTGCAAGCAATAAATGCTGGAGAGGATGTGGAGGGAAGGGAACCCTCCTACACTGTTGGTGGGAATGCAAACTAGTACAGCCATTATGGAGAACAGTGTGGAGATTCCTTAAAAAATTGCAAATAGAACTGCCTTATGACCCAGTTCAATATATTTTTAAAATATGTAAGCAGGTACACAGAATCAACACTCTTTACTGTTTGCATTTCTAGTGACCAACATTTGTGCACTGTGCCCCCAGACTCCTCAGAATATTTTTGTGTACATTATCACATTTGATTCTCATGAGTCTTGTAGGAAAGAGGGCAGTTAATGGTAATAGCTGCATTGTCCTGGAAAAGATGAAGCTCAGGTTCAATAATTTGCCCAAGGTCATCCAGTTAGTAACCAAATGACAATTTCCATAGTTTATTGTGATACCACACAACACAATGAAATGAGTTGCTGTTGGAACAACTGAACCAAAATAGATGGAAAGTGTCAAATTTTAGAAAAGGGAGAGCCACTACCCACAAGGAATATTATCAGGAGAAAAAATGGTGGTGGTAGGGGGAAAAAGATGTTTAATTTGCATAAGGAACAGCCTGGTTTCCAACAGGTAGGAAACTCGGCCCTCTTGGCAGGAACAAGGCCCAAAAAGTAGTGAGCTTATCTGGAAAACTATAAAATATCCCTGGTGCTGACTTATGAATAGTGTCCATTTTCTTCATATTTAAAGAACCAGTACAACTCTGGAAAAACCAAGATTCTATAAAAAGAACAAGAGGAAAACACTGTTAATTTTGTAGGCCCATGGTTGCCAACCTAAGAAAGAGGACATGGGACCATATCCTGGTTTTAACATCTTTCACTTTTTAAAATTATAATTTTTAAGGAATTTTTTTTTAATGTGGACCATTTTTAAAGTATTTATTGAATTTGTTACAATATTGCTTCTGTTGTATGTTTTGGTGTTTTGGTCACAAGGCACATGGGGTCTTAACTCCTCGATGAGGGATCAAACCTGTAGCCCCTGCTTTGAAAGGTGAAGTCTCAACCACTGGACCACCAGGGAAGTCCTTAACATCTTCCAGTTTTGAAAGGCATTCCTTTTGGGCTCAGTTAGACTCTGTTCGCTATCAAATAGTTTTCCAAAGGTAATTATGAATACATTTCATCTGCTGGATTGGTCCAAATGCATTTCACATTATAATACTCTTAAATTTTCTAGACCTACCATTAAGCAACATTAATTAAGACTTTGTGGTATTGGCATAAAGATAGAGACCAGAAACAGAGCCACACATATATGGTCAACTGATTTTATACACACATCCAGGTAATTCAATGGTTAAAAATAGTCTTTTCCATAAATGAAGCTTGAACAAACTGAACATTTATATGAAAGAAATCTCAGCCTTTATCTAAATCATTCACAAAACTTGACTCAGGTTGGATCATAGACCTAATTAATGTAAAGCCAAAAGTATGAAACCTTTAGAAAGAATTAAAAAAATAGGAAAATAAATCTTTGTGTCCTTGAGTTAGCCAAAGATTTCTTAAAGAACATTTTTTTAATGAAAATATACAAGATATATATCTGATAAGACTTGTATTAAACATATGTAAAGAACTTATACAACTCAAGACTAAAAATAATAAGCAAAGATTTGAACAGACATTTCACCAAATAAGAAATATGGGTGGTAAATAAGCAGTTGAAAAGATATGTGCTCAAAAATACTACTTATTAGGAAAATGCAAATTAAACAAAACAGCTACTAGAATGACTAAATTTTAGAACCCAACAATGCCAAGTGTGGACAAGGATGTAGGATTAGTGGAGCTTGCAAACATTTTTGATAGAAATACAAAAAGGACAATCACTTTGGAAAATAGTTTGGTAATTCCTTATAAACATACCCTTTCCACATCCCAGCAATTCCACTCCTAGGGATTTACCAAGAGAAAAAAATACTCTGCATAAAGATCTATACATGACTATTTATAATAGCCTTATCTTATTTACAATGGCCTCAAACTAGAAACAATCCAAATGTTCTTCAACTGGTAAATGGATAAACAAACAGGTATGTCCAAACAACAAAACACTTCTCAGCAATAAAAAAAAATGAGCTACTGATATGTGCAACAACTTGAATGAATCTCATAAGCACTATTCTAAGTAAAGAAACCAGATACAAAGATTAGTTTCTATTGATATGAATTACCATTTATATGAATTTCTGGGAAAAGCAAAAATATAGGAACAGAAATCAGATCAGTGATTGCCACGGGCTGGCAGTAAGGACAGGAACTGACTCCGAAGACTTCTTGTGTGAGGAACTTTTGGGGATGATGGAGCTATTTTATATCTTGGTTATTGTGGTAGTGTTTATTCAACTGCATACATTTATCAAGTCATCATATTGCATACTTAAAATTGGGGAATTTTACTCTGTAAGTTATACTTAACTGAAGCTGACTCCTCTAAAGAAAGTCCTTCCAATGGCTCCCCATCTCCCTTGGAGTAACTGACTGTAAGCCAACAGCCCCTCTGTGATCTGACCCTCTCCTCCTCTTTCATCTGCTTCCACTCTTCCTCTTGCTCCTCTGCTCCAGCTATAATAGCCTCCTGGCCATTAGTCTTCTACAAACACACCAGGCCCATGCCCTTTCTAAGGTACTCCACTAATTCCCTCCACTTCCTCTAAGTCAGTGGTTAAATGTCACTATCTCAGAGAGACTTAATCTCTCAACTAATGTTGTTTGAATGAGTTTCTCATATGTTTAAATGAGTTTTTGCATATGTAAGTGGGTGAAGCTCAATCAAAAAATCTGAGTTTTCTGGCCTAACATTCTACAGTGCTGACATTTAGCACTTAGGATACAAAACTCCCCATAGATGATAATAGGATTATATAATATACAAGGGAATATTACTTAGACATAAAAAAGAATGAAACAATGTCACTCACAGCAACATGAATGGACCTAGAGATTATCCTACCAAGTAAGATAGAGAAAGACAAATATCATATCACTTATATATGGAATCTAATAAAAATGAAACAAATGAACTTATTTACAAAACAGAAACAGACTCACAGATCTCAAAATCAAATTTATAGTTACCAAAGGGGAAACATGGGGGGAAGTGATAAAGTAGGAGACTGGGACTGACATACACATACTACTATATATAAAATGGGGGCTTCCCAGGTAACACTAGTGGTAAAGAACCTGCCTGCCAATACAAGAGACTCAAGAGAAGTGGATTCAGTCCCTGGGTGGGGAAGAGCCTCTGGAGAAGGGCATGGCAACCCCTTCCAGTACTCCTGCCTGGAGAATCCCACGGACAGAGGAGCCTGGTGGACTACAGTCCAGGGGGTTGCAGAGAGTCAGACATGACTGAAGAGACTCAGTATGGCACATATATAAAATACATAACTAATAAGGACCTACTGTATAGTACAGGGAACTCTACTCAATACTCTGTAATAACCTATATGGGAAAAGAATTTGAAAAATAATATATATGTATGTATATATATGACCGATTCACTTTGTTGTACAGTAGAAATGAATTCAACATTGTAAATCAACTATACTCCAATAAAAACTTTTTGCAAAAAAAATAAAAGAAAATAGAATAAAAAGGTATTAAATGGCAGGTAAGCAGAACAGAGTTCTGGAGTGTTCTGATGGGGAAAGGTCATTTCCAATTGTCAGAACTGAGAGGTTTAATAGAGGAAAGTGAGAGTGTTAGTCACTCAGTTGTATCCGACTTTTTGCTACCCCATGGACTGTGGTCTCTTTCCATGGAATTCTCCAGGCAAGGATACTGGAGCGGGTAGCCATTCCCTTCCCCAGTTAATAGAGGAAGTGACCCCTAAAGATCGAGTAGGATTTCTTTCCTTGAAAACAATCATCTGGACAACCGGAAATATTGTTCTAGCTTCTGTATAGAGTAACATTGTGGCTCTACTTAGTTTGTACAGTTTGAACATAGCATTCCAGAATGCTTTGAGAATATTCTAGAAAATGATTCAGGATTTCTTCTCCATATCCATGGTGCCATTTTCTTATTCACTAGCCTGCTAGCATTATTAGCAATTAATTGGCTAAGGTACATGTTCCATCAATGCCATACCAGACATTAGGAAAATTAATAAGATCTCTCCCTTGTAATATATTTGTTGACATATCTTTTATACTGTATTATATTCTGATCTCCTGGAGGGCAGGGTTTGAGTCTCCCTCAGGTTTGGATCCACCATAATGAAGCAGGCTCGAAGAAGGCATGTTCCTCAGAATTTTGAGCATTCTGCTTATATTAATGTGTACATCAGGGAAGAACAATTAGCAAGGTCATTAATCATGACTCTCTAATTAATTGTAAAAACTAATTGCCTGTTAAGGTAAGGCAAGCCTTATCTCCTTAATCAGAGGGGTTACAATCTGAGCATGTTGGAGAAATTTGAGATGCTGATGTGAAAGACAAAATGGATGAAGTTCAAACACAAAGCCAAAATTCCAAGGTCTTATCATTTATTCTTGTTTATCCATAGTTGGTAGAATCTTTTACCCAGACAAGCTTTACAAGGGAAATACAGACAGGATGTTAGGCTGTAGTTTGGATTACCTTCTTTCTAAACAGACTTTTATTCTTGCTATGGACTGAACGTCTCTCTCCCTCTCTGTCTTACACACACACACACACACACACACACACACACACACACACTTATGTTGAAGCCCTAACCTCCAATGCATATGAATTTGGAGATGGGGCCTTTAAGGAAGTATTTAAGGTTATAAGAGGCCATAAGAGTAGGAACCTGGGACTTCCCTGGTGGTCCAGTGGCTAAGACTCCACACTCCCAATGCAGGGGGCCTGGGTTCAATCCCTAGTCAGGGAGCTGGATCGCACATGCTAAAACTAAAAGTTTGCATGCTACAACTAAAAGCTCCTGGTGAAGCCTGATCTGATAGGATTGCTGCTGCTGCTAAGTCACTTCAGTCGTGTCCGACTCTGTGTGACCCCATAGACGGCAGCCCACCAGGTCCCCCGTCCTTGGGATTCTCCAGGCAAGAACACTAGAGTGGGTTGCCATTTCCTTCTCCAATGCATGACAGTGAAAAGTAAAAGTGAAGTCGTTCAGTCGTGTCCGACTCTTAGTGACCCCATGGACTGCAGCCTACCAGGCTCCTCTGTCCATGGGATTTGCCAGGCAAGAGTACTGGAGTGGGTTGCCATTGCTTTCTCCGTCTGATAGGATTAGTGGCCTCATAAGAAGAAAGGCCAGAGAGTTTGCTCTTTCAGCCCCTGCTCCCATGCACATGCCCTAAAGAAAGGCCAAGTGAGCTCACTGTAAGAAGATAGCTGTCTATAGGCCAGGAAGAGAGGTCTCACCAGAAACTGAATTGGCTGGCACTGTGCTCATGGACTTCTAATGTCCAGAACCATGAAAAAGTAAATGTCTGTGGCTTAAGTCACCCTGCCTGTGGTATTTGTCATAGCAGCGCAAGCAGACCAAGGCAATTCTCTCAGCACTATAGTACACTTGGTTGCAAATAATCTGATCCTAAATTCTCTGCTCCGTGGATTTAGAATCTCCTCTGTCCCAAGGCTTCCCAGAAATCTCTCATTCCCAAACTGACCTGCTCTCTCCACACTTTCTCCCTGCTACACTTCAACTAGCACATGAATTTGAAATTCATGAAATTCATGAATGAACAGTGCTTAAGTCCATGAGCACAGTGCCAGCCAATTCAGTTTCTGGTGAGACCTCTCTTCCTGGCCTGTAGAGAGCTGTCTTACAGTGAGCTCACTTGGCCTTTCTTTAGGGCATGTGCATAGGGACAAGGGGAGAAAGAGCAACCTATCTGGTCTTTCTTCTTATAAGGCCACTAATCCTATCGGATCAGGTTTCCACTCTTTTCATTTGCCATAGCCAACTTTAACTTAGGTTTGAAAATTGTATTTTCTAGCAATTTTTGTATGATGGAAAATTTTCAAATAATCTGTGAAGAGTATAGGCATGTGTTTCTTTTTTAAGATTTATTCATTTTATTTGTCTTATTCTGGCTGCCCTGGGTCTGCACTGCTGCACTCCGGCTTTCTCTAGTTGAGGCAAGTGGGAGCTACTCTTGTTGCAGTGCTCAGGCTTCTCCCGGTGGTGGCTTCTCTCGTGGTGGAGCACAGGCTCTAAGAACATATGCTTCAGGAGTTGTGGTGCCTGGGCTCAATAGTTGTGGTGCATGGGCTTAGTTGCTCTGTGGCATGTTGATCTTCCTGGACCAAGGATCAAACCCATGTCTCCTGCACTGGCAGGCGGATTCTTAACTACTAGCCCACCAACGAAGTCCCTGTACATGTGTTTCTAAAGAGAGTGGGATCCAACAAAAAGCATTCAAAAACTCACATTTCTAAACATTACTTAATATTCCTAGTCTTTGGAGATATTTAGGGTATTGTTATAGAAGACTTTTTTGGCACTGTAAAGAATGAATCGAAATTCTTCAGTTCATTATACTGAACATCACATGATTAATTCTCATCACTACATTCATTCAAAGCAGCTCAGAAAGTTATAGGGCTAATGTCACCCACCTCCTCAACTTCAGAATGCCCCAGGCATTTTGGTTCTGGATGTCTGTCTTGTATCACAAGGCAAGTGCCTTTTAGAGCCTCAGTGCTCTGAATCAGGAGCTGGGCATGCACTCTTCAGTCTATCCTGAAGGCTGAACTTTCAGTTACTAAGACAGTGTGATTTGCACTGTGTTCCTCTCTTACTTCGGAAGGCAAGGCAATACAGTATGGGGGAAAGATAAAAGTTTTAGAGTTAGATAGAATTAGAGTTTCAATTTTGTGGCTTACTTTTCTTTGGTCAGCTTTCTCGAAAAATGGAAATACTGATGCTTATGTCTGCTGTGCTCTTAACAATGACAATGCTAAGACGTGTCTCTGAACATTCTGGAGCTATTGCATCAGTCAGAGTTTGTCAGAAGAGTGAATCCTTATAAGAGGTGGAGGATACAGCATTAATGATGCATTGTAGGAGCACATGGGGAAGTCTATGCAAGGTGTGGCCTCTATGTCTGGTCTGAGTTTGATACCTTCAATTGCTTGGCAACTGTGAAAAAAGACTTGACAATGAAGTACAGAACAAGACAAGAACTCAGGAAGATACACTGGAATCTGCATCTCTCTCTTCAGGCCTCTGTCCTCAATGACATTGATGACCTATAGGAGAAACCTCTTATGTTTTGCCACAGACAAAACATATGTTTTGCACATATTACCCTGTCTAAGACCTAGAAAAGCTGAGAAGAAATCTGATGGGAGCTTTAGGAGCTATGGGGGCTTCCCTGATGGCTCAGTGGTAAAGAATCTGCCTGCAATGCAAGAGACCCAGGTTTGACCCCTGTGTCGGGAAGATCCCCTGGAGGAGAGCATGGCAACCCACTCCAGTATTCTTGCCTGAAGAATCACACGGACAGAGGAGCCTGGCTGGCTGCAGCCCAGAGGGTCGCACAGAGCTGGCATGACTGAAGCGACTGAGCAGCAGCGGCAGCAGCATGGGAGCTACGGGCCAGGCACAACTCACCCACGCGCTGAGCTGACCGACGATTGCCAACCTATCGTGCTACTGCTGTGCCTGACATCCTGCACCAAATTGCAAAGCCTAAAGGTTAATTCTCCTGGGAGAATTACCTCCAGTTTAGCAAAACTGACATAGTACCATGTCTCTTCAGTAAGGATCCCCATAATTTTTTCAGTTCAGTTCAGTTCAGTTCAGTTGCTCAGTCGTGTCCGACTCTTTGTGACCCCATTAATTGTAGCATGGCAGGCCTCCCTGTTCATCACCATCTCCCGGAGTTCACTCAGACTCACGTCCATCGAGTCCGTGATGCCATCCAGCCATCTCATCCTCTGTCGTCCCCTTCTCCTCCTGCCCCTAATCCCTCCCAGCATCAGAGTCTTTTCCAATGAGTCAACTCTTCGCATGACGTGGCCAAAGTACTGGAGTTTCAGCTTTAGCATCATTCCTTCCACAGAAATCCCAGGGTTATGGATTTATTATAAAAAGCACTACCGTTAGATCTGTGTATACTTTGGGAAGAGAGAAAGAGAAAATAAGAAACATAAATATCTTTGGCTCTACTAGTTTGTAAATAGTATATTGCTTATTCCAAGCAGCATCCTGGTCACTTTCCTGATGTTCCTGAGATATTTGGTAGAAGATTAAAAAATCTTGAACTTCCAGGAACTAACTGTTATTCCTTTTGGACAAATGAGCGAAGGATCTTTCAGAAAGTTCCTGAACCAAACCTATTCCTATTTGTATATAGCATGAATTAGACCATATAAACTTAGTTTCATGCAGTGAAAACTGTAGACTACGCAGCAAATTGCCAAGAGTGCATTATACTTATTCAACAAATGTTAGCTGAAAGACAGGGAAAAAGGACAAAGTATTTCTGCTTCCTTCCAATTATTAACACATGACCATCTTCAAATTCTAAATTTGTCAATTAATACAAATTATATTTATTTGGGCACTTCACTGGTAGCTCAGCTGGTAAAGAATCCACCTGCAATGCAGGAGACCCTGGTTCAATTCCTAGGTTGGGAAGATTCCCTGGAGAAGGGATAGGCTACCCACTCCAGTATTCTTGGACCTCCCTGGTAGCTCAGATGGTAAAGAATACTCCTGCACTGCCAGATACCTGGGGTTGATCCCTAGGTTGGGAAGACCCCCGGAGAAGGAAATGGAAGCTCACTCTAGTATTTTTGCCTGGAGAATTCCATGGACAGAGGTGCCCGGCAGGCTACAGTCCATGGGGCTGCAAAGAGTTGGACACAACTGAGCAACTTTCACTATATTTATCTGGGGTTTTATTCTTGGGGAAAAAAATGCTCAGTGTAACATATGCAATACATAAATTTTTCCTTCACATGAAAATCAGTTATGGAAGATATTGTTGGAAATCCAACCGACTGATTCCCGTAGAAAGATGGGCATAAAGTCAACACGTAAAAGTCGCTCATTTGTGTCTGACTCCTTGCAACCCTATGGAGACTATACAGTCCATGGAATTCTCTAGGCTGGAATACTAGAGTGGGTAGTCTTTCTGTTCTCCAGGGGATCTTTCCAACCCAGGGATCGAACTCAGGTCTCCCACATTGCAGGTGGATTCTTTACCAGCTGAGTCACCAGGGAAGCCCAAAGACAACATAATTAAAATTTATTTATAAATCACTAGTATACAATCGCTAATGGCCTCTCAATATGCTTTATAATGTCACTTTCAAAACTTAAAAATACATCTATATTTGTTTAATTATTTGAAGGAGTAATGCATTTAAAAATTGGTCACAATAAAATTATAAAGAAATGCCATGTCCTCCCCTAGCAACTCAGGTTCTCCTTGCTTCCCCCAAATAGATAACTATTGTTACTGGCTCCTTGTGAATCCTTTCAGTCACTCTCATGCACATACAAGTAAATACAAACAAACATACCTGCTTCATCCCCAAGCGTTGTTACACAAATGGGAGAAGAGTCTACACACACTTTCCATCTTTCTTTTTTTTGTTGTTTAATACATCTTAGAGTTCTTTCCATATCAGCACATAAAGAATTTCCCCTTCCTTTCATTTAGGTGCTTACTATTCCATTGTATGTACATATAGTCATTTACACTTTCAATTTTTATCTTCTGTTTCCCATTCTCTTGGAGCTAGATTTTGGCTTCTCCCTCTGTACCTTCTGGAAATATCTGCCATTCAGCAACTGGCATTTCTTCAAAGGGAAGCAACAGAAATGATGCTGACTTTGGGATCTGGGCAGTTCTGGTATTTTCTCTACTGCATGGAGCCAAAAGACACATGTGCTCTCGTCAGCAAGCTGCCTCGTTTCCCCTCAGCCGAATCTGGATGTCAGGGAACATGACCAACAGACCATGCTTCATACACAGAGTCTGGGCTTTAAGCTTGTGTGACATGGTGCCCAGCTGCAAACAGGTGAGCCAACGCCCCAACCCGAGCACACTCACTCCATTTGCCTGGAGCTGGACCTGCTCTGAGGAGTTCCTCTCCATAGGAAACTTCCCTCCATGTCCTCAATGCAATCCTGAATCCATATGCTTGGTTTAGTTCTTCCTAATTACATCCATTGATGTTGAAAAACCACACAGACCAAGAAAGAGACCAAAGGGACTATGGGCACTTGTAGCTGCCAAACAGGCAGGTTTTTATACCCTGGCCACTGGGGAGATGCATAAAGGCCAGATGGTATGTTGCAGCATATGTTCCCTAAGAGGACAGCATGAACACACTCTGCATGTGGAAAGCCTGGGGCAGAAAATGCCACCCAGGAAGCTGTGAGAAAACACAAAGGGATCAAAGCGTGAGTCCTGGAGTCATTCCAGGGGAGTGGGCAGCCCCAGGTGGCCACCTCCTGGTCACCTCTGTGGCCTGAGTGTGCCTTCCTGGGGGCAAGGGTCCCTCCTGCAGAGCTAGTCCTCTTGCTACCTGGGTACACCCTCTTCTGGAAGGCAAGCACACACTTACCCTCTGCGCTGGGCAAGTCATTTCTGAGGAATCCATGGGTCAGAAAGGACTGACACTTCCCTTTCAGCTTTTACATAAATCAGTAAAAGCATCTGACTGATTAAGAATTCATTTCAGGCCTTCTGAATGGATTATCTAGATAGCAATTTGGTTTCTAAACTGAGATGAATGTGTGCGTATATGTATTTTGCAGCTTCACATGCCCATATGATTACAGTGTTATGATAATTTTTGTATTCAACCAGCTTTGGAAGCGGAGGAGGCAATGGCAACCCATTCCAGTACTCTTGCCTGGAAAATCCCATGGGCGGAAGAGCCTGGTAGGCTGCAGTTCATGGAGTTTCGAAGAGTTGGACACGACTGAGCTACTTCACTTTCACGCATTGGAGAAGGAAATGGCAACCCACTCCAGTGTTCTTGCCTGGAGAATCCCAGGGACAGGGGAGCCTGGTGGGCTGCTGTCTATGGTGTTGCATGGAGTTAGACACAACTGAAGCGACTTAGCAGCAGCAGCTTTGGAAGACTTATATATTCGTTGTGCAAATTTGGCAATAAAATCACCTTGCTCAGAGGGCCAAGATGCGTTTACCTTACTATACTAATTATAATAATAGTCAGCACTTACTAATTACCTTGTTAAATACTTTACATGCGTCATCTCATTTAATCACCATCAACAACCCTGTGACATAGGTCCTACTAATATTCAAGTTTTACAGATGAGGAAACTGAGAGATAAGCTAAGTGACTTGTCCAAGGTCACACAGCACATACAAAGGGGAACTGGGCTGTCTGACTCCAGAGTCACTGCAGTCATCACAAAAAAAATCAGTCTGCAGCTTCATTTTTGTCATAGATTTTTTAACCAGTTGTGGGGCTTCCTAAACTTGCTGGGAGGATCAGAGGGAAGAAAAATTTCCCTTTGGGTTTAGCTATCTAGTGAAGTTGCTCAGTTGTGTCCAACTCTTTGCAACCCATGGACGGTAGCCTACCAGCTTCCTCCGTCCATGGGATTTTCTAGGCAAGAGTACTGGAGTGGGTTGCTGTTTCCTTCTCCAGGGGATTTTCCCGACCCAGGGATTGAACCCAGGACTCCCACATTGCAGGCAGACGCTCTACCATCTGAGTCACGAGGGAAGCCCTTGTTACAGTTTTCTCTGTCTTTAAATTACATTCCACCCATTCATGTCAGCCATCCTCTCTTTCTGCTACCTTTTTGATCTAAAATGGAAAAGAGGAGTTAAGAGTTTCAGAATACCTTCCATTTCAAAAGTATATCTGTACACAGGTAGAGGTCTTCAGTCTCTCTAGGAAGTCTTCTCAGCTCCACTGGGAAAAGTCCTGATTTCCTGCTCTGAACTTGGCTCCCCACCTGGACAAGCACATTTCACTGCATAACAGGGTCTGTCTGTAACTCTCTTTTCCTTGTGAGCTATTGGAGAGCAAGAACTGTGCAACATTCATCTTTGTATCCCTGACATCTGGCACATAGCTGAGGCTCAGTAAAAAACTGAAAGTTATTGATCCTCCCAGCCTCAGGGTAGTGATGAAATAAATCTGCTAGCACTCTCCCCGTGGCTGCATATGCAAACGAAGTTCCCTAAGAGGCTGAGAGAGCCCTGCCAAATACTCCTAAATCCCTCTTTATAGGATTTGTTTGTTCTGGTTGGAAGGCAAGATTCCTCTGTGGGGCTTGGAAAAGCCTGGTCCATATCAGGACTCCTTAATGGGCTCAGAACAATGGAATTTGGTCCCCCAAATAACTCTGATGGTAGATTATAAAATCTGAGACCATTATAGCTTTCACTTTGCTTGTCTTTCTTCTATCATAGCTATAAAGTGAAGGTCAAGCGAAAGAGGGAATTCTATCACTAAATGTAATGATATAATAGTAAGGGCTAGGTTCTGTTGATAAAAATATCCTATATTTTTTATCTTTTTCATCAAAATAAAGGTTGATTGTATCCTACAGATAGGTTGCTTCTGTACAAACTTCAGTTTAAATTCACTGCAGTTCAGTTGCTCAGTCATGTCCGACTCTTTGCGACCCCATGGACAGCAGCACGCCAGGCTTCCCTGTCCATCACCAACTCCCGAAGATTAAATTAGGACCTGGTGAAAAATTCACAGGGACTTCTGGAACAAACCTGAAGTCAAAATTTCAGGATTATCTGATTGTTTTCCAGAGTGAGTATCTTTTCTTTGGGATCATTTATAAACTATCATTCTTAATCATCTTGTCAGAAATGAGAATGATTTCAACATTGTTTACATAGGTCATCAGGGAAGTCTTGCAGGAGCTTATCTATTCATAGAATTGCTAAGAGAGAACCATCTTAGGGTGGACAGAATCTTAAGCTATTATCCCTTTCTCATTACTGATGCTCCACTTGAAAAACTTTCACACTGATGTTTTAAGACCCAACTGAAATGCCACCTCCCCTGAGGAGCCCTCCTTGATTCCACCAGACAGATCTGGAGATGACCTCTCCTTTGTGTCTCCAGAACAGTCTGCATGTTCACTTATGAGAGCACTTAGTACATTACACTGTGATATGTTTGTCTCCCCAAGTGGACTATGAACTCTCTAGATATTTTTATTGTTTCTCATTGTTTGAGTTAAAAAGTATTGCATGCTCATGATAAAAGAAGAAAAAGAAAAGCACCAGGAAGAGCAAGAATAAAAAATATAGAATAATAATAAGTAGTTTTCTCTCCCAACTTAGATCCCTAATACATCCCAGAAGCAAACTCTCACAACACCTTTATGCCTCATTCCAATTTTGTCTATGTAAGTACAAACATATATATGCAAATGTTCCTTTTCTTTTTTAAAAAGCACAAATACAGCATTTCTCAGGCTCCATAATAGTCTGGCACCAGGTAGAATGCTAGGAAGACAAGAGATGCTCAATATTCATTGACTAAGTTGGGGATTATCAAGGTTTCTGGTTTTAAGACAATCCTTCGGCTGTTTGATTCTTTCCCTTCCTCCCTCTTCCACACCTCCTCCCCACTATCAGATATTAAGGAGGTAAAACTCAAAGCAGTCAGTTTTACTACCTAGAAGCAGAAGCTCAGTAGAAAGGCAAGAGAAGATTAATATTCATAGCTAAAATGCACATGGGTTTCAATTTCCTCTACAGCTTCATCCACTAATGCTCCCACATAATAGAGAACTAATTGTATCTTTGAAAACTAGACTCATAATGTAGATTATTTACTGTACACTCTGTCATATAAAGATCACAAAGTAAAGAGTGCCCCTGGCTTAGTAGCACATATTAGTAAGGACATTCTTAATATGACTTCTATTATTTATACTTGAAGGACTGCGGTGCTATGCTGATTGATTCTGTCATTTCAATTTTTTGCTTTGTTTTGCCTTTTTTTCCTCTACCTTAGTATCCCCAGAAGAATCATAACTTTTCACAGAGGCATCTAATTTCTTAACCTCGAAGCAGAAGAGAAACATTTTTCAAATTTTCCTCCAAGCGTAGGGGGTGGGTTCCTGAATGTATATACTTAGATGAATTAAACTCAGACCTTCTCTGGCTGGACGTGTGAGCTCCCCAGACAAAGATGAAGGTTAACGTAGTTTAAAGATGAAATATAGACCATCCTGAACAAAACCACTGTGTTGCAGTTTAATTAAAAGAATTCATTAAAGTGGTGCCCCATCCAGGGTAATTAGTATGCGTAATTTATGCGTTGCCTAATACACAAGGGCAGTAGCCTGAATAATAAACTCAAGTTAACCTTAAGTGGGAGAGATTGAATGGTCAGATGTTTATTTAGCTCAGGTTTGCTCACGAGTTAAGGTTAAAGAGGTGAAATTCAGTTACAGTTAATTAATTAATTTTTCAGATTTTCTTCATGAAAATCCTGCCTATCCAACTGGGTAAAAGTTTTGTCAAAGGCAGACAGCATTATTTTTACTCATCAGCTATTTTCTGACATGTCCTCTAGGAAGTTAACCATTTGAAAGAACAAATTTAAGGCAACTGCAAAAAGAGAGACAATAAGATAAAAAAAAAAAAAGTGTGAGCCAGTCTGGGGTCTGTGCCCTACAAAAGGTAAAATCAGGTCATATTTAAAGAGAAAGTCACTAACATTATCAAAATATTGGGCCTGATTAAGACAAGAATGTCCAGTTCTTTTTCCAATAATGGGCCACATGTTTAGGAATTCATATATGTATTTCAGCTTTGTGAATTTCTATTGACAGGAGTGGTGAGAGTCCAGGCCTGGTATGTACGTGCTGCTGCTGCTGCTGCTGCTGCTGCTAAGTCACTTCAGTCGTGTCCAACTCTGTGCAGCCCCATAGACGGCAGCCCATCAGGCTCCACCGTCCCTGGTATTCTCCAGGCAAGAATACTGGGGTGGGTTGCCATTTTCTTCTCCAATGCATGAAAGTGAAAAGTGAAAGTGAAGTCCGACTCTTAGCGACCCCACGGACTGCAGCCTACCAGGCTCCTCCGTCCATGGGATTTTCCAGGCAAGAGTACTGGAGTGGGGTAACATGTCACAAATATGAACCAGTGTTCAGGCAAGTTCTGCTTATTCCTTTTGTTAGAAATACTTCATCATATCCCAATTCTGTGATGTAATTTTTGTGGAATTAAACTTGAAGAGTTCAAAATTATGCAATTAATTGTATTCAGCTTCAATTACAATGACTTATTAATCAAGTCCTTTGGCAAGACACCTGGCACCCCACCAGTGGTTGTGATGGTAAGTGACTAGGCTTGAGGAATCCATTGGTTCATACGAGCAAGCTAATTAGGTGAATTGTTATTGATTGATTGCTTTATTTGGTGACTGCATGTAGGCGGGAACTGTGAGGTTTAGGAGCTGGGATAAGTCAGGAAAGATCTAAATTAATTTGTTTTTTGGACTGGAAAGACCAAGGACTGTAATAAAATCAACAAAATCAATCAATCATCTGGTATTTACTGAGCACCAATTATGTGCAAGGCCCTGGGCCAGTTTCTGGCTTCCATATTGAATCAGAGCATAAGACAAAGGTGTCCTCCCCCCAACTCCGAGCCCTGACCTCCCAGGACTAATGGTCTAGTTGGATGTTAAGACAGAAGCATAAGTGAATATAAGCAGCCACAATCAGCCACACACAATAGTTGGTTTTAGAAATTACATGAGGACCAGTAGTGGGCTTCCTTTATTTGAGAGCCTTTTTCCCTTTGCAGGACTGCCTCTCATCCACTCCATACTGTTCCTGAGGGCTGCCAACCACATCTGCCTACCTGCCCACACAGGCGGCACATGGCCCAAACTACGCCCATCAGATCTTCTCCCATATAAATTCACATTCTGGATGGAGAGAAAAAACACAAGGAAGAAAAAGAGGTGGCACTGAGCCATCCAATGACCTGGTCCAGGGACTGCCACGGTTCCTTCCCAGAAAGGGATTTATCAGTGCTTCCATTTTGTGACTTTACCAGGGTCATGGCAAAATTCTACTTGCTCTTTGTCAGCCAGACTTAGTTTCTGAGGCATGAAAGCAAAGACAAGGAATATCCCTGTGGTTCAGAGATGGAAGAGTTTATTTCTGGTTGGAACATTAGTAAGGAACAGTATAGAGAGACAGTGTAGTGCACAGGATTCTGCTCTGGTTTGCCAAACTAAGAACTGCATATATAATATAACATGTGTATATCGCAAGATGCACAATAAATATCCCCATCTAACAGACAGGGAAATTGAGGCTCAGGGAGGCTGTATAACTTACCTAAAGTCACATTGCTAGCAAGAGGCTAAGTTGAGACTTAAACCTAGGACTTCCTGACTCCAAAAACTATTACTTCTTGCACACCAAGCAGTTCTCCAGGGTGTGGCTTTAGGCAAATCACTTTAGCTTCTATGTACTTTGGGTTCCTTAGTAGTAAAGCTTGGATGATAACAGCTGCCCTGTGTCCCCTGCCGGGCTGTTGTGAGGATCAAAGTGGAGAATGCCTGTGAAAGCACTTTGAAGCCTGTCACACTATCCAAATACTTGTAAAGGCTTCCTATTGTTTGGAGGAACCCCAACTAGGATGGGCCTGATACTGAGAGGTGACAAGGAAGAGGCTGGTATAAGGGTGTGATGGAACAGGGCACTGGGGGGAGAACTGGAGAAGTTTTGGGAGACAAAGAGTCCCAGGGGAGCTCAGGGTCAGCAGGTGCAGAGCAGCAGAGGATGATCTGCCAATCCAGGACTCTTAAGGCTGGGGTGTGGGGAGCTCAAAGCTTGAAATGGATGGTTTGAAGATCAATTAAAGGAAGTGATAATTTGAGATAGTGAGTAAAGGAAAAAATCTTATCTTCAAGAGATCGAGCCATTTTCACATGCATCAGCTCATCAAATCTTCACCACAACCCCAGGAGGTCTGTGTCATCCCTGTTTCACAGCTGAGATCCTGAAGCCCAGCAGATTTAAGAAACCTGCCTAATGTCAGAGTAGAAAAGACAGAAACAGATTTTTAAATCCTAGCATTACTGAGCTTGACGCATAATCTTGAGCTTCTTCTGATTCTCCCACCCACCTCCTCCATTCTTTCTCTCCTTACCCACAACTCATTAGCTGGAAAGAAAACGCAGAGGTCCCAGTTTCACTGAGTGAATATACTGTGTGACCTGCGATTAATCACTTAACTTCTCTGAATTTTAGATTCCCTTATTTGCACAATGACCTGGTTGAACTCTAAAATTCTCTAGAAATGTTATCTACCCCAAGGCTGTGTTTAAGAAAAACTCTGTCATTTGCACTAATCTCTACCCTTGATGACCCAACCCCTAGTGCTCTTTGGTTGCCTCCTAAAACACAGGTGGTATAGTTTGGGGGGGCTGACTGAACCACTCAAAGGAAACTGCATTTCTTACAGCTTTTGCAATTATCATGCAATACATTGTAAGATCATGGTTTGCTCATCAAATCAGTACCTTAGTACAGGGTGATCCAACTGGGCTTCCCTTGAAGAAACAGAAAAGTCCCCTTGTCAGTATGATGTTCTTCATCTAGGAGAATACTATCCTTCAAATTTTGCCATGTGCCCCTTTGCCCAAGGTGCCCACTTTTACTGAGAGACCAGATGATAGTAGCCTGAAGAATAACAATGGACAAATAGAAATGAACATAATTATCCAGAATTGGAGGTGATTACAGAACGTGCAATAACCAGAGCTTCTAATAAGTGACTGTTGCATGGTCACCCTTGACAAAATCACTGCAGAGATACCTTATCCCCATTCTAAAATTACAGAAAGCACAAGCACTTTGAGAGCTTCATGTTAAGCAAGTCCACAAAGTGTAATTTTTGAGAAGATAGTCTCGACTTCACTGAAAGTGTGGGTTTCTGTTTTGTAATTTTCTGTTCCTTTCACATAAGCTTGTTAACTGCATGCAAGTGGGAACACTGTTTTTTCTTCACCAAAACAGTGCCTGGCCCATAGGAGAGAATAGGTATTCCCGAATAAATTCACTCATAAAATTTGTTAAAACAGTTAGAGGCTTCCAAATTTTACATGGAGGTGGGCAGATAAGAAAAGCATCCTGTTTTTCCTGCTCAGTGGTTTAGACCAATGGCCACAACAGCATGCACATGTATGGGCTCTGGGTTTAGACTAATAGTTGATCGACTAGTTCTTTCTCTACCTATCCGACTCTGAACAAATGGCTGAATCTCGATGAGCTTGTCTCCTTATGTAAAATGTAGACGATACATGGGACTGTTTTGAGATCATGTCTTTGAAAGTACCTAACAAAATGTCTGGCCCCTTAATACTAGGTTCTTACTCCCTTGCTGTCCCTAGTTGTACTGTCCAAGAAGGCAGCCCCTAGACACCTGTGGCTACTCAGCACTTGAAATGCAGCTGCTGTGATGATGAAATCAAAATTTAATTGAGTTTAATTTTCATTAACCTAGATTTAAATATAAAAACTGAAGCAGTGTAAAATTTTTTCACAGTTGTAGCATAATGGTAGGAATACAGGTCACTTTAATTATTGCAGAAGATACAGTTTGTTGTGTACCAGGCACCAGCATCATTTCTTTTTGTTTTTTTTAAAACTGTTTTTAAGTTTTTATTTTGTACTGGAGTATAACTGAGTAACAATGTTGTGATAGTCTGAAGTCAGGGAGTCTGATTCCTCCAGCTCTGTTTTTCTTTCTCAAGATTGCTTTTGTTATTTGGGGTTTTTTGTGTGTCTCCATACAAATTTGAAGACTTTTTGTAGTTCTGTGAAAAATGCTGTTGGTAATTTGATAGGGATTGGATGAGTCTGTAGACTGCCTTGGGAAGTACAGTCATTTTGACAATATCAATTCTTCCAACCCACAAACATGGTATATCTTTCCATATGTTTGTATCTTCTGCAATTTCTTTCATCAGCATCTTAGAGTTTTCAGGGTATATGTCTTTGCCTCCATAGATAGGTTTATTCCTAGATTTTTATTGTTTTTGATGTAATGGTAAATGGAATTGTCTCTTGAATTTATCTTCCTGATCTTTCATTGTTAGTCTGTAGAAATGCAACAGAATTCCATGTGTTAATTTTGCAACCTGCAACTTTACCAAATTCACTGACGAGCTCTAGTAGTTTTACCAGGATCATGTCTAATGCTACACATAAACACTGTCATGGAATCACCCAATGGACATGCTGATTCATTCAAGTGATTTTTTTTTTTTTTTTGGTTTATGCACTAGTGTATCATTATAATGTGTTTATTTGAATATAAAATGCAGACACTTCAAGTTATAGTGAAAACTACATAAATCATAATTGGTAATTCAGTTGAAATCCTTGCTTTATCTATAATTAAATCATTTCTACTTTAAAAAAGTAACTATGAACAAATTTAAAAATTGAAAATGGAACTTCCATTGCAAAATAAATGAGTCACTAGTACAAAATGTAGTGTGGGGAATATAGTCAATAACTACATAATATGTTTCTATGGTAACATATTGTAGCAGACCCTTGATCAATTTGAAATGGAGAGAAATACTGAATCACTATGTTGTATAACAGAAACTAACATAATGTTGTAAGTCAATTATACTTCAAAAACAAACTCATAGAAAAAGAGACCAGATTTGTGGTTACCAGACATAGGGGTGGGGGCTGGGGGAAGACAGAATTGGATGAAGGCGTTCAAAAGGTATAGACTTGCAGTTGTAAAAAAGTACTAGAGATGAAATATACAACACGATAAATATAATTAACACTGCTATAGTTATATATGAAAGTTGCTAAAAGAATAAATCCTAAGAGTTTTTGTCACAAGAAAAATTCTTTTTTGCCATTTCTTTAATATCTACATGAGATAATGAATGCTCACTAAACTTACTGTGATAATCAGTTCATGATATATACGTAAATCAAACCATTACCTGTACACTTTAACTTATACAGTGTTGTACCTAAACTATATCTCAATAAAACTGGAAGAAAAAGAAATAAAATGGAAAATGAAGGCACACTCCTGATGCAAAAGTGAGTGGAGGTGCAGAAGTCAGTACTGTGCCTAGAACACTAAGAACAGAAGAGACTTATGTGGGAAGGAAATCTGAAAAAGGGGATACAGGTATACATATAGCTGATTTATTTTGTTATACAGCAGAAACTAACACAACACTGTAAATCAACTATGATACAGTAATAATTAATTTAAAAAAGAATAGAGACTGGAAGCTCCAATATTTACATATGGCAGCTGCAACTGGATGCTAGAGGGCAAAATTTAAAAATGTGTTTGTTAAAAATATTTAAAAATGAAATAAAGTGGACAATGCTAAGGGCCTTTTAAAGTAAACACACAAAAAATTTGATGCTTCCTCTCAAAAGTTAAAAAATAATTGAATAAATAAGCTATATGAAATCAATGAAATGTCTAACCAAAAAATTTCTCAAATAATTTTAAACAAGAGCTGAGCTTGTAACTTCTGCTAACTCAAAAGTGGCTTGAATTCTTTCACAGAAAAAGAAAATCATGTTTAGATGGAGCAATGGTAAAAGGAATTATTTCAGTTATGGTAGTTTTAGAAAATTGGGAAGCAAAGACCAAAGGATATTTTACACAAAGTAAAAAGCTTCTACTAAGTCACTAAACAAGTCCTATAGAATGTAAGAGCTTCTGACAATGTCAAAGATCAATTGATTCAAAAATTGAAAAATTGCATGTGCTTTATTTTCAAGCTTTAAATAAGTTAAGAGATACTACCTAGTTAATAGTTTGGATATACTTTTGTCTCAACAAAGTTTCAAATTAAAATATCTATTCACAACCTAAAAAAATAAATAAATAAACTCAACGTGGAGGTAGTTTTGGATATTTACAAATGTCAAAGAAAAGTTTCAGACAGATATGAAAAAAAATTTAGCTTTATCAAGACAGATGAGGAATGGGGGAGGGAAGGACTAGGAGTTTGGGATTAGCAGAAGCAAACTATTATATATAGGATGGATAAACAATAAGGTCTTATTGCATAGCACAGGGAACTATATACAATAGCCTGTGATAAACCATAATGGAAAAGAATATGAAGAAGTATATATATGTATAATTGAGTCACTTTGCTGTATAGCAGAAATTAAACACATTATTAACCATAAAAAAGATGCAAAGACCAGTGGAATAGAATAGAGAACCTAGAATCAACCTAAGTCAAAAAAACATAAAGAAAAGGCAAATGATAGCTGAGTTATTAGGTCAAAATTTCAGATTTATAACAATTTTAAAACAGGGACCAATTTTTCCCTTTACCATGAAAAGACAATGAAATAGACAATGATTAAATAATTGTGTCCTTTACCAACACTCATTGCTTGAGTTGTGGATGAATTATTACAAAGCTATATAGTACTGGTAACCGAGTTTCTTTTGAAATGAAAGGAACGCTTCCCACAGTCAGTAATTAAATCATTTGTATACAAATGATCTAAACTTAAGTTTATGGAAAGAAAAAAAATCCGTATTGAAATTTTCCATAAAGCAAATTAATAGTATTTTATGCATATTAAAAACATGAATCGAGATATTCGTTTTAATTGCAATCAATAGTGTTAGGTAAATCGGCTGCAAAAACTAAGAAAACATGATCATCACTTTGCTAATACTGGTACACTTAGAGCTGCTTTCCCGTTTATTCAATGCTTCTTTGAATTCAATGCCAATAATACTTAGTTGATATTACAGTTAGTGAATCTACTTAACTTGGACAGATGTAGTTTTAAAATGGATAAGGTTTGCTTCAAAGTCAAATCAATTCTTTGAAGCAAAAAGATGAACCAGTTTTATAAATATGAATGTGAACATTAAAGGAAAATAATTTTTTGATACTCAGTTCAGTTACTGGAAAAATTTTTAAGTGTTTGGGACAACTTGGGTATGGGAATTTTTTAACTGTAAATTTTATGAACTCTAAACATAGATCAAGTATTTTTGATAAAAATTTAGCATCTGAATTGAGATGTGTCAAAGAGTAAAAAAACACTAAGATAAACTCAAAATGGATTAAAGATCTAAATGTAAGACCAGAAACTATAAAACTCCTAGAGGAGAACATAGGCAAAACACTCTCTGACATAAACCACAGCAGGATCCTCTACGATCCACCTCCCAGAATTCTGGAAATAAAAGCAAAAATAAACAAATGGGATCTAATTAAAATTAAAAGCTTCTGCACAACAAAGGAAAACATAAGCAAACTGAAAAGACAGCCTTCCGAATGGGAGAAAATAATAGCAAATGAAGCAACTGACAAACAACTAATTTCAAAAATATACAAGCAACTCCTGCAGCTCAATTCCAGAAAAATAAACGACCCAATCAAAAAATGGGCCAAAGAACTAAATAGACATTTCTCCAAAGAAGACATACGGATGGCTAACAAACACATGAAAAGATGCTCAACATCACTCATTATTAGAGAAATGCAAATCAAAACCACAATGAGGTACCACTTCACACCAGTCAGAATGTCTGCGATCCAAAAATCTGCAAGCAATAAATGCTGGAGAGGGTGTGGAGAGAAGGGAACCCTCCTACACTGTTGGTGGGAATGCAAACTAGTACAGCCACTATGGAGAACAGTGTGGAGATTCCTTAAAAAACTGCAAATAGAACTGCCTTATGACCCAGCAATCCCACTGTTGGGCATACACACAGAGGAAACCAGAATTGAAAGAAACACATGTACCCCAATGTTCATCGCAGCACTGTTTATAATAGCCAGGACATGGAAACAACCTAGATGTCCATCAGCAGATGAATGGATAAGAAAGCTGTGGTACATATACACAATGGAGTATTACTCAGCCATTAAAAAGAATACATTTGAATCAGTTCTGATGAGATGGATGAAACTGGAGCCAATTATACAGAGTGAAGTGAGCCAGAAAGAAAAACACCAATACAGTATACTAACACATATATATGGAATTTAGGAAGATGACAATGATGACCCTGTATGCAGGACAGCAAAAAAGACACAGATGTGTATAGCGGACTTCTGGACTCAGAGGGAGAGGGAGAGGGTGTGATGATTTGAGAGAATGGCATTGAAACATGTATAATAACATGTAAGAATCGAAATGCCAGTCTATGTCTGATGCAGGATATGACACGCTTGGGGCTGACGCGTGGGGATGACCCAGAGAGATGTTGTAGGGAGGGGGGTGGGAGGGGGGTTCATGTTTGGGAACGCATGTACACCCGTGGTGGATTCATGTCAATCTATGCCAAAACCAATACAGAATTGTAAAGTAAAAATTAAAAATAAATAAATAAATTTAAAAAAAAAAACAAAACAAAGACTTCTTATGGAAAAAAAATAAAACATTTCCTTAATAATTTTTATTATATTACACATTAAAAAGATCATATTTTGGATATACTGGATTAAAAAATGCATTTAAAAATTATTTTATTATTTCCATTTTACTTATTTTAATGTGGCTTCCAAAAAAGGTTAAGTTATATATGTTGTTTGAATTAGATTTAAACTGGACAGTGGTAAAGCCAAGGTATAAACACTATGCCATGTGTATGTGCTCTGCACTCTAAGTTGCTTCAGTCACGTCCAACTCTGTGCAACCCTATGGCCTGTAGCCCACCAGTCTCCTCTGTCCATAGGATTCTCCAGGCAAGAATACTGGAGTGGGCTGCTATACCCTCCTCCAGGGGATCTTCCTGACCTAGGGATTGAACCTGTATCTCTTGCATCTCTTGCATTGGCAGGCGAGTTCTTCATACAAGCACCACCTGCAAAGTCCTAAACGCTATGCCATATCTGGGGTTAACTGCTCCTCACCCAAAGACTCCCAGAGTTCTCCTTCCTAGTGTTCATGCCAGTATCCATGTAAAATGGACAGGTCCCATCTCCCCAGTCTGACTCCATTCCCTATTTCCTCACCTGCTTTTTAAAAGACGGGTGCAGCATAATTCTTTCATTTTCAAATTTTATTAATTTCATCAAAATTAGATTTGTATAATCACTTATAGAATCACACAATTCTATGAGACATCACCAAAGACATCGTTCTCTTAAAATCTACCTACCATACCTCCTGCTCGAAAACAACCACTTTAAATTATTTTAGCTGTTTCTCTTGTTATTTACCTCTGTATATTTAAATAAGATGCTTCTATTTCCTGCTTCTTGAATTTTCGGTTGTAGGCATTTTCTACAGAAGATGAGGATTTAGCTCTTACCCGCTCCCATCCTTTTCCCATACACACACTGTCTCTACACCACAGACATGCACGCAAACCTTGTCCTCAGATCCTCATAGTGTAATCACAACACATTTTTGTTTAGATCAGTACTCAGCCTTTGCATTGTGAAGACAATGGCAATGCTATTAATAGTTGAGCTATGGCTACGTATAGAATACATCCTTATTTTTCATTCCTTGCATGTTTTTTGGTTTTCCCTAAAGCAATGATTTTCTTTTCTGCTTACTCTTCGGTGTATTTCAGCCCAATTTCTCCCTCAGTAGTGTAAATCTGTCCTCTACCGAGTCATACACACAGGGGTGTTCCAGCTTTTCCTTTACTGAATTGTCTTCTCTCAGCATTTTCTGACCTGCTCCACAAGACCTGCTCCACACTCTCTTCCTATGATAGCATTTCATCAAATTAGTGAAAATGCCTTTGACCTCTCTTCCTGGGTCCTGTGTCTTTATGTTCTTACTTTTGTGAAACACATTATTCGGTGGCCTCCTGGGAAAGTATGCATGGGACATGATTTTTCTGAGCCGCTGAACGTCTGAAAATGTCTTTGGTTTACCCTCCTTCTTCAGTGATATTTTGGTTATGTATAGAAATCTAGATGGGAAAATATATTCTCATAAAAATGTGAAGATATTGTACCACTCTCTTTCAGCTTCTGGTGGTACAGTGAAATCTGATTCTTCACAAGTAACTTTTTTTCCCCTCTTTCTGAAAGCTTATAAAACTTTCTTCATCAATATTCTGAAATTTGGTAATATGTCACATCTTTGCCATTATTTCCTAGAATTCCTATTATGTAAGATCTAATGGTGGAGTTTATAATTTTCTCGCATTTTCTCTCTGATTTTATCTTCATTTTTCTGCATATCTTTTTCTGTGTTTTTCTTGTTTGCTTTATTTTTACGGACATTTTCTCAACTTCATTTTCCAACTTTATACTGAATTTTCATTTATATACCATAATTTTAATTTCCAAGAGATGCTTCTTCTTCTCTAATCATTTTTTAAAAATAACACTCTTTCTATTTTTTGAATCCTATTCTACCTCAGAGAATATTAATAATAGGTCTTTGTATTTTCAAAATTTTTACCTTTCTGGAAAATCTCTCTTACTTTGGTTTCTCTCATGCCCCTTATAGGTTTTCTCAGATGTTTCCTAGTCCTTAACTGTTTCTTCACATTTAATAATGTGATTTTTTTTTAAACTGGAAAACCTGTACAGATAGGTGAGACTCGCTGACTGTGATTATCAGAATACCATCAATGATATTCTGCCTGGGCCATCTCTTTGGGAAAATGTTAATGCCAGTATCTTTAGGACTTTTCTCTTAGGCTAGTCATGAGAGTAGACTCTTCTAATCTCTTGTCTAAAGAATCTAAAGCTTGCTATCAATATTATAGGAACAGATTTAGTGAAAAGGGTTGAGGAGTTTCCAAAATTCACCCCATAAATTTTCACTGAACATCTACGCTCAGTTGTGCCCAGCTTCCCATAGTCTGCAGTCCTCTTGCTACAGAGAACAAACCTTAAAACTTCTGCTGCGAGAGCAGTGGGCTGTCCCAATAACACATAGAGTTGATGAGGAGATCCAAGGCTTAATCGATTTTCTGACAAACTTTAAATAAGTCTTCTATTTTTAATCCTATCTTCATTTTCAAAGGCACCTAATATCAATTTCTGAGCCCTTTACCAGACTAAGCAAGCTGCACTCTATTTCTGGCTTTCTGTATAAGCTTTGAATTTTGTCAGATTTTTTTTTTTTTTTTTTTTGCCTCACTTGAGATCATCATATGGCATGTCTCCTTTATTGCGTTAGTGTGGTAAATCACATTGATTATTTTATTTTATTATTTTAAAAATATTCATTTACAAAAATAAATAAATAAATAAAAATAAAAATATTCATTTACTTGGCTGTGTCCACACTTAGTTTCTGCAGGCAAGATCTTTGATCTCCACTGTGGCAGGCAGGATCTTGTTTTTAGTTGAAGCATGCGAACTCTTCTGTGGCATGTAGGATACTGTTCCCCTACCAGGAACTGTACCCGGGCCCCATGCCTTGGGAGTCTGGAGTCTTAGCCACTGGACCACCAAGGAAGTCCCCACGTTGGCAGATTTTAAATTTTAAACCAACTTTCCATTCTTGAGACAAACCCCACTTGCTCATGATATATTGTTTTTTAGTATATTGATGGATACAATTTATGAATATTTTGTGAAGATTATTTACATCTAACTTCTTGAGAGATTTAATAAGTTTATCTTTTTATAACATCTGGTATTTCTGTTATTAGGGTTATACTGGTTTCATAAAACAAGTTGAGAAGTTTATGTTCTAAAGGAGTTTGTGCAAGATTGATATTATTCTTTAAATTACTCTTTTATCAATTTCAGTAAACTGTTTTCAGTGAATTTTTAAATTTCATCTAAGTTGTCAAATTTACTGGCATAAGGTTGTATAAAATAACCCTTTATCATCATTTTAGTGTCTTTGTGGTGGTGGTTTTGTTGCAGGAAGGAGGACCCCTTCCAGGGCCCAAAACTGGGCTCTTGTCTAACACTTGGAAATGAACTGTCTGAGGAAACACATGTGCTGACAAAGCAACAGTTTTTTTTTGGGAAAGGGCACCCGGGTGGAGAGCAGTAGGGTAAGGGAACCCAGGAGAACAGCTCTGCCACATGGCTTGCAGTCTTGGGTTTTATGGTGATGGGATTAGGTTCCGGGTTGTGTTTAGCCAATCATTCTGACTCAGAGTGCTTCCTGGTGGTGCACGCCTTGTTCAGCCAAGATGGATACCAGAGAGAAGGGTTCTGGAAGGTGGTCCGACATATGGTGTCTCCTTTTGACCTTTCCTGAACTCTTCCGGTTGGTGGAGGCTCGTTACTTCCATGTTCCTTACCAGGACCTCCTGTTATAAAACAACTCATGCAAATGGTTACTATGGTGCCTGGTCAGGGTGGGCAGTTTCAATTGGTATGCTTCCCCTAACAGTTTAGTCACTAAGTTGAGTCCGACTCTTCCGACCCCATGAACTGTAGCCTGTCAGGCTCCTCTGTCCATGGGGATTCTCCAAGCAAGAATACTGGAGTTGGTTGCCACTTCCTTCTCCAGGGGATTTTCCTGACCCAGGAATCGAACCCAGGTCTTCTGCATTGCAGGCAGATTCTTTACCGACTGAGCTACAAGGGAAGCCCCGTAGTGTCTATTCAGTTCAGTTCACTTCAGATGTTGTCTTATGTTCAGTATTAGCACTGAATATCTTGTTCAACCCTTTTACTTTCATTTGTCTGTGTCTCCAAATTTAAACTGTTTTTCTTGTAAACCAAGTGAAGTTAGGTCTTGGTTTCTTTTTTTTTTAATCCAGTCTGATTATCTTGGCTTTTTAACTACAGTCTTTGTTCCATCAAATGCAATGTAGTTGTGGATATGACTGGATTAAGTCTACCACTATGTTAGCATTTTCCTTTGGCCTCCATTTTTGTTCTTGTCCTCTTTATTCACCTTTCTGTTGGGTGAATTGTGATTATTTTAGCATGTAATTGTACCTTTTATCTTACTTTGATATATCTTTCCTTTTTTCAGGGATTGCTTTAGAAATTAAAATATGTGTAATCAACCTGTACAGTTACCTTTAAATAAAATACTGAGTAGTACTGCCCATGTAACAGTTCTATTTTTCCTCTCTTTTGCTCTTTGTTCTCTTATGTTTTTGATATATACTATAAACACTTATTACATTGTTATGAAATAAATTGAATTTATATACAAGAATAAAGGTATTTCACATTAGCCACATATGTATTCTTTCTGATGTTCTTCATTTCTTCCTGAAAAATTGGTCTAATATTGTTTCTCTTCAACATGAATATTATCTTACAGCATTTCTTTTAGTGAAGGTCTGTTGGAGATAAATTCTCATCTTTTGTCTGTTTGAAATGTCCTATTTTGCATTAATTTCTGAAGAATAGTTTCACTGGTATACAATTTTATACTTAGAAAAAATAATTCTATGTCTTTTTCCTCCAACATTTTAAAGATGCCTTTTCATTTTCCTGGCCCCCATCTATGAAGTCACCTGTAATTTGTATAGTTGGTTCCCTGTAAATAATGCATCTATTTTTTGTGTGTGTGACTGTTTTTAAGATCTTTTCTTTACCTTTGGTTTTCATCAGAATTTGACTTTGTTACCCCTATGCTTAGATTTTGTTGTATTTATCCCTCTTGGCCTTCTCTGAATTTTTCATATCTGTGACTTAAAGTCTTCCATCAATTTTGAAACAGTCTCTACAGCTGCCTATTTATATTTCTTCTGGCCCATTCTCTTTCTCCTCCTGAGACATCAATAAATGTTTGTTAGACAATCTGATATTGTCCCATAGATCTTGGGACCTCTGTTTCATTTTTTTCCCCCACTTTTTTTGTTTTACATTTGAATTTGGATAACTTCTATTCACTTGCTGTGTCCCGTTTGCTGTTAAAATACTGAATAAATTCATTTGTGATATCCTTTTTTCATCTGTAAGATTTGGCTCTTTTTTACAGTTTCAAGCTCTCTGTTGATCCTCTCCATCTATTCACGGAGATGTTGTTCACATTTCCCTCTAGATCCTGTAATATATTTTTCCCGCTTGTTTTAAAGTCTCTGTCTGAAAATTCCAACATCTGGGACATCTCTGGATCTGCTTCTATTGATTTCACTTAACCATAGTTCATCCTTTCTTGCTTCTTCTCATATCTCTTCAAGTTTGATTTTATGCCAGTAATTGTGTGTTAGAGAACAGTAGATAATAACTTATTAACATTTACCTCCAGGCAAGGGTGCATCTCTCTTTGTGCCAGTCCATCAGTGTGGGAGGCTGAGTCAGTTTAATCTGTAGTTGGACCTTGCTGCAGCTTTAGCTAGATTCACTCACCTTGGCTCCAAGTTTTAAGGGAGAGATGAACACTTTCTCTCCAGCAGGGTTTGGGATCTGAGCACGGGGGAGACCTGAAGATTTTTCTGTGCTGTACTGCCCAGCCACCCATGTGCTGGAAATAGAAGATCCATGTCTGGTTAAAGCCAGACTGCCAAACTTTTGAAGTGCAGGGCAGTTCTTTTCGTTCCTCAGGAGATTCTTCTCTGTTGTTCTATGTTCACAGGACCTGCAGAGCCTCTGCAGTGCCCTCAGAAAGTCCCAGAGTGCCTTGGATGAGTATCTTTCAGCTCTCCTGCCCTACCCAAAGCTATGAAGATTTCAAATGGTGTGCAAAAGAAATTCGATACATTGATCACTGTTCTGCTTTTCAATCTCTCAAATTTTGCTGCAATCATCTCCTTTTACACACTCATTGTCCTTGTAGGTTATTCTTTAAAATAAGCGTTTTAATATCACTTTAAAGGGATTTCTGGAGGGAGCACATTAAACATATGTTCAATTCATTCTCTTTATTTGGACATCTTTCTATTTGCTTTCTGGGTTTTTTTTTGTTGTTGTTCTTAATGTTACTGTTAAGACTTTGCATGTTTGTTTATAATTTATATTACACCAAAGGGCAGTCCAATTTCTTTCATTCTTATCAATTCAATTTTACAGAAATAAACCCAAGCTTGTAAAGTAGTTCAGTCAGCATTAACTGAACTTCTGTAGCTATTTAAAGGGGTTTAGTTACCAAGGTGCTCATTGTCAACAGAATGTCCAGCTGATTGGAGGGATGTACGCCTATAGGTAAACCATTTCCTCAGGCAACAAATTTGTATCTCCCACCTTCTCTTGATGCTAACTTAAAAACACAGAAGAACTATTTAAAACTGAGAGGAAACATGTGCATCACCAACTGTTTCTGCGGAAAAAAAAAAAAAAAAACAGACCAGTTCCCTTCCTAAGCAAATGGTAAGCTCTACATGTTTACCAGAGTCCAACATTAGGTTCATTCACCACTGGCTGGATGGCATCACTGACTCGATGGACGCGAGTCTGAGTGAACTCCGGGAGTTGGTGATGGCCAGGGAGGCCTGGCGTGCTGCAATTCTTGGGGTCATAAAGAGTCAGACATGACTGAGCGACTAAACTGAACTGAGCTGAACTAATATTAGAGTCAAAGGCTAGCAAAACACCATGGTGGGTTAGGAAGAATGCCACTGAGGAGGCTTATTTTTGACTTCTCAGCCTGTAATACCACAATTCCTAGGGACATGAGACTCCTTTCTGTCAGCCAAGTAACAAAGCAGGCAATGTTCAGTGACCTTTGTACTAATAGTAATCAACATATTTCTCCTCCCACCCCCCCGAAAATCCTCTCAAACTTGGCAGCCTGGATTTAGACAACAGGAGCTCCTGGGTCACCTGTACAGTATGATCTGTGTGACGATCAACTTTTCCTCCCTTAGATGCTCCGTCCTCCATCTCCATGTTAGCCCTGGATTTAACCTAAGTCTTTATCCATCTGAAATTACTGAAACCTTGGAAGGGAGAGTGACAGACCAAGAGAACCAAAGTTCAAGTTGTTAACAAAGATGTGCTTGGCTGGCTAACTTTCCAGATGAAGTTTGGTTCCACTTTAAAAGTCAAGGCTGTCATAAAAAACGCCACAGAAACTGACGATTTAGCTTATACTGTAGAAACTCCTTCAAATTTAGAATTCGGCCATGAGCAGCTTAAAAAAGTAAAATAGGCCAGGGCAAATCAGAGAGGTCACCTATGACTATTTCCCCCCTCAGTAAGTTATTTTAACTCAGACTCCATCCCACATTCAGTCAAGCCCCCAAAAGAGGTGACCTGTGTCTTACTGTACCAAGTATAGCATTTTCAATGTCTCCTTTATCTCAGCTTCACTTCAGTGGGAGCCTTCAATTACATTTTCCATTTTCTCATCCCCAGCTCTGTGGGAAGTTTGGTTGCAACAAACTATCTCAAGGCCAGTTCCCTCAAAATGTGCCTCACAAACCATGGCTTCCAGAAAAACACCCTGATGTACTTTCTGAAGTCTTCTGATCAATTAGAGCAACAGATGCTGAAAGACTCTCTACTCCCCTTTCCAGAGAATGAATACTGCACCTTTTGCTACAGTTTGAAGCCTCAGTCAGTGGCTGTTCTTGATCCCGTGCAAGCCTTTTTGTGACCCCTCATATCTCATGGCCGTCTTCTTGGCCCAAACAATTCCAGCTGGTCCTCTGACTCTTCTATTCAACACAGAAACGTAGGGATGCATCCTGCTGCCAATGGAGGCAGGAAAAGAGAAACACAGGTGATTTTTTTCAGGTTTTATGAGAGTCTTTGAAGGTTTCTCATGCGGTAACAGTCGAGGTGTATAATCCCCTGAAGGTGTAGTTAGGGCTGGAAGACCGGACACTAAGAAGGCACACTCAACCTTGTGGCTCAATGCTTATGTTGGCAGGAGGCCTCAGTTCTTTGCTAGGTCAGGGGTCCCCAACCTTTTTGGTACCAGGGACCAGTTTCGTGGAAGACAATTTTTCCATAGACTGAGGGCGGGTGGGGGGGGATGGTTTGGGGATGATTCAAGTGCATTACATTGATTGTATTAATGATAATGTGTATTTGCAGGTGATGCAGTGGGTCACCACTTCAGCTCCACCTCAGATCACCAGGCATTAGATTCTCATAGGGAGTGCACAACCCAGACCCCTTGCATGCACAGTTCACAGTCAAGTTTCCCTTCCTATGAGAATATAATGCTGCTGCTGATCTGACAGGAGGCGGAGCTCAGGTGGGTAATGTCAACGATAGGGAGCAGCTATAAATACAGATGAAGCTTGCTCACCTGCCACTCACTTCCTGCTGTACAGCCCAGTTCCTACCAGGCCATCTAGTCTGTGGCCCCAGGGTGAGGGACACCTGTGCTAGCTGAACTTCTTCTGTGGTTGCTTGAATGCCTTCAGTGATGCGGCAGTTGTCTTCCCCCAGAGAGTGTGATTCAAGAAGCAATTTCTGAAGCTGAAATACTATGTATACTCTGACTCAGAAGTTATATTTGTATATTCAACTGGTTACACTGGACAGCCCTATCTAATGTGCGGGGTGGGGGATTACATCAGAGTGTGAATACCAGGAGGAAAAGATCACTGGGGCCATCTTACAGGCTGCCTGCCACAAATATATTGATATGTACCAAAAATTATGTGTGGTGTCGAAAACTAGTATTTTTTTTTTCATTTACTAGTTTATCATCATTATTCTACATCAGTACCATTTTACATCATCATTTTTAGTGGTTGCATAATATTCTATCATATGGATATACTAAAATTTGATTAATTATATAATTTTTAAACACTTAATCATTTTTGATATTTGCTTATCACATAATCAGTAATGTGACAAGCATCTCCCTCGATTCATTCACAAACTACCTTCAAAGTAAATGTAAAGACAGGAGACAATGATACCCAAGATAATTTATTCTCCCATAAATCAGCCCATAAAAATGATGGATATAAATCCCAGACACTTGGACTCTGTAATTACCATTTTATAAAAGGTCAAAGTGGAACTTAAAAAATATCAGCTTCTGTTAGGGGTTTAAAATTAATTTTGAAATGTTAACAAGAGCTTAAGGCAGACTAATCTAAACATGCAAGGCCTCTGTTTTCAGTTTTGGGGTGACAATTAATGAACAGCTTTCTGTTAACTATTTACCTGGAGGTCTTATGACAACTAATTTGAAGCTTTTTAATTATTATTACATATGTACATCTAAGAGGTAGTTTTTCCCAATGGTTTGGCTGTTTGCTGAGACATTCTAATCCTTACATGCTGATTGAGAATATCCAGATACAGAAATCAATGTTCAAAGAAGCACTCCTTAGGGCTACTGTCAGCTTCCTGTATCACTGATCAGATGGTAGAGCAGTAAGAACTTTTGATTTAGATAAACTTTGAATTTATTATAGATCTGATGAACCTATTTTCTGTCAATTCAAACAAGTGTACATAAGATCTCAAAACTTCAATCATCAAACACATTCTCAAAGAGACTGTTGTCACGTGAACTCAGACAAGAACTCAAGTCTCTATCACTCTGTTGCCATATTTACTCACATATTTAACTCTTGCCACTGGGATTTGGGTCAATTTAAGAAACTGTAAATAGATATTGATATATCATAACAGAAGCTATTACTCACACTCTAAGTAAACCACTGATTCTATTTTACTCACAATTTTGCAGTGGCATCATTCCATGGAGAAAATTAGATTTTTACATATCAGAGCAAATCACAAAGCCCAAATGTCAACTTAATACATCAGGCAATTTCTTGTAGTGTTTATTTTGGGGGGGGAATGTTCTACACATATTTACTTAGAAAGCTGCACGGGTCCTCCAAAATAAATAAGGGCTATAATTCTTGCCAAAAAACCCACAGTTCCAGAGAGCCACTCATCAATTTCTAGCAGCATTAATGAGGAAAGGCGCTGAGATAGTCATTCATACTGTCTTTATGATAAGAGTAACCTACAGGGCAAATCAAGATTAAGGACAAGGGCAAGACAAATGGCTTGGAAGACTCTCTCTCTCTCTTTTTTTAAATCAATCATTTGAAATCTGCATTTACTACCTAAAGTCCCTGTGGGGCCTTAGAACCTGGAGGGAAGAGTGAGAATTGGTACTAAAGACATCACTGAAGTATTTTTTTAGGGTGAGTGTAGCCTCTTAACAGGTACAGAAAGATCTTAAGTTCCCAGACACTGGGAAGATTCTCTCTGAGCTGGAGAGTTCTTTGCTGTGGGGACTGTTCAGTGCACTGTAGGACGTTTAGTAGCATTCCAGGCACTCTCTTGCCAGCTGTGACAACCAAAAATGTCTCCAGGTATTGGCAAAGTTCCATGGAGAGGAAATTGCCTCTAGTTGAGAAACTCTGATTTGACAAAAGGATAATCTGTCTTAAAAATACATTTCATTCTTTTTAAAAATTGAAGTATAGTCTATTTACAATATTGTGTTAATTCCAGCTGTATAGTAAAGTGAATCTGTTATGCATACATGCATTCTTTTTTATACTCTTTTCCGTTATGGTTTATCACAGGATATTCAATATAGCTCCCTGTGCTACGCAGCAGGACCTTGTTGTTTGTCCATCCCTTAGATAATAGCTTGTGTCTGCTGATCCTAAACTCCGAATCCATCCCTCCTGCACTCCCCACCCCCTTGGCAACCACAAGTCTGTTCTCTGTGTCTGTGGGTCTGTTTCTGCTGCACAGATAAGTTCATTTGTGTCATACTTTGCATCCACATATAAGTGATATTATACGGTATTTGTCTTTCTCTGTCTGACTTACTTCATTTAGTATGATCATCTCTTGGCCCATCCATGTTGTGTAGATATTTCACTCTTAATGTCTTCAGCTCAGTTCAGTTGCTCAGTCGTGTCCGACTCTTTGAAACCCCATGGACTGCATCACGCCAGGCCTCCCTGCCCATCACCAGCTCCTGGAGCTTGCTCAAACTCATGTCCATCAAGGCAGTAATCCATCCAACCATCTCATCCTCTGTCGTCCCCTTCTCCTTCTGACTTCAATCTTGCCCAGCATCAGGGTCTTTTCCAATGAGTCAGTTCTTCGCATCAGGTGGCCAAAGTATTAGAGCTTCAGATCAGTCCTTCCAATGAATATTCAGGACTGATTTCATTTAGGATTGACTGGTTGGATCTCCTTACAGTCCAAGGGACTCTCAAGGGTCTTCTCCAACACCCCAGTTCAAAAGTATCAATTCTTCGGTGCTCAGCTTTCTTTATGGTCCAACTCTCACATACATACGTGACTACTGGAAAAACCATAGTTTTGACTAGATGGACCTTTGTTAGTAAAGTAATGTCTGTGCTTTTTAATATGCTGTCTAGGGTTGTCATAGTTTTTCTTCCAAGAAGCAAGTGTGTCTTAATTTCATGGCTGCAGTCACCATCTGCAGTGATTTTGTAACCACCCCCAAAATAAAGTCTGTCACTGTTTCCACTGTTTCCCCATCTATTTGCCACCCCATGGACTGTAGCCTGCCAGGCTTCTGGCCCATGGGATTTCCCCACACAAGAATACTGGAGTGGATTGCCATTTCCTTCTCCAGGGAATCTTCCTGACCCAGGGATCAGACTCACATCTCCTGCATTAGCAGGCAGATTCTTTACTGCTGAGCCACCAGGGAAGTGTCTTAATGTCTTTACCATGTATTATATTTTTTGACAGGTATCAAGGTGGGGTACACCTCCAAGTCTGAAAACATGCCAAGGACCTATCTGAGGAGTCTGGATCTCCATGGTGGGATTTTCCCAGGATGTGTGGTTTCCATTTGCTGCTACCAAGTTCCACAGGTAGTTGATTTAAAATGGCCAGCTTGTGGGACTGTGCTTAGGCAAGGTGGATTCATTAGGCTACTGCCGCTGCTGCTGCTAAGTCGCTTCAGTCATGTCCGACTCTGTGCGACCCCATAGACGGCAGCCCACCAGGCTCCCCCATTTCTGGGATTCTCCAGGCAAGAACACTGGAGTGGGTTGCCAGTTCCTTCTCCAATGCATGAAAGTGAAAAGTGAAAATGAAGCCACTCAGTCGTGTCCGACGCTTAACGACCCCATGGACTGCAGCCTACCAGGCTCCTCCATCCATGGGATTTTCCAGACAAGAGTACTGGAGTGGGCTGCCATTGCCTTCTCCCTCATTTGGATGGGTCCCTCTCAATTAGCTACATGTTATGTGGCTCCATGCCTTTGCTCATTTCTCTTATAATTTGAGGCTTCATTTTAAAAAGGTACGTTTCAAAATGATAAATTAAGGGGGATAAAATAACCTTACAAAAAAGAACTTCTGCTCTTCCCAGCATGCAAGAAATGGCATTTACAAAGAACATTTACAAAGTCTAATAAAAGTTAGACTCGTCCAGTGTACCACTGGACATAACCATGGGCAAAAGAACTTAAAACAATGTTATGTTATGTGCTAGCAAGACCAAATATCAGTTTTCCTCTTACACAACAGAAAACACTACAAGGGAGACCAAAAGGCTTATTAAAGTTTCCTCTGTGCGATATAGATTTCTTCCTTATCTGATAAAACTGTTTTCTCTCCCTTTCCTACTTATAAGCACAGACATGATTCTTAACAAACTGGAAAAAAACTGGCAGTAAGTCTTTTAAATGTAAGCCTTTTAGTTTCTGTTGAGCTAGTAGGCAGGCCCAATTTATAACACTTCATAATCCACTTATTGTACATTTGACCCAACTGAGATAAAAATGTTAAAGTAGGAAGTGAATTTAACTGCATTTAATTTGGAATTCTTGCATCCCCTTGCTGAGGCCACAATGTGTTCCTGCCTTTTCTTCACTCCAGATACCCTAGGGCTCCCACTGACAGCCCGGTTGTCTGAGAAGCTCCCTTTGTGCCACGGTGCCAGTCTATCCAAGATACCACCTCCCCACAAACCAGACAGCAGAGGGGCAAATAGCCTGAACACATGAGGCTCCCCATCGCCATAAGCACAGGCCTTCGAAACTGACTGCTAGCCATACAAGTTGCCTGTGGGTCACCTGCTGTACCAGGAGAGTGCTGATCTCCTTTCACCTGACCAAGAAAACCCTCATCCAGCCCCTGGCTTCTTCCACCCTTCTGCCACATTCTCACTAGCCAGGGGGAAGAAAAGAACTTCCTTACAGACTTTGTCTTCTGATCTTGCCAGATGGTAGATAAATAAGTAACAACAGAGGAAAAACATACTTGTTTTTGCTTAATGATACACTGATAGTGTGTGCTTTTGTCAAAAAAAAACAAAAACAAAAAACAGACAAACCTCAAGAGCAGACAAGAACTCACAGCACAGTGGGAGGAAGGCCTGGAGTGAGGAGCTCCTGCTCTGAGCCTTGGGTTTTCACTGCACAGAAGACTGGAAGCAGTTAGGACAGCTTTGAGAGCTTTGGAGACGTCAGGGAAATTCAAGGCATTATGCCAAAACAAAAGATTTCTATCCTCTAGGGATGACACTGATATTCCCTAGTGAAGTGACCACCTGTAAACAAAACTCAAATGTGAGAGAGTTTTGCTTGAAGGTAATGATTTCATAATGCCAACTAGATGGACCTTTTTAGATAGAAGAATTTGTGAGCCACCTTTTCAGAAATTTCTGCTTGGTGAAATTTTTCTGACTGGTGCCAGGAAAAGATATGTCTGCTGATGAATCTAAACAAATTCTTTGGTCAGAAAAAGAAAACTGCATGAAAGTATGTATTTCCTCTCTTGCCTGAGCTGCCAGGAAACATGAAGCCCAAATCAGTATCCGTCTGTTTCATGCCCTTATCCCAGATGCTGGGGCTGAGGGTAAACCTGCTGGAGGTGCTTCTGAGAAACCATACTCTGTTCAGATATTGATTTGGGTAAAATCCCAAAATTATATTGGAGATGTTTAACCTCAATAGTAACAAGTAATTTTGACTTCCCTCTCAGATTTCACTTAGGTACAAAGAAGTTCTATAACAGTGATAAACTATTATCACTGATTCATCTGGGCACACGACTCCCATTTTGACAATATTTTGCCATTCTAGTTATTGAAAACTTATATTTCTATTCCTCTCTTCTTTCTCTTCCTTGCTTTTTCAGTAAATAGAGTATGTGTTCTGTGCCCAAAAAGTGCTGCCCACGAGGGATACAGGGGTGATAAAAATGCACTGAGGGTCTTATGTGATGAACCCAGAGCTTAGCTGGGTGAGGGACAATAATCAAGTCATCTCACAAGCCAAACAGGAAAAGTTCAATGCTACCACAGTCTACAAGTAACAGATATATGGCACTCTCAGAATACGTAACTGAAGATCTGTTATAAAGAGAGCAATCAAGGAAGTGAGGAAGTGATGCCCGAGCTGTGTGAAAAGGAAGACTAGAAGTTTGCTGACAATGAAAAAAGAGAGATGATAGTATTCAGAGAGCACAAAATAATTCCCTGTATATTACTATAGTTAAACTTCACATGTTTGTATTGAACTTCAACTACATGCCAGAGAAGCCTTAGGGTCTCCCTTTGGAAGAGAAAGACTGGTAGCCCAAAAAGGGTAAGGTATCTGATGGAAAATGATAACTTGTAATTAGTTAGGGTTTCAATGTTTACATTTTTACAAATGTCTTGGTGGCATTATAACTAACACTATACATAATGTCACATAAATATGAACAAGACAACCTTTTAGACATTCATTTCTTTCTTCCTTTTTGGAAGGTGGGGTTGCAGTTTGGAGCAATGTTGATTTGTTTATATTATAGTCTCAGGATGACTGAGGGTTAGTACTGGAAGAATATTTCCAACCTCATCATCTTACACGTGGGGAATCCTAAACACTACATTTTAAATATGTTACAATTCAGAGTCGTCACTACATCAGCCCTCTGTCCCACTTTGACTTCTTTTTGCACACATCATGGATCAAATTTCAAAGATCACCCGCAGCAAATCTTAGGGTAAAATTCCACAATATGGTTCATCGGACTAGTGGAACTTCTCTCACAAAACCAGCACCTTAGAGGAACCTGGCCACGCCACGTGGTGACAAGGTTCTGTGTCAGAGCATCCATGGCTCCTCCTTTGGGATAAATGGGAATCAGGCCCTGCAAGGCAGATAGACCATGTTTTTTTCTAATGTAATCCGAACACTTCTCTCCCAAGAGAGAAATGCATGCCAGGGTTAATGGCAGAATTCAGAGACAAGATGGGTTTTTCTGACTGCAAATGATGGCTGCACTGATCACACCACCTTGATCTACACTTGGCTGACCTTGACCTCTAGGTTATGGCCTGTTCTCCTCTCAGCCCCTTTTGGAAGGCACCTGCATCTCCTTAGCTTACCAATCTGAGTCTGAACTTCAATCTTGTGATGTTAAGGAATCACTTATATTTGAGGCATATTTTTTAAGTCCCTGAATTGTAAATTTATCTTCTTGAGACTGGGCCTCCAGAGCAGTTATGTAAAAACATAAAAGATACTGAGGAAAGGATCTAATCACTGGCAAGTGAGATTGTTAACATCAGTCTCAGAATCAATGCTGCCTAGATTCATTCTTCAGTGGTCATTTATGATATAAAATTTTAAAATAATGTATGTGGATTCAAATTCAGGACTAATTTTAGGACAAAGTGGAGAGCCACTGTTGTTAAAACCCAGGGATGGAACCCAGGTCTCCCATATTGCAGGCAGACGCTTTAACCTCTGAGCCACCAGGAAAGCCCCTAAATGATGATAGAGTCATTTAAATAAGAAAAAAGTAAAACTATTGACGAACCAATTTCTTAATGTAAAGCCCTTAAGAAATTAGGAAAAGAAGAAAAAAAAAAAAGGACACAGTGACTTAGCTAAAACATCAGAGAAATAGTTAACCATTCTCATTTTCTGGTGAAGAAATTGAAGCTTAGAGAAATTAAGTAATATAGTTCCTAGACCTTGAACTTCTTAAATGCAAGGATCATATCTTCTTTATCTATTTATCCCTCCGTAGCCCCAAGCCTACCACACAGTAGTTTCTCAATAAACATTTCATGATTGACAGAGTAAATGAGCAGAGATGGGATTCAGGCACAGATCTATCTAATTCAACTTGAGGTACATGCTGATCATCATGCCATTTTGACAGCTGCAATCGTGAGAAAACACTGTTGAAATTCAGCTAGACTACAAACAAATTTTTAAAAACTTCAGATTTTCTCAGTTGAATTTTGTAAACATTATTGAGCATCACCGTGCACTTGGCCACCCATCATGGGAGGCACAAAACACATGGAGGGCACAGTGTTTGGGTTTGGAGACTTTCCATTGTAGCTGACAAAAAAAACTCCAAGTGATTCATACTGAGGGAAATATATAAAGGAAGCGCATCAGCATCTGCAAGGCAGCTGAACTACATAAAAGAATGCTGGATTAAGTAAAAGAGAGGAAGAAACTTTTGTGGAGTTAGGGATAAATGTTCAAGGAGGAGGTAGAGTCTTGAAATCAGACCTTCTGGAAGTGTAGGGAGAAGAGAAGGTACTAAAGCTGGAGAAAGATCTGAGTCATGGTGTGTGAGTGGGATAGGGAGGCCCTGGCCTGATGAGGTCGATTCTTTGATAGGGGGCAGGTAACAATTCTAAATCAGAAAGAGAGAACACAGGCTTGTTGCCTTGAATCACACCTGAGATGCTTGGTTTCATTCAGATAAAGGCTCGTATATTCTCAAGGGAGCATGCAGGCATTCTATAAGATGACAAATATGGTGGCACAATAGGCAATTAGGCACAATGTTTTCTGTAACTAAGAGACAAAGGCATACGAAGCGGGGTGGGGGCCAAGGGAGAACCCATCAGAGACAAATTTAGTTAGTGCCACTTACATAGGCTAGTATTTTGAGTACCTTTTATTGGCTTAATCTTAGTAACATGAAGACAGTATCATAGCTTGTTATCTCAGAAACATGAGAGAAAAGGTACTTTCCAAGAAATTCAGTCAATCTCCTCTCCCTTTAGGGGTTCTTAGGAGTATTACTTGTTTAGCTAGCTCACAGTCCCATAATTATAGAATGTTAGTGCTGGAAGAAACCTTAGCAAGTGAAGTACAATCCCTGTATTTAAAAGAGAAGGTGACCATGACGTAGAAAGGCTATCTGCCCCCAAGGTCACACAGCTAATTAGAAGCCATTATGTTTTATTTCCCTGGATCAGGGTAACAAGTGCTTCATGTTCTGCTATAGGCCAAGTTCAGTTTAGTAAAAACAACTTTCCCCCTTAAACAGATAGACAAGTCGCTACACAATAATTCTGTTGTCACAGACTTTCTTCCTCCCATGAAGTTTGACCCCAATTTTCCCTTTTATTTAGGGCTTGAGGATGACATCTTATGCATTTCTGTGGACTCAGGACTTAGCATCATGTAAGGCACATACCAAGCATCAGTATGTTTTTGTTGAATTGAGCTGAATTTGAATCACTGGTTTTCATCCCCTTGCTCTCGGGGACTTTGATTACAATATTTTGTTAAAATAAAAGAATCATCAGATCATTAAACTGGAAGCAATCAGAGAGATCAATCCTTTTTCTGTAAGAGATGACACTCCTACTCTTTGTGACCCCATGTTCTATCCAGTCCATGGAAATATCCAGGCCAGAATACTGGAGTGGGTAGCCTTTCCCTTCTCCAGGGGATCTTTCCAACCCAGGGATCAAACCCAGGTCTCCCGCATTGTAGGTGGATTCTTTACCAGTTGAGCCACAAGGGAAGCCCAAGAATACTGGAGTGGGTAGCCTATCACTTCTCCAGTGGATATTCCTGATCCAGGAAATGAACTGGGGTCTCCTGCATTGCAGGCAGATTCTTTACCAACTGAGCTATCAGGGAAGCTCCAGGGCCCCAGAAAGGTAAATGATAAGTCCCAAATATAGCACTCAAGCTGGGTCCCAAACCACCTTCTCCAGATTACATGAATTATTCTTGGGTGAAAAATATTGTGGTATTCAATATTTCTATGGGAGGCAGATCCCAGAGTATCAACTCTTTAAGCGGGGCAAAGTCTTTGGAGCATTTCTGAGCATCCATACAAAACTCAAGGCTAATAAGCATGATGATAAAAATCTTGGATGACCAAATGATTAAGTGACGAATAATCTCTGGGAAAAATTTCCCACTAAGCATGGGCTTGAACTTTTTGGAAATATCCTATAAATAGGAAAAAATTGATCCTGAGAAAGGTAATGACATCAAAGCTAGAAAAAGGCAAGACAGTTGAGCCACAGACTTAGCGGTGCATATATCCTTGTACAAGTCAATTGCTCTACTCCAAGGGTCCCCAAACCCCCATGCTGAAGTCTAGTGCTGGCCTGTTAGGAACCAGTCTGCACAGCAGGAGATGAGTGGCGGGTGAGTGAGTGAAGCTTCATCTGTGTTTACAGCAGTTCCCCAATGCTCCCATTACCACCATCCATTCCCCCACTCCCTGCCCGCCCTCTGTCCATGGAAAAACTGTCTTCCATGCAACCAGTCCCTCATGTCTAAAAGGTTGGGGATTGTTGCTCTACTCCAGGCCTTAGCCAGCAGTAACACCCCTACCCCTGACCCCCTGCCCATCCCCGCGAGCTCTTGACCTAGAAGAACCAAGTGTGAGCATGGGACCATCAGAGGCCAACCCTGACACTGGAACTGGGAAACAACCCTCCTCCATGTCCAGAATGTGCTCAGAGCATCCTCTCAACACAAAGGGCTGGCCATTAATCCTTCCCCAGTGGAAGGTCAAACTGGGGCTGCCCTGCAACGCTCTGCTGATTTCATTCAAGTTCTTGATGGCTGTGGCCCTAAAACTCCCTTCACACTGACAATGTCTTGTGGGAGAGCCATGGGCTCGGGTGGTTCCAGGGGCCAGCTGGTCAATGGCAGAGCAGTCATGGGAAGTCTGGCCCTTGACCAGGTGGGAGTATTAGTTTGGTAAGGCTGCCACAACACACTGTGACAGCCTGGGAAGTTTAAATAGACTTTTCCCCGCAGTTCTGAAGGCTGGAAGTGTAACATCAAGGGGTCAGCAGGTTTGGTTTCTCCTGTGGCCTCTCTCTCCTTAAATTTGCAGCAAGCTACCTTTTCTCTGTGTTCGTGAATGGACGTTTCTCTGTGGGTGTGTGTCCAGTCCCCTGCTCCTCGTTTATGGACACTAGTTCTATCAATTAGGGCTCCATCCTATGACCTCATTCCAACTTGTCTTTTCAAAGAATGTATCTTTAATACAGTCACACTGGGCATTGGGGCTTCAACTTATGAATTTGGGGGCACATAATCCAGAAGGAAACCAGCCTCACTTCTTTCCAGTCATCATCAGGGCACCTCTGAAAAATTCTATTTATTCGTCTTGGTATTTTCTCAAAGAGATATTTGCTAGCTAACTGAGAACTTAAGGAAAGTTCTGAAGACTGCAACATAGATGAGAAAAAGAGGGACTTCCCTGGTGGTCCAGCGGTTAAGAATCCTCCTGCCAACGTGGGGCACACAGGTTCGATCCCTGGTCTGGGAAGATCCCACAACTATGGACACCTAAAAGGAAGGCAACTAAGCCCGTGAGCTTAGTTGAGCCCATGAGCAGCTACTGAGCCCATGAGCCCTAGAGCTTGTGCTCTGCAACAAGACAAGCCACCTCAATGAGATGCCTGAGCCCTGCAACCAGAGTAGCCCTCACTCGCTGCAACCAGAGAAGGTCCACGTGCAGCAAGACCCAGCACAGCCAAAAATAGATACCATTTTAAAAAAAAAAAAAAAAAAAAGGAAAAAAAAGACAAAGGTCACATTACCGACAGGAGTAAAAGGTATTTGTATGACACTGCAAGCTGGAAGAAAAACACATATACACACAGAAGAAGCAGGCTCAGAAGTTTTCCCAACAGAAGAGAGCAACTTGAGCGGCAAGCTGTTGAGAGCACGCCTTGTCGGCCTGATTTACGCAGGTACAGAGAGAATGGTGGAGGCTACGGGCCTGCTCAGCCAAACGCCCATGTGTGCATGAAATTAGAATGTCAACATTTGATTCATGCTGCCAAGCTGTGACTGTGAAACAAATTATGTCAGTGGGTGGCAATTGCAATATTAGTCTAAGCAGATAACATTTAACTATAAAGAGGGGCCCCGTCTTCCAGCCTTCCCTCTATTATTATTTTAATATCGACATTGTTAGACCTAGATGGGATACAATTTTAAGAAAAGGGGAGATGTTTTCTGTGGACGCCTGGGTCCTATGGGAAAGGACTAATGGCTATTCAAGTGATTTTTGCTCCTAACCCTCTTGTGGGAACTTAGGAGTCAGGTAATGCAATGATGATTTTTTACAAACCACCACCACCCACTCAACTGAGTTCAAAGTGACTGTGCTGTTTGTGGGGTAATCTAAACCACAATTAAATAATCTGTCTCTTATAAAGGAAGCCTTTGATTCCTGGGCAGAAGCTAGGAACTTTGTCCTTAAATGCATTTCAATAAAAAGGAAGTGGCAAGTGCCTTGAAAGCGTGCCGGTGAGTAAATTCTTCCAACTTCCTTCTGGGTTTCCATACAAAGTAATTTTGCTAGAGTGAGATCTCAGCAGATGTTTGAGTTGAAACCTGTTATTTTCTACTCAATTGATTTAAGCTTGTGCATATTTAACATCGATTTTAAATTAATATGTAGTTGGAAATTTGCTGAGGAATTTCATATAAAAAGTAGGGGCTTTGTGCGTATATTCTCTCTAAGACTTTCTCCGGGAAGCTGTAGCCTGCATCTTTCACTTGGCCTCCGAGGTAACAATTTTCCCATGAAATGAGGCGCACATCTATTTCCCTTTGAGGCCCACTTCTTTAACTAGCAATATGGCAAAACATCAATTTTAAGTTTTATTCCATTACAAACACCGACGTAGTTAAAGTTAATGCTGTGAAAAATCCAACTTGCAGCAGTGAAATGTTTATAGAAGCAGCATTCACTTAGCAGTTGGACCAGGCCAAGATGACTAGCCACAGGATTAACATGCAGAGAGAATACTGAGAGGTTTTAGGGGCACAGGGGTGCAGGAGGAGCTGGGTATCCCTTGAAGCCTTGTATATTCATTTAAAACATTTTTATTTCTAATAATGAAGGCATTCTCACATTTCCTCATGGTTAACATGAATACCCATGAATAACCATTTCCTGCTAGTCTCATGTCCCAACTCAATATGTATCTATGTCCTAAGTCCGGGATTGTATTTTTCTTTCTTTCAAGGCAGAGAATAAAGTCTGAGGTATTTATAGAAGGGCAAATGTTAATTGAATTTGATTCTTCTTTATGTATTTTATTTTTGGGGGGGGGATTTTTTAAATCAAATAATGTACTCAATCACATAAACAGGTTAAAGAATAACAGTATAATCATATCACTAGATATGGGGAGAAAAGCTTTTGAAAGAATTCAATACTTTAGAATTTGATTTTTTAAAAACGGAGTTCTTATTTGATGAAAAGTGCTGTTAGTAGGGGAAAAAAAAAACTTTAAAATTTACCGAAGAATCTTTTGACATTATCATTTTATATTATGGTTCTCTTATATCAGACAGAAAGTAATGTCAAAGCAATATAATTAGTAGCTTGACTTTGAAATCACTTGCCTTTTTGAAATATTTCTCAAGACATACTGATGGCTCACTCTCCTTTTATAGCTGGATGTAGTATGACATAAATTCACAAACCTCAAAACATTTTTCAAAATCAGACATTGCAAAGCAGGTAGCTGTAACATTCCTACCATGTCACTGATATGTGGTTTCACGAAGGTGGGCACCAAACCCACCCACCTGGTCTTTGCCTACATATAAAATCCTCTGGCTGAAATGCCCCCATTGTCCAAGAGGGCTGTGAAAAAGGTCTTTGAAAAACATCATTGTATGAGGGGGAGGTCTGAGGTAAAATGCCTGCTTGACCTACCAGTCCAGTCTATAGCTTCAGCCATGGCTACTGATGCAGAAATGTGTCTTTCCCTTGCCTCTCAAGCAAGAATTTCCACTTTGAAATTTCATTCATTCTGAAAACACCCCTTGGTTAGGCCATATTTCCTTTTCATTCAGATGGTGTCAGGGCCCACTGTCCACAGAAAGCCCTAACATCTTCACAGCCATATAACATATCTTGCTGTTCATTTCAAAACTATTCACAGACCAAAAAGAATATTTTCTCTTTTGGGGGCAACTGCAGGCTTGTGACTTCTGCATCCTCTGAGAACCAAAGAGGCAAGTTGGCATTATCGCCCTGTGGTTAGCTGTCAGATGCATTTAATGCTTTATCAGGATAAGGAGGGACAGACCGCTTTTATTAGTCACTTCACGTCAGGAAAGTTGACTTGGGTTCTCCATCATATACGGAACTAACTGTATTCCTTCAGCCAGAGATGTAAAAATCAGGAGATCAGAGAACAGAATAAACAATATTTTTGATGTACACAGATTATCAACATGAGAGGAATGACCGTCTGGTCACCCGGGGGGCTTATTCAGTTAACACTTCCAACCCGTAAAGACAATGGTGTGCAATCAATGCATATAGGGTCTTTCAGGCCCGTTGCTAAGTGATACGCAGTGTCAACAGAAAAATGCCGGATGTACAGAGGACAGCTACAGGCCCAAGAGAGATCAACACCCTCTGATGATATTTTAAACTTAATTCAGTCCCCGATGAAGATTGTGACAGGTTCTGTGGCTAGAGCAGAAAAGATGTTTGCACTTCAAAATCCGACTTCGTAAAGTTGCTCTGCTGTGTGCAAAGAGTGTTTAATTTGGTAACAAGTGAATCATGGCCCAAACAGTAGTTGGTTCAAATAGGAAAAGGCACCCAGCAGGGGCGTCTTGAATATTCATTTCTTGCCAGGCACAGCGGTCATCTTACAATCTCAGCGTCAGTATCAGAGCTGATCATTTGTCTCAGATTGTCTATGCATTCTCTCATTTTTTTCATCTCTAAAATCTATTTTAGGGACAGCCCCCGAAAGCCATTTGCAACAGCTTCTTCAGAAATTCTAAAGAAGGGAAAGAAACTTGAATAGGATCACATCATCCCATACAACCATGAAAACCTGTTTTGTGGGGCATTCTTGAAACCAGCCCAGAAGCTCTTAAAAGTTTTTGTATTTATTTACCCATTTCTTTCTCTCCCTTCTCCCTCCCTCAATGGATTTTTATATTCAAATGCAAAAGATTTCCATGGGCACTAAAGATCCATTTATGCATTGGTTTAGAAGATCGTGCCATGATGTTGAGAAATGCAACTTTTCATAAACAGATGTTTACAAATTCAGTCTTTGTACCAGGAAAAACACACTCACCACAAAGGGCCTGTTTTCCATATCTGAAGGCAAAACCCCTTTGAAAAAGAAAGTCCAGTCCTTAAAGTCCAGGAACCATTAACCTCAGACACATCACTCCCCAAAGACACCAAACCTGTGAAACGTCTTCCTAACAAGACACTGGTCAATGCTATATGCCTGGGGTTGCTGTCGACAATAAATGCTTGGTCACACAGGCCCTGAGAGCTGTGCAGACAGGAGGGTGGGTGGGGGCACAGTGAATTTATTCAATTCAGGACGCTGTATTCGCCTAGCCCAACACAGGCCTTTTAAGAGCCCAAGTCACATAATTTTCAGCAGCCAGGTTTGTCTTCTTTTGTCCTCAAGGGTTTGGTCTGTTTATTAAACCAATAAGAGCCCTGGAGCATTTTGTCTAGAGGGCGAAGACCTCCTAAAGCGTGGGAGTATATTAACCCAGAAGGAGAAGGAAAAGGGGAGGGGCTGGCTTCTTGACATTTTTCTTCCTGCCTCATCCCATGAAGCTAATTTTATAGGGTTTGTTCCTGTCGTGTTGAAGCTACAGGTAGCAAGAGGGAGATTGAAGGCAGATAAAACCACACAATAGCATTCCCAGGCCCGGCTTCCTCGCCTCACTGAGGGTGGTTTTCCCTCACACAGGCACGAAAGCATTGTGAGGTGTTGAAGAAACAAGCACACAAGGGATGACAACTGCGTTGACCACCGGCGACCATCCTCCCAGTCGAGGTCTTTCTCCCTACCAGGATTCTGCAATGAAACACACATACACACTTTTCCGTAGCTTTATGAGATGAAAAGCTAGGATTTTGAGCCCTGGGTTAGCAAAATGAATGGGCCATAGACATTTTTGGATTAATAATCAGCTGCCTGTCTCCTTGTTGGAGCAAGAACGAGCAAATGCTGAGTGCTGGACAGAAGGAATTCCACCTCTAAGAAATAAAAGCATTTATTTGGAAGCCACAGATAAATCCATATTCATTGGAAGGCACAAAATCTTTAAATACTGACTTAAAAAAATTTTTTTTTCTTTGATGTGGACCATTTTTAAAGTCTTTATTGAATTTGTTACAATATTGCTCTGTTTATGTTCTGTTTGTTGACCTTGAGGCGTGTGGGATCTTAGTTCTCCGATCAGGGATAGAATCTGTAACCCTTGCATTGAAAGGTGGAGTCTTAACCACTGGACCACCAGAGGAGTCTCCAAGTATTGAAGTGTTCACCTAGAGCTATCACAAATCCTCTGCAAATATGAAAAAGTATGAATGGGCTAATCGAATTTTCTTTAAATTCCTAATAAAAGGAGTTAGACCCTAAATGTACATTTATTTCAATAAGCCAATGACTTTCCCTGTCTTTTCCAAACAGACCCAACCATCACATAGGAATCGGTGATCACACTCAAGTGCATCTGGCCCCAGGACAACTGTTGAGCCTTGTAGACTAACTAAGCAGAGACCTTAAGATTTGGAAAATGCTTCAAATTGGGGCATATTCTGAACTTCCAAATTTATTTGTAGGTAAAAAAAAAGTTTTCCTTACCATCATTTGTGACAAAGATGCTAGTGACTGCCGTTTGTTTATCCTGCGTGTGTAAAGAGGATGCTGAGCCTCCTAACTTGGAGAGATGTGTTTTCTACTTTTCTCCAGCAGTGGGGAAGTGTTTGTACTAAGCCATTCTTTTTTCCTTGTCCCTCTTGTGGCCAACAGGCTACACTGATAAACAAGCTGTAAAAGCAAAGAGAGACCTCAGCAGTGACAGCAACTGAACAAAAGTAATGAGGCCAAAATTAAGAGGAGTCTATGACTGTAAAAGCTTTGCTGTCTTAAGTGTTGGTCAGCTGACATATTTGCTTAAATTCAGCAATTTATGTAGGTAGAACTCTAGAGCATGCCATGAAACATCAAAGCCCAAAGGAATATAGTCATGAAACAAGCCTCAAATACGACTGTTCTGTGTTTTCTATGTAAATGTAGAGCCACGAGCACATATTAATTTATTAAACCATGAAACAAAGCTAGATTATCTATTTCCAAAATTTACCATGGAAACACCTACTATACATTTACTCTTTGATCTACTTTCTCTTACATAAGATCGTTGCTGATCTCTGGAACTCAGCCCTAGCTGTATATTAGAATCACCTGGGGGACTTTTTAAACTCTGCAGATGGCCAAGCCCTAGCTCCAGAAATTTGTTTTAATTGTTGAGGAGTGGAACCCAAGCAGTGATAGTTGCTAATGTTCCCCAGATGAGTTCAGCGGTTGTTAATTCCCCTTGGTGAGCTGGAGGTGGAGGGACACAGTCATAGATGATTAAGTGGAAGTAGGTGCTGACAGAATAAGCAAAATTTATGGGAGGAAACCCCCAACTTGAGAAAACACCATCCACTGAATGGAAAAACAAAGGATATTATTTCCCTTTTTTTTAAGTACTGGACATGTTATCTTTTTTAAAAATTGAAATATAGTTGATTTACAATTCTGTTAGTTTCTGGTGTAAACCAATGTGAATCAGATACGCACAAATATGTTACATTTTTTCAGGTTCTTTTCCATTATAGTGTTCACAAGATACTGAGTATAGTTCCCTGTGCTATACAGCAGGACCTTGTTGCTTATCTATTTTATGTATAGTAGTTTGTATCTGCTGCTGCTGCTGCTAAGTCACTTCAGTCGTGTCCGACTCTGTGCCACCCCATAGACAGCAGCCCACCAGGCTCCCCCCATCCATGGGATTTTCCAGGCAAGAGTACTGGAATGGGTTCCCATTGCCTTCTCCAGTTTGTATCTGCTAATCCCAAACTCCTGATCTACTCCTTATTGCTATGCTTTCCTTGTTGGTAACCATGTTTGTTTTCTATGTCTGTAAGTCTGTTTCTGTTTTGTAAATAAGTTCATTTACACCACTTTTTTTTTTTTTAGATTCCACATATAAGTGATACATTATTTATCTTTCTCTGTTATTCACTTTCTCACATACTAAGTGACTTACTTCACTTAGAATGACAATCCCTAGGGGTCCATCCATGTTGCTACAAATGCAATTATTTCACTCTTTTTTTGGCTGAGTAATATTCAAAGGATATTATTCTGTCTCAGCAGAACATCTTTGTTTAGCTCTAAAATTGACATATTTCATGAGAACATAGTTGAAACACACTTTTAAGGAGATTGGAAAGAGACCCCCAGAAACCAGAAGGCAGTTTCAGGCCCTATTTAGAAAAAGTCCCCATGATGGGTGTCAAAACACTGCAGAAATGTGGGGGTAGTGAGAAAGTGGGGCATCAGGAGAGGCTTCGTCGGAGAAGTGGTTCTTGATATGGGCCTGGAGTGGAAGGGTTCACAGGGAGCAACTGTGGGGGGAGTGGGGAGGGAGTTACAAGCACAGAATATCTTTTCCAAAGTCCAGGACTCTTTTTATGAAAAGGAGAAAGAGCATACCACTTTTGTTTCTTTCTTACCATTCTTTGCTTAAATTTACTACCTATTGTGTTCCAGACATTATTCCAAGAGCTTTCCACTTAAATCCTTTGTGCTTAAATCATTTAATAGTCAAAATAACTGTAGGAAGTAAATCTTGAAATGATCCCTTTCTTACAGAGGGGGAAATTGAAGCTGCTGCTAAGTCGCTTCAGTCGTGTCCGACCCTGTGCGATCCCATAGACAGCAGCCCCCCAGGCTCCCCCGTCCCTGGGATTCTCCAGGCAAGAACACTGGAGTGGGTTGCCATTTCCTTCTCCAATGCATGAAAGTGAAAAGTGAAAGTGAAGTCGCTCAGTCGTGTCCGACCCTTAGCGACCCCATGGACTACAGCCTACCAGGCTCCTCCATCCATGGGATTTTCCAGGCAAGAGTACTGGAGTGGGGTGCCATTGCCTTCTCCTAATTGAAGTACAGAGAGGTGAAATAACTTATTCAAGATCACACAGTACCTAAATGGTCATCGTCAATCTTTTTGCTCTTTCTGGTTCTTTGTGATACTGTCATTGGCTGAAGCCACCAGCAGCCCAGAGCTCACTGATAATAGATGCTGCTGTCCAGGAGCCGACCACTTACCAAACAAACTCAGCCACTCTCTGGAGTCAGAAAAGGATGGACAACCTGCCCATTACAGTTCAGATGACATGTGGGGAGGCCCAGTGCCCATCTGAGATCCACTGAGCACTGGAATAGCTAAGCCTGCAGTCAGAGAAAGAGAACCCAGGTCCAGTCATTTTCTCGAACCACGTCATCTCACCCTGGGTAAGGTCACATAAAGGGGACTTCCCTGTGGTCCAGTGGTTAAGACTCCATGCTCCCAATGCTGGGGACATGGGTTCAATCCTTGGTCAGGGAACTGAGATCACATATGCTGCAATTAAGAGCCTACATACTGCAGCTCGAGGTCCTGATGACTCAGCGAAGATCCCATATGCTGCAACTAAGACCTGGTACAGCCAAAGAAATAAAGAAAAATTTAAAAAATCGCATAGAGACTCCCTCTTGCTTTTCTTTTTTATTACAGAGGTATAGATTATGCCTGTTTTAGAAATCAAGCTGGTCTTAGAAAAGGAAGAGGAACCAGAGATCAAATTGCCAACATCCGCTGGATCATCGAAAAAGCAAGAGAGTTCCAGAAAAACATCTATTTCTGCTTTATGGACTATGCCAAAGCCTTTGACTGTGTGGATCACAAGAAACTGGACAATTCTGAAAGAGATGGGAATACCAGACCACCTAACCTGCCTCTTGAGAAATCTGTATGCAGGTCAGGAAGCAACAGTTAGAACTGGACATGGAACAACAGACTGGTTCCAAATAGGAAAAGGAGTATGTCAAGGCTGTATATTGTCACCCTGCTTATTTAACTTCTATGCAGAGTACATCATGAGAAATGCTGGACTGGAAGAAGCACAAGCTGGAGTCAAGATTGCCGGGAGAAATATCAATAACCTCAGATATGCAGATGACACCACCCTTATGGCAGAAAGTGAAGAGGAGCTAAAAAGCCTCTTGATGAAAGTGAAAGAGGAGAGTGAAGAAGTTGGCTTAAAGCTCAATATTCAGAAAATGAAGATCATGGCATCTGGTCCTATCACTTCATGGGAAATAGATGGGCAAACAGTGGAAACAGTGTCAGACTTTATTTTTTGGGGCTCCAAAATCACTGCAGATGGTGACTGCAGCCATGAAATTAAAAGACGCTTACTCCTTGGAAGAAAAGTTATGACCAACCTAGATAGTATATTCAAAAGCAGAGACATTACTTTGCCGACTAAGGTCCGTCTAGTCAAAGCTATGGTTTTTCCTGTGGTCATGTATGGGTGTGAAAGTTGGACTGTGAAGAAGGCTGAGCGCCGAAGAATTGATGCTTTTGAACTGTGGTGTTGGGGAAGACTCTTGAGAACCCCTTGGACTGCAAGGAGATCCAACCAGTCCATTCTGAAGGAGATCAACCCGGGGATTTCTTTGGAAGGAATGATGCTAAAGCTGAAACTCCAGTACTTTGGCCACCTCATGCGAAGAGTTGACTCATTGGAAAAGACTCTGATGCTGGGAGGGATTGGGGGCAGGAGGAGAAGGGGACGACCGAGGATGAGATGGCTGGATGGCATCACGGACTCGATGGACGTGAGTCTGAGTGAACTCCGGGAGATGGTGATGGACAGGGAGGCCTGGCGTGCTGCGATTCATGGGGGTCGCAAAGAGTCAGACACGACTGAGCGACTGAACTGAACTGATAGATTATGTCACTTTCTTCTTTTTTGAAACTCTCTATGGCAGAAAGTTATTACAAATTTAGTGGTTGTACTTAAGGAATCCAGACAAAGATCATTTCATGAATGTTTTTAAGAATGCCCTACAGAATTGGTACGGCAGAGGCCAACAAAATCTATTATTTTTCCCTCTCACTCAAATCAGTTGATGTAATTTAACTGATACATCTAGGGTTTCTGATCTGAGTAAGGAGATAATAGCGGCAGGAGTTACTAACAGAAGACAAAGGAAATAGGATCACAAGCTAAGTCTCCAAATGCTGTGATGATCTGGAGGCAGATGAGCCAAAGGAGGGATCCTGTTGGGCTTCCTGGAGGAGGCAGTGCTTAAAATGGATCCTGAATCTGAAGAATTTCAATAAAGAGGCTGTGGGAGGAAGGAAGGGAAGTTAATTCTGCTGCGAAGACAGATGTGCAGTCACTCCTGGCTGCCTGTCTTCAGAGGAGCGGGCCTTGGGATGCACATGCAGCCCAAAGGAGAACAAAGAAAATGTTTCTGCCAACTTCCAAAACTGCACAGCCGGCAGAGTCAGGGGCAGGAAAGCACTAAGGTCCTTCATACAAAGTAGCCAATTTACAGTTATGGTTACACTTGAGTCAATTAAAGTGTTTTATTAGCAGGAATTTGAATCTCTTACCTTCATTAACATTTAACAGTAAATGGGAGAAAAAAGGTAAATAAAATATTATCTGGCTTTTTAAAGGTCATTTCAGACTGAGCATTATAAAATGCGAGCTGGGGAAGGGCGGGGATGGCCCTTTGTGTGGATTTAGTACCCGGAGCCCACGACACGCATACATCTCTAGAGAGAGAGCACAGCAGCGGCAGCCGGAGAACACCTCACGGCAGGTGAGGTGCTGGCGGAGCATTCATTACAGGCAGCACGTTTGGGGCAGGGGGAAGGAAGAAGAAGATGTGACATGCGAGAATGCATTTTTTCTTTAGATCTCAGACTGTAAATCAAACGGGGTATGCAGCCCTAAGTAATTACTCCCATGATCAACACCTGCTTCTTAACAACCCCAGGCTAGCAGCCCAAGTTGATTAAATGACATACCTCCTCATTCCCCTAAAGGAAAAAAGCTTGGAGGGAGACCAGTGCCCAGGTCTCAGAGTCCATGGGCACCCCTGGGAAGTCCCTGCCATAGTCAGGAGGCAGGGCGGACTCCGGCCCCAGGTGCCCGAGAACACTTTCAATTGAAGCCTGCGGAGACTGGAAGTCAGATGAAACATGATCTTTCGGCAAGGCGGGAAACATTCAACCTGAACAGACACTTTTGACTTTTTAATTTTCCAAAGTGTCGAGCCAGCAGCAATTAGAAAGCCGTCTAAAAGCTGCTTAGTGAATGTTTCATCTCAATCTGTCACCCCTGGAGATGCTAAGACCTAAGCTGGGATGTTCAGGTGCTGTCTGGCCCCAGGAAGGTGACAGGAAGCCAGTATGTCCCACCATTGTGAAAAGATCTACCTTAACATTATTTATCAGAATGGATGAACTAGAAGGAGAAGGTCCACCCCTCCCATGATAGGTTTTTGAGGATCCTGAAGTTTTTGTGATGACTGCCCTTGTCCTAGGTGAAAGTTGTACCTGGAGATACAAACCCTGGCAAGTGGGAAGATTCCCTTTCAAGGTAGTAATAGAAACCACAGTCTTACTCAAACGAATATTTCAATTGAGGAGGTAATGATGACAGGGAAGAGGCAAAGAGATGAGAGGATGGGGGATTACATAAATGCAAGTTACGGGTAACTTTCTCGTCCTTGGATTGGGTGGTAACTTCACAGATAATCATTTTATTTTCCAACTTTATAACTAGCTTACATATTATATCTTGTGTATTGGGTTAAATCCCCTTCCTGAGCTTTCTTCATCATTAGAGTATGCAACTTCACTACATCTGAAAATATTGGGGAAATGAATTCAAAACAAAATAAATATTTCCTAATTTTAAATAAATATTGCTTATCAGTGTGGTCGTGTTCAGAGCACAATGCAACTGTACCCATACAAGGAACAAAAGTAGAGGGGAAAGGGATATTTATATACATAAAAATACATCCAAAGTCTGATTTTAATGTGCTAAAAGCATCTGGTCTAATTCTGTAAATGTCAAAGGCTGCTGCTCGCTGTCCCTCCAGCACTACCAATTAGCAGCTAAGGAGATGGCCTTCCGTTTATCCAAATCTGAAGGTAAATATCACGGACTTCAGCATGAAAACAATGAGGACCTTTTCCTGTTCCATTTAACAACTTTATTTTGCATTTGATCTAGCAAAGACATACAGAAAGGTTTCTGGGAGTTGGTAAACTAACTCTCTAAACAGCTCCCCCAACCTCATTCCATTCCCTTTTCTTTCTGCAGCTTACACACAAGCAACTTCTCACCCACCCTAGAAGTCTGGGGGTGTCATTAAGTCGAGGACCTTCAGCACTGAGGCATGCAAGGCCACAGTCAAAGGCAGGGAGTGAGACTGAGACCATTTTCAGTGTCACTCAGAGAAGCCAACATCCTCTACGATGCACGTAGATATATGTGCTATTTTCCAAAAAGCCATCAGACTGGGCTCCTGATAACCACTGAAACAATCATCCTTTTAAAATGTATCCTGAACACACAGTGAGAGTCAGGCACTGTGCTTTTGCCTTAATGAAGGTCACCACAGTTCGGTCCCTCAAGAGTGGTGTGCAGGAGGTGCTTCTCTCTCAAATGCAGAGGATGAAGCTGGGCTCAGAGAGAATGCAGGCTGCTCTGGGCACCGTTCTACCAGCCCGTGTCTTCTCTCACCAGTCTTCCCCTTCTCGTCAAGGGGATGTGGAAGGCGACCCATGAAATCACCATTTATTCCTACCAATATGAAAATGCTCTCCTACTCTAGGTAAGTACCACAGACTCACTGAAAGCCAGCAGCAGAAGGCACTCAAAGATCTGGGCCTTTCCACCAAGGGGCACACAGAAGAGGAGAGAGACTGGTGTACCAGGGACTAGGAATGCTGTGGTCCTGCAGTCCTGGGTCTGTCAAATACAGTGAAGTACCATACTGCCCCACTGAGACATGCCGACTGCCTCCACTTACTGACTAGTGAGGAAACCAAGGTTCATATCAATAGTTAGGCCTTGGATCAAAAGCTCCCAGAGATGGTCCGTAGTTTAGTAACAGAAAAACTACATATATATATATATATGCATATATATATATGCATATATACACACATGCACACACACACATACACACACACACATGTAAAGGCTTCCCAGTTGGTGCAGGGTAAAGAATCTGCTAATGCAGGAGACACAGGAGATGAGGGTTTGACCTCTGGATCAGGAAGATCCTCTGGAATAGAAAATGGCAACCTGCTTCAGTATTCTTGCCTGGAAAATCCAGTGGTCAGAGCAGACTGGCAGGCTACAGTTCCTGGGGTTGCAAAGAGTTGGAGATGACTAAGAACACATACACACTTGCACACACACACATATGTAAAGCCATAGATACCTTAATGTTGCTTCTGCTTTATTCTCCACAACCTGCCTCGGTTAACTAGCTCTGGAAAGGCCCATGACTTGCTCCCTGTACCTTCCTTTTGAGGCAAATCAAACGAACTTCTTGCAAGAATCATACTTATATTTTAGTGTCCTCCCAGCAAAGGGGCTCTTCCATTAGTAACTGAATTCAGCAGGAAATGTCCAGTCACTCCAAAGGAAGATGTTCTGATACAACCAAACACCTACTGGACACCTTGTATGTGCCAGGTATTAAACTTGGTACTTGTCAATACATTATTTCATTTTACTTCAACTCAATGCTATAATGCATGTACTAAGTCCATCTTATAGGTTAGAAAGCTGAGGCTTTGAGTGGTTTATATAAAGTGTTCATGGCTCACGCTCACTTAGGTGTCTCATCTACTGCTACTGGGTTCGCTTCACATCCCCATTCCATCACATCCTGGCATCAGTCCTATCTTCCTCAATGAAGGGACAACCACAGCAAGGGCCTCTCAAGGCTTAAGATTCTATTCAGGTGGGTGAGTCCTCAGGAGATACGTGTCAAAGACTCATTGAGACAGAAAAACTCTGGCCACATTTCCAGGTGAAAATGGCAAACCTGTATGTATATGCATGTGACTCACCACTGAACAAAAATATGTCAAAAGTGAACTGAAAACTCCCAAGAGAGTCACGGTAGAGGAAAATCAATGACGAAAGCTCATGGCCATTTACAGAACATGAAGACAGACAGACACACACACAGACATACACACACACACAGTATAAACACACTGGCATAGTTACCTCTGAAGGCATGCAGTGGAATCAGAGTGGGGAATAAAGGAATAAATCAGAAAAGAGGAGTGTGATTAACTGAATGATCTACTCCTGAAGTTAAATTTTTTAAACTATTCATGACAGTTTAAAAATAAAGTCTATGAAAAAGATTCCCAATAAAAATGATAACATTCCCAAACCTCATGAGATGCCACTGAAGGTACAGGAATTGGCAAGAGGAGGAAGAAAAGAACTCTCCACTTGCATAAGGTGGGGGGGAGTCCTCCCTGGGAATTTCATAATTACGTGCTCTTGCTGCTCATTAATTACAAGGAAACCAACCTGGCTCCAGTCCCCTTGCCTGCTGGGAGGGCAGGACAGAATTACAGACTCACATGAAGGATGGGGACTGGCAGACGGCACCCATCAGAGTGCCACGTAACGGGTCTGAGACTCCAGGTCAGAGATGGCCACCCCTGATTCAGGCTGCATGCAATTAAAAGATCTGAACAGAGTAGAAACTGACCCTTGCCATCTTACGCATGTCAGAGGCTGCTCATTTGAAGCAAAATTCTCAATTGTTTTTCCTTTGCTCTTTTAGTTTCAAAACCATCTGTAGAAAGCATATAGCTTGGCAAAATAGAAAATAAATATCCTATCATCTGGCTACTGTTTAAAGTGCAAAGGTTTTCTGTGACTGTGCAGGGAGCATACACACACACACACACACACACACACACACACACACACACACACACAAAGCAGAGCAAATACTCTGATGAATAAAAATGTGAATTTGAGGGCAAATGAGGCATGAAACATATTGGCCAATAAACAACACAAAAGAAGGTCATACTAAATTTTTTTTATCTAACCAGACTGGGAAGCACTTGAGCCAGGATACCCAGCATGAGAAGACTTTGAAAGAAGTTATATTTCTTATCAAGTAAAGAGGATTGGTGTTCATTTATTTGTTAAAACGCAGGCATAAAGAAGCCTAGGATCTTACTGGACTGTCTTTTTTTTAAGATTTTTTTTTTCATGTGAACCATTTTTAAAGTCTTTATTTAATTTATTACAATATAGTTTCTGCTTTTTGTTTGTTTGCTTGTTTCTGTTCTATGTTTTAGTGTTTGGGTCATGAGCCCTGTGGGATCATACCTCCCCAACCAGGGATCCAACCCACACCCCCTGTACCGGAAGGTGAAGTCTTAACCACTGGATTGCCAGGGAAGTCCTTGGACTAGGTCTCTAGAGGTGAGACTCTGAAGGTTTCATCATATCTAAAAAGCACATCAGCAACCTATCATGAGAAAATAAAATCTGCCTAAGTACTCCTGTAATCACACCTCTTTTTTGAAAATGTCACCTCCGGAAGGCCCTAAATTCCTAAAGTGCTTTTAAGTCCACAAAGCTCCTTCAAAACCAGCTCAAAAAGTAGAACAGTCAGGTATTATTTGCTCCATTCTCAGGCAAGGAAAAGATCTGCTCAGAAAGGTGAGGGGATTTTCTTAGGTTCCTGCAGCCAGGAATCGTACAGTCCAGTGAGGGTCTGACTCATCTGACTTCTGATCCAGCACATCCCTGCCAGTCTGCCAGTCCTGGGCTTCCACAGGTCCACTGTGAAATGTGCGCTTAGGTCCTGACGCTTCTGTCTTTTAGACAAAGTTGATTTTGGGAGGCTGCTTTGTACCAACACACCATATCAACCACCCCTTTCCCAAGGGAGGCAGGATGGTGTAGCGGCTTAGAGCCAGAAAGGCCTGAGTGCCAATCTTGACTCTGAGAAACCTGCTGTGGGGCCTTCTGGGCCTCTCTTTTCTTTTCTGTATTATTGTGATGATAATTCCTGCCTTCCACAGCGCTGGGCATGATAAAGGCCTTGGCCCACAGTAAGCATCATTACGATTTCTCCTCCATGTGATGCAAGAGTAAAGGTGGAGAAGCAGACACTTTAAGGGCAGGATCAGAAGAGGTCATGCACAGGGCAGCCTGGGTGTCCCAGCAGAGTCTTAAACAGAAGGGCCTAGGAATGCGGACGTTTCTGTGTGTGGAATATGTCAGAGTCAAAAGAACAATGGAAACGAATGGCTTAGACAATTTCCCACCCGTCCCCCACTCCCACGCGCACAATCAGCATCGTGGGTCGAAAGGAAATGGATTCTTTCAAGATTCCCAGACCAGTCTGAGCAAAGTGAAAAGGTTTCCAGCCCCTGTCGGTTCTAAGAAATACCTGAGCTTTGCTGGGCTGGGGTCACCTGAAGCTCCTCGAGGGGCTCTCGGGCTGCACTAATTAGAGGGAGCAATATTGTTTGAAAGCCTTCCCTTCATCTGTCTTCCAGCCTTGCTTTGCTTCAGGATTTCAGTGTTCGCAGCCCAGGCCCAGTTCACACAGCCTGCCAGCCCTTCAAAGGCAAAGAATCCACACAGGCTCACCAAACAGGTGGTGATGAGAGACGTGCCCAGACTGTCCTGGCCATTCCTCACTGCACCTTCACTTTCATTATCCCCATCATTTGTCAAGCAAAGGCAGGCTGGTGAGCTGGGGCTTCCACACCTTCAAAGGGAAACACTGCCTAGACAGTGAGGCTGCTGCAGCCACGACCTCCTCTTCACCTGCTGGATACCCATGGGGACTCGCATCGTCAAAAGAGGAGTCATCATTAGATGTTTCTCACTGATATTTAGTGGCCCAAGGGAGATAGAGAGAGATAAAGGGCCAGTTACAGGAGGGGTTATGTACCACACTGAGAAATTGGCAAAGGCAAAATTAACTTTGCAGGGTAAGACACAGACAGGACCAAGTCACTTGGAACCTGAGAAAAATATGCTGTCTGTGATGACAGAGTCCAACATTCCCCCCAAATTCGGCCACTGACTCCTATGCTTAATAATTTCACCTCTTTGAGGGGCTCAGGTTTTCCACTACAGACCCACAGAATTCCTCTTCTTAGAATTTAGGAGAAGGACCTCTAAGTTGGAACAGGGACAAAATGAATTTCTCACCGTGCTGGCTATACGATGGATACAAAAGCAGTGAGCAAAGACACTCTTTGATTGAGGAAAGGCTGCAGCTCTGCCTGAGGCTCAACCCAGGGGTTTGGTAAACTAGAAGGAAGTTCTTGAGTGGAGCAGGGAGAGGAAAGGAGGAGGAAGTAGGTGGCATGGGGAGGAGAAATATTGTTCTGGTCGTTTTCTTCTGTTGCTGGGAGAGGCTGGACCAGAAATTGGAAGGTAGGTTGTCTGGTATCATAGGCAAGAGAAACTCTGCAGCCCTGGGGGTTTCTGAAGAATGTCCATGGACTTGAGCTTGAGTCAAGGTGGATCACAGGGCAAAAGACTAGGATTTGAATTAGAGCTTGGGCCCTCATCTTCCTGGAGAATCTCTCCTAGCGCTTTTGTTTACTACTGTAGTTCTATGCTCGTCACCTCAATATATGTCCCTCCTTAAGAGACAGAACTCCAGGGACTCCCCTAGTGGTTCAGGGGTTAAGAATCTGCCTTCTAATGTTGGGGACAAGAGTTCAAGCCCTGGTCAGGGAACTAAGATCCCACGTACTGCTGGGAAACTAAGCCCATGCGCTCTGGAGCCTGAGTTCCATAACTAGTGAGAAAAGAGCCCTCCCACCACAAAAGAAGATCTCACAAGCTTCTGCAATGAAGATCTGAGGCAGCCAAATAAGTAACTAAATTAAAAAAAAAATTTTTTTAAAGAGAGAGAGAGAACTCCATCTGGTTCCAAAATTGTTTCTTGGAACATAAAACCTGATGAAAGGCATCACAGTGCAATCTTCCTCCAAGTATGGCTCTTTCTAGTGATTCTGGCCAGTCAGTTGTATGTCAGCTGTTTTTTTTCCCCCCTACCAGTGAAAATGTCATTTATCTTTAAAGGTGACCTTGGCAGGCCTAGTCAAATAAATGAATATTTCTTTCTTAACGGATGCATTTCCCAACAACCTGTTTCTGTGAAAATGCAGGAGCTGGCCTGCATGACCATCTCCTCTGAGAAATATAGACAGGAACATGATTTTGATGTTAACCACGCTGAAAAACTCTCAGGGAGTTTCTGGAGCCCTGTGGAAATGTATCTTTTTGTTCCTCCCAGACTGGCCTCCAGCCTGAAGGATGAGCACAGAAAGGACAGAAGAGTGTAGGCACGGCCTGCCTGGAGAGACTGGGCTGTTTCTACTGAGCTGGAGCCAGAGAAGGGTTTAGGGGAGCAATAGAAGATGAGGTCAGAAAGGTGGGCTGAGTTCATATCAGGAGAGGCGGCATATATTTCCTCCCATTAAATGGCAATGGGAGCCATTTAAGACATTTAAGTATGCAAGATATTAAGATATTTAAGTATACATTTAAGATATTTATGTATGCATGGGGTTGGGTGAATCAGTTCTGGTGATTGCACGTGGAGATCTTGGAAAAAAGGAGAAACTAGAGATAGAAAGACAAGGCAATCCTTCGTTCATGAATGTAATATGCCTGCCACCCTGCCAGGCACTAATGGCATTGTGAGGAAGAAAGCCAACACAAAGGACTTTCCTGGTGGTTCAGTGGTTAAGACTCCACACTCCCACTACATAGGGCTTGGGTCCATCCCTTGTTGGGGAACTAAGATCCTATATGCTGCACAGTGTGGCCAAAAAACCAACACAAAGTCAACACAATGACTATCCTGGAGCTTGCAGTCCAATGGGATGCAGGAATGTCACTGACAGTCCAGCTGGGTGTACAACGTTTGACACAGCGCATATGAGATGTCTGTGAAATAGCCATGTGGAAAGATGCAAGGTGGCCTAGAGTCAATACACATTCCTACAAGTTTAAATATAGGATTTTCAAAACTCACTTGATCTGAAGAAAGTCTGCTTGCCTAACCCCTATCTGTAGGTTTCCATTCAGGTGAGAACAGTTCCCTTTCCTTGTTGAACCAAGAGGTGAACCTTGGTGAACCTTGTTGCCCAAGTATCAGTACAATTAAGTGGCAGAGCCTCAGGGTTTAACTGGGCCCACACGGCCAGGGTCTGGCCCCCTCAACTGGCTGGGTATGGAGTAAAGGGTGTGCAGCACAAGCTTCAGGCCTGAAATCCAATTCTGGGACTCACTCACTCTAAGCCCCTCTCTCCTTGCCATTTCTACATAGAAGCTGATGATTAATTATCCAAGAATGCAGCAGAGTCAGGGGAAATCTGACAGGGAATTGACCTGAAATGAATCCTCACTGGGTCTCTCTGTTCTATAACGGAAACCTTGATCATCAAACCACTAGCCAGCTCTATTAGACCCTTCCAGAGGCCAAAAACCACTCTTCTCCAAAATCCAGCTCTGATTTATTACTATTTCTTTCACTGACATTTTCATATTTTATCCCACCCCTTCTAATTCAGCAAACCCTCCCTCGCATCCCATTCTGCTCTCAGAGAGTCTGCTAGTCCTTAGCAAAAATAACAGATTTATTGCTTCAGTTCCCACAGTGCACATGTGTTTATTAGGTCCTGCCTTAAAGCGAATTCAAACATTTTCTATGATCATTTTTTGCAAGTGTCAGAGATCTGGCAATCCAACTTCAGGATGACTTTCGACTTTTAGCATACAGTCTGCCACCCGGAGCCAGGTACTCATAAATTGTAATATTTCAATGCCTTCCAGGTACTCTATATGACCTGCTAATTATCTGTCAAAATGTAGGCATCAGACACAAATCAAATAGGTGAAAAGAACTTGATCTAATCTCTGCTTTTTCCAGTTTCTGAGTCTCTGAATACCACATACATCAAGCCTCTGTCTTGCTCTGGGACAGCACATACCTTAATGCATTCCCCAAATCACACAATTCTCTGCAAAGAACTGTTTCCTCTGCTGCTGAGATTAATAAGCCAATTCTCTCTCCTTGCCAGAGAATGTCTGAACAGTGCAGAGTTGACCCGACTCCTTCCTTTCCAGGGGGCATTTATAGCACCATGATATGAATGTCTCTTGAACTTGAGTGTAGCATTCTGTGCCCACAAGAAGAAAACTCAGGCTTGGAGGGGACTCCTGACAAGACGATCTGATTAGATTCGTCCTCTTCACACAAACAAATGTCTGAGCAGAAAAGGCAGTTAGCTTTTATTTCCCTTCCTGAATTCCAGGAAGGAGTCCCAATTATTGATAAGCAAACCAACTTTAATTATGTTTGACACACTGATTCATAAATTATTAATTTGATCAATATTTACTGAAGATTTACTATGTACCCAAACTGCATGATAGAGTATAAACAAAAAACACAGTTACTATATGTAACTAACATTAATTCCTGAGGATTTTATATAGCATCCCTGACCTTTATTAGATGGGAGTGTGGTATATACAACCATTATCCTCAGCTTTAAAAGGCAGTTTACCAATTTTTAAAAAGTGTGCCCTGTTACACTCCATGGAGTTCCCAGGGCAGAGAGTTATCAGGGCAGAGATTTCTGTCTGTCCTATTCAGGGTGGATCCCTAGTATCCTGAATAACATCTGTTATATAGTAGATGCTCAATAAATATTTGTTGACCAAATGAATAATGTTCTGGACCCACAGAGAGGGAGGCAATTATTGTCCACATCCCTTAACCAAGTAAGGACCCAAGAAATACTAGTATTTTCTTCTAACCAACAAATTGAGAAGCATGTCCACTCAGTCATTGGAAAAGATGTTGCTGGTGAATTTTCAATGATATGAGCAAATGTCTGTGATATCTAGCTGTGTGGAAAGGCAGTATGAGCAGCACGGTGGTAGCGGTGGTTTAGTCGCTCAGTCATGTCCAACTCTTGCGACCCCATGGACTGTAGCCCACCAGGCTCCTCTGTCCGTGGGATTCTCCAGGCAAGAATACTGTAGTGGGTTTCCATTTCCTTCTCCAATGTCCAGTATAAGCCTGTTTATAAGCCAAAATGCAAGCAACAGCTCTTTCGGCTTGATGCGATAGCTTTTATTTTCCTATCGTGTACTTTCTGTGTTATCCAAAGTCCCTACATAAGGAGCACATATTACTTTCCTAGTCACATTAAAAGAAAGAATACAATCCAGATTTTGACCCGATTTTATTTTCAGTTTGCAGTTAGAGTCTATTTAAGGCCTGTCATCCAGCTAGAAATAGCAAAAACTTTATTGTATGAGAGAGAGAGGGGATGAGAAGGTTCCTAAGAGAGTCTGATATTCCATGCCAGATCTGGAGAGAAGAGAGGCAGCCATAAGTATCATCAGATAATGACCAATCACTGACTACTGTCAAAGGCTAATTGTGCCAGTCATAACTCTGGGAAGGTCACCTAGACAGATAGGAAAGGAGTTAGCACAGGAAAGAATGTACCAACATTGGAAAGGAATCTTGTAATCCAGCAGAATAATGCCACCAAGTCTATTTAATGGCAATTAGCTGTAGTTCATGGTGTTGCTGAAACAGACTTCTCCTAAACATCAGGAATGAGAAGCCAGTTTTAAAAATCACTATTTTCTCCCCACCCTACCTTTCTCACCTAGGAGAAAGGTTAACTAGGATTTCAAAGCCTAGGCTAGCTATAGCTTCTCTGGACTTTGGCAGCTGTTGTGTTTTGGTGCCTGTATGCCAGTTACTTGCTCTGCCAGCAAAGTGTGAGGATAATCACCCACTGAAGGATTTCAACACGTTATGTTTCCCCAGGAGACTTTGTCTAACAAGGTAATTTATGACCTGTTCATGGAATCTGGTCTTTACAAAACAATAAATTCACACTTGGGCTGGACTTCAAAGCTGCCATTATGAGGCTCCGGTAGCAGAAGGCGTCCTGCAGCTGAGAGCCAGATCAACAGATAAGTGAGTTTTTAACGATCTCTTTCAGGCAGGCTGTGAAGGGGACAAAGCTGACAGCCACTGTGGCCGCATTTGGCTACTCTTGCAAAATGTGACCCCAAATTGGCTCCTCCTGACAATGTTAAAAACTGTTTCATCTACTCTCTTCAGAATGTGGGATCTATGGGATTTGGGAGGTGGGGGGGCAGGTGGTAGGAACCGGGTACTTCCCATGGGATGGCCAGTTGCTGTTGCCCTGGATAAGGATCTTGCTGGAATGCCAACCAAGGCCTGGTCCTCCAACCCAGCAGCCGGCGGAAGCCCAGAAAGTCTCTGGAAAGCATGATGGAGGGGTAGGGGTTATGGGGATTCCTGGTGGTAAGCTGTTCATTGCCTCCAACTGTTTCAACAGGTTTTGTGCCTACCTAGGCACAAATCCTGCTAAAAATGTAGGCCAGGTTTTTCAGAGTGTGGTCAGCATCCTTGCTTGAGCATCATTTGGGAAGCTTGCTCTAAAAATCACAGGTGCCTGGGCCTCACTCTAAAGCTACTGTTCTATCAACTCATGGTAGGTAGGCCTAGGAATTCAAATCTTTATTAACAAACAGTCCAGGTGATTCTTACACCAAAGTTTGAGAAACACTGCGTAAGATGAAAACAGAAAGAGTAAACTAGGAATTTATGCCAGAGAGCCTTGGGATGAGCAAGATCTAGATATAAATCTAGGAGCCACGATTTATAAGCTCTGTGATCTTGGACAAGTGTCTCAATCTGTCTGAACTTTGGTTTACTCACACGTGAAAAGAAAGGATTATCTTCTAGTTGTGTAGAGAGGAATAGCTTCTGGCTTTGAAGATATGGCCTGCCATCTCCTCTTGGCTTCTTAAAGCTCTCTCTTTAGTGTCTGGGCCTCCAACTATGGCTTCTCTGGCGCTGTCTGGCCAGACACAGTAAGCTATCAGCTTTACCATTCCAAGTAATTCCCTATACTCTAGCTTCCATGAATATATGTGTCTTCTGTTTGAGACACAGAGTGTGTAATACAGATACCTATACTATTTTCACTTCTCTTTCCATTTTATAAGCAGTAGAACTCATTTACCAAATGCTAGGTTTCATAGAACTTTGATCAGGTTTTTAAAATTGTTTTATTTATTGTTTATTAAGTTTTGGCTGTGCTAGGTGTTTGTTGGTGCACACATGCTTTCTCTGGTTGCAGTGAGTGGGGGATACTCTCTAGTTGGCAGTGTTCAGGCTTCTCTGTGGAGGCTTCTCTAGTTGCAGAGGACAGGCTCTACAGCAGGTGGGCTTAGTCATTGTGGCACATGGGCTAAGTTTCCCTGAGGCACGTGGAATCTTCCCAGACCAGGGATCAAACTTGTGTCCCCTCCATTGGCAGGTGGATTCCTAACCACTGGACCATCAGGGAAGTACAATCAGGTTTTTTTTTTTAATTGATGCATAATTGCTTTACAATGTTGTGTTAGTTTCTGCTGTGAAATGAACTGAATCAGCTATATGCATACATATATCCCCACCCTCTTAAACCTCCCTTCCATCCCTACCTTCATTGCACTCCTCTAGGTCGTCACAGAGCACCAAGCTGAGCTCCCTTTGCTATACAGCAGCTTCCCACTAGCTATCTATTTTACACACGGTAGACAAATAGCTCAATATCAAAAAACGAACAACCCAATCAAAAAATGGACGGAAGACCTAAATAGACATCTCTCCAAAGAAGACATACAAATGGTCAAGAGGCACATGAAAAGATGCTCAACATCACTAATTATTTGAGAAATGCAACTCAAAATTATAACAAGGTATCCCCTCATACTGCTTAGAATGACCATGAAAGGCAGAGGAACCAGATATCAAATTGCCAACATCCACTGGATCATCGAAAAAGCAAGAGAGTTCCAGAGAAACATCTGTTTCTGCTTTATTGACTATGCCAAGGCCATCGACTGTATGGATCACAATAAACTGGGGAAAATTCTGAAAGAGATGGGAACACCCTGACCACCTGACCTGCCTCTTGAGAAATCTGTATGCAGGTCAGGAAGCAACAGTTAGAACTGGACATGGAACAACAGACTGGTTCCAAACCGGGAAAGGAGTCTGTCAAGGCTGCATATTGTCACCCTGCTTATTTAACTTCTATGCAGAGTACATCATGAGAAATGCTGGGCTGGAGGAAGCACAAGCTGGAATCAAGACTGCCAGGAGAAATATCAATAACCTCAGATATGCAAATGACACCACCCTTATGGCAGAAAGTGAAGAAGAACTAAAGAGTCTCTTGATGAAAATGAAAGAGGAGAATGAAAAAAATCAGCTTAAAGCTCAACATTCAGAAAACTAAGATAATGGCATCCGGTCCCATCACTTCATGGCATATAGATGGGGAAACAATGGAAACAGTGATAGAATTTATTTTGGGAGCTCCAAAATCACAGCAGATGGTGACTGCAGCCATAAAATTAAAAGATGCTTACTCCTTGGAAGGAAAGTTATGACCAATCTAGACAGCATATTAAAAAGTAGAGATATTACTTTGCCAACAAAGGTCCATCTAGTCAAAGCTATGATTTTTCCAGTAATCATTTACGGATGTGAGAGTTGGACTCTAAAGAAAACTGAGCACCAAAGAACTGATGCTTTTGAACTGTGGTGCTGGAGAAGACTCTTAAGAGTCCCTTGGACTGCAAGGAGATCCAACCAGTCCACCCTAAAGGAGATCAGTCCTGGGTGTTCATTGGAAAGACTGATGTTGAAGCTAAAACTCCGATAACTTTGGCCACCTGATATGAAGAGCTGACTCATTTGAAAAGACCCTGATGCTGGGAAAGATTGAAGGCAGGAGGAGAAGGGGACAACAGAGGATGAGATGCTTGGATGGCATCACCGACTCAATGGATATGAGTTTGGGTAAACTCTGGGAGTTAGTGATGGACAGGGAGGCCTGGCGTGCTGCGGTCCATGGGGTCACAAGGAGTCAGACATGACTGAACGACTGAACTGAATCAAAAAAATCAACAAACAATAAATGAGAAGGAGGGTGTGGAGAAAAGGGAACCCTCCTATGCTGTTGCTGTTGTTTAGTTGCCAAGTTGTAAATTGAGATAGCCACTATGGAGAACAGTATGAAGGTTCCTTAAAAACTAAAAACAGTACTACCATATGACCCAGCAATCCCACTACTGGGCATATATCCTGAGAAAACTCAAAATGACATATACACAGCAATGTTCACTGCAGCACTCTTTACAATCGTTTTTTTTTTTTTTTTAAACTAGAAACTGTAGTGTGATGGGTGGGGAAGGCTTCAACTTTGAGTCCACTTGTCCCCTCCATCCTACCCCAAGGCCCCTCAAGGGCCTCAGATGCGAGGGGTGTCTATCGAGGGTGGGGTGGGGTGGGGTGGGAAGCAGAGAGTGAGGAGCCACTAAGCACAAAGGTGACAAAGAAGCAGGTGGTGCCAGTGCCTACACTGGACACACAAGGCAGGGAGCAAGCTTGCAGAAAGAAAGGAAGATACAGTTAGTTCGAGGTACCTGGAAACCAGGTAAAGACACTTAGCAGCAACTGGAAATTCACACCCAGAACCACAGGCAAAGGTCCAATCACAAACACACATGTTTTTGCCTTCTAAGTCAGTGGTTCCCAAACACGGCTGCACTTTGGAAACATTTGGAAAGTTTAAAAATACTACTGCCTGGGGACTTCGCTGGTGATCCAGTGGCTAAGACTCTGTGTTCCCAATGCTGGGTGCCCAGGTTTGTTCCCTGATCAAAGAATTAGATCTCACATGCTGCAACAAAGATCAAAGATCCAGAGTGCTGCAGCCAGGACTCGGCACAGCCAAATAAATAATAATAAATTTTTAAAATGTATTAATGCCTGGGTCCTACTTCCAGAGATTCTGATGTAATTGGTCTGGGTTGTGGCTGGGTGTTGGGGAATGAGTCTCCCCAGTTGATTCCAGGGTTCAGCAAAGTTTGAGAACCACTATTCATAGCATAAAACATTTGTCCCTCATTTAGGCACAACTATGCAGACGTTCAATTCAGTCGCTCAGTTGTGTCCAACTCTTTTCAACCCCATGGACTGCAGCACTCCAGGCCTCCCAGTCCTTCACCAACTCCTGGAGTTTGCTCAAACTCATGTCCATTGAGTTGGTGATGCCATCCAGCCATCTCATCCTCTGTCATCCCCTTCTCCTCTTGCCCTCAATCTTTCCCAGCATCAGGGTCTTCTCCAATGAGTCGGTTCTTCACATCAGGTGGCCAAAGTATTGGAGCTTCAGCTTCAACATCAGTCCTTCCAACTGCCACTCAGGACTGATTTCCTTTAGGATTGACTGATTTGATCTCCTTATAGTCCAAGGGACTCTCAAGAGTCTTCTCCAACACCATAGTTCAAAATCATCAGTTCTTTGGCACTCAGCTTTCTTTATGGTCCAATTCTCACATCCACACATGACTACAGGAAAAACCATAGCTTTGACTAGATGAACCTTTGTTGGCAAAGTAATGTCTCTGCTTTTTAATACACCATCTAGGTTTGTCATAATTTTTTTTTCCCAAGGAGCAAGCGTCTTTTAATTTTCTGGCTGCAGCCACCATCTGCAGTGATTTTGGACCCCCAAAAAGTAGAGTCTGTCACTGTTTCCATTATTTCCCCATCTATTTGCCATGAAGTGATTGGACAGAATACCATGATCTTAGTTTTCTGAATGTTGAGTTTTAAGCCAGATTTTTCACTCTCCTCTTTCACTTTCATCAAGAAGCTCTTTAGTTGCTCTTCGCTTTCTGCCATAAGGGTGGTATCATCTGCATATCTGAGGTTATTGATATTTCTCCTGCAATCCTGATTCCAGCTTGTGCTTCATCCAGCCTGGCATTTCAAATGATGTACACTGCATAAGTACATAAATAAGCAGAGTGATAATATATAGCCTTGACATACTCCTTTTCCAATTTGGAACCAGTCCATTGTTCCATATCTGGTTCTAACTGTTGCTTCTTGACTAGCATACAGATTTCTCAGGAGGCAGGTAAGGTAGTCTGGTATTCCTATCTCTTTAAGAATTTTCCACAGTTTGTTGTGATCCACACAGTCAAAGGTTTTGGCTTAGTCAATAAAGCACTTAAGTAGAGGTTTTTCTGAAATTCTCTTGCTTTTTCTATGATCCACAGATGTTGGCAATTTGATCTCTGGTTCCTCTGCCTTTTCTAGTCCAGCTTGAATATCCTGAAGTTCTCAGTTCATGTACTGTTGAAGACTAGCTTGGAGAATTTTGAGCATTACTTTGCTAGTGTGTGAGATGAGTGATGAGTGCAAATTGTGTGCTGGTTTGAATATTCTTTGGCATTGCCTTTCTTTGGGAGTGGAATGAAAACTGACCTTTTCCAGTCCTGTGGCCACTGCAGAGTTTTCCAAATTTCCTGGCATATTGAGTGCAGCACTTTCACAGCATCATCTTTTAGGATTTGAAATAGCTCAGCTGGAATTTCATCATCTCCACTAGCTTTGTTTGTAGTGATGCTTCCTAAGCCCCACTTGACTTTGCATTCTAGGATGTCTGGTTATAGGTGAGTGATCACACCATTGTGGTTATGCAGATGTAGGAAGCTTTATTAAATATCCACATCCTTGGGATTATATCAAAAAGGCAGAGACAGAAATGTTAACTACCATTTGTATGTGTCTTGAAGCTGCTATAGCAAATAACCGCAAACTTGGTGACTTAAAACACATATCCCTTCTCTCACACTTCTGGAGACCAGGAGTCTGAAACCAATATCCCTGAGTAGAAGCTGAGGTGGTAGCAGGGTCACACTCTCTTGAGAGGCTCATAAGAAGAATCCATTTCTTGCTCCTTTTAGCTTCTGGCTGCTGGCATTCTGGGCTTCCTTGTTATCACATTGCCTTCTCTTTTCCTACAGGCAAATCTCCCTCTGCAAACCTCCCTCTTATAAAGATATATGGGATTGCATTTAGGGCCCACTTAGATGATACAAAATAATCTCCTGATCGCAAGAGCTTTAATTTAATCACACTCGCAATGTAATTTTATTTTATTTTATTTTATTTTTTACCACATAAGGTTTTATTCACAGTTTCCTGGGATTAGTACCTGATAACTTTAAGGGACTATTATTCAATCATGTTAGTCCTCAAAGATTCACATTTATCACTCATGCAATTTAAATTCACCCCCATCTTAATATTGTTTAAAGCATCAGCCCATTAGGGCATTGACTCCTATCCAAGACCTTTAAGGGACTATTATTCAGTCATGTTAAACCTCAAAGACTCACATTTATCCCTTATGCAATTTGAATTGACCCCCCCCCCCCATCTTAATATCTTTTAAAGTATCAACCCATTAGGGCACTGACTCCTATCCAAGACGTGAGCCACAGCTCTGGTGAACTTGAGCATCATATTTAACTGAGCCTCAGTTTCCTCTTGGGTAGAATGAAGATAATACAGCATCAATTTCATTGGACTTTATATAAAGTTTAAATGAGATCATATATGTAAAATGTTTGTTTATAACTGGGCCCGTAGTCAACAGACCAAAAATACTAGCAACTGTGTTAGTCTGTTCAGACAGCTATAACAAACCCCTGTACCAAAGACACAGTGGCTTATAAAGAACAGGAATTTAGGGAATTCCTTGCTGGTCCAGTGGTTAGGGAGGCTTGCTTTCACTGTCTAGGGTCCAGGTTCCATTCCTGGTCCCTGGTCAGGAAACTAAAAATCCTACAAGCCATACTATGCAGCCGAAAAATAAATTTAAATAAATTATTTTAAAGAAAAGAACAGGAATTTATTTCTCACAGTTCTAGGAGCTAGAAATCCAAGCTCAGGGTGCCAGCATGTTGAGGTTCTGGTAAGAGCCCTGTTCGGGGCTGCAGGATGCTGACTCTTCACTGTATCATTACTAGGTAGGGACACTGAAGAGCTCTCTGGAGTTCCTTTTATAGGGGCACTAATCCCATTCACAAGGGCTCACCCAGATGACGTGATCATCTTTCAAAGACCTCATCTCCTGATACCATCACAGTGGGGCTAGAATTCCAACATATGAATGTTGGGGGGCCACAACAGTCCATCACAGCAACAATGATCAACTATGGCATATTTCATGAATGTTATCCCAAGAGCTGAGGCTCCTATCAAGCTATTTGTTGGGCTAATAGGTTTATAACTAATAATAGTGATATCAGCTAAGAGGTATGTAGCTCTTTATTGTCAGGCAATATTCCAGTGCTTTACAGATACTGACCTCATTTGGTCTTCCCAAATAACCCTCTGAGGTTAGGTACTATTATTATCCTCATTTTACAGATGGAAAAGCTGAGGCACAAAGAGAAGTTAAAGTAGCAGGTCACACAGCTAATAAATGTGAGAACCAGGAATTGAACCCAGACAGACTAGCTCCACTGTCCTCATCTGTAGGTACCATACATCTCAGTTTCCACTATAAAAGGGGCAATTTGTGATACAGCAGTAGACCACTGCAGATGGTGACTGCAGCCATGAAATTAAAAGACGCTTGCTCCTTGGAAGAAAAGCTATGACAAACCTAGGCAGGGTATTAAAAATCAGAGACATTACTTCGCTGACAAAGGTCTGTAAGTCGAAGCTATGGTTTTTCCAGTAGTCATGTATGGATGTGAGAGTTGGACCATAAAGAAGGCTGAGCGCCAAAGAATCAATGTTTTCACATTGTGGTGTTGAAGACTTTTGAGAATCCCTTGGACTACAAGGAGATCAAACCAGCCAATCCTAAAGGAAATCAACCCTGAATATTTACTGGAAGTATTTATGCTGAGGTTGAAGCTCCAGTATTATGGCCACCTGATGCAAACAGCTGACTCATTGGAAAAGACTCATGCTGGGAAAGATTGAAGGCAAAAGGAGAAGGGGGCAGCAGAGGATGAGATGGTTAGATAGCATCACAGACTCAATGAATTTGAACAAACTTCAGCATACAGTGGCGGACAGGGGAACCTGGTATGCTGCGATCCATGGGGTCACAGAATCAGACACAACTTAGCGATTGAACAGACCACTACTGCAACCAGCTGGTCTTAAAGGTAGTTGCTGTGATCCTGGCTAGCTGACTTTTGAAGTCCATCCCAGCTTTAGCCTTTTAAGTAGAAGGCAAGGAGAAAGTTCTGAATTCCCAATTTATCCCCAGATGGGAGAAATTCAAACAGCAGTGGTTCCCACTGCCAAGCTCCACAGCCTTTGGGCAAATGAATGCACTTGCAGGTCCACATGTTACACTGGCACTCATTGCTGGGCTGTCAGATTAGTGAGAGCTGGTGAGCAGAAATCGGGGAGCCTGAGTTCCCACCCAGCCCAACTCTTTGAACAGGCTGCAGCTGCCTCTGAGGTTGTTCTTTGGCCAGGGCATGGTTGCAAAGTTCACACTTAAAAGTCCATTTAAGAGGATTTAAAAGAAACAGCAACATAAGCAGGTGGAGGAGGAGCGACCTAGTCACCTTTCGCCCCAAGTGCTGCTTCAACAGCTGGGAAGAACAGGGTTAGCCAGCAATGCCGGACCATAAGCCTCTGCGACTCAGGCTGGCGGCAGCTTTGAACAGAGTGCCCATCAGGGACTCACTTGCTCCTCTGCAGTAGAGTGACTTGGAATCATGGAAAGAATTGCTGCTGGGACTGCAAGCAAACAGAGGTGAGACGTGAGTCTTAATTTAAGGAACTGGAATTCATCAGCAAAGGTGACTTTGTTGCCAAAGGAGGAAGTCTCCTTAGTGCCCAGATTAACCTTGTTGCTTTCAGAAGTCTCAGGTTTGATGAGGTGTGGTGAGTTTTACAGAGAATTTAAGACTAACTGCCTCTGATGTTGGTTTTCTCATTCCAGGAACAAAGTAGTTCAAGAATCTGCCCATCTTAGTGGCTTTGTCTATATCCTGGGCTACACTTCATGAGAAAATGAGATCATAAAAACAAGGGGGGTTGGGAGGGAGAGTTATGTAGGGGCAGATATTATAGCAATGTCCTGAACTCACATTCAGAAACACTTAGCTCAGAAAATCTGAGTCATGTATTTTGTTATAAACTCCCAAGTTCAAATACTTTAGTAACTTTGCCCCTGCCCCACCCCCAAAACAACTGCACCTCATCCTATCCTTTGCAGAAAAGAGATTTTAGATAATATTCTAAATTGCTGTTTGAGAGACGTTGACTACTTTGTATCTAGGGTTATAAATGGGGTAACTACTTGTCTTTACTTGCTGGGACTGAGGGAAACTTTCAGTGATAAACCCAGGCAAGGCCCCAGCCAACCAGATAGCAGTCACCCTAGTTATAAAGAAAGTAAATGATAATGATATATAAGAAGTGAGATCACGGTATATCATATGGTGACTTTTCTGTTTACTACCAAAGTTACTCAGCTCCTTACCATCACAAATAAAGTCAAATAATAGCCATTTCTGATACCTCTTCTAAAACTGCTGTAATAAAACTGCCAGCTAAAGTTGTAGACAATCTTTTACCAACGCATGTCTTCTTCTCAGTGAGGACCTTGTCAGCGTGTGAAATGAAATGGCAACTGCAACACTATGTTACTAAAAGAGTGAGAAAATTAGTCTATTTATGCCATTTCAAACCAAGGATGTCTTTTCATAGAAATTATAGTGTTAGGGTTTTATTTTATTTTATTTTATTTTTTACCTTAATTCAATCTTTTGAAAAACACTGTTCATTTTCCTCAAAGTTATTGAATTTAACCTGTTCATAAAAAGGACTATTTTGATACACTGGCCTGACATACCTTCTCACACACACGCACATGCATACCCATGTAGACTTTTGAAATCTTTTGAAAAGAGAACATGTTTAAACAGTTTTAACATGTGACCTATTAGAAAGAGCACAGACTCTGGAATTAAACTAATTTAATAGAGAGAATGCCTAATTCTGCCTGAAATTCCTCCTCTGAAGGGAGAGAACGTTAATTCTCACCACAACTTCAATTATTGGTGATATGAGCCTAATTTTTGCTTCAGTGAGACTCCAGTGAAAATTCTAGAGTTCTCAGGATTAAATGTCCTTTATCTTTTGTTTCTTAAAATAATAATGGCATCATTGAACAGCATTTATTGTTTAAAGTGACTTTTATAATAGGAATTTAAGCCTTGAATAAGTTTGTAGATAAACAGTTAATCCCGTTGTTACTGTGAATGAGAACAGGAACTGGTGATTTAATTTACAACTTTATCTATTAAAGGACTTGGGGTTTAAAAAAGACATTTTGCACTCTTGTATATATAGGATGGATAAACAACAAGGTCCTATGGTACAGCAAAGGGAACTGTAGGAAATACCCTGCAATGAACCATAATGGAAAAGAATATGAAACAGAATGTATATATATATATATGTATGTAATTGAATCACTTTGCTGTACAGCAGTAATTAACACAACGTTGAAAATCAACTATCAGTTCAGTTCAGTTCAGTTCAGTCGCTCAGTCATGTCCAACTCTTTGTGACCCCATGAATCACAGCACGCCAGGCCTCCCTGTCCATCACCAACTCCTGGAGTTCACTCAGACTCACGTCCATTGAGTCAGTGATGCCATCCAGCCATCTCATCCTCTGTCGTCCCGTTCTCCTCTTGCCCCCAATCCCTCCCAGCATCAGAGTCTTTTCCAATGAGTCAGCTCTTTGCATGAGGTAGCCACAGTACTGGAGTTTCAGCTTTAGCATCATTCCCTCCAAAGAAATCCCAGGGCTGATCTCCTTCAGAATGGACTGGTTGGATCTCCTTGCAGTCCAGGGGACTCTCAAGAGTCTTCTCCAACACCACAGTTCAAAAGCATCAATTCTTGTGCACTCAGCTTTCTTCACAGTCCAACTCTCACAGACCACTGGAAAAACCATAGTCTTGACTAGACGGAGCTTTGTTGGCAAAGTAATGTCTCTGCTTTTGAATATGCTATCTAGGTTGGTCATAACTTTTCTTCCAAGGAGTAAGTGTCTTTTAATTTCATGGCAGCAGTCACCATCTGCAGTGATTTTGGAGCCCCAAAAAATAAAGTCTGACACTGTTTCCACTGTTTGCCCATCTATTTCCCATGAAGTGATGGGACCAGATGCCATGATCTTCATTTTCTGAATGTTGAGCTTTAAGCCAACTTTTTCACTCTCCTCTTTCATTTTCATCAAGAGGCTTTTTAGTTCCTCTTCACTTTCTGCCATAGGGGTGGTGTCATCTGCATATCTGAGGTTATTGATATTTCTCCGGCAATCTTGATTCCAGCTTGTGCTTCTTCCAGCCCAGCGTTTCTCATGATGTACTCTGCATAGAAGTTAAATAAGCAGGGTACCTCAATTTAAAAAAAGATATTCTCTTCCTGTGGAAAAACTGTGGATGCAGACTTGTGATGAGGTATGCTGTCACCACACAAAACTAGAAGCAAAACAAACTAACACAGAGAGCCCTCTCATCTTTATTGTGCAAAGTGGTTGGGGGTCGTGAGGCTCTGTGACAAGCAATTCTCTGGGCAATAAAGAGACAACTGAATTACACCTTCCATTTTAATTCTTCATACTGAATTTGAATTCTAATATGTATTTTTATTTTAGTAATCTAATTTGCCTCCAAAGTTAGTGAGTTGGCCTTAAATTCCATCTCCTTCATTGTTATTGTTAACTGATTATTATAAACTGTCTTTGGAGAGTAGTGTAGTTGTAGAAAGTAGAAATTCAGCTGAAAGAAGGTGTGCACTGACTGTAGGTCAGCGTGTGGGAATTTATGTTGTTCACATTAAAAAAAAAATTATGTTGTGATTTAGGACTGTAAAGGAAAGAAATCAACATTTATTGAGTGACTGTGCAGTCCAGGCATGCTGGTGGGTATCCTATCGCAAGTTATTTCATACTTGCACATCCTAAGTGATAAGCCTCAGTTCCATCCAAATTCTTCAGTAAGGAACTGGAGTCAGATTTAGATGTTCACTGTCTACTAGGTCTGATCACAAAGCCTCTGCTCGTTCAAATATTCCACAGGGCAGACCTGTGCCAACCAGTTCCCTTCAAAACAGGTTCCAAAAGTCTATGATGCAGGGGGGAAAAAAATGCATGACTTCTCAAAGAAGAATCTTTGAAACCAAGAGCTATAGAAGCTTATAATGTTGTAGGACCTAGTTTTAGTTTTAAGACCCCTGATTGTATATTCAAAATGTAACTACTGCAAAGAGATCTAAAACTAAATGTTTGCAAAACCAAATTCTCTCTTCCCTCACTGAATCTAGTTACATTCTTTTAGCCAGAGCCTGGTTATACGGGGGTGGGAGGGTGGGGGGAGTGGGTTGAGGGGGTTGGGAGGTGGGTATAAATGGATTAACTTAAGGAGGGGTCCCCAACCTCCAGGATCTAATGCCTGATACTGTGAGGTGGAGCTGATGCAGTAATAATAGAAATAAAGTGCACAATAACCATACCATACTTGAATCATCTCAACCCTCCTCCCCACCTAGTCCAAGCAAAAATTATCTTCCACGAAACTGGTCCGTGGAGCCAAAACAGTTGGGGAACCACTGAACCTAAGTGTTGCGCCAGCTCAGTGCTAGCCATTTCATACCACACCACCCCAAAAGGTAGATATTAAAGTTTCATTTCATAGGTGGGGAGACTAGGGCTACCTTCATGTGATGTCACAGCCTAGCTGTCTGATGCCAAAGCTCATCTTTTTTTCTTTTTTAAAATTTTTATTTAAATATAGTTTATTTACAATACCGTGTTAATTTCTTCTGTGTAGCAAAGTGCCTCAGTCATACATATATATTTTCTTTTTCATATTCTTTTCCATTACAGTTTATTGACAGATGAATGGATTTCATTACAATGAATTACCCCTCCCCAACCAATCACAATATAAACTAGAAACTTGGAAGTCAGCACAGACTCTTCCTCTTTCTTCCTTCTCATCTCTACTTATTCACTTTATGTCATTAATTCTAACTCTCAGACATTTTGACCAGTCCTACTGTTACTGTCCTTGTTTAGGTCTTAATGATTCCTTACCTGGTCTTTAGTCAGATTTTCCTAAATGAACTTGAGCATGTCTGTTTCCCCCTGCCCCATGGACCCACACACCTCATAATACCCTATACTAGAGTAACCGAAAGAACTTTCTAAACTGTACTCTAATTATATCCCTTTTTAAAACCTTCAATGGCTCACCATTCTCTGGTCCAAACTCTTTATAGCAAAAAAAAGGTTCTTCATTATCTTTTCTACAATCTTTTCTCTGTTCTCCAATTACTCCGTTATACAACCCCACAAAACCCCTTACAGTTCTCAATTCAATTAAAAAAAAGTTTCTTGAGCTCCTACTATATGCCAGGCACTGCCTTAATCATGGAGATACAGCAATGAATAAGATACAGATAGCTCTTGCCTGATGGAGCTAAACGTCTGAAATGGAGCTTAAACAAGTAATTGCCTGCAAGATGACTAGTACAAAGTAATAACACAGGAGCCCATGGCAACACATTGCATCAGGGAAAGTGTGATATTTAACCTGACATGTGGAAAGTGGCATGATTTAGTCCAGCAAAGATAAGAGGGAAACCCCAAGCATATAAGCAGTACTACCTTGGTGCAGGTGCGTTATGACATAATGCATATTTCCATGTTACATATTTGCATCATATATTCTACGGTACACTGGACTGGTTATCTCTTGCCTAGAGATTTCCATAGACAGGGGAGCCTGGAGGGTTACAGTTCATGGGGTCCCAAAGAGTCGGACATGACTGAGTGACTAAACAACAACAATTTAATTTCACACACCTTCCACTGCCACTTCAGCACATCACAGGTAACACTTAGAAGGCACACTGCGATGCTAAGTTTTGCTGGATGTTGAATACCAGGAAAGAAAGACCTTCTCCTTACAACTATATTAATAATTTAGTCCTCCATACCACTTAAGAGTGAGCATCAACCTGCTTCCAAGGATATTTTCATCTTTGGGTCCAGAGAAAAAGTCAACATTTTGACTTTTCCTCTGACTTTTCTGATTCAGCCAATTTCGGGGAAGAAAGAGAGTGACAAGGACATGTTTTCTCTGAATATGTTTATCCACTGAGAGCTAAGAGTAACAGGGGTGAGAAACAGGTTTTACTGTATAAATAGTGGAGAGAAGAACCAAAGACTTCTTTGGCTCCACAGTTGAAGCAGGCAGCCTCAGCCACCAGACGCCACTGAAAGGAAAACTGGTATAAAAACCACCAGCAGCACAGATGACAGACGATGAAGCAGAGTGGAAAACCAAAATTTAGGTGAGCAGGAAGTGAAACTAAGTTGAAATTAGAGAGACGGCACCAAAGGAGCCCAAGGATTTAGAGTTTTTAATTCTTGCTCCATATGTGCCAGACTTGTTTGTAATGGATTGGGAGACTATTAATATTTATATATTTGTATCGCCGTGTCTCACTTTTAAACTTATACTTTGATTTTGATGGAGAATTTATATATGTTTTTTAGGGAATTCATATTTTAACATGAATTTTAACATGAACTCTTTCTTTACCAAATTCTCCTGCACCAGGAGAATTTCATTTCTGGAGGAAAAAGGTTGTTCTTGTTTGGGGTCATTAGAAAGAGGGAAGGTAGGAGTCTGGGGAAAAAGTTGTGAGATAAAGTCATGGATGGAGGAGGAAAAGATATTTTTATGGCAAAGCTGTACAAAACATCTATATGCTTAGAGCTTCCAAAGTGGATGTCCTATCTTGAATCTTAATATGAATTCAATGGTTTAGTTACCTCACTTGGTCGCTTCACACTCTTATTTATTAGCATATCTAAGACCAAGGTTCTTCCAAATCTACCTTTTCTGCAGCTGCCCCCATCCCTAATAATATCAACTTAATTTTTAAAATTTGTATCAATATAGTTATTTTTTTAAAATATTTATTACATTTTTAAAATACAGGTTGAATGTGATATTTTGGTTCCAATAGTAGGGGAGAGGTTCAATATAGAAATGATTAAACATTAATCCTTATAACACAGACAATAGAGTATATAGGTTAATTTTTAATTCTGCCTCACAAGTACTGGTAATGCATTTATTCCTACAGAGGGGATATAAGTATCTTCGTCCTGTTTTGTCTTTATTTGCACATTCATCATAATCAGATTATTTTCTTTCAATTAAGTCTGCAACAGAATTATTGCTTCTACTTAATATCAACTTTTTCTTCTAATTGTTTATTCCAAAAAATTGTAGAGCAATCTCTGACCTCGTATTTAGTTTCACATTACTCATCTGATCCATCAACAAATCCTGTCCTGTCTTTAAGACAAAGATCTAGAATTGAATTGTATCTCAACAGTCTCCTTACTGGTCTCCCTGCTTCCATCATGGTCCTCCTTAGACCTGCCCTCAACACAGTAGCCAGAGTAATGCTTTTAGAACATGTCATATCATCTCACTATCCTACTTATAATCTTCCCCTAGCTTCCCATTTTCCTTGGACTAAAAGCCTTATTATTATGGTCTACAAGGACCATCACTTGGCATTTGTACTTTTGCCCTCCATATGGAATGTTCTTTGCTCAGACTCTCCATATTCATGTGCTTCTCCCTAAATCTTTGCCAGTGATGTCTTCCCAATTACCATCTAAACTGCCAGCTTCCTTCAGCTCCATTTTCCACTCTCTGGCACCCCCTGCCCCCTTTACCTGATTTACATTTCTCTGTAGCACTCACTACCATCTGATGTTTGTGTTAGTCACTAAGTCATATACGACTCTTTGCAATTCCATGGCCTGCAGCCCACCAGGCTCCTCTATCTATGGGATTCTCCAGGCAAGAATACTGGAGTGGGCAGCCATTCCCATCTTCAGGGGATTTTCCTGACCCAGGGATCAAACTTGGGTCTCCCACACTACAGGCAGATTCTTTATCATCTGAGCCACTAGGAAAGTTTATATAGTATCTGTTTATCTGGGTATTGTCTGCTTATTCCCACTAGACTTACTCCCACTACAGCTGAAATTTTTCTGTTGTTCATTGCTGTAGCCTTAGCCCCTTGAATAGTGCCTACACAGTAAACAGTAGACATTCAATGGATGTTTGTGGGAAGAAGGAAGGAATGAATGAAATAACAAACTAAGGCCTCATAAATGCACTCCAATAACTATCTGTGGAGCAGTAAGTGTAAGAACAATTGCTGAAGGTGAACTCAATAATTCCTGAATAATAAATTCAGGAAAGCCTCAGCTATTAAGGGAAGTATAAGACCCAGGCAAAAAGGCAGCTTAGTATATGTATCTATAAATACACACACATAGATATGCACACATATACAAAACAAATTTAAATGTCTTTTACTGAAACTGCAAAAAAAATTTCTATAGAATAAGAGACAGTTACTGGAAACCAATGATATAATTTCATTATTACTAGTTGAAGTACATAAAACGTCATTAAGATTACCTATATTGAAGGTGCTGGCTCTGCTGTTTTAGATTAGTCAATACCTGAACATTTGGTGGGCTTTTATAAATGTGCTTCCTCTCTTAGCTTTCCAGTCATATTTTCCCCCTTAAGTTGCAAGGTACTTAATTTCAAATTTTCTTCCAATAGTAATTATCAGAATTCAAATTCCTAGCTATAGAAAGACTTTTGAATTTCTTTCTAAGTATTGAAATAAATGACATCTGAATTTATTCTCATTTATTTGAATGAGCATCTTCAATGCTGGACTCATGATTCTTCCATTCATATAGCTTCTAATGAGAGTCCATGGAAGGTAAAATTTCTTCTCTCCTCAACCCCACAACACAGTAGATGATGTGACTATTATTTCCTTTTATGAAGTAAGCATTAATTTAAATAAGACCCATAATGACAAATGTTGAGGGAATAGCAAAATAAATTCAAAGAAAGCAACAGGAAGAAGTAATGAAGACAAGGAATAATTTATGATATAGGAAAGAAATATACAGTAGAGAATATCAACAAATAAGTGTTGGTCATTTGAAAAGGCTAATAAAATCCAGAAGTCACCATTGAGATTGAGGAAGAACAGGTACAAATTAGCAATATGAAGGATGAAAAAGAGGACACCACTACATATTCTTCAGATAATTAACAGAGAATGAGGATACTATGAACTACTTTCTGCCTGTGTGCTTGATTATGAAACTAACATAACTTTGATTTTAATATTTCACAAGGATCAAAGAAAAGAAATGTCAGTTCAGTTCAGTAACTCAGTCATATCTGACTCTTTACGACCCCACAGACTGCAGTAAGTCAGGCTTCCCTGTCCATCACCAACTCCCAGAGCTTGCTCAAACTCATGTCCATGGAGTCGGTGATGCCATCCAACCATCTCATCCTCTGTTGTCCCCTTCTCCTTCTGCCTTCAGTCTTTCCCAGCATTAGGGTCTTCTCAAAAGAGTCAGTTCTTCACATCAGGTGGCCAAAGTATTGGAGCTTCAGCTTCAACATCAGTCCTTCCAATGAATATTCAGGACTGATTTCATTTAGGATTGACTGGTTTGATCTCCTTACAGTCCAAGGGACTCTCAAGAGTCTTCTCCAACAACACAGTTCAAAAGCATCAATTCTTTGGCGCTCAGCATTCTTTATGGTCCAACTCTCACATCCATACATGACTACTGGAAAAACCATAGATTTGACTAGATGGACCTTTGTCAGCAAAGTAATGTCTCTGCTTTTCAAGACACCGTCAAGGTTTGTCATAGTTTTTCTTCCAAGGAGCAAGCAAGCATCTTTTAATTTCCTGGCTGCAGCCACCATCTGCAGTGATTTTGGAGCCCCCCAAAATAAAGTCTGTCACTGTTTCCATTGTTTCCCCATCTACTTGCCATGAAGTGATGGGACCGGATGCCATGATCTCAGTTTTTTGAATGTTGAGTTTTAACCCAGATTTTTCACTCTCTTCTTTCACTTTTATCAAGAGGTTTTTTAGTTCCTCTTCACTTTCTGCCATAAGGATGGTATCATCTGCATATCTGAAGTTATTGATATTTCTCCCGGCAATCTTGATTCCACTTTGTGCTTCATCCAGTCTGGCATTTAGCATGATGTACTCTGCATATAAGTTAAATAAGCAAGATGACAATATATAACCTTGATGTACTCCTTTCCCAATTTGGAAAAAGTCCATTGTTCTATATCTGGTTCTAATTGTTACCTCTTGACCTGCATACAGATTTCTCAGGAGGCAGGTAAGGTGATCTAGTATTCCCTCTCTCTCTCTTTTTTTTAAATTCCCTTCTCTTTAAGAATTTTCCACAGTTTGTTGTGATCCATATAGTCAAAGGCTTTGGTGTAGTCAATAAAGCAGAAGTAGATGTTTTTCTGGAACTCTCTTGCTTTTTCTATGATCCATGGATGTTGGCAATTTGATATGTTTCCTCTGCCTTTTCTAAATCCAGCTTGAACATCTGGAAGTTCTCAGTTCACGTACTCTTGAAGCCTTGCTTGGAAAACTTTAAGCATTACTTTGCTATCATGTGAGATGAGTGCAATTGTGCAGTAGTTTGAACATTCTTTGGCATTGCTCTTCTTTGGGATTGGAATGAAAACCCATCTTTTCCAGTGCTGTGGCCACTGCTGAGTTTTCCAAATTTGCTGGCATATTGAGTGCAGCACTTTCACAGTATCATCTTTTAGGATTTGAAATAGTTCAGCTGGAATTCCATCATGGTCAATTTCGCTCATAAAAACACTGATGCAAAAATTCTTAGTAAATTACATGTAAGAAAAAAATCCAACAATGTTTGAAAAGGATAATTATGTATAATGATTAGGTGGGCCTTATACCAATCTGGGTGTTCATTGGAAGGACTGATGTTGAACTGAAACTCCAATACTTTAGCCACCTGATCCAAAGAGCTGACTCATGTGAAAAGACCCTGATGCTGGGAAAGATTGAGGGCAGGAGGAGAAGAGGACGACAGAGGTTGAGATGGTTATATGGCATCACTGACTCAATGGACATGAGTCTGGGTAAACTCCAGGAGTTGGTGAAGGACAGGGAGGCCTGGCGTGCTGTGGTTCACAGGGTCACAAAGAGTTGGACATGGCTGAGTGACTGAACTGAACTGAACTGATACGAATCTGCAAACTTAACATTTGATAAAGTAATTCTCAGCAAACCAGAATTAGGAGGGAAAGTCCTTAATCTGATAAAGGATGTCTATAAAAATCCTAGAGCAAATGTCATATATAATGGTAAGACATTAAAAGCTTTCCCTTTGACATTCAGAAATAGTTAAGGGTACTTGTTATGACCACTTCTATTAAGCCTATTACTGCAGGCCCCAGGGAATAAAACAAGAAGAAAAGTTAAAAGGATTGGAAAGGAAGAAATAAAGCTCACTGTTTGAGAGTAATACAACTATGTAAATAGGAAAAAACTAACAGCAATAATCTACAGCAATTAAATATTCTAATAAATTATTAGAATTGACATAAAATTTGGAAGTTTCTAGATACAAAATCAATATATAAAAATCAATTGAGAGACATTAATGAAGATCTAAATATTTAAAGGAATATGCTCTACTCATGTGTTGGAAGGTTCAGTAATTTTGTCAATTCTAAATTTACTTACAGGTTTAATGATATCCCAATTCATTCTCAACAGATTATCCTGTTTTATTGAGATTTATTGAGATTATTATAAGTCAAGAAGACTGTAAAATTTGTACAGAAATGCAAAGGGCTTAAGGGAGCTCCTTGGTGGCCTAATGATTAGAACTCAGTGCTTTTACTGTGGTGGCTCAAGTTCAATTCCTGATTGGGGTGCTGAGATTCTGCAAGCCATGCGGTGTGGCAAAAAAATAAATGAGAGAGAGAGAAAGAAAGAAAATAAAAAGTATGCAGAAGAAAAAATTTAAAAATCCAAGATTTTTGAAAAAGAATTCCTGGGATGCCTTGCTATATTAGGCACTAATACACTGTAAAGCTATAATAAACAAGATATTGTTGAAATGGTACAGAGAAAAACAAATAGACCACTGGGACAATTAGAAAGCACCAATATTAGCCCTAAGAACATGTGATATATGACAGAGGTAGCAAAACAGTGTAGCAGGAAAAAGACATGCTTTTCAATTAATGATACTGGAATAACTGGATATCCATATGGGAAAAAGTGAAACTGGACTCCCATCTCATATAATATGCAGATAATAATTATAAATGGATTTAAAAACTAAATTACAAAAAAAAAACTTTTAAAGATTTTATGAGATAAGAGAATGCATTTAGGATCTCAAGGTAGAGAAGGATTTCTTAATCAAGACACCTAAAAAATATTAACCATAAAGGAAAACAAATTCCACAAATATTAAAATGATATTTAGTAAAGGCAGCATTGAAAAACCCTGAAAAGATAGGTTTTGCCATAGAATGGGTAAAGATAATTGGTAACATATACAACCAATGAAGACCTAGAATCCAGAATATATAAAGAAGTCCTACATATCACAGGAAAAAAGGCACAGGAAAATCTGGCAGAAACAAGGACAGGAACCTCAGATAAGAGGAAACCAAATGGCCATCACGTGAAAAAATGGGCCATCTCAGTTATCAAGGAAATGCAGTTTTATACTATGGTGAGAAACTACTGTATTCTCTTCAGTTTGGCAGAAGGTAAAAATATTGATCATACCAAGGTTGCGGCACACAGGAACTCTGAAACGCTGCTGATGAGAATGCACATTTTGGAATTATTCTGGCATTATCTCATAAAGTTGGACATAAGAACAGTCTTTGATCCAGCAACTCTGTTCCCAAGTATGGACCCTACAGAAGTGCAGAATATGTATACCAAGATAGGCATTCAAGACTGTTCACAGCAGCATTGTTTATAATTGCCAAAACCAGAAATAATTCTATATTAGTTAAGGTGTCTGCTGGTATAACAACCAATGAAGTCTCAGGGGCCTGATACACTGAAAGTTTACTTCTTTCTCCCATAATAACTCAATGAGGGTGATCCTATTTAGATGCTTTCTCAGGCAGCTTTCTTCCTAATGGTGATCTAGGAATCCAGGGTTTCTCCACCTCAAGACTATCATCTTCCACACATGGCTTCCAAGATTACCCACAATCATCTCCAGTCTAGAGAGAGAGGAAGGATCAGGGAGGATCGGGTGTTGGAGGTTCCTATGAGCCAGCCCAGAACCCATGTCCACACCTCACTGGAAGGTGGACCTGTAGTCCAGATATTCTCAGGGACGAAGAGGCACCCAAGAGAAAACAAGAGCAGTAATTCATTGTTAGCCCCTGCCACAAACCATTCATACAATGGGGTGTGATCTGGCAATGGAAATGAACTAACTACACCGACACACAAAAACATGAATGACTCCAATAAAAAATAATGTTGAACAAAAGAATCCAGACCCAAAAGACACTTAGAATGTGGTTTAATTTCTACCTGCATCTATATATGCAGTTCAAAACAGACAAGACTGAACTCTACGGCTAAGGGAATATACATAGGTAATAAGAGTATAAAGAAAAGCAGGAGAACTGTTACAATGAAAAGTTTAGACCATACGTCTGGAGGAAGAAGGAATTTGTGGCTGGGATGGATACAACTGTAATGGTTATACAGGGCTTTATGTACTTTTCTTCATATGTATTATGTTTTTTAATATATCCACACATAAAAGTTCCAAAAGTCACATGTGTTTTCTACCTTAAAATAAGAGAAACATGCTATTTGGGACAGAAAAAAGCAGTTTCCTTGAGGCTGGAACACCATCACTTGCCTCTAGCAAACACTCCAGTGTTCTTGCCTGGAGAATCCCAGGGATGGGGGAGCCTGGTGGGCTGCCGTCTCCGGGGTCGCACAGAGTCGGACACGACTGACGTGACTTAGCAGCAAACCAAGATTTACTGTCTCCCCTGCTAGAAACTAAATACCTTCCAGACTTAATTTTCTCTGATTTACCATTTCGATGGGGAAGAAAAAGTTGTGTTACCATTTGACATAATTCTGCCAAACACCTGGTTCTGTCCTTGTATTAGACACTCCATGAGTGTTAATCATCTGATACTGTCTTCCTAATTACCGCCCCTCTCCTGAGTTGATGGAGTTTGTGGCACCCGCTAGTGTTGCAGTTAACAAATGCCACTTTGCGAGGAGCGTTACTCCTCCCCTCATGATCTCTTTATCTTTGTTTCCTATAGTAACTTGTAAATTCCAGTGACTCATATTTCTCTTGTTCCAGACACTTAGCTTTCAAATCTGTATTTTCCACCCTCCAGTGCACAATTGGGTTTATATTCTGTTGTGTTTCCCTTTCATCATCCTTGAATTCTACAGCTGGGAAAAGCTTTCGTCCAGTTCCCCAGCCCTGAACACCTTTGTTTTTCCATTTCACAGACCCAGGAATCTATTCTCGTGTACTGACTCAAACACTTGGCTTTTGAAGGTAGATAATTTGAAGTATTCCCATGTCTCTCTCCTTGCATAAAAGGCATTTGTACTGGTGTCCTTCAGCAGAAACTTCTCTCTGCCTCCTACTGGGATATCCAAAGGGTTTGGTTGGCTTCCAGCCCTGGGTTCCAGAGATGGTGGCATTTTAATGGCAAGATTCCCACTACCTCTTGATTGTGAACCGGGCTGGAGTGAACTGTTCAGTGTAAATGGGACTAAGACAAGGATAGCGGAGTTGCTTCCCCTTGGCTTCCACTGCATCTTTCAGCTTACTTGTCAGATCCGTTTCAACCAAGATCTAGGAAAGTAGGGCTTGCAAGGTCTTTTTATCTCTTTCTTATTAAAAAAAGAAATTTTTCTCTTAAAAAGCAAGTGCTTTTTCTTTTTCATTCACCCTCAGGAAGAATATCTATTTGAGACAGTGGCCAAATGTTTTTGGGGGTATTTCTTTTCTATTTTTCCCTCCCTGAGTCAAATTAAGGTGGCCTGAAAGCTGGTTTTCACGTTGTGCAGAGTTTATCTCTGGCGATGTTGGTACAAGTTATCGGCACACTCTGACTGAATTACCTCTTTGGAGAAGAAGTGCAAGTTACAGAACTAACACTCATAAGACTAATGAGTAGATAAACAGCAGACCCAAAAGCTGTGAAACAATAATAGAAATAATCAAGTCCGATATAATTTATTACTTGTGGGTTTCTAATAGTTTATCATACAACCTGACTACTGTTGATTTCAGGGGTTTCAGATTCAAGTTTCCTATCAGGCAGAGGCTGTTTAGGGCATCTTGGGAGGAGAATCAGAGTGCAAGGAAGTGTGATTTTATGCAGGGCTTCCCCACAACTGGCCCCTCCCCCATCTCTTTCTATTGTAAATTACCTGAGACAGCCTGTGGTAAAGAATCTGGAGCTATTTTGACATTAAAATAAAAATCCTTTTAAAAATGGCATTTATTATTTTCAAAAATAAATTGGCAAAAATACATTCAATCTAAAATGCTTCAAGTGATTACTTTGGGCATTTCAAAAAATAATTTAAAGTATCAGACCTGTTTTTAAAAAAAACTCAAAAATTCTAAAATGTGCCTACTAAAAAAAGAAAGCAGTAATTTGTTATATGTATAGATCTCAAGCTTTAATATGACATGATTTCTAAACCTTATCATGTCAGCATCCTCAGTTTGTCATGGCTTAATTGAAAAAAATTATTTTTACATCTGATAAAATAGAAATATTTCTCATGGAAAAGCATAAAAATTTCCAATGAATAGAATGCAGTGATCATATAAAGGCTCATCAAGCCTAGCAGATACCTGGCATTTTAACAGTGCCCTGAATCCTCAAAGATTGCTTGGAGGCAAACTAATTTGAAAAGAACTACATAAATATTAAAAATATCCATGCTGGTTTAAAAAAAAAAAAAGAAAGAAACTTTCTTCTAACTGAACTACATGACTTCTTAAAGAAGATTTTTCTTTATAAAGGAGAATACATAGGCTTATTTAAATGATGTTTAATAATCAGCTACAGTCAAGAAATAATAAATTAAGGCTACTATCCCCACCATACTCTCAAATTAGGCACGTACTCGCACACACACAAGTACACACAGTTAACTGATGTGGTGGCAATTTCACTGTAAAGTGTCTGAATTTTTCTGGTTGATCTTACATGTTGAATAATAATATAAAGTGTTTTGGGTGCAATCACTTTATATTAATGGTCGATTCCTTGCACAAATAATGCTTTTCAGAAATCTACCTTAAGGGAAAAAATGAAGGAGAAACATTCACTTTTCCCCCTATGTCTGCTGTATCTTTCTCCTAAAACTGTGCTCTCTGATTAAAAGAAAAAGTTAAAGATGTCCAAAAGTAAAGTAAATCATAAACTAGAATTTAACTATCAGTATGGTATCTGAGGGTTGGGGAAGGGAATGTGTGGATGGGGTGGGGTACACTAGGGGAAGTGGTTTAACAGCTGGTTCTCCTTCAAAGACATAAGGCACATTAGGGTATTTTTCACGTTTCCTCCAGAGCTGCCAGCTTCTGCTCACCAGCAACCCCAGAACACACAGGCTCTCCCCTCTGATCCACTGTCCAGTGCCCTCATTCCTTCCATCCTCTGTGTCGGTGCAACCAGCTCGGGGTTGTGCCCTAAATACTGGAAAGTCACAAATCACTGGTTCAAATAGACCCGCTTCTTCAAAGGACAGAGTGGGGAGTGGTGAGGGAAGAGGGAGGAGAGATGCTTAAAGTGATTTACGACCCCCCTGGGAGAGGGGTTTTGGCACCTGGGCCATTATGCTGGGACCAGGATCCGCAAGTAACAAGACATTGAAATGTACAAGGGGCTGGTAAGGTAGTTCAATTTTCCCTGGATTAGTCAGGCATTTGATACAAATAAGTAAACACCAAAATCACCTCCAACACAGTCCAAAACACCTCTTTCCCCTTTCACTCTCTCTCTTTTTGTTCCCCAAACAGTTTGAAAGAGACTAGAGACTAGAAAAAAGAGGTCTTGTGTATTCAAAGTGCTAATTCAGAACTTCTTTCTCTAATGCTCTCATGAAACATTTTAATTGTCTGACTTTGCATTCAAAAGCCTTGTTTGCAACTCCTAATTGCAGGCTGCTTTGAACAAATAATTGAAATGCATGACTTGTGGGGCCTGCTTAAACAATTATAATGTGCTTTGCCGCTAGGTGCCGGTCCCCCTCCCACCCCCGGCCCTTTCTGCATAATGAGGAGCAGCCAGCTTGATATTTGCAGGCAAGTTAAAACCATGCTAATTTGCTGCGCTGCAATCTGGGACCGTGGCAGCGGCGGTACCTGCATTAGTGCTTGCCACAGCAAAAATGGCTCTCAGAGTGCAATTGAATGTTAAGAAGACCTTTTCGTGTTCTGCTGAGAGACTCCCACTGGGGTTTTGTTTTCAAAATACAAATCTTTCACGTGCCTGTTAGTTTTGTATCTACACACAATTTATGGAGCTATTTTCCTGAAGATGTTCCCCAACCTGATTTTAGCATAGTCCTCAACAAAAGAGGTTTCTACTTTCAGGGGGCTCAGGTTTAGAAATGAAACAGAAGTGTCCAGGTCTCGGATCGGCCCAAGACTTGCCACAGCTGAGGACCACACACAGGGATGCGGCGCCTGAAAAGCGATTGCAACTCCCTCACTCTCAGGATCTAGGACAGGACATCAGATGTGCCTGCACGGAGTCTCCCTGTCAGGATTCAGAGGTTTGAACAGACGAAGACTGTGCTCTCTTGCGTTCTGAACATGAAATTTGCTATCTATTGAAATTGTAGCAAAACACACAGAACAGAAACTGTACTCTTCTAACTGTTCACTTAAGAATGCCCAGTTCAGTGGCTTTCACACACATTGGTGTGTGATCACCAATATCTACCCACAGAACTCTTTTCATCTTGTAAAACAGAAACTCTGCACCCATTAAAGGTTAATGCCCCATCCCCCTCCCTACAGCCCCTGATAGCCACCGTTCTACTTTCTGGCTCTATGAATCTGACTACTCTAGATTGCGCTAGTGTAGATTAAAAAAAAAAAAAAAAAAAGATGCTAAACAGAGCACTTTTAAAAAATCCAACCTTACAAGTTTTAAGATTAAAAAGATAAACATTTTACTCTTTAAGAAAGAACTATATCTTTATTGGAATGAAATGGTTCAGGTAACTGGCAATTCTCACATTATCTTATTTCTATTTAAGATGTTGGGTGGAGGGAATGCTGAGTAGATTGAGAAAAACGTAGACCAAAAAATTCACTCTTGTAAGATGGCAGCTCTGCCTGATAAAAATAGCACTGAAAATGACTTCTCTGTTCCCAGGTACCTCTTAGATGCCCCGGTGGTATTGGCACATTCCAAGGATGGAGCCTCTGATGGTCCAGGCACTATGCTTCATATTTGATTAGTTTTAAGGGCTCACGATGACCCCTGAGATGGGTATTTCTCTTTCGTGGATGTGGGAAGAGAAAGCTCAGAAAAGATGGGTAAGTTGCCCAAAGTCAGACAGAGACTCTGTAGGGAGACTGGGATTCCAGCCTGGTTACTGGGACTCAAGACTTCTTTTCAAGTCACCGAGCAGCACAGCAGGAAGTATCTGCAGGAAGTGGTGCTTCAAAGACACTGGCTGTTTGGTAGGGGGAGTGGGGATTAACAGCAAAGACACAGGTGTAGCAGGTGTGTGGGACTGAGGGAAGAGAATTCCTCATCATTGTTATGAATACCTCAATCTTGCCTGCAATACGTTGTACCCAGCAGGTGGTATTGGGACCCTTTTTGAGAATCTCTGGCGTAACGTTTCTTGGTCTTAATCTCCAGAGAAGAGTCTGAAGATACTCTTCATAACCCACTTTTGAGCTAAGAAAGCCATTCATCCCAGTAACAATAGCTGGCCTTTATTGAGTGATTACCATGCGCCAAGCTTTGTATGCATCACGAATACAGACAGCCTTGTTCTCAAGTTCCCACACTTAACACTACAGTGGAAAAGTTCTCCTAACATACAACACGAGCTGCAGAGCCCCTTTCTCCTCCAAACCTTCTGTGCAGGGCCTGTGCATGTGACCTGTGGGTGTACTGCTCCAAATGGGATGCTCTTATCTATAAGGCTCAGAGCGAGCTGCTTGAAGTATATATTTGAGTCTTTTGAATTACCAAATGGTGAAATGACAGAAAGCACCCACTTTGCTTTTCTAGGCAGGTGGTCAAGTCCCTCTCGGTACCCACTAGAGAAAGAAACTAGTGGGAAGGGAACAGCAGTTTCCAAACCTTTTTGGCATCAGAGACCAGTTTCGGGGAAAACAAAGTTTCCATGGGCCAGGCTGTGGTGGATGATTTTGTGATTATTCAAGTGCATTACATTTATTGTACACTTTATCTCTATTATTATTACATCAGCTCTGCCTCAGATCATCAGGCATCAGATCCTGATGATCTGAGGACTCTTGAACTATAGAGGGAATAAAAAGATATGGACAGTCTCTGTCTTGGGATAGAATTTTTGTTTCAAACATCTTGTTGACTGAAGCACAGACTCCTACATTATTTTGTTCCTTTGAAGCCCAAATAAAAAATTCAAATTTGTGCTATGGACATCAAATGATGTACATATTTATTATGAATTTCCCCCAAAATATTCATTTATAGTATAGTAATTCAGAGCCCTGACTTTGAAGCTTGAAAATTCATGTTCAAATCCTGTGTCTGTCTGTCATTTATTAGCTGTGTGATCTTAGGCAAGTTACTTAACTTTCCTCATCTGGAAAATGGGAATAATAGCACCTACATCAGAGAGGTTAGTGGAGTTACATGGGTTAAGTGCTGAATAAATGATACCTGCTATTATTACCCTGAGAGATAATTAGGCCTCCAAAATGTTCTTGTCAAACACGTTTTACCAGAATTTAACCAAGCTTTCATGTCTACAGTGAAGGCTTTAAAACATACAAGAGATAGAAGGACAAAATACACGATACTACAAGGGGAAAACATCAGACAGAATTATGATACAGGACAAGTGGCCAGTATCTTCCTCTTGATTGTTATCCAACAATAATGCGTCTTCCAATTAGTCTAATGTTTATGCCTCTGCTATGGGGCCACTGGGCCTGGGCAGAGCAGGTCTTAGGTCCATGTTGTGATGAAAGCTAGCTGACTACCCTCAACCACACAGCCGGTAAGGACCGAGGTAAGAACACAGCATCCTTTCCCCAACATCTGTTTTTCTCAACTCCCCTTCACCTCTACCCCACCCCACGCCAACTCCTATACCTCAAACGCTGAGATCATTTTGATTTGGCTGCTCTAACTACAGTTAGGAGAACAGCTGAGACAAAACAAACAGAAAAACTGAAACCCACCCCACATGTCGGGATTGATTTACCTTTTTGTAGATTTGAGTCACTGCTACCTGCTGAACTTGCTACCTGACTGTATCCTCGGGTGGTGGGCCAGGGCTGACTCACTTTGCCCCAAGTGTCTGATGAAGGAAAGCACATTCAAAGGCAAATGTGCTCACTCTGCAGTTTGCCCTTGATTATTCACTAAGACTTTCAGGACTTATCTAGTAGGTGTTACTGGAAGAATCTGCAGCTGTGAATGTGGCCCTCTTTGCCCAGCATCTAGTCCAATAAGAAACACAGCCAAGTTTTCAGATGTGTTTTCTGCTGAGGATGTCTTTTATCATTTTTCATCTTTAAATACTGACCCAACTCAAAGGGGACCCCCCCCCAAACTGGGAATTTAAGCATCATAATGAAGAGCTGACTGTAATGAATTGAAACACAAGGACTACCTAAAATTCCACAACTCTACAATAATAGTCAAAAAGAGAAAGCAAGCAAATAAACTCTCATTTATTATTATTGGAGTAAGTTATTATACCAACTCCTTACTAAGAAAACTGTAAATAACTATATTTCAAGAATACATCAAATACCAGTTGACAAGGTAAGGTCTTCTCTATGGGTAAATACTGGTTAGGAAATGTAGAAGAAATGATAAAATTAGAAAAATCAGCATTTTGCAATCCCTAAAGAAATATTAGAGTCAACCAAGGATCCTCTGTGGACAGTAGAAGATAGGGAATTAGATTCACACAGTTCAAAGTACCACCCCCTCTCCCTGACACACCAGATTCCTCACGAGTGACAAGACGAAAACAAGCAGGGCATCGGAGTATGTGATACAAGCTCATGATCCTCAGCATGACAAAAGTATGACAGTCAGACGTTATGTACCTCTTGCAATATAAAGTACACAGCACCACCTATAAAATATTCTCATCAAAAACATTTCACCCAAATCACTGCCTTTAGATACAGGAAATATAGGGAGGAGAAAACAAGATAAATGTCATCACGAGAGGAAAAAAATTCAGACAATTCAAGAATTATGATACATTCCTCAGGACACTAGTCTTGTATCTTCAATTAATCAATGTCATGAAAATGGAGAGGAGACAAAGAGATGGAGCCTAGCATAGATAATCCACAAGAATCAGGATTATGGAATTCTATCATTTTCTGACTTTCTTTCAAGAACAGTGCCCATTGCAAGGAATAGGCCATATTAGGCACTCAGGACATATCTGTTAAATGAAAGAATAAGTCAGCCAATGGACTCTACAGATGAGATGAAACAGGCTCCAAGAGCTAACTGCTTTGCTCAAGGACAGGTAGCTGGCTAGCAGCCAAGCTGGGACTAAAACTTGATCTGTCTGTTCCTAACCTTCTTATGAAACACTCTCCTTTTTGCTTTCTCATGTATAATTTTAGTACTACATTTTAAAAACCTTAAGAAACATAGCAACCAAATATAATGTGTGGTTCTTAGTTGGATCCTTGTTTGAATAAACCAACTACAAAACACCTTTTGAAAACAACTGAGAAATTGAACAGGGGCTGGCTACTGGATGACACAGAGGAGTCTGACGATTGCATCAGGTGAGATAACGGACTTGCGGTCACACAGGAAGCGGTCTGTCCTTATCTTCCAGAGACACATAGCAAAATTTTTAGGGGTAAAAGTCATGACACTGGCAATTTTCTTTAAAATACTCCAGCACAAAGACCTTGGTGGAGCACTAGTGGTAACATGTTAATAACTGTAACTATTAAATCTAGGGAAATGGGTACATGGTATTTTTTGTTTGTGTTTTTGTTTTTGGCTGTGCTGCTTGTGGGATCTTAGTTCGCCTACCAGGGATCAAAGCCGGGCCCTCAGCAGGAAGACTGCAGTCCTAGCCACCGGAACTACCTGTACATGGGTATTTATTTATTAGGACATCCTTTCATTTACTTGAAAATGTTCATAATAAGACAGAAAGATGACTGGTTGATAAACAGGCAGACAGATTAGACAGAGAGATAGAAACCCAGCCAGCAAAAGCCTGGAATTCTTTCATTTCTCAATGTTCCTCAATTTTACCTAATTAGGATATGAATGATACAAAAGAAAAATTTCCCAAACAGCTATTTTTTTAAGAACTTTAGAATTAATATTGATTTAATTCTCAGCAGAAATAACTATTCTTGAACACCATTAAATCACATGTATTTGCACAGTACAATGTCCTGAATAGACAGGTTAGAAGCCACTGAAGAGTCCAAAAATATTTAAGATGTGTTCCTCAAACACTGCATTGGAACTGTTTTTCCTCATGATGTTTCATCAACAAAAACCAAAAGGGGAGGATGCCAAGGACAACTGAGGTTAGTAAATCCCGGGGCTACAGCAGACTTTAGCTTTCTGCTGGTGCTAAATCTGAGGAGAGGCATGTGACCCTTAGTTAAAGTACTCTCCATCACATCTGAATAGTAATTCTAAGAGGGTGCCACAGAGAGGACAAGCAATTGGCTTCTGCTTAACATTCTGCTGACCCCAAAGAATTCAGCTATTTGACATTTGGGAAACAGGGTACGGAGAGACAGCTCTTTCTTCCTATCTATTCATTTAAAACAAAAAAATGGCAATTTTTTTTTCCTGCATTGGATTTATGTTGCTGCTTGCAGGCTTTCTCTAGTTGCAGCAAGCAGGGGGCTACTCTCTTTCCTAGCAAGGGCTCTTTAGCACGTGGGCCTCAGTAGTTGCAGTACAAGGGTTTAGTTACTCCATGGCACGTGGAAGCCTCCCGGACCAGGGATGGAATCCGTGTCCCCTACATTGGCAAGCAGGGTCTCAGCCACTGGACCAGGCCAGTCCCTCTTCTACCTATTCTAACCTCCAGGTTTACCCACAGAACAGGGGTCATCTGTCTGTGTGGCTGCAGTGATCATACCATACCTGCTCAGTCTCAGAATACCATAAACTGCAAGAAGAGACTACAAATTTGAACATGAGAAAATACTGAGGAAACCTTTGATTGATCACGCATGAGCTTGAGGAGCTAAACTATGCATGAGAGAAAACAGAAAGATGATTATGGAAGGAGCACTGTCTTTGGAATGGGTAAACCCGGGTGTTCGCCCCAGTTTTGCCTCCAACTGGCTACCTGTCAATCGACACAGGACTTAGCCTTTCTTATCTATTAGATAGCTATCAATCTATTTCTTTCCTTGTGCCACAACTGTTTTTTGAGAGCACAGTAAGTTTGAGGATGAGATGGCTGGATGGCATCACCGACTCGATGGACATGAGTTTGGGTGAACTCTGGGAGTTGGTGATGGACAGGGAGGCCTGGCATGCTGCAATTCATGGGGTCGCAAAGGGTCGGACACGACGGAGCAACTGAACTGAACTGATGTGCCAGCTAAGAAAACATGTCTGCTTCCAGAAAATGAAAGACATCAAAAGCCGCGTAGGGTACTCCTGAATTATCTTTGGCTCCACTTTCCCCTTCCCCTCCTTTTGCCTGATGCTGTGTCAACACTAGGATATATGTCCATCAGAGCAGAGAAAAAGCAAAATGGTAGCCCATGACCAATCCAACTCACCATCACGGGCAGTGTAGGTTATACAGGGGACCTGCCTAGGTGTTTTTCTAATAGGGAAGTACTTCTCCATACTGCTGTCGTTATCAAAATTAGGAAAATCAGACAGAGGATAGATTAAGAGCAAAAGATGTTTTCAGGGAAATGGTACTGAGCATACACTGGGCCCTGCCTTCTGTTTTTTTTTTTTTAAACATATACCCTGTCTGACCTGTATAGCTGTTGAGTTTGTGATGTTTCTCTCTAAAGGACAAGTCTGTCTGTACCCTGACTCTCCAAAGGCATGTTGTTCCCTAATATAAGGGGTTGGGGGGAGAAGCAGGGAGAGGAATTTGAGCAGAGGCCGCCCTCCTTCTATAACTTTGCAGTCACAGCACAGCCAGACCCATCTCACACTTGGAGCTGAGACACGCTGGGGATTATCTGGCTCAATTCTGTTACTTAATATATGAAGAAATCAAGCCTCAGGGAAGTCAAGAGCTTGACACAAGCCAGACAGCCGAGCCGGAACAAGCTGAACCTGAGTGTTTTTTCCTCTCCTTTAAGATGCCTCACCCTCAAGTGAAAGCGAAACTATAGCTTCTATTAAATCATGTTTTGTATCATCTCTGAGGACCACAACTTTAGACAGGTTTGTTTCCACTCCAAGTTGATGGTCTAAGTGAAATCTCTCCTGCTGTCCTGGCATTAGGAACCCAGAAAAACATGAGCCCCCAAGAGTAGGCCCATTAGCAGCGTGTTCTGCAAAGCTTCTCCAGTTGACTAAGGAGCACTTCAGAGAGCCAAGTTCATCACTCTCATGTCACAAGAGAGCACAGGCTCTTGCAGGAATGTCATAAGTGCAAAACAAAGGAACTTGGGGAAAGCAGTAGAGTTTTGGGTCAAGAATATGAACTTCGAAGTCAAACCAGACCTGGTGGGGTGGGGGCAACTCTTCTTTGACTCCGCTTCCCTTTCTGCAATATCGAGCAACTGATAGCACCTATTTCATACTGTCCTTGTTGGAATGAAATGAGATGATAAGTAAGATAATGTCAGCACATAGTAAGTACCAGAAAGACATTAGTCAGCATGATTATAGCTAGGCAAACAAATCCATTATGTGCTTGGACTGCTTTTAGTTGTTTCTGTTTTTGGAGAGAGCAGATAATCGTAACTCCCTTTCACAAGTCATTTAGGTATTGAAATCTCAATAGACATTTTGAACAAAGGTTAGGTGGCTCAGCGGTAAAGAACCTGCCTGTAGAGCAGGAGGCGCAGGAGTTGCAGTTTCAATCCTTGGGTCAGAAAGATCCCCTGGAGGAGAAAATGGCAACTCACTTCAGTATTCTTGCCTGGAAAATCCCATGGACAGGGAAGCTTGGCAGGCTACAGTCCATGGGGTCGAAAAGAGGTGGACGCAACCGAGCCATCGCACAATTCAATATGAAGAAAGCAGAAAATTTCCCAGCATAAATCTTTTTTTTTTTTTTAATTTAAGGGGACCTCAAACCAAGTTCAACTCTAATTGGGTACCTTGGCAAGACTGTTAGTCTGTTCTCCCTGTAGTATGTCAAACTGGACATCCTTACTAACGGGCCATTCCTTTTCTGCTTTAATCACAGTGGGGACTTCCAGAATAAGGCAGCAGTCACTACTAATAGCAATCGCTACTAGTGTGATTTTGAAAAGTGAAGAGAGACAAAGGAAAAAAGCCCAGGTGATTCCTTCCTGTGCAAATGTCCATAATTGCTTCCCAGCCCCAGCAGTCCCCAAGCCACCACATAAGCAGCTGTTTGTGTGGCATTGTGATACATACCCTATTGTTAATCCCTAAGCTTAATAAACTCCTGAGATGGAGTGTAAATTGTGGATTACTAGAAGGAGTACTCTTCTCAAATGATTTTTTAGGGGGAGACTTGGCTTTACAAAAGGTGTAATGTTTACTCTAAAAGTAATTCATTGAACATTTTAAAAAGGAAACAATTGTAAAGGACAGATAACTAACAGAGTGATATCAATAGGACCTCAAGTTAGGCACGTCTTTGGCAGTCCAGAGGCTGAGACTCCATGCTCCCATGCAGGGGGCCTGGGTTCCATCTCTGATCAGGGAACTAGATTCCACATGCAGCAACTAAAGATCCTGCGTGCTGCAGTGAAGATTAAAAATCCCACGTGCTGCAAGTAAGAGCCAGTGTAGCTAAATAAGTAAAACTAAATATTAAAAAAACACGACAAATACACACACACACACATATATATACATCACAAAATGTTTATAGCTATTGATATTTCCCGGGTAGTGAAGTAGTGGCTAACTTTTATTTCACTTTTACCAATCTGTATTTGCTATTTTTATCTATAATAAGTGTGTTCCTGTTTTTTTAAAAAAGAGAGAGAAAGAAAGAAAAAAAATCAATTTAAGGAAAAACGAATAAACTGAAGTATTCTGGAGATCATAATCAGTGGGGAAGCTGGCTACAATTGTAGAACAACTCTTGTCTTTGCTGATGCTTGCCAATAGCCCCATCTCTAAACTGGCCTGTCAAGGAACACCCCCTAAGGACTCAGGGCCTTGGGGTCTCAGTAGTGATATTTATATATTACAATAAACATGTCTGCCATTGTACAGGTTTCACACTCTGACCTTTCCCATTTCCAAACTCTGAATCTACGTCTATCACATTGGTTCTTTTCTTTGGCAAATAGAATTGCCACAAGAAGCAGAAACACTGAATTTTTAACAGTTAATTCCTTTAAATTGGGAGTGGAGGCACAGCCTTATTAGTGCTTTGTAGTATGAAACTCTCTGGGGTTTATGGTCTTTTCTCAAGTGACATTTTCAGATCCTTTGGTAAGACAGTGGCACCCACTACGCTCCACTGACAGTCAGGGGAGTAAGAAGAGACACCCACCAGAATGTCAGCTCTAGCTGGCTGCTGACAGTAAGCAGTAAGGAGGGCGAAACTCATCTCATGCAAGTTTGGAGAGCGAGTTTTCAGTGCTTCTGTATATATTTGCTTCACTTCTATGGATGTTTTAGGTCTTGGCTTACAGGTCACTTCTACAAGAATGTCCTTCTTGACTCCTCAGATTAGCTGGTCCCCTGTTGTACTGTTATTGTACTTTGTATTTCTCACCATGGCATCTCTCATGCTATAATCAAACAATTACATGGGTAACTGTGTGTTTAACTGTCTCTTCCACTAGTCAGCGAGAGGAAGGACTGTGTCTTTTTGCTGCAACATTGTCAACACCTAGTTCTGAGGCTAGAACATATTTACTGAACAACTGAGTAAATGATTGAATGAAATACTTTTCTAGCCAGTTTCCTTGCCCTCTTTTTGTTAGGGGGCATTCAACTTCATATTGATTGCTTACCAAACTCATGATAATACAAATTTTAAAATATTTATTGTGCATTGCTACATAGCGATTACTGGATATAATTGGTCCCTTATACTTTTTCAGGGCTTTCCAAGCCCTAAGGTGGTATAGTTGTGTTACTTTCATAGTAGATTTGAGGAAGAAAAGACTCAGCAAACGACTGACCCAACCAAAGTCACAAAGAGCTAGAAGCTCCAGTGTGAATGTTTCCCATATACTCACTGACCCTCAGGGATGAGTGGGTAACCTGCTCCCTTGAGCATCAGCCCTGACCCTGCAGCCTTTCCTCTGCAGGACATCTCGTCCGGAGCCCCCTATACTTTAGAGGTTCATAGATGGTGGATGTGACTAATAATGTTTTAAACTTACTCCAAATTTGTATTTTATGGAAGATGATTTTATAAGCATTTTTATTTTAATAGTTACAAATGTAATGTGAATTACAAAAAATTATCAACAGACACAAAATTAACCTTTTCCTATCTATTACTGCTTTGGATGATGCTATATATAAAGAAAAGTCAGTTTAAAGAAATATGTCAAATAAATAGAATAAAAATAGTTCACAGAGCTCACAAATAGTGGGAAGGCATTACAGAAATAGTTGAGTTTGGAAACATAACTTTAAGTCTAAGAATTGAAGAACTAGGTATTCAGTAAATGTCCATTCATCCTTTTATTGCAAAAATGTGTTGAGGTCCTAGAGTCTTAATTGCTAGAGAAACAGTGGTGAGCAAGATAGTACCCGTACTCTCAGCAAGCTACAGCCATTCACATGAAGGAATAGAGGAAGAAAGGAAGGAATAGAGGAAGAAAGGAAGGAAAGGGAAGGAAGGACTGAAATGAAAAGGAATCTTGTCTAGATTGGCATTTCTAAAGTTCTTGTTCTTCTAGGAGCCATCACTGTAAAAGTATGCATGGATATTTAGAAATCATACCCTCTTTGTTTTCAGTTTTTGAATATTGGTAAAAATGTTCAAAATGTCTATCTTTTATGTTGATGTAATAAGGGCAGGTATTCTTGGGCTTCCCTGGTGGCTCAGACAGTAAAGAATCCCTGCAATGAGGGAAACCTGGGTTTAATCCCTGGATTGGGAAGATCCCCTGGAGGGGGGCAAGGCAACCCACTCCAGTATTCTTGCCTGGAGAATTCCCATGGACAGAGGAGCCTGGCGGGCTGCAGTCCATGGGGTCACAAAGAGTCGGACACAACTGAGCTACTAAGCACAGCACATCACAATAATGGTAGGTAATGAATTTTACATTTTGGATTTTTCAACAATGTGAAACAAAGGAGGCAGGGAGGGGGAAGGAGAGAGGGAAGACAGGAGGGAGAGAGGAAGGGGAGGAAGGAACAATATTCAAATACAGGAATTCTGAAGAATATGTTAAAGCTAGGGGGATTCCCAGGTGACACTAGCAGTAAAAGAACCTGCCTGTCAATGCAGGAGACATAAGAGACGTGCGTTTGATCCCTGGGTCAGGAAGATCCCCTGGAGAAGGAAATGGCAACCCACTCCAGGATTCTTGCCTAGAAAATCCTATGGACAGAGGAGCCTGGCAGGCTCCAGTCCATAGGGTCTCAAAGAGTCAGTCACAACCGAAGTGACTTAGCATGCACTCATGCAGGAGAGAACGATTTTGAGATGGTCCTCATATTATACCACCTGACTACAGTCCCCATAGAGAGAAACATAGAGACTATTAGGTCTTACTGACTTTCCTTTGGAGGTTCAACAGAGACAGAAGATTCTCTATCGGTATAGATTTTTCCCTAGCAATATCTAGGTCCATTTGGTAGATTTTTAAAAAATATTTCACTTCATTTTTTAAATTGTTGGCTGTGCTGAGCCTTCTTGGCTACGAGTGGGCTTTCTCTAGCTGCAGAGAGCGAAGCTGCTCTCTAGTTAAGGTATGCAGGCCTCTCACTGCAGTGGCTTTTCTTGTTGCTGAGTACAGGTTCTAGGTGCGTGGCCTTCAACAGTTGTGGCTCCCGGGCTCAGCAGTTGTGAGGCAAAGGCTTAGTTGCCCTGTGGCATGGGGGATCTTCCTGGACCAGGGATTGAACCAGTGTCCCCTGCATCGCAAGGCAGATTCTTAACCACTGGACCACCAGGGAAGCCCTGGTGGATATTTTGACTACTACATCATCTGGAGGTGTTAGTCATGCAAATGTCCCAAAAGCCAAAGATGCAGTGAATGACTGCAAATGTGCCTCACATACTAGATTTTAAACTCTAGAAATTTTGAGAGATGAGGTGAGAGGAGCCCTAGGAACTACAGATGATTTTCCTATCACACTGAAGGGAGAAAACCGCATAAGCAAGAATATACTCTGGAAAACTTAGTGAGATTTCTAACATAGATACTTGACTGGCTGTTTAAAAAAGGCAAGTACCTGGACATGCATATGTGAGAAGAAAGTACAACAAAGCCCCTGATTCTGGATACCAGTTCAAGTTTTTAAGTTTGAATCTCCACCACTTCACAGAAAATCCATCCTTCGTTTGCAGGAAGCATTTTCCCCAGTTCGCCATTGCTTTTCGAGGAAGATGGATAGATCTGCATCTGGCATTCTAATTAGATTACAGAATAATGACCAGGGAGATCTTGAGGAAGAGAGGATAATTTATTAGTCACATTACTTCCACCCTATCTAAGTATTCAGAAGTAAACGAATTGTCCTAGGATTCACTTATCACACTCAGGAGACAAAACACAAGTAGGAAACAAGAAGCGCCTCTGCACTGCTACAGTGGGATCACGGTAAGAGCTTGCAGTCGCTTCCAACCACTTCCATCACTTCCCACCTGGAGAATCATGCTACCTGAAGGAAAGGGATGGTTGTAGTAGCTATCACAAGCTGACATATGTCAGGCATACTTATTTATCCAAATTAGCCTTGTGAGGTAGACGGAATTATTCCTATTATACAGAAGGTGAAAATTAAAAATGCAGAAAATAACTTACCCAAAGTCACACAGTTGATACATGATGGAACAAGTGTTTGAGCTCAAGTACGATGCTAAACCCATGCTCTCTACTGCTCTCCTGCCTCCCAAAGGCACTTCCTAATTATATGATACTCAACTACAGCTGGAGCAGGTCATATGATATCCAACTACATGATGCAGGTCACATGATACCCAACTACAGCTGGAGCATCTCAGGGCCCAAGAGCAATCTGCAAGCTGCATTTAAACAAAATATCAAGCAATTAAAATATCTAAACAAAATATAAAAAACAGTAACAAGCAATACTAATAACCAGCCTATCACTTGATTCATTTCAGAATCAAAGCCCAAATACACTGATGGAGAGGCTGTGGTGCTCCAAACACCTTGGTGATGGGGGAGGCAAGTAGGGACACAAGAGGCTGGCCTCCTCCTCTGCCCACATTTATCTCCTCAGCACAAGTCCTCAAGCCCTCAGGCTATGTTTCCCTGGGCAGTGAAGTGGAAGCACCTTGCCATTCAGAGAGTTAAACTGGCCAGGAGATTTGTTTCCTTCCATTTCATTAACCTGTCTGCTGTTTGATGTCGAGGGCAGAAGATGGCGGCACTTTGGAGGGATAGAAAGAGAACCTGATGACCTAGGGACTGGACCACTCCTTAGAAGGGGAACTTTGGACTTAATATCCTTAATATCACTTAATATCCTGTCTGTAAAACAGGAGATTCCTCACCTCATGGGGAAGACTATAGTAAGTCCCCTATATACGAATGAGTTTCGTTCTGAGAGTGTGTTCATAACTCCAGCAAAGTTAGCCTATTTATGTACCCAACTAACACAATTGGCTCTATAGTACTCTGCTGTACTAGGTTTTCGGAGAAGGCAATGGCACCCCACTCCAGTACTCTTGCCTGGAAAATCCCATGGACGGAGGAGCCTGGTAAGCTGCAGTCCATGGGGTTGCTAAGAGTCAGACACGACTGAGCGACTTCCCTTTCACTTTTCACTGTCATGCATTGAAGGAAATGGCAAGCCACTCCAGTGTTCTTGCCTGAAGAATCTCAGGGACGGCGGAGCCTGGTGGGCTGCCATCTATGGGGTCACACAGAGTCGGATACGACTGAAGTGACTTAGCAGCAGCAGCACTACTAGGTTTTCAGTACTTTTTCCACAAATAATACATAAAAACAAACAAAAAATAAAGGAAACATTTTAAATCTTGAAAAGTAAAGTAGTATAGTACAACAGCTTACGCTTCTTAGCAACACCAGCTACACCACTACTCCTTGTATGCTTCTGGACATCCCAGGCTTGAAATAAAGACACTGTACTACTGTACCCTATACAGTTATGTACAGTGAAGTACACACCAGCACAACCACTTGTAGAGGATACACACACGTAACAATGCAGCTAGACACATGAACTAACTTATGTGATTGAACATGCAAACACATGGTTGAATCTTTGAAAGTTCACAACTTGAAGGTTTGTATGTAGGTGACTTACTATAAGTGTGAATATGTGTGTGATACTTAATCCAGGACTAACTGGAACAGAGAACAAAACTAGAAAGCAAATTAAGATCTACATGTCCCCTTTACCATGCTAACCTTTCCTATACTATGTGTTGCCAAGGTAAACTTTCCTATTCCATGTGTTGTCATGCTAACCTTTCCTATACCATGTGTATAAAAATATGCAGGACACTCTGCAGACCCGGCAGCATCTCCTTCTCGTAATAGCTTGTCTGAGTAGGTAATGTCACCCCCTTTCAGATGAGGGAACAGGACATGGCCTAACCAAGGTCCATATCTAGTTTGTAGCAGATCCGGATTTGAATCGAAGTGAATTTGACTTGACTTCCACAGTCCCAAACTGCCTCTAAAGACAAAAACTGGAGACACTGCTTTATCAGGTAATGAGCTTTCTCTCACTGGAAATAATCAAATAGAGAAACTGGTTGTAAAGTTGGGACGGATTAGCTGGCAGATGCCCTCAAACTCTAGCATTTGTAATTTCAAACACTTAATGTTCATTCATTCACTGAGTCATTCAACCTTTTATTTACTATATATTTACTAGCAATGTGGCAAAGCTTCTCTGGGTAACAAGATGACAGAGAAACAGTTAATAAAGAAGAAAATAAATATCACTTCAGAAAGCAAACTCTGAAGTTACATGAACAGGGTCATGTGATGATGTGGGGCTATGAGGGGGTCATGGGTAGAGGCTCCTTTAGATACGGATGGGAGGTGGGGGGAGAAGGGAGGGTGGGTATGTCAGGGAAGGCTCTGTGTGGAGGGGGTGTCTGAACAAAGGCCTGAAGATGATGAAGAATCAGCCATGTGGAGACAGAGAGAGGAGCACCCCAAGCAGTGAGGACAATAAATGCAAAGGCTTCGAGGTGGGAACAAAGTTGCCAGTCAGAGGGACAAAACGGAGGATGCTGAGCACAGGGGAGATGGGAACAGACAAGAGGCTGAGAGGGGTAGGCAGTAGCTGGGCCACCAGGGGCCTGAAGGCCATGGTCAGAAGTCTGAATTTTATTCTAGTTGTCTTGGGAATTACTCAAAAAATAATCTGAACTAGAAGCTCTTGCCTCATCTCCACCCTGGTGGCATCATACAGAATCCCAGCATGGAAGTATGTGCATTTTTCCATAGAATCGGCAGCACTAGGAATTACCCAGGTCTGCAGAGATTGCCACTGAGTCTGACATAGATCCATCTGTGTGTGCTCGGGCAAGAATGTGAATTCTGTCTGGCAGGCACTAACTAGTATCACTGAGAAACCTCCAGGAAGTAGATGAGATGTTTCCTTGCTTATCACAGGTTCAAAAAGCATTTGTCTACAGTGAGGCTGGGCTGTCCCCACCTCCCCCAGCAGAGGTTGGCACCTGCGAGCACCCAACCCAATGATGACACCCTGGGGAATTTTTATTTGCACATAAGCATATCATCACCTCCACCAAACCTTTCTCCCTCAGCAATTGGGCAGAAGAAGCTCCAGAATCTCATAGTTGTAGTGCAAACTAGATTTAGAGTCAAACAGATGAATGCTTTAGAAATCTATACTTCGCATGAGCAGAAATAACTACTTCGAACTTCATTGCCTTGTCTATAGAATGATGGTAGAAAAACAATCTTACAGGATTGTTGTAGAATAAAAATATGATGACATATGTGAAAGCACCTAGTCCAGTGCCTACCATATATTCCATGCTCAAAAACATACATTAAAAAAAGCTGGAATAGCTAAACTTTGTCACATGAACCTAGGATCAGATAAGAAACACCACTTGGGAATCTCTGAAATCCACCTTCATCTTCTTTGTGGGACAAGAGAAGAAAAGGACAAGAACAAACCCACCTTCCAAGCATTACTTCAAAATACAAATATCTTCAGTATCCAAAAATAAAGTAAAATTTAAATATTAGAATCAGCTAAACTTGGGAGAGAGGAAAATGAATAATAAATGCGGGTAAAAATTTAGAGTTGAGTTTTATGCATACAAGGGGAATAATTAACTAATCTCAAAACATGTAAATGAGGGCTTAGAAGCATTTTCAAAACACCACATCCCATTCCAGTTACATACGCAGAATTTGCTACATTATAATAATTAGGGTTTTTTTCACAAAAGATTTATTTATTTTGAATAGAAGTATTAAATATTATACTAATTACTGGTTATTTTACTTTGTACCCAGGGAAAAGAAATGAATATTCATTAGCTCCTTAAGCTACTGATCCTCCACCGACTAGACAGATTCCAACATCACCACGAAGCCGTGGTGGGTGGAAAATGCTCCCTGTAAAATCAGGCTGGCACTACAAATCACAGTCCATCTATTCTGCTAATGTGCACAGGCGAGAATCCCCAAGTGAATTCTGCTAACACTGTACCCCAGAGTCCCCAGCTAAGTAGCCAATAAACAAGGATAAATGTTAAACTGATTGTAAGACAACATAATTTTTCTGTCTACACAATTCAGCGATCTTGAACAAGACAGTTCTTAAAATACTTAACATGGCTTCACACAACAAAACCAACATCTCCAATTGTCCAAAACATGCCTAGTTTACTTCAAAAGAATATTTCAAAATACATATTTCCATCACCTTTCCACTTGGCTTTTGATACAGCACAAAGGAAAATAACCCCCAAAGGACCAGGCTTAAGATTTTATGTGCCAAATAGCTCAACAAGCAAACTCAATTCTTTTAAACTGATTCATTTGAAAAGACCCTGATGCTGGGAAAGATTGAAGGTGGGAGGAGAAGCAGATGACAGAAGATGAGATGGTTGGATGGCATCACCGACTCAATGGACATGAGTTTGAGTAAACTCCGGGAGTTGGTGATGGACAGGGAGGCCTGGTGTGCTGCAGTCCATGGGGTCACAAAGAGTCAGATATGACTGAGCAACTGAACTAACTGGCTGAAAGGGAAAACTATGTAAGCAGTACATTTTTGAAGATATCAGCCCAGTTAAATTTTAATTTTTAAGCCTTGCTCAATTTAGGGCACCTCTGTATTAGAGTCTGTGGTGTGTGATTTTTGTGTTTTTGGTTTGTTAAATTTTGTGAACAATTTGGTGCCTGAGGAATAAGATACCCCCGAAGGAGGGAAGGGGCTATGGCTCCGGGGGAAATCTGGTCTTGCAAAAAGGGCCTCCAACCTCTCTCTTGACTTTGCTGTGACACTGACCCACAGCCCTCCCTACTGGGGCATCTTTACAGGGCAGAGACTGCTCATTATGCTACACTGGGTTGGGGAGGAGTGGCTAGATCAGGCGTGTACAGCGATGCTGGCCACATGGCAGAACAGTCCTGGGTCCTGCCTCCACGTGGGTAGAATATTGGGATGTGGGTTTAAGTATGCAAAACATAATTTCCTGATGGAATTAGCTTTCCAGAAAGTAGAAAGTCCTCGCAGTCTTGAGCAGAGAACAAAGAGGAAAGCTGTGTCCTATACAGTAGGATTCACATTTCTAGGTGTTAGGACAGAAGAAGACTCATTCAACAAACACTTAAGTACCAAGCATATGCTCTAAACTCTTGCTCCACTAAGTGTGTTTCCTGGACCAGTCACATTGACATAACCTCGGAGCTTCTGAGAAAGGCAAGTTCAAGGGTTTATCAAGACCTACTGAATCAGCCTCCTGAGGTGATTCCCACATTACAGTTTGAGAAACACTGTTAGACATTGTGTTAGGTATCTATCAATGAGCTCTGCTTACCATGTTATAGAAATAGAAGTCCAGATCACACATGCTTATGTCACAACCTAAGAGACAGCTCTAACTCACTGCAAGGGACTTGGTGCAGGCACTTAAATGATATGAGGTACTCAGGGGCCTCCCATGAAGACTTCATGTGACAAGCCAAGGAGAAGCCTCCCTTCAAGGCAAACAAGGGTGCCTCAACCCACCTGACAGATCAACCAACAGGGCTTCCATTTCTAAATTCAGATCCGAAGAGTTTCCCATATAGAAACCTTAGACATTAGGAGGAACTAGGAAATAAAGGCTGGTCTCATCTGGTTTCCAGCAGGCCACAGAGAGAGGGCTAGAAGGAGAATTATCCAATCCATTTAGCCAGCTAATTTATTTAGGTCTTTCTCCAATCCACAGCACTTGCATAGGAGACATGATACAAGGTAGATTAATGTTGGGGGAGGATGTCTCCACTGATTTCACTGGTCAGTTGTGTGACATTGTAATCTTTATTTTCTGCTGTAATAGGTCCCACTAGTACTTCTTGACAGAGTGTGTAGAATCAGAGATTTCCCAAAGCCAAATGGAAGTGACTTTAGAGATATTGTAGAAATTAATGACCCATGAGGGTTTTCTATGGATTTATATCCATTCTTTATAGAGCTTCCACCATGTCAATCTTTATTAACTTGTCTACTTCTCAACATCTTAAGCTTTACATTTATCTTTCAATTTCTAATTAAAAAGCATTATATAAATTTATGTTGTAGAAAAAATTCAAATAATACAAAATACAATAAAAACCTGAAAAATCTCCTTTACTCCTCTACTCAAAGCTAATTGCTGTTATCATTAGAATGTATTTTGACAGACTTTATTCTGTGTACTTGTATTGTATGTACATTTATCCACAAGTAGTCATTTTAGATATCTGAACCATATAATATTATTATTCTGCAATTTTTTTTGGTTAATTGCTTTTTCACTTTATCTTGGAGATGGTTCTCTTCCTCACTATATGTTATATATATATAATTACAAAAGAGCTGCATAATATTCCACAGACTAGATTTATCCTGATTACTTATCATTCCTCTATTGATTAAGATTTAGATTTTAAAATTTTTAAACAATTGTAAATTTTATCAGATGGTCAGATATGAGAGTAACATATAAAAATCAACAGTTTCCATGAATATCAATAATCACAAAACTTAATTTTTTAAAAAGCCCATTCATAGCAATAGAAAAGAAGAACTGTACAAGAACAATTTTTTTAAAAATCTGTAAACTGTACTGACAGATACACAAGACTAGAATAGTAGAGACCTTTACCCTGTTCCCAGATACACTACTGTGGACATATCAATTATCTCAGTTATCTTTATAAAAATCAACACAATCCCAAATAAACAGCAGTGGGAAAGTTTATACAACTTGACAAATTGAGGGTAAAGTTATTCTATAACAGTTAAGTGTGAGGAATAGCCAAGTAAATTTGGGGAGGAAAAAGAAGATGCAGCTAAGATATCTTCAATTTTGGTGAGCAGATTTCTTTTATATATAATATTACCATGACATAGGAGCCTAGAGGCAGCAGAATAAACATGTTTTTGTACTGGAGGTCCCAGCAAGTGAGTGAATTGGGGTGGGGTGGTGGGGCAGAGCGAGAGATAGATCGAGTTAGGGGTGGAAACAATCAAAATTCAGTTTAAGATAAAATTTCTACTCTAAATTTCAGAGAAAGACTGCTAAAAAAAAATGAGCCAAAAAAGTCGACATATCCTTTATGAAGTGAAAGTGTTAGTCACTCAGTCATGTCCGACTCTTTTCAATCCCATGGACTTTAGCTTGCCAAACTCCTCTGTGCGTAGAATTCTCCAGCAAGAATACTGGACTGGGTAGCCATTCCCTTCTCCAGAGGACCTTCCTGACTCAGAGATTGAACCCAGGTCTTCTGTATTGCAGGCAGAATCTTCACTGTCTGAGCTACCAGGGAAACCGAATTGTTAATTACAGGGAAAGTTTCTGGGCTTCTCAGGTGGCTCAGCAGTAAAGAATCCGCCTACCAATGCAAGAGATGCGATTGATCCCTGGGTCAGGAAGATCCCCTGGAGAAGGAAATGGCAACCCACTCCAGTATTCTTGCCTGGAGAATCCCATGGATAGAGGAGTCTGGCTGGCTACAGCCCATGGGGTCATAGAATCAGATATGACTTAGTGACTAAACAAAACAAAACAAAAAAGAAAAAGTTTAGGAGTTATATGAAAGGAACACCAGTTCTCTATGTGTTGGCTAAAAAATAACATACATATTCAACTCAGTTGTTAATGTCATCCAAACAAGTACACATTTTGGAGGTCAGTACAGTATGTTGATTCCTGAGCGATGTGAATACTTGGGTCTTTCTTCAGCTTAGGGAAATTTTATTTTATTATAGCTATGATCAATTCCTCTTTTTTCCCCCACCCTCCCTGTCTTCATCATCTTTGTTGTAAAGATGTTCCCCTCCCCACCTCTCTCCTCTTTCTCCTCCTTTTTTCTCCCCTTCTGTCTCTTTTATTGGTGAATTATTTTGAATCAAATACCAGACATCATGTCATTTCAGCTCTACATACTTGCATATACATCTCTAGAAAATACAGCATTCTCTAACATAATCACATTACCACTTTTACACACATAGGTAAATGTAAAAATTCCCTTGAAATCACCCAAGACGTAGGCACATTCAGATTTCTCTGTTTAAAATGTTTTTATACTTGGTTTTATGGGATCCAAACAATGTCCATACAATATTAAAGTCTCTCAATCTAAAATTGTCTCTCCTCCCTCCTCTCTAGTTTTCCTTTTTTTCAGACAATTGACTTGGAAAGGAACCAAGTGTATTGTTTTAAAGAAGATCTAATATTTGAGGTTTGTCTGTTTAATTTCTTGTAGTGTCAATTGATTGTCCATCCATCCCTTGTATTTCCTCCAAATGGAAGCTGGCATTAAAGGTTGGATCAGATTCAGGTTCAGTTCTTTGGCAAGAATATTGTATAGGTCATAGCCTGTACTTCATAATTGCATCATGTCAGGAGGCACACACTATCTGATGCAAAGATGGATTGGTGGGTTTAGGGGATGAAAGTCTGGTTCATTGTAGAGATTCCAACAAAATTTAATCTAATGGTTTTATCCACTGATAGTTATTGCCCCAATCCACTGTTCATTAGAGGTTAAAATGCTGACCTTCTATTATTCCTTCTACATTTTTATGTGAAATATTTTTTGTAATGAAAAATGTTTACTCATCACCTAGGACCATTTGATTATCCCAATGTAATGTTCACACACGAAAGATAAGATAAATGCTTAATCTGTTTTTATACTTGACACCTTCTAGAGTAAAAAACTATTGTCCTAGTTATTTTCAACAGTGCATAGCTACTGAGGTGTTTTTGGTTGTTGGTGTTCTTTTCTTCTTTTGTTGTTGAAGATAATTATGGAATCTATATAACCAATGTTTTTCATTCAATAGGACACGCTAGTGCCTCTGGTGCTAAAAATTTCCAGTCCTTATACAAGGAAGCTCTTTCATGTTGACTCCTGTATCTCTTTGACATGAGCCATTAGTCTTTGATAGCACTCTTGCTTTCAGGCACAAGATGTCCCAGAGACATCTTGTAAATTTCTTATCCCAGAGGTGCATTCAGTCATTCCCCTAAAGAATCCTGATTTCTTTGGGTGTAAAGAAACCACAATTTGACAGTGAGATAGTTGTTGTCATTGGGCTTCTTAGCTTTTTCATGCTTTTTCAGTAAACAAAGCTATGAAAATGTGCACTTAAAAAAAAACCAATAAGATTATACTGGTATTTCCTATTAAAATGTAACATTACAAGATTTTTATTTATGGTGTCATCCAAAAGGCAAGAGCTAACAAGTCCTAGCAAGGATGTGCAGAAAAGGGAACCCTTGGGCATTATCAGTGGAAATGCAAATAGGTGCTGTCACTATGGAAAACAGTATGGAGGTTCCTCAAAAAATTAAAAATAGAACTGCCATATGGTCCAGCAACTCCACTCCTGGGTATATATTTAAAGGAAACGAAATCACTATCTTGAAGATATACCTGTACTCTCATGCTCATTGCTCATTTTCACAAGACATGAAAATAATCTAAGTGCCCATTGATAGATGAATGAATAAAGAAAATCTGGTGTGTGTAAACAATGGAATATTATTCAGCCATAAAGAAGAAGGAAATCCTGCCATTTTCTAACAACATAAATGGACCTTGAAGACCATATCCCAAATGAAGTCAGTCAGACAAATACTATTTGATGGGAAACCTAAAACCCCCCAAATTCATAGAAATGAACAGATTGGTGGTTGTCAGAGGTAGGGATTAGGAGATGGAGAAAATAGGTCAAAAGTGACAAAATAAATGAGTTTTGCCCTTATGGCAAAAAGTGAAGAAGAACTAAAGAGCCTCTTGATGAAACTGAAAGAGGAGAGTGAAGAAGTTGGCTCAAAGCTCAACATTCAGAAAACAAAGATCATGGCATCTGGTCTCATCACTTCATGGGAAATAGATGGGGAAACAATGGAAACAGTGGCTGACTTTTTTTTTTTGGTGCCAAAATCACTGCAGATGGTGACTGCAGCCATGAAATTAAAAGACACTTACTCACTGGAAGGAAAGTTATGACCAACCTAGACAGCATATTAAAAGCAGAGACATTGTCAACAAAGGTCCATCTAGTCAACGCTATGGTTTTTCCAGTAGTCATGTGTGGATGTGAGAGTTGGACTATAAAGAAAGCTGAGTGCCGAAGAATTGATGCTTTTGAACTGTGGTGTTGGAGAAGACTCTTGAGAGTCCCTTGGACTGCAAGGAGATCCAACCAGTCCATCCTAAAGGAAATCAGTCCTGGGTGTTCATTGGAAGGACTGCTGTTGAAGCTGAAACTCCAATATTTTGGCCACCTGATACGAAGAGCTGACTCATTGGAAAAGACCCTGATGCTGGGAAAGATTGAAGGCAGGAGAAGGGGACGACAGAGGATGAGATGGCTGGATGGCATCACCGACTCAATGGACATGAGTTTGGGTAAACTCTGGGAGTTGGTGACGAACAGGGAGGCCTAGTGGCTGCAGTTCATGGAGTTGCAAAGAGTTAGACACGACTGAGCGACTGAACTGAACTGAATGAACCACAGTTAATAATGTATGTGTGTTCTGTTTCTCAGTTCTGTCCGCATCTTTGCAACCCCCTGGACTGTAGCCTGCCTGGTTCCTCTGTCCACAGAATTTTCCAAGCAAGAATACTGGAGTAGGTTGCCATTTCCTCCTCCAGGGGATCTTCCAGACCCAGGAATTAAACTTACATCTCCTGTGTCTTCCGCATTGGCAGGCGATTCTTTACCACTGAGCCACAAGGGAAGCCCATAGTTAATAATGCTGTATTACAAGTATCAGAGTTGCTAAGAGAGTAGATTTTAAAAGTTCTCATCACAAGAAAAAACTTTATAATTGCATGATGTGACAGATGCTAACTAAACTTATTGCAGTCCACATTTTATGATACAGACATATAAATATATACGTATAAAATCATGTTGTACACCTTAAACTAATACAAAGTCATACATCAGTTATATCTCAATAAAACTGGAAAATAAGTTTACCTAACTTTTAAAATTTTTTTTAAATTATTTCTTTCATCATGAAAATATTTTCTAAGGAAATATTTTTTCCTTAGAAAATATTTTCTCCCAGTCTGAGGCCTGTCTTTTAGTTCTCTTGACATTGTCTTTCACAGAATAGAAACTTTAAATTTTAACGAAGCTTAGCTCATCAATTTTTTTCTTTCTTGGATGGTGCTTTTAGTGTTGTAACTAAGTCACTGCCATATCCAAGGTCATCTAGGATTTTCACTTAGATAATTTCTAGACTTTTATAGCTTTGCATTTCACACTTAGGCCTAGAATCCATTTTGAGTTAATTTTTGTAAAGGGTGTAAGGTCTGTGTCTAGATTCTTTTTTTTTTTTCCCCCATGTGGATGTCTAGTTGTTCCAGAATTTCTTGAAGAAACTCACTTTGCTCCGTTGCAGAGTCTTTGCTCTTTTTTTAAACGTCCGGTGACTGTATTAGTGGGTCCATGTCTGTGTTCTCTGTTCTGTTCCATGACCTGCTTGTGTGTTCTGCCGTCAGCACCACACTGTGTTGATCATTGTAGCTTGATAGTAAGTCTTGAAAGTTAGGTGTGTTAGTCCTCTAAAGGTGCTGTTCTCCTCCAACATTATGTTTGCTGTTCTGGGTCTTTTGCCTCTCCCCTCAAACTTTAGAATCAGTTTGTCAGTATCCACAAGCTGCTAATATTTTGACTGGGATTTCATTGAACCTGTTGATCAAGTTGGGAAAAACGGACAGCTTGACAACATTCCATCTTCCTATCTATGAACATGGAATATCTCTCCATTTATTGAGTTTGTCACTGATTTCATTCATCAGACTTTTGTGGTTTTCCTCGTAAATAGACCTTTACATATTTTGTTAGATTTACACCTAAGTATTTCTTTTGGGGGGAGTGGTGGTAATGTAAGTGGTATTGAGTGTTAATTTCAAATTCCACTTGTTCATTACTGGAATACAGCAAAGTGATTGACTTTGTATATTAACCTTGTATCTTGCAAACTTGCCATAATCACTTAATTCTGGGTCTGGTGCCTTCTGTTTTGGAAGGTTATTAATTATTGATTCAATTTCTTTCATAGATATGGGCTTTTATAGATTGTCTCATTCTTCTTGTGTGAGTCTGGCAAGCTGTCATTCAAAGAACGGTTTATTTCACCTAGATTATAGTATTTGTGAGTCCAGAGTTGTTCACAGTATTCCCTGATTAGGCACTTACTGTCTATAGGATCCGTAGTGAAGCCCAATCCTTCATTTCTGATATTAATAATTTGTGTCATTGTTCTTTTTTCTTAGCCTGGAGAGGCTTACTGACTTTGTTGATCCTTTCAAAGAATCATCTTTTGGGTTTGTTATTGATTTCCTGTTTTCAAATTCATTGGTTTATGCTGTAATTCTTATCACTGCTTTCCTTTTAATTACTCTGGATTTAATTTTCTCTTCTTTTTCAAGTTGTCAAAAGTGAAAAGCTTAGATGATCAATTTCAGATCTTTCTTTTTTCTAATATATGCATCCAATGCTATAAATTTTCCTCTAATTATTGCTTTTGCTGCATTCTACAAATTTTATTTTCATGTAGCTCAAAACATTTTTAATTTCTCTTGATATTTCTTGACTCATGTTTATTCATTCAACAAACATTTTACTGAGCTTCTTGTCCTGAGCTAGGTACTAAGAATACAAGTTGAATAAAACATTTCTGTTTTCAAGAAGCTCTATCTAGTAAACAAAAGGATATGAGAACCACTAACTATAATGAAATATGGTAACACACAATGGAGATAAGTATATATTATTGCGGGGAGAGAGATGAAGGAAGATAAAATCTGCCTGAGGCAGACACAAAATGCTTTCTTGAGTTCTCTTATTCAAATATAACCTCTGTTTATTTCCTTCCTCGATAGTTTCATGTAGGATTAATTTAGTATTTCAGTGTTTCGATAACATGCTTTATATTCATCAACAGTATCAGTTATCACGTTTTACTACAGTTTGTTTATAACCCTATCACTAATATAAAATTGTAAGTTGCTTGACAACGTGGTACAGATCTTACTCATCTTTGTATTTCTAGTACCTAACCTAGATAGCATATTCAAAAGCAGAGACATTACTTTGCCGACTAAGGTCCGTCTAGTCAAGACTATGGTTTTTCCAGTAGTCATGTAAGGATGTGAGAGTTGGACTGTGAAGAAGGCTGAGCGCTGAAGAATTGATGCTTTTGAACTGTGGTGTTGGAGAAGACTCTTGAGAGTCCCTTGGACTGCAAGGAGATCCAACCAGTCCATTCTGAAGGAGATCAGCCCTGGGATTTCTTTGGAGGGAATGATGCTAAAGCTGAAACTCCAGTACTTTGGCCACCTCATGTGAAGAGTTGACTCATTGGAAAAGACTCTGATGCTGGGAGGCATTGGGGGCAGGAGGAGAAGGGGATGACAGAGGATGAGATGGCTGGATGGCATCACTGACTCGATGGATGAGAGTCTGAGTGAACTCCGGGAGTTGGTGATGGACAGGGAGGCCTGGCGTGCTGCAATTCATGGGATCACAAAGAGTCGGACACGACTGAGCAACTGAACTGAAGAGCATCAATAATAAGAATTTAATAAAGTTTTTTGTATGTAACTGCACACATATATAGATGGAAGAATGAGATAATATATGGCATTATTATAACTATTGTTTTAACAAAGCTATATTAATTAACACAATAGTTTGTGTAGATATTACAGCTATGAAACAGTGAGCCTTAAAAAAAACAGAGCCTTAAATGAAGACATTATTGTTGTTGTTCAGTCACTAAGTTGTGTCTGACTCTTTGCTGCCCCGTGGACTGTAGTATGCCAGGCTCCTCTGTTCTTCACTATCTCCCAGAGTTTGTTCAGCTTTATGGTCATTGAGTCAGTTTTGCTATCTAACCATTTTATCTTCTGCTGACCCCTTTCTCTTTTGTCTTCAATCATTCCTAGCATCACAGTCTTTTCCAATGAGTCAGTTCTTTGCTTCAGGCGGAGAAAGTATTGAAGCTTCAGCATCAGTCCTTCCTATGAATATTCAGGGTTGATTTCCTTTAGGACTGACTGGTTTGATCTCCTTGCAGTCCAGTGAATACATGGATGACTCTCAATAAGATATTAAAATTTGTATTATTTTAAATAACAAATTGTAGATCTTCATCCCTCTGTATGCCTTCTAGAAAAATTTCCCCTATTCAATCAAATATTTCTCTGCTATTTGAAGCTCCTCCTTTATGCTAAAATATATAACTACTCTTGTTCCCTGCCTAACGTTGGCGAATCATTTGGTTACCTTCAATGCTAACACAGCCATTCAAGGTGTCCATTCTAATCCCAAGAAGATTAATCTAAATGCATGTATTTAGAATGACTGCCTTTAGGAAAAGTTCCGGAGTCATGCTTATTTACAAGCTGGAGGGAAATTTATCAAAGGCTCAACGGGTAAAACACAAACTCAGACATTTTAATATTCATAATACACACCATTTCTATATTTTTCTTTAGAAATGGAATTAACATTCTTGCACCAACTGGAAATGGTAAATTCTTACATCGTCAATAGCTTCCCCAGGCTTCTACTCCTTTGCTGTGCAATCATTTTGTCTCCAGATTATGAGAATATTGCCGTACACGCTCATCAGCTGGCAATCTGAAGGCTCCTTCTACTACTGAAAACAACATGTGCTCTAGGAAATAAACTACAGAAGTTCCCTTCTGGGCAGGAAGTATTTCAAAATGGAAATCTACTGCATATTTTGTACCTGGTTTCTTGGATATTGACAGACAACACCTCTGGATTTTAGGATTACAAATTTATTTTGCTAAACACAGTGCCATGCTTAGGGTATAGTAAATCTTGCCAATTGTCTTAAGTTCCATCCTTGGGTAGGGGGTTGGTGGCAGATGATGCCTGCTGGTAACAAGTATGTAACTAGAGGAGTTACTGATGGAGGAGGGAGAGGTGGGGTTCAAACTAATTTTTAAAAGGGACCTTGTTACAAGAATTAAATGAAGAAATGTAGGCAGAGAGAAAACAAGGTAAGGAACTATTCAGATGAAGAAGGTAGACAAACGGAAGTGGGTGAGAAATTAGAATTCAGATTCCAACCACCATCACATTCTTTATGTTCCATGGTATCCCTGAGAAAAACAGATGCTCAGTCTAATATGTGATAGAATTTTCTCACATGTGTTTTCATGAAGAGTCCACTGGGGCCTTCCCTGGTGGTCAAGTGGTTAAGAGTTCACCTGGTAGTGCAGGGGATGCTGGTTCAATCCCTGGTTGGAGAATTAAGATCTCACATGCCATGGGTCAACTAAACCCTCGTGCCACAACTAGGGAGTCCGTGTGCTGCAACAAAAAATCCTGCCTGACACAATGAAGATCCAGAGTGCTGCTACTAAGACCCAATGCAGTCAAATAAATTAAAATTAAAATTAAAAAAAAAGAATTCTAAAGATACTCCACTATATGCAAATAGAGATGTGCTGTGTCATTTATGAAAACTTTTGAAAATCTTGAAAACAATTATTTGTTGACACTTGGTTATGCACTAACACAAAATGTGGACAGGAAAGATACAAGAAGCATTGTATTTCAACAACCTTAAAATAAACACTAGTATAAAGTCTTTCAGTCCTTTCTTTTTAACACTGCTTGAAGAAAGCCAATGGTAAATGACCAAAAGACATCCAATTCTGTATAAATAACTGTGAGATAGGGAGGTGGTCAAAATGATGCTACTAGATACCTTTGGTGGTCCAAAGGTGGTTTGGCCACCCCAGTGATGGTGAGTGCCATGTTGGATGAGCCACAGACAACCCTGGGTTCAAAGGTTTATTCACTGCTAAGTGCTTATTCTCTTAACTTCAGCCAAGATGGCCCCCACGGCAGGCAGGGCTGAGACTGTGGTACCTGTGGGCAGAGACTGCCTGGACTCCAGGTAGGTAGGGGGCAAGGCAGCAAATTTTCATGCAGACTGCTACCATTTTAGACTTAATTTCTTCTTCAAATGGAAAACTTAATCAATGATAATTGTTATTGTGCTTTTGTATGAAGTTTACTAAATGCATAAAATAAGGGAGAAGTTTGGGCAACTACATTAAATATTAAACAGCAGTGCAATAAGAGCACAATGTCTTTATTGTATTTTTATTACTATATTATTTTGATTACATACAGATTTATTTATATAAATATAAATATTTTAATTATTTTGGTTACATCAGCAAATGTATAAACACAATCACCACCCTTTGGGCATTTTAAAGCAGATGTAACCAAATTGCCACCTTGGTCATTAAAATAATACTATTGCTAAATATTCCACAAAAGCAGCCATAGTTCTAGAGATCTGAACACATATATCCTCCTATAACTCTCCCTCTCTCCTGTGACTAAGGCAAAGGGATGATGTTCCTATTTTCCCTTCCATCTGCTGTTTTCTTGCCCATTTTCAGACTTCCTGTGAAGTCTTAAACTGATTGCACATATCATAGTAACTGGAAGGGGACCCATGCGATTTCCCTTGTTTTTCACCCCTACCTGCTATCCCTGAGAATGTCTGTAACTATACAAGCTAACTTTTCTAACGCGGTCCTTTATGAACATTCAAACTAGTGGCTTCACCTTGGTATGCTGTGGATGCTAGAGAAACCAGGAGGTGTGAGCCTATGGGGGCGCCCCGGGTTCAGTTCCCTCCCCTACTGGCCAACACTTTCATAGGCCAGAGCATGCTGAGGTGTACCGGATATCTGCTTCCCTGGCTCAGCAGCAAAGAGCCTGCCTGCCAATGCAGGAGACGCGGGTTCAATCCCTGGGTCCAGAAGATCCCCCTAGAGAAGGAAATGGGAACTCACTCCAACATTCTTGCCTGGGAAATCCCTTGGACAAAGGAGCCTGGCAGGCTACAGTCCATAGGGTTGGAAAGAGACAGACACAACTTAGTGGCTGAACAACAAAACAAACAACAACAGAGTGTCTAGACCTTCACGGTTTCGTGTATCTAGTCTGGACCAATGGCTCTCAAAGTGTGGTCTCCAGGCCATCAGCATCAGCATCATCTGGGAATTGGTTAAAAATGCAAATTCTCGAGCTTCACTTCAGACTTAATAAATCAGAAACTCCAGTCATGAGGACCACTAATCTGTTTTAACCAATTCTCCAGGTGATTCTGATGCTTGGAAACACTTGAGAACCATAGATTATTCTCAGTTTGGGTCCACTGGAGGTGTGTTAAGAGTGTGGATTTTGGAGCCAGACTTTCTGATTTCAAATTCCAGTTCCCCCACTCACCACATGCTATTGTACAAAATGCTTCCCCTTTCTGTACCTCAGTTTCCTTATCTGTAAAATGGGATTAATAATAGCATACCTTTCCATTGGCTGGTTGTAAAGATTCATGAACTGTTTGAATAACTATTAGCTACTTTTATGAAGTTAAACTACTGACTGAGGAATCTGCTCCTAAGGAATGAAGAGATATCTGGCTCAAGTTGTGCCTTGGGCAAACCTCTTTACTTCCCTGAGACACAGTGATGTCAGCTGTAAATGGATCATTACATCTGAACCACCTGAATCACCAGGCTGATGTAAGTTCTTTGTAAACTGTCAGAGACAGAGAAGGCAGCGTAGCAAACATCTGGCACGTTCGTCAACGTGATGGTGATTTCCTTTCCATTAGGGCAGTACCAGTCCAGTGAACTGTCTCTTTCAGTTTCTTTCCACCAGCTGATCATCCTACCCTTTTTAGAGGACACCCCATTCATACTGAGAGCAGCTGCTACAGCCTACAAGCTATTTTTCTCATGCCTTTTGTAGCACTTGTTTAGATATCAAACGTTTTCTCTCATCTTTGGTGACATCATTCTCACTAAATAAATATTTGTTTTTCCCCTAGTGGTTTCCATCTGAGTTGAAAATATGCCATAGTTAGTAGCATGACTTACTTGTTGATCATCCTGGCAAACTTGTATAGAGCAATTATACTGAAGACACATTACAATAATAACCATTTATTGAGTTCCCCCCAACAACCCGTGGATCTTCCCTGAGCAGCATGTGAGAATTCAGATTTTAAAAAAATTTTTTTAAAAAGAAAAATCTCAGCAACGACAATCCAGCACAGCCAAAAATAAATACATAAAGCTGTGTGTAACCCCCAAAAATATCTAAGGAGAAAAATATCTGAGCAGAGACATCAGAAGATGCACATGCTACACAAATCAGGAAATAAACTTCACAGAATTAGTTAAGAATTAAACAAATAGAGGCTTTTCTAGCGGTCCCTTGGAGAAGGAAATGGCAGCCCACTCCAGTATGCTTGTCGGGAGAATTCCATGGACAGAGGAGCCACAAAGAGTCGGACACGACTGAGCGACTAACACACAACGCTGTGTGCTGAGGCTCCACACACTTCTTTCATTCATTCCTCAAACACCCCTGTGGAGCAAGCACCACGACTATCCCCCGTTTTATAAGTGAGAAAGCAAAGGCTGAGAGAGGGTAAGTAACTTGACCAAAGCTTTGCAGCTAGGAAGATCTCTCTGATTCTGAGAGTTCTTTCAATGACCTACTCTGTACAATAAAATCACCTTCACCTGGAACTCTTCAGGCACTTTGAAAACTAAACATGCTAAGACAAGGACAGAGACAAATGAACCAGCTTGTTGTCACAGGCCTCTCAATAGGAAAACTTGTGTTTGGGTAGAGTTTCAGCAACATTTTAGGAATGAAAGATCAAGGAGCATTTCAGTTTTCTCCACTCACTACTTTTGTCCCCCAAGTGCTTTAGGTGGACATCTAACCTTACCTAAATAAACCAAAATTAAATTACCACAGTGTAATTTTTGTTGTAATTTTGTGTAATTTTTAACAACTTTTGTTTGTTAATTACATTGATTTAGATAAAGCCCATCTAGTGGGGAATTTAGATAATTCCCCACTCCCATCCCTAGGGCATGTTTTTAATTAACAATTGAAATAATATCACTTATCTATTCAAAAACATCTTTCATGACTCTTTATTTTTTGTAAGGCTTCCATCATTTAAAGAGGTCAGCATGCAGAGGGTCACTTGGAAAACCCTAAATATCTATAAAATATTTATAAAACCTTAAAGCTTACTTAGAAATGTGAATTACATAAGAAAATCTTGTTTACTTATAACATCATCTTAGGATGTGAGCAAAAAATATCCAGTGATCACCAAATGAATGTTTATAAAAACCTATATATGCAAACATTTACATAAAACCAAAAAATGTCTCAACCAACCTCTTTACTTGGCAGGTGCCATGATCCCTCATCTGGTGAAAGTAATACTTAAAACTTAGTTTTATTTAAATTGGGCTTTTTGCTTTGTTTTGTTAACAGTGTCTCGGAAAACAAATCTATGTAGTTTCCCAAGTATACAGACCTGAGAACTGCCCTCCAGAAATATTTGAATAAATTAATTTGCTAACACAAATGGAAATGAAATGCAATTCAGTGGATCTTTTTATCCCAAGCCTGAATTCTGTCGAGGTTCAGAGTTGCTTCAACTTTTGAAGTGGATTTTGTAAAGATCCTTAGCTATTACCAATGGATGGTATGAATTTATGGTGTGCTAGTCTGAATAAAAACAGCATTATAACATAAAATGCATCATTAATACTTTAAAATGAAGTATGAATAATATTTATATAAATAACATAAAAGAAGCCAATTAAACCAAAGTCACTGGAGTGTAAATAACATAAAAACTTATTGTTCTGTAAGCTACTGAAAATAAACTAATAATGAAAGTATTTATCATACGTCTAAAAACCAAGCAGGTACGAGTGGGTTAAGCAGACTGCAGGGGGAAGCATCTTTATTTCTCTGACATCTTTAAGGCAGGCCCAACATTTTCATCCAGTTCAGATCCATTTAAATTGTGACATGATATCTGAAAGTTGCCTTTTGTCCATTTGAGTAATTAATAATTTAAGTGTAACAAGGACATCTTGATTCCAACACTTTGTAATCTGACTAGGAGGATATTTAAAATTCATTACAGTACATTAAACTTGCACTGAACAGTTAGCTTCTTCGCAAAATAAATAAATAGCCAATTTGCTTTGATCAGCAGAAATTCTGATAAAATCAGCAAAACCCCAATTAAAATGTGAAAAATGTCACCTACTGTAGTTATTCTAATGGAACATGGACTTAGAGGAAGGAACTGATTCAATGTTTATTTTCATACCAGCTGCAGCTTCCAAATGTAAATCATTTCATTTCTACTAGTGTGGCGAGCTTCTACAAGGCCCGTGTGTTGGTCCTATGGTTGAACAATTTGTATTACATAATAAGGCTGCTTTATGGGGGCTGCAGTTGAATTCCCTTCATTTCCTGGCAAATCATTGTTTTCTTTAAATGTTCACAAGTCTTCCCATCTGAGGGAGTACTATCAACTGATAGAGGGCACGAGCTGTGACCAAATGGCCCTCAGTCCCTCCTGGCATGTGTGAACACTATCCTGGGCAGAGGCAGTCTCTCTCTCGTAAGAATCACCACCCTCTGATCTTGCTTCTCATCGTATCAGTCATTTCAGTCCATCAGCACAATGCTGCTGTCTACAATAATTCAGACTTTTGTCACAGCACAGCAAGTTCAAGTACAATATTTGTTTGTTCATTCCTAGTATTTAACCTGGTGCCAAGTGCCATGTGGGTGCTCAATAAAACAGTGCTAGAAGGACTGAGAAGTCCCACTTGAATGTTAGTCTCTTTCTCTCTAATTCTATGGCAGGTGCTTGGACTTTCTCAGGTAAGAATCCAGATGGCAAGTCCCAGGACCTCAGTGCCTCCAAAATTAAGAGAATAATGATGGCAAAAGAGGAAAAAACTGCTTAAAATTTCATTGCATGCCCTGTTTATGGAATTAAAAAAAAAAAAAAAACATAGTTGCTTCAGATTGTAAGATGAGTTTTCTATCCTCATCTGCCTTTTCTTCCATGTAGGCAGTTTCTTCTTGACAGAAACCATGAGTTAATTTCTAACGAGCACTGTGGAATCTCTGTCAGCTCTGGTCACTTCAGAAATCAGTAACAGGAAAGGAATGTGCAAAAATGAAAATAACTGTGCTGCGTCGTGGGCGCCGTTTTCTTCTGATGCATTTTTTCACAATGCGTTTCATCACCTTCTCAATAATCACACATGGTAGATATTTAAGAAGAAATGTCACGATGAGACCCTCAGCATGGAACTGGGCCCATATGCAAATGAACTTGCCTATTATCCAGCTAGAAGATGGAGCCTACATTTAAGCAAACTCACAATTCAAAAACCTCTAAATTAAACACCTCTCAGCAAATAATGAGTTTAAAATGAAGTGAAATAACTGCCATTTTACTGAGTTCAAAACAACTAATTGTTTGGAGGCTGCTTTCACTCATTTGAAGTTTTGTCCAACTATTGCCATTGCATTTCATACTCTGATTATATATTTTTGTCATAGTTTAAAGAGATTCCTTTTACTAATAAGCAGATGAGCCAGTCCATTTGCCAATAAGAGTTCTGCGTGTATGACTTAATATATGCACTGCAAAACTCAACCTGGAATATGTCCATGTGAATTTAAGGCTGTATTTGTAACCTTAAAGAAAAGTTAGTAGACATATGATCTCATCTGCAACTGGTCATTTGTTTTCATTGAATTAGAATGCATAGTGTAGTGAAAACAGAAAGGTCTAGGCAGAGATCACTTTCCACCACTGCCTGTTTACTGAGATTCTAGGCAAGTACCTCAACAATTCCAAGTCTCATTTTCCTATATTTATAAAATGGGATAATAATACACCCGGTTGGTAGGATTATTGTGAAGACTGGATGATCATAAGTATAAAGGATAAAGCATACAGGCGAACACTGGGCACATAGTAGTCACTCAATAAATTCCAGCCGCTGTCATTAGTCACTACCATGCTTTGATTAAGAAACATGGCATGTTAATAAGATGCAAGGTCTTGGTCCTCAAAAGGGTTGCCAGATGAGCAAATTAAAATACAGGACACAATATCTGGGACATACTTGTAGTAAAAAATCATGCAGTGTTCACTTGAAATTTAAATTTAAAGGGGCATCCTGTATTTTATCCAGCAATTCAGTGCTTAAGTTCTGGTACTTAAAGACCTTACTATCGTGTCCAACTCTTCAGGACCTCATGGACTGTAGCCTACCAGGCTCCTTGGCCCATGGGATTTTCCAGGCAAGAGTACTGGAGTGGGTTACCGTTTCCTTCTCCAGTGGATCTTCTGGATCCAGGGATCGAACCTGGGTCTCCCACATTGTAGGCAGACGCTTTACCATCTGAGCCACCAGGCAAGTCCTTACAACTGCATTCAGTTCAGTCACTTAGTCGTGTCCGACTCTTTGTGACCCCAAGAATTGCAGCATGCCAGGCCTCCCTGTCCATCACCAACTCCTGGAGTTTACCCAGACTCATGTGCATCAAGTCGGTGATGCCATCCAGCCATCTCATCCTCTGTCTTCCCCTTCTCCTCCTGCCCCTAATCCCTCCCAGCATCAGAGTCTTTTCCAATGAGTTGACTCTTCGCATGAGGTGGCCAAAGTATTGGAGTTTCAGCCTCAGCATCAGTCCTTCCAATGAACACCCAGGACTGGTCTCCTTTAGGATGGACTGGTTGGATCTCCTTGCAGTCCAGGGGACTCTCAAGAGTCTTCTCCAACACCACAGTTCAAAAGCATCAATTCTTCGGCGCTCAGCCTTCTTCACAGTCCAACTCTCACATCCATACATGACCACTGGAAAAACCATAGCCTTGACTAGACGGACCTTAGTCGGCAAAGTAATGTCTCTGCTTTTGAATATGCTATCTAGGTTGGTCATAACTTTTCTTCCAAGGAGTAAGCGTCTTTTAATTTCATGGCTGCAGTCACCATCTGCAGTGATTTTGGACCCCCCCAAAATAAAGTCTGACACTGTTTCCCTATCTATTTCCCATGAAGTGATGGGACCAGCATATTACCCTTAAATTTTTGGAAAATAAAGAGCAGGTAAGAAGTGAAGTGTTTAGATTATAGCTTAATTCTTCACTTTACTTTGGGCACAGAGACAGAAAGTTTCCACTGTCACTTTGGATGTCCTTGGGACACCATGACATGCAATCAACATCACCTGTGCTGGCTGATAATTCAGAGGCTATGATGCCCTTGTTTATAGCACCTTCAATTCCACAGACATTTTTACTTGACTAATTCACTGTTTCATACCAGGCAGGGGGTTGGGAGGAAATCATTCAAACCACATGCTACTCTGAAGTTCAGTTACTTGGCTGGAAAACAGCAGATAAATTGATAACGGCAAATGGTCTGAAATTTGAATGATTCTTTTTCCACTTCAGCTAAATCTATTGAGCACACTCAAATAATTTAAAAGTGCTGAAAATAAGCAGTATTGGGGATTAATGAAAGCAATATATTCACTCTGTTGCATTTATTATTTTTAAATTATAGGACTCCCACTTGAAAGAACGCAATGAGTCTGAAATGAAGCAATTTTGTTGTTAAATATTGTCATTTAGAATAAAACGCATGTGACTCTGGGACTGAAATAGCCCAAGTTGTTGCTGTTTTCTGTTTATCCTTAACTATTTTCAAGTGAACAAAAAAAAAAGAGTACTAACAAGGAAGTACCATGTCTCGATGATCCCACAGGGAATTGGCTAGATGTGGCACAAATGTTGCTCAGGATGTGAGAACCAAGGAGGCAAAGACAGACACCCAGATCCCAGGCAGCTCCTTCTGGGGTCCAGCCAGGAATGGCTCCTCTTTGCTCCTGGACTGGCTCTAACCTAGTACCTCCAAGAACAGTGGGGTCAGAGAGAGGAAACAGTGGGCAGAGAGACCTGTATATCATGTTCTTTGGGGTAAAGACCCTACCCTCAATGAGCTTACTTTCTAGTAGAACGGACACTTTTTGGCTATGTGACTTTAGGCAAATTTCCTATCGTTTCTGAGCTTCAATTTCCTTATCTGAAGGATGGATGATACTATCTACCATGAAAGGTTCTCGTGAGGACTAGAAATGATATATGCAAAACTCATGGGGTTCGGAGGAACAGAAGTGGTAACTGTAAAGATTTTTATTATTTTGCTACTCTAATTTTTTGCTATGTCTCATTAGAAATGGAAACCAGCAAATTAAAAAAAATTGCAAATACCATATGATATGACATATGTTGAATCTAAAATTTGACATAAATGATCATATCTACAAAAAAGAAACAGATTTACATAGAGAACAGACTTGTGGTTGTTAAGGGGGAGGAGGGAAAGCTTGGGAATTTGGGATTAGCAGGTGAAAATTATTGTATATAACACAGATGAACAAGGTCCTACTGTATAGCATAGGGAACTATAGTTAATATTCTGTGAAAAACTATAAAGGAAAAGGATATGAAAAAGTATATATATATATTTAACCAACTCACTCTACTGAACAGCAGAAATTAACACACTGACTTCGATAAAACTTTACAAAAAGAAATGGAAACCAGTGGCAGATAAAGTATAGGATACCCAGTTAAATTTGAATTTTAGATAAATAATGTATAATTTTTTAGCATAAACATGTCCCATACAATATATAGAACATGCTCAATAATGAATAAAAAATCATTCATTGATTACCTGAAATTTGAATTTAACTAGGTATCCTCCACCCCCCACACCCCAATTTGGCAACCCTAAGCAAAAGGTCCCTTCCAAGATGCCTGATGAAACTGAAATCCTTCTGAGTCAAGTTCTCCTTTCCTATTAATTTTTTTATAATGTAGATGTTTTCTTTATATAATTTTAATTTTAAATTTATGTGCAACAGCAAACTGTTTATTAGGAAGAAGGTGCAGAGTGTTAATATCCTCAGAATGGCATTATATTCCTTACAGCAGAATCAAATCTGTGCACGCAGAGTGGGGGTGTAAAATAGCAGTTATAGGGCATTACAGATAGCACACATTACAGTCTGCGGGGAACTGAATGTGGAAATTGGCACAGGGAAAGTGCACAAAAAAGGGAAGCTATTATTGTTATTATCCACTTTTTCATTCAACCAACCTTCATTGAGATCCTGCACCATGGCAGGCACTGTTGAGGCACTGGGGAAAAGGCAGTAATTCCCAACTTGTTGGGAGCTTCTATACAGCATAGACCCTACTGTCATAGACCATACCTTCTAATGTGGAAAACAAATAAATAAAAATAGGTTATATCCAGTGATGATAAATAGTACAGAAAAAATGCTCTACAAAAATGAGAGTGACTTATCACGTTGTGCTTCTCAGTAGAGTGGCTGGGGAAGGAAGGCAATGCTGATAGTGACATTTGGGCAGAATCTTTCATGAAGTTAGGGAGCAAACCACAGAAATCTTCAGACAAAGAACATTCCAGAGAGAGAGAAGAGAAGTGCAAATATCCTGATGCCAGAAAGTACTGACAGGCTGAAGAAAACCCTTTATTGACGAGACTGATCAGGAAAACCTATTTTGGTTTCCACAAGTCAGTTTACCTGGAAATTCTGGTCTCACATAGACCTCAGGTTCTCAATTTCAGCCCAACCAGAACCACTGCCTACAAAGCTTACTTTGACAACCCCCTGTATGTGTGTCAAGGCCTGAGAAAGTGCCACTTAAGGGTTTGTTCTTAAGGGGAGCAATGCCCAGCTGCTGCCACAGCCTTTATCTAGCCCCATCAACACTAAAAGGTAATGCTCCAATAGCCACCTGAATCTTGTACTAAACAGAGGATCTTAAAACAGAAGAGAAATCCTCGCTGCTCTCGTCCAGCTTCACTTTTGATTTCTATTTCAGCCATTTTCTTTCTCAGTTTCCCACTTCTATCCTTTGTTGTATTAAATGATTATTAAAACATCTTGTCCCTGCAAATGTCAACCTTGACTTCCAGCATTTATCCATTATCTTCATTTCTTCGTCATGATATAGTGAAGGCAACTTAGTAAGATGACCTTCAGGAGATGTCTAGGTTATTTTTTCAATCTTTTAAATATGCAGCTTGACTAGTTTTTTAGTACCTTCACATTTTTCTTCCCCTAGAGCTCTTGAAAGTGCTTTCAAGAATAGAAAAGAATTATTTAAAATAGTCAAACTCATTTTTAATATGCCAGCACTATATGAAAGTGGTTCTTGGATTCAGTAGTTGTAGCTCACTCTTAAGTAGTATAAACATATTTCTTTCATTTACATTACTTTCTTCTATATAAAGTATAAAGATCAACTCCAGTAAATTAACCTGACAGGATCTATCAGGTTCAATGTTATGAAGGGTTTCTTATTTTTAAAGTTCTTTTTATTCTTTTTGGTAAATATTTTATCACTATGGTGGTGAGCAGAATAGATACTAGGACATTTTTCCCACTGCTGTTGCTCCTATCAGAATTAACCCTGATACCTCTCCAATTCTGGGGTATAAAAAGTTCCCTCTGACAGAGCTTCTGAAAATTTAGCAAGAGCAGTTGAAGATCTGGGAACAATGGTTTCTTGAACTTTCTGCACAAGGACTTATTCATGATTATCGACTTTTTATTGAGACTTCTGAGCAATTTTGTTTTAGTGACAACACAGTGGCCCATGAAAGGGAAGGAGTCATTTAAACTAGAAATTTCTTACATTGAATCCTTTAAGCTATTGAGGGGTATGCCAAGGTAAAGAGAGTATTAGGTCATGGGCGCCAGCTGAGACATCTTTCAGGAAGGTGGCACCTCCTCTGCCTTTTCCTTGGATCCTCTTCCCCACCCTAGAGCTCACCAAGAGTTTCCATTTCTCTGAGAAATGGCCACCATCTCACATTTCCTTAGATTAAGATACTTGATTGCAGCTTCTATCATCCTCAGATCTGGTTTTAACTTTCAAAACAGAAGTCATTGAAAACAAACAAATGCACCGGGACTCAGCCTCATGTACCAGGCTCATTAGCTAGGAGACTTGGGTTACAAAGAGTGCCATACTGCATGTATGCCCTTGAGAAACATCAACATAGAGAAGTACCACATCCCACGGTAATGATGTACCTTAAAAAAACGCTACCCGAAAGTTCAAGCATTCCTGAACAGTTTATTTTTGAAGATGAATTCCAACTTCCCAGAAGCTCTTTCCATCTCACAATGAAAATAAGATGCAGGGCACCAAACAACAACAACATCCCCTCCCATCTCCAGAGTAACCTACAGAGTAAAATGGTAGCTTACAATAAGCAAACAGCATGAAAACATAATGTATCAATTAATAAAGAAAAATAAAGTTTCCTCTCCCTGCTGTTCACTTATCCTGCTCATTTCTTAATAGTCCGACATTCATAAAAGGCCAAAGGACTCTGACCTTGACAAGCTAACTGAGCAGGAAAAGGCAATCATGTGTACAAGGCTGTCATCCACTCCACAAATTATGATAAAATATATCTCGGCACCAAAAAAAAGAGTTGCATATCTCCAGTGACATCCACAGTAGTACATTTAAGGATTTGAACAGAACAGCAATTCATTTTGCACTAACATGTTTTATGGTTATCATCAAGCGTTATGTCTTCAGAGACTGAAAGGTGATGGTTTTATGGACCCTGGATCCTCGCTGCATTATCGTCACAGCTCAGAAATTATCTCTCTCTCTTCTTTAATTTCCCCCTTCTCACTCCCTACCTTTGCCCCCCCCATTTAAAACAAAGCAGTCATTTTTGTAAAGGAAAAGAAAAAAACATAAATTAAATGAATCCATATTACACAAAGGGCACAAAATGAACAGATTTCCAACCCTGAATAGTTTCAAAATGAATGATTATCTGGCTAATTAGTGAAATAAATAATAATAATTGCCTGTCCCTCCTCATTAGAGCCCTTAATAGTAAATGAAACTCCAGTGCAGAGTGCCAGTGAGCTGGTTTCACAGCACAGGACTCAGAGTTCTGAGGGGAGGAAATGAAAGAGAGATGACCCTAGCTGTCAGATGTCCACATACCAGCCCCCTCAAAAGTACCCATAAGAGAAAGAAAAATAGGGGCTTCAGAATCTGCAAAGGAGATGTCTGGGGGCTGAAAGGGAATATTTCTGGTTTCCTTTCATGCTTAAGGGTTATACTAGGTTCCAGGCACCAAAGAATGAGCACCAATAGTTACGGACACAAACCATTAGGGCCAAAACATAGAAGGAAGGATTCACCCTTGTTCAAAGATAATTTGTTCAGCAATGTCCATGTTCTTAAGGTCTGATCTAATTTACTCACATCATCATTTACCAGAGCTGCTTGTTAAACCTTGGGTTCTAGACTCCCTCTTAGACCCACTGGCTTAGGAGCTCTAGGGGTGGCCCAGGGTGGGTGTGTTTAACAAGATTCTCTGGTGTGCAGTCTGAACCTGAAGTGGAGTACCCCTGCAAGAGTCAGTGAGTCTGGGCAACGCTGTGAAATAAAGCCTGTGCTGCCTTGTTGGGGAAGATTATGTAGCAGGCCATCTCATCGAATTGGATCATCCCCCAGTAGAGATTTTTACCCTGTGGTTCAGTCACAATATCCTCTTGCCAGGCCTTCGCTCTGTCCCAGGCTCGCCACCACATTTGAAATTAGCAGAGAACCTTCTCGCTGTTCTGCTTCTGGAATCAGCCCAGCCAAACCTATTACTCAACACTGAAAGCATCTGATTGGCTTCTAATGAGGCAGCAGATCAGCTTTTAGGGGTCTGTTCTCTGTGTGATGTATGAATGGAGCTCCCATTAATGTTAATCAGTGGAGAGTTCCCATTGCTCGGGCAATTGTATTGTAAACTCTTGCTACTTGATACTCCAGTCAACTTCCTGTGTTTTGAAGTCCACAAGTGTTCAGGCATAAGCAGGAATCGTGAATGAAAAGGTCTTTAACCTTCTCCGGTTTTCTAAATAAACCTCCTTTCTCCGAGGCCCACATCCATGCTGCTCCCTCCACAATGACATATTTTATCCAATCACATTAAGTAATTAACTAGTGTAACCATAAGGCGCTTAGTCCTGGGGAGACAGAGGTGTTCCTTGAACTTGAAGAACTTACAGTCCGGCCTGGGTGACAGATGGGTAAAGGAACGATCATAAAACTGCTGTACACATAGAACGGACTGAGAAGGAAGCTTGGGGTGGAATTTCATATGATGAAGAGGAACTGCTCAAGAGGAGAAGAAATGATGCTCAAGAGAAGATGCTTAAAAGAAGAGCATTCCAGCAAGGGAAGGAAGAGCTTATATCAGGGCCAGCTTAACCTATAGTTCCCACTTGTCTGAATCTCTCACAGTAAGCACCATGCCCAGGACCCAACTTAATGTAGAGGACTGCAGAAATAGTTTTGTTCTCATTTATTTTAAAAGTAAAAGCAAAAAAGATATATAATAATGAATTTAGCCTGGATTATACTCAGCTTTATACCAACAAAGTCATAAAATACAATATTTAATTTTTTAATGGAATAAGAGGCACATAAAGGCAAAAATGCCTAGGGTCTCAAAAGTCACAGTGGGCTAAGTCATCAGCCCTGGCTTACGCAAAGATACAGGTGCAGAATAAGGTCTGGAACGGCAAATGATGATACCTAAAGCACTCTGACCCCGTACCCTGCAAAAGACACTTTTCTAAGAGCCTACTATTAACCTACTACTAACTTCTTTACTCTTCACAATCCAATGATGTAGGTACAACTACCACCACCTCTATTATAGAGATAGAGAAATCAAGGCAGAATAGGATAATCTCCCCAAAGTCATGCAGATAATACACTCACAGTCATCCAGAAAACCAGGGCACCTCTCCAGGCCTTGTAACTCCAGAGTCCCCACACTTAAGCTTTATGTGGACACACCTCAAATTATTCAGTTATTTGTGATGAACAGTCTACTTTCTTTCCTTCCAGTCAGCCACAGGCCAGTACTTTTGTAAAAGACAAAAACAAAAACAATAAAGACAAATTCCTGGAAAAAAGAAATATGAAACATAAAAAAGACAAGCTTTTTTTTTTAACATAAATTAACCCGTTTATTATAGGCTAGCAACATGATCAAACGGTGGTGCTTCTACTGGCCCTTCAGTTCCTTCTGTCTTCTGATGGCAGACTTTACTGCGATGGCAGAGGTGGTGTGCAGGTCCTGGCACCACCAGCTGCTGTTTTCATGCAGGAACCACAGTGCCAAATGCCCACAGCTCGTCTCTTCATCTTGGTTTTGCCACAGAAGGAGCAGGGATACTTGGCGTGCTGGCTGATTTCAATTTTGTCAACCATTTTCCTGAGGGAGGCACCATAATGGGTCCCGTATTTACCCATGATTCTGGCCTTCTTGGTGCGTTTTGCCATGTTAACGCAACCTAGATCCAAGCCCAAGAGCAAGACAAGCTTTTCATTTATTTTTTTTTTTTTAAAGACAAGCTTTTTAAAAAAAAAAAAAAGAAAAGAAAAGACTAGCCTGGGGACTTCCCTGGCAGTTCCATGGTTAAGACTCTGCATTGCCAATGCAGGAAGCACAGGTTTGATTCCTGGTCAGGGAACTGAGATCTCACATGCCATACAGCATGGCATAGCCAAAAAACATTAAAAATAAATGAGTGAATAAATTAAAAGGCTTAAAAAGATAAGCCTAATTTAGAAAAGATTAAATTCAAGATAAAGTTATGTTTCAGTAGTACTCTGATGTTGCAGTTGTGTCAAATTTCTATAACAGTTGCTCATGCTTTCCCTCAATGTATATGTTTACCTGATCTCAAAGATTTGCAGGCTAGCAAGAGTCTGTGTATCACACATGAACAGCACTGTTCTGGGGATCCCGTCAGTAAAAAGAGCTACAATCTCTTTCTCAGGAGGGGAGTGGAAAGAAGTCACAACAAGGAGGATGCCACCTCCCCAGAATGACGGTGAAAGGACTTGAGAAGGGGGAAGAATGGGACTCCAGAGTCAACCAGGTCCAGACCTTTGTCAACCAACTCAGGGGACACTTTATACCAAGCACCCACGTGTGACAGGCAGAGTGGGGCCATGTTGCCTGAGCCTCCTGCCGACTGAGGTCTCAAACTTTAGACTCTTGGTTCATGATCAAATGAGGTAATACATACATGTCATCACTGAGGCATACTCATAGATCACAATAGATGTTCAAGTATAAATTTTAAATTGGGCCCCGTCAACAGTGCACACTCCCTACAGTACTCTATGATTTGGTATTTTTAATTTAATCTCTAATTTGTCTTATGGATCATACAAGTGCACTGCATTATACAATTCTGCATCAAAACCTAAAAATTTATGAACTGTAAAATTTATTAATTGTTATATACCACAATTTTTTGTTTCCTTTCTATATTGAGTTTTACATCATAAGTATATGATCATATGACCCTTCAATCCTACCCCTGGGCATATATCTGGAGAAAAACACGGTCTGAAAGGATACAGGCACCCCTATGTTCACTGAAGCACTGTTTATAGTAGCCAGGACATGCAAGCAAACTAAATGTCCATCGACAGAGGAATGGATAAAGAATATGTGGTACATATATACCATGGAATATTACTCAAGCCATTAAAAAGAATGAAATAATGTCATTTACAGTAACAAGGTTGGACCAAGAGACGATCATACTAAGTGAAGTAAGTCAGAGAAGGAGAAATATCATATGACATTATCCTTATATGTGGAATCTAGAAAGAAATGATTCAAATGAACTTAACTTACAAAACAGACTCACAGACTTAGAAAATGAACTCATGATTGCCAGGGGGGAAATGATGAAGGGAAGGGATAGTTGGGGAGTTTGGGGTCAACATGTACACACTGCTGTATTTAAAATGGATAACAAACAATGTCCTACTGTATAGCACAGCAAACTGCTCAATGTTATGTGGCAGCCTGGATGGGAGGGGAGTCTGGGGGGAGAATGGGTACATGTATATGTATGGCTGAACTCCTTTGTAGTCCACCTGAAACTGTCACAACTGTTACAACACTGTTAATCAGTTATACTCCAAAATAAAAAGTTCTTTTTTAAAAAAAAATATTGCTGAAAAAGTAGAATAAAGTAGGATGTTGTTAGCAGAATAATATTTTAAATATCCCAGGAAATATGTTTACAGTAAATTCTATTTCCTTATCTCTAAAATAAAAATGACCAATTAGATGTAAAAGACCTTGAAAATATTAAACTATTGTATTTAAGCTACTGGGTATTGGTAGTTTAAAAAACAAGACAAAAGGCCCTGAAATGGAGTCACTTAGGCTAAACCCCACGTCATCAAACCAAGAACTAACTTTATTACAATTTTGGCCCTCCCAGAAACAGAATCTTAAACCAGCCAATCCAGAATTGCCTAACCAGCAATAGTTAGGTAATCTGTCTGACAGACACCCACTCTTCCCTAAAGGAAAGTAACCTTGCAATAAACCACCCACTTTTCCGCTAGTATAACTTCCTCCTTCCTGCCCCACTCTGCCTATAGAAGATGGTCACTTTATACAGCTCCTCACTCCTCAAAGTGCCTTTCTATCTGCTAGATTAGCATGCCTGATTCTAATCAATTTTTGCTCAAATCAACTCAAAGTGTTTAAAACACCTCAGTTTATCTTTGGAAGAGGAAACTGAGGAGACCTCCAAGATTCCCAGAAGCAGCAAGCAACCAACTTAGGCACCTGAGGGCTGCTTAAGCTCGCTCCTTTCTCTCTGTCCCTGGAGGTGTGGGCAAGTGCCTCTTAGAACCTAGTTCAAAAGTTTTTACATTATGACCTTTCAGACTCTATTAACGATTTCGTTTTTCAGACTGGGTTCATAAATTGGCTGGAGTCAGACTCAGTCTGACTTCAACCAGACAGTATCTGAGGTCAGATTGGGCTGAACTTGAAAACAGATGGGGTCCAGGATCAGACTTGGTCTCACTTTAAGCTGGCCTAGGTTCAGTGTGAATAAAATTCTATTTTAAGGTTGAACAGGAAGATTAATCTATCAAAGATAATCCTAGATTACAGTGACCACAACGGAGAACTTTTAACCTAGATAGGTTTATCCATTTAGGAGACGCCCTCGAGAATGGCAACCCACTCCAGTATTCTTGCCTAGAGAATGCCATGGACAAAGGAGCCTGGCAGGCTATATAGTCCATGGAGTCACAAGAGTCAGACGTGACTTAGTGACTAAACCACCACCAAGCTTATCCATTTAGGAGGTGCCTAGAGTGTCTCAGTCAAGCACTGACCATAAAAAATAGAGGAAAAATTATTTTTCCTCCTCTACAGCATCTGGCGACCAGGCCGAGACTCACAGGGACATCCACTCTCTCCACATTTGCAGATGGGATCCTGAGAAAACCAGCAGAAGCCAGCAAAAAGTGAGAACTCAAACCAAATTCAGTTCTCCCAGATTTCTATCTGCAGTGCCTGATTGAGAAAAGATGGCAAAATTTTATGTTGTCCCTTTCTGTCCAAATTCAGATTGGCAGGCAAAATATATAAGAATCAGATCTTTGAATTATGACTCATGACCATGCTTTTGAGTACCCATTGGTTGTTGGTCTGTTCTCTTCTTGGGATAGCTTTGCCCTTGTATGTCTCATTTTGTGTCTGAGAACTTAGAAAGGATCTAAAAATACAGCCAGACACAAAGGTGAATTGCAGTCTATTTGTGGCTAGGGTTCTACCAACTGTTGCCAGCTCTCAGAGGACTGACTAAATCTTTCTTCCTTTTTTTTTTTTTGGTTATCTTTAGGAATGGCTATTGCTCTTGAGTATCTTTTGCACCCTATTTGAAGATACCTCTCATGTTCATGAAGCTGTTCTATACTTCCAGGTGTATTTACTATTTGTCTTGGTTCAAATCTGACAAAGATAATCAAAAGGATTTTTTAAAAGTAGCCCTATGGTCAAAAGTTAGCCAAATTGGTAGCTGATATTCAGGAAGTCAAGAAACACCTGGAGTAACAGGCAAATTTGGCCTTGGAATGAGGAATGAGTTTTGCCAAGAAAATGCACTGGTCATAGCAAACACCCTCTTCCACCAACAACACAAGAGAAGACTCTACCCATGGACATCACCAGATGGTCAACACCGAAATCAGACTGATTATATTCTTTGCAGCCAAAGATGGAGAAGCTTTATACAGTCAACAAAAACAAGACCAGGAGCTGACTGTGGCTCAGATCATGAACTCCTTATTGCCAAATTCAGACTCAAATTGAAGAAACTAGGGAAAACCACTAGACCATTCAGGTATGACCTAAATCAAATCCCTTATGATTATACAGTGGAAGTAAGAAATAGATTTAAGGGCCTAGATCTGATAGATAGAGTGCCTGATGAACTATGGAATGAGGTTCGTGACATTGTACAGGAGACAGGGATCAAGACCATCCCCATGGAAAAGAAATGCAAAAAAGCACAATGGCTCTCTAGGGAGGCCACAAATAGCTGTGAAAAGAAGAGAGGCAAAAAGCAATGGAGAAAAGGAAAGATATAAGCATCTGAATGCAGAGTTCCAAAGAATAGCAAGAAGAGATAAGAAAGCCTTCTTCAGCGATCAATGCAAAGAAATAGAGGAAAATAACAGAATAGGAAAGACTAGAGATCTCTTCAAGAAAATCAGAGATACCAAGGGAACATTTCATGCAAAGATGGGCTCGATAAAGGACAGAAATGGTATGGACCTAACAGAAGCAGAAGATATTAAGAAGAGGTGGCAAGAATACACAGAAGAACTCTACAAAAAAGATCTTCATGACCCGGATAATCACGATGGTGTGATCACTCATCTAGAGCCAGACATCCTGGAATGTGAAGTCAAGTGGGCCTTAGAAAGCATCACTACAAACAAAGCTAGTGGAGGTGATGGAATTCCAGTTGAGCTATTTCAAATCCTGAAAGATGATGCTGTGAAAGTGCTGCACTCAATATGCCAGCAAATTTGGAAAACTCAGCAGGGGCCACAGGACTGGAAAAGGTCAGTTTTCACTCCAATCCCAAAGAAAGGCAATGCCAAAGAATGCTCAAACTACCGCACAACTGCAGTCATCTCACATGCTAGTAAAGTAATGCTCAAAATTCTCCAAGCCAGGCTTCAGCAATACGTGAACCATGAACTTCCTGATGTTCAAGCTGGTTTTAGAAAAGGCAGAGGAACCAGAGATCAAATTGCCAACATCCGCTGGATCATGGTAAAAGCAAGAGAGTTCCAGAAAAACATCTATTTCTGCTTTATTGACTATGCCAAAGCCTTGGACTGTGTGGATCACAATAAACTGTGGAAAATTCTGAAAGAGATGGGAATACCAGACCACCTGACCTGCCCCTTGAGAAATCTGTATGCAGGTCAGGAAGCAACAGTGAGAACTGGACATAGAACAACAGCCTGGTTCCCAATAGGAAAAGGAGTACATCAAGGCTGTATATTGTCACCCTGCTTATTTAACTTATATGCAGAGTACATCATGAGAAACACTGGACTGGAAGAAACACAAGCTGGAATCAAGATTGCCGGGAGAAATATCAATAACCTCAGATATGCAGATGACACCACCCTTATGGCAGAAAGTAAAGAGGAACTAAAAAGCCTCTTGATGAAAGTGAAAGAGGAGAGTGAAGAAGTTGGCTTAAAGCTCAACATTCAGAAAATGAAGATCATGGCATCTGGTCCTATCACTTCATGGGAAATAGATGGGCAAACAGTGGAAACAGTGTCAGACTTTATTTTTGGAGGCTCCAAAATCACTGCAGATGGTGACTGCAGCCATGAAATTAAAAGACGCTTACTCCTTGGAAGAAAAGTTATGACCAACCTAGGTAGCCTATTCTAAAGCAGAGACATTACTTTGCTGACTAAGGTCCGTCTAGTCAAAGCTATGGTTTTTCCTGTGGTCATGTATGGATGTGAGAGTTGGACTGTGAAGAAGGCTGAGTGCCGAAGAATTGATGCTTTTGAACTGTGGTGTTGGAGAAGACTCTTGAGAGTCCCTTGGACTACAAGGAGATTCAACCAGTCCATTCTGAAGGAGATCAGCCCTGGGATTTCTTTGGAGGGAATGATGCTAAAGCTGAAGCTCCAGTACTTTGGCCACCTCATGCGAAGAGTTGACTCATTGGAAAAGACTCTGATTCTGGGAGCGATTGGGGGCAGGAGGAGAAGGGGACAACAGAGGATGAGATGGCTGGATGGCATCACCGACTCGATGGACGTGAGTCTGAGTGAACTCCAGGAGCTGGTGATGGACAGGGAGGCCTGGCGTGCTGCGATTCCTGGGGTCGCAGAGTCGGACATGACTGAGTGACTGAACTGAACTGAACTGATTCAGAGCCTGTGGGGAACATTTTTAAAGACCTTCTCCCTTAACCTAAAATGAAGTTATATATCCAGAGGGAAATAAAAACATTCTGAAGCCTTTTTGTGGGAGGATCTACCAAAACATTTCAAAGAAACACAGCTCTAAATCTAGAACATAGGACTCATTTGATTTCCCTCTGAGCTGAAGGTCTTCTCTCTGATAATAAAGAAGCAAACTGCAGATGATGTAGTTGAACAAATAGGTTGGAATCTTGATATCATTCAGGTTGCAATCCAGTTTTTTCTGAGGAATTAAATATAACTGTATTGTCCTACACATCTTTTCAAGAATAGAAATGCAATGCTAGAAACAACTCACAGCCCACCGATCCTTTTTACCAATCTCAGATCGTCTCCTATCATGTCAAAAAGCTTGCAGATAGTGTAAAATACCTGTGCTTAGGGAACAAAAGTCCTTCTTGGTGGAACTTGCATTCTTCTTCTATGCAATTTAAGACATAAATGTTCTCCCTGGTATCATCAAGAATCAAGGTAATTCATATCAGAAGAGAAAAAGAAAAGGAAAAGGCTATTTTGAAAACTTGGCCTTAAAATTTCTTCTACAAATATTAGCAAAAAGTTTACACCATCCAAGCAGATAACCTTAACATATCATACAAATTTGGATGCAAATGTTCTTTTGTAGGTTTCCCAAGTGGCTCAGTGGTAAAGAATCCACCTGCCAATGCAGGATACATGGGTTCAACCCTTGGGTAGGGAAGATCCCCTGGAGGAGGAAATGGTAACCCACTCCAGTATTCTTGCCTGGAAAGCCCCATGGACAGAGGAGCCTGGCTGGCTACAGTCCATAGGGTTGCAAAGAGTCAGACATCACCAAGCATGCACATATGTTCTTTTATAACCTGGTGAGTCTGCAGTAATCATACCTTTTTGTGACTAAAATTAATGCTAGGACTGGAAGCAACTTAGATGTCCATTGAAAGATGAATAGATACAGAAGTTGGGGTACATATACACAACTGACTACTACTCAGCTATAAAAAGGAATGCATTTGACTTGGTTCTAATGAGGTAGATGAACCTAGAGCCTATTACACAAAGTGAAGTAGGTCAGAAAGAGAAAGACAAATATCGTATATTAATATATATACATGGAATCTAGAAAGATGGTACTGATGAACCTATCTACAGGGCAGCAATGGAGATGCAGACATAGAGAAGAGACTTTTATACATAGTTGGGGAGAGAGTAGGTAGGATGATTTGAGAGAATAGTCCTAAAACATATACTTTACCATATGTAAAGCAAAGAGTCAGTGGGAATTTGCTCTATGACACAGAGAACTCAAAGCCAGTTCTGTGACAACCTAGAGGAGTAGGATGGGAAGAGAGGTGGGAGGGAGGTTTAAGGCGGGGGACACATACATATACCTATGGCTGATTCATGGTGATGTACGGCAGAAATCATCACAATATTGTAAAGTAATTATCCTCTAATTAAAAATTGAATTAAATTTTTTTTAAAAGCTATAAAATCTCTTTACATCTGCTTGTATGTTTATGTATGTCTGTATCTGTTAAAAATGTGATTTTTTTCACCTCCAACAGTATCACCAAAATTGATTCGTAAACAGCTCTGCTTAATTGACTTAAAGATAAATAAGTGTTTGTGTAAATAAAAAACACTTTCAGAAATTCAGAAACTAATCTAAATGTTTTTCAAGTTCACATGATCTAGGATGTGTGTGTGCATGCATGCTTAGTCGTGTCCAACTCTGCAACCCTATGGACTGTAGCTGGCCAGGCTCCTCTGTTCATGGGATCTTCTAGGAAGAATGCTGGACAGGGTTGCCATTTCCTCCTCCAGAGTATCCTCCTGACTCAGAGATTAAACCTGTGTCTCCTGCATTGGCAGGTGGATTCTTTACCACTGCAGCATGTGGGAAGCCCATGATCTAGGATAATCAGTAAATAAAAGCTATTTTAGGTTTGTTAGTTTAATTTAAAAAGACACAGCACAGAGATACCAGCATTAAATATAATACTTTCATTCCTTCAGTTCAGTTCAGTCGCTCAATCATGTCCAACTCTTTGTGACCTCATGAACTGCAGCACACCAGTCCTCTCGGTCCATCACCAACTCCCGGAGCCTACCCAAACTCATGTCCATTGAGTCGGTGATGCCATCCAATCATCTCATCCTCTGTCATCCCCTACTCCTCCTGCCCTCAATCTTTCCCAGCATCAGGGTCTTTTCAAATGAGTCAGCTCTTCGCATGAGGTGGCCAAAGTACTGGAGTTTCAGCTTTAGCATCATTCCTTCCAAAGAAATCCCAGGGCTGATCTCCTTCAGAATGGACTGGTTGGATCTCCTTGCAGTCCAAGGGACTCTCAAGAGTCTTCTCCAACACCACAGTTCAAAAGCATCAATTCTTCCTTACTAAAGGTCAAAACAGCTTATGCTATCTCTATTACAGAATCTGTCGATAAGAAAAATAACTTAAGCTGTTTAAAGTCTTGTGAAATATTCATGAGTAATCTAAGCATTCTGTTGTTTTCCTCTATTTCTTTGCACTGATCGCTGAGGAAGGCTTTCTTATCTCTCCTTGCTATTCTTTGGAACTCTGCATTCAGATGCTTATATCTTTCCTTTTCCTCTATGTTGTTCACTTCTCTTCTTTTCACAGCTCTTTGTAAGGCCTCCCCAGACAGCCATTTTGTTTTTTTGCAATACTTTGGCCACCTCATGCAAAGAGTTGGCTCACTGGAAAAGAACTTGATGCTGGGAGGGATTGGGGGCAGGAGGAGAAGGGGACGACAGAGGATGAGATGGCTGGATGGCATCACCAACTTGATGGACATGAGTTTGAGTGAACTCCGGGTGTTGATGATGGACAGGGAGGCCTGGCGATTCATGGGGTCGCAAAGAGTCGGACACGACCGAGCAACTGAACTGAACTGAATCTAAGCATACTTATTGAGAACAAGTAAATTAAACAGATGTAAGACAAAAGTTTACAAATTGACTTTTAAATAACAGTTATGTTGACAGATGAATGGATAAAGAAGTTGTGGTACATATATACAATGGAGTCTTACTCAATCATAAGAAGTAATGAATTAGAGTCCGTTGTAGTGAGGTGCGTGAACCTAGAGCCTGTTATACAGAGCGAAGTAAGTCAGAAAGAGAAGAACAGACATCATAGATCAATGCACATATGCGGAGTCTAGAAAAGCTGGCACTGATGCTCCTATTTACAGAGAAGAAATGCACACACAGAGAACAGTCTGCTAGACACGGCAGCGGAAGGACAGGGGAGGAGGAACTGAGAAAGCAGCATGGCATATATACCGCATCATGTGTGAAACAGGTAACTAGTGGGAAGCTGCTATATAACACAAGAAGCCCATCTTAGAGCTCTGTGATGACCTACAGGGCTGGGAGGGGGGTAGAAAGGAGTCTCAAGAGGGAGAGGATATAGATAATTATGACTGATACACATTACTGTATGGCAGAGACCACCACAACATTGTAAAGCAGTTATCTTCCAATAAAAAAAAATTATGCTTCATAGCATGTCTACTTGAAAATACTTTCCAAAACTTTTCTGAGAACTTGAAACTTGAAAGTTATATTGAGGTAAGTAAAATTACAGATATGCACTCAATATCTAGATCATTTTCAAATGAGACAAAATACTGAAACATCAATTAATGAACACAAGTTTATTTATTTTCACTTTCTTTTTATAGAGGAATCAAAGACATTTGGGTCTATTAGTAAACATGTTTTGGGCTACAGTGGAAAATTTACTACTAGGAAGAATATGCTTCTAGAAATTATGTATTTATAAATTTGCCAATCTATAGAATTCTAATTTAACAGACAATCCACAATTGCTTATTTCATATTTTTCATTAAGAACAAAGAATTCTAAAGGGTAACAATTCTAATCAATATATGCAAGTAAAACGTACTAGAAATTATAAGGGTGAAAAGAAACAACATACAAGACAAGTTAGTAAGGAAAGTAAGAAGATTCCTTGTTCCAGAATGAGAAAGAAGAAAAAGATATAAGGTGAAATCTGAATGGATATAAGAATGTTGTAGAAGGTTTGTAGAAAAAGAACCTTGGGAAAGGAATTGTATGTGCAGTCAAGCTAAAATTAAAATGGATTTGTTTTGAAATAATACATTTTAATATCAAATATACACTGGTACCAAATTATACTTTTGTTTTCTGTTAACACAAAGTTTTATTGGATTATTGGTCTGCTCTTGATAAGAGATTGTTAAGAGCTCTTGATTAAAGCCTGGTCTAGCCCGCCAGGCTCTGTTCCTGGGATTTTCCGGGCAAGCACACTGCAGCAGGTTTCCTCCTCCAGGAGATCTTCCCCACCCAGGGACTGAACCTGCATCTCCTGCACCGGCAGGCAGATTTTCCACCACTGCACTACCAGGGAAGCCCATTGTGTACATATATCAGGCCATGGCACGGAGGAGTAATCCAGCCTTCAAACGACTGCTGGATTTGCCACAATGCTGGGGATACTTGAGTTTGGTGCATCACAAAGTTTTCCCTGTTTTCCGACATCTCTGTTTCTCTGGAACAAATTGAGCCCCCTCTCTACTGTGTCAGACTTTTCATCCAGGGTAGTCCATTTCCCTGCCACTGATTAACAAGCAGAAACCCAAGGAAACATCCATCTAGGCTTTATACAAAAAAGGCACACAGGCAACGATGACTAGAATAAAACCACCTGTGCAGTCTACCGACCCCTAAGTTTTACTGACCTCTGTGGCTATGACCTTTCCAGTCCTAGGCCAGAGAACAAATGGAAATTACTGAGAGGCATTCGTGATTCAAAATTAGCTTCCTGTGCCAGATGCTTACTGCCCTGGCTAAGAGTAAGTGCAAATAAAGCTATGACCAGGAATCTCTCCTTAACTCTTGAAAATACAATATAACCTGTTGCTAAAGCAATATCTGCCCCCAAATGATCCATCGATTCTCTGGCCATTGTTCCTGATAATAGCATAGCCCTAGATCATCTTTTAGCCAAGCAAAGAGGTGTTTGTACTGTGGTCAACACCACTTATTGTACCTGGATTGACACTTCCAGGGAAGCTGAGACTCAGTTATATAAGATCACTGAACAATCCAGTTGGCTTAAGTGACTCCTGAAATGGGGTCTTTCTTTCACTTGATTCTCATTAATTTTGGTCATGGGGACTATGGTTCCAAAGTACACTCCAGACAGTGGGAATTATCATGCTTATTTATAATAATCATAGTAGTCTGCCTGGTAGGCTGTATTCTCTTAAAAGCTTTAAATGCATACTCACAGCTGCTAACCATCAAGCAAATGACTAGATTCCCTAAGATTAGAGTGTAAGAAAAGGAAAGAAGAGAGGAGTTAATTTAAAGAATATGAACCCAACATGGTGACCTGTGGATACCACAGAGAGGATCAGCAGAAACCGTGAAAACCTCAGAGCGGTAGCTGGGCGTAGTGCTAATACCTTAAATTTCATTCACATCTCTCAGTTACACCAAGAGTCTGATCAAAAGAGGTGAATTTTTCAAAAAAGATAACAAGCCCAAAATGGAATCATTTATGCCAAGCCCTCTGTCACCAAACCAAGAAGTTTCAACTCTCTAAGAAATGGATCTAAGAAATGGAATCTTAGATCAGTCAGGAATCACATGATCAGCACTAGTTAGGTAATCTGACATATAAACCCCTGCCATTCTCTGAAGGAAAGTGACTTTGCAATAACCAACACACTTTTTTGTCTAATATAATTTCTTTGTTCTCACTCCATCTGGTTATAAGAGTCTTTGATTTTGTACAATTCTTAGAGCTCCTTTATATCTGCTAAATTGAATACTGCCTGATTCAAATTGATTTCTGTGCAAATAAACTCAATCTCAGTATGCCCCAGTTTTTCTCGTGACAATGGTATTCTCTGGAAATCCAGGCTTTCCAACCAAGGTTTGTATAAAACAAGATGCACCTTTATTTCCTGGAAGAGAATTATAATAACTGCCTTAGATCACTTGCTGCCTTGCGTGTTACTCTCAATCGGGGTGTTGTGTGGTGGTCATTACCCTTATATTGAAAGGAACATCTGATCTTAATTCCACCAAGTTTTCATTCATCTACTTCCCTTCCACCAAAAATTTCACCCAGATGGGATGTTCTCATATGGCGATGGGGTGCAGAAGCAAATCTTGTTTTTTTTTTTTTTCCACAGAAGGAGACATGACTGTCTGGGATTTGGGGATTTAGAATTTCTTGTTAATGGCAAAATCTGGAACGTTGTTGTAACTCGGGCAGTAGATGGTCACTGTCCTGAAGGAAAAAGGGCAGTCCAGAGTAAAGACCTTGCTCATAGGCATCAACGCCACACCAGCCTCCACCCAGAAATGGACCAACACAACCACTCCATAAGTGCCAGTACGGTACCCCTGTGGAGCAGGTGGACGTGCCTCTGGGGAGTGGAACAGTAGCACCGCCTAAGAAGTGATGAGTCATACGTGTTCTCATCCTATCATCATAGAAGATATAGAACTGCCCAGGAGGTTTGGGGACCTGTTATGTCAGCTTCAGAGTACTCATCTAAGTGTGGTACCATGCTTCATCTTATCTAATTCTCATGACAACCTAGTGAAATCAGTACTGTTGGTTTACAGACAAAGAAATTGAGCCATGGAAACAGCAAGTAACTTTCTGCGAATGACACAGCTAGTCACTGGTAATGCTGGGGTTTGAATATGGATGCATAGATAAATGTTTAATGTAATGTATTATATTGATATGACTCCTATTCTTCCATGCAGATACTTTACATAGCTCTTGGGAGGGCCCTCTTTTTCAAGATTATCACCAGAACTTCAGATACAAGAGACAGGCAAGCTAGTATCAGCAGCACTAGAAACAACAGTTGTAAAGAGCATGTACACAGTAAACATTTGTCATTATTGTATGTACTTCTCCAAATTGCCTGAAACTAGTATTTTACCAGACCCATATTACAGATGAGCACACAGTGCTTTTAAGAGGTTAGGTAGTTGCCACAGCCGCACAAGAGATTTGGTCTAGATCAGAGATTCAAATCTGCTGTTTCCGTTTCTTTCTGTTTTCCAACCACTATTCTGAGTTTTCATAACAAGCCATTCCTCTTGGCTTCTCAGGTGGCACTAGTGGTAAGGAACCTGCCTGCCAAAGCAGGAGACATATCAGGCGTTTTAAGTTTGAACCCTGGGTCAGGAAGATCCCTGAGGCAGGGCACAGCAACCCACCCCAGTAGTCTTGCCTGTACAGAGGAGCCTGGCAGGCTACAGTCCATGGGGTCACACAGTGTCAAACATGACTGAAGCGACTTATCATGCATTCCTCTCTGTGGCCCACACACTCTCTCTTCCACCTTGTCCTGAACAAATGCAGTTTGTCTAGGTTCCCTCTACCTACCCTTCTTTGTCACCCCCGAGGCCCGCGATGAAAACTATTTAGTTTAAAACTTAGTTGTAAATCTCAGGGAAGGGAAATACTGTCCTACCCCAGGCAGCCTCCTTCACTGTGAATCACTTTGTAGAAGCTGAGCTGAAACCAAGCAACCCAACTCCTAGTACTGATAATTACTGAAATTTGTTGAGAATAACAATAGCTCAGTAAAGCCCAGTGTTTCCCTAAAGGGCAAGTATAACAGGCCTATAACTTCAAACGTGTAAGAATAATTTGTTATTCATGTTAATCCCCTCTCCATTGCCAGCCACATCAATCTTTTTCAAAGAGGGACACTGGGAAAAAAAACTACTGAAGTCTGAAGGGAAAAGACAGGCACTAAGGTGAGCAGCGGCAGCCAGGAAAGCAACTCAGTGATTCTGCTCATCACTGCCTGAGTCTTGGAATATCTCATTCAGGTTCACCCTTCACCCCAGGCCCATTTGACTATAATCTCCCAGTAGGAAGGGAAGTGGGTTGGGGGGCAACAACCATCAAGCTATTCTGCTACTTTTTTTTTTTTTACAAGAATAACATTTTTCAAGAACTTTTACCATGGAGGTCCAGGCATGATTACTCACCCTGGTTAAAGTTAATGAATTCTTTGCCAATTCTGTTTCAACTCAGAAACAGCACCCACTTTAAAACCCGTACACACACCCAGACAGAGACACAGGTTTCCAGGACTTAGTTTTCAAAGTTGCAGAAGTATTTCAAGTACAGATGATGTTTAGAAATATTTACTTGCCAATGACAGAGAAGGAAAACGCAACATGGATGCAGGTGACTCGGCAAAAGCAAGAATTCAAATAAATTGAAGGGAGAGCCTCTGAGCTAACATCTTAGAAAAGAAAGAAATGGTGTTAGACGTTTCCATGGCATCCTCTCCCTGCTTTTACTCAAATGGTGAATGAAGATTTGTAGGAGATGCTTTTTGCTAGCAGTCACAGACAGGCCACCCCATATCTTCCTGTTCTTGTTCCACGTACATTAGAGAAAAAGCAAAGATTTTTCTTCTCCACTTTACTTTGCCTTCACGTGTCCCTGGAAACAGGAACAATGGAGATGTCTAGCTTTCCCAGATCTTGGCACTTGAGGAAAACCAAGATCCTTTCTAAGTTCATACTAGTCAAAGGACCTAAAGCGTAAGAAGATAACTTAATGTTCACTTTCATAAAACAGGGCAGCTGAGCCTCCCCTCTCTCATCAGCATGGAACAAATCATACACCCGTCCGGGCGCAAAGAAGGGGAACCCCAGCCAGAAGCCCCTCCTGGGGAGCTCTTGAGCCAGTAACCTCTGCAGTCTATAACTAGGTTGTCTCCTTCAAACTGCCCAGGAAATCACTCAAGGAGGGGTCTTGACCCCACTGTCTCCATAGGAGACCATCTGGGGCCCCGTTTTGTCAGAGGCAGCCCCGAGAGACACAGCATTGTGCTCTGGGCATACAGAAGCAGAGCAGGTGCCAACTGCTGTCTAAACAAATTATTCTGGATTTGCCAGGCCTGTAGCTTAAAAGCTGCAAACAGTTGTCCTTTTTTTTTTTAAATCTCTGGGATATATTTTTTCTCTTTAGTAATTTTTATATCTCCTTCAATTAAAAAATTATATACTTACTATGTAATATTTTAGCAACAAAAGTGTCAAATGTAAAAGTAAGAATGCTTAAATTTCTTTCCACCAACACCAAATTCCCAACTGTGAACATTTAGGGATGTACCCTTTCAAAACTTTTTCCAAGTATATATAATATATATATGTATATATATATACTTGGAAAAAGTATATATAAGTATATATATATGTGTATATATATATATATGTGTGTGTATATATATATATATCAGTTGGTGCTTCCAGCCTCTGAAACCTGCATCGCTCTGAACTTGCACATTCTATGTCCTGGGCTCCAATATTGGATTCATCCTTCACATTCTATCTGCTATGGGACCTCGGGTTAGGTTTCCCCACAATACCTACAACTTGACCTTGAGAGCTTTGCCCCACCTTTGAGTCAGTTTAGCCATTGATCATAGTTAAGCTGTGTTTTCTGCCACCTGAATGCCTTGGTTTGTTTTTAAACAGTTGCCTGGCCTTCCTCTCATCAGTGTAGAAGAGAGTTGGCTGTGGTGGTTTCAAATGCACACAAGTTGTGAATAAGACCTTCCAGCCTAGAGAGAATGCAAGATATTTCGCAAATTCTAAGGAAATGTTGCTTATAAGATTTAGTAACAGATATTTGGGGAGAAAATAACAAATACCACATTAAGCATATTTATGAACTCTGAGGTGATTTTACAAACTATAAGAAAAAAAGTGCACTTTTGAATCAAGAAAATATGATACTTTCACTCACTTCACAATCTGAATTGAGATCTCATACCCCAAGCCCCCTTTTTTGGGCAGGGTCTACCCCAATATATTATCTTAGATATCTGTGACCTTAAAAGATGAATAGTCTCAAATATTGGATGCTTACTGTGAACATGAGTTGGGACCTGAATTAATCTAAATCATCTTGACATTTCACATTGGCAAACCCATCTTTGCTATGAAAAGGCTGTCTGGAATGATTTCTTCATTAGGAATCCTGCCTGTGGCCCTTTAGAAATAAATCATACCTGTAGGTGATCCTTCTCTTCACAGCTGTGGTGACAGAGAGCACAAGTCTTAGCTGCAAGTCTAGAAGCTGATGAAATAAAATCTAGAAATAAAAAGGTTACAGAAGAATATGAAGCTGAGAGTGATCTTTCCTGCTTTTAGGATGATGTTCTCAAACAAGGTTATGTGATGAGGTAGTAACTGGTCATATGGCAACAGGCACCACACAGCCCTGTTCAGTCGACCATCACCAAGGCGACCAGCGATTCCTCTCATAAGTATTCAAGTATTTATGTATTGGGTTGACTGGCCAAAAAGTGTGTTTGGGTTTTCCTGTAAGATGTTATGGGAAAAATCTGAATAAACTCCTTGGCCAACCCAACACATGGGATGATGAAACAACAAAGCTAGCCTAAAGAATGGGTGTGATTTCAGACATACTAAATATCACAGCCTCATCCAACTTGCTATAACATCTGAAATCTAGCACTAGAAATTCATTTATTTGCGTCTATGAGTCCCTGAGAAGAACAATGCCTTAAGCTATTTAACTAACTTGCAATATCAATAACCTCAGATATGCAGATGACACCACCCTTATGGCAGAAAGTGAAGAACTAAAGGGCCTCTTGATGAAAGTGAAAGAGGAGAGTGAAAAAGTTGGCTTAAAGCTCAACATTCAGAAAACGAAGATCATGGCATCTGGTCCCATCACTTCATAGCAAATAGATGGAGAAACAGTGGCTGACTTTATTTTTCTGGGCTCCAAAATTACTGCAGATGGTGATTGCAGCCATGAAATTAAAAGATGCTTACTCCTTGGAAGGAAAGTTATGACCAACCTAGATAGCACATTCAAAAGCAGAGACATTACTTTGTCAACAAAGGTCTGTCTAGTCAAGGTTATGGTTTTTCCAGTGGTCACGTATGGATGTGAGAGTTGGACTATAAAGAAAGCTGAGTGCTGAAGAATTGATGCTTTTGAATTGTGGTGTTGGAGAAGACTCTTGAGAGTCCCTTGGACTGCAAGGAGATCCAACCAGTCCATCCTAAAGGAGATCAGTCCTGGGTGTTCATTGGAAGGACTGATGTTGAAGCTGAAACTCCAATACTTTGGCCACCTGATGTGAAGAGATGACTCATTTGAAAAGACCCTGATGCTGGGAAAGGTTGAGGGCAGGAGGAGAAGGGAACAGCAGAGGATGAGATTGTTGGATGGCATCACCGACTCAATGGACATGGGTTTGGGTGGACTCTGAGAGTTGGTGATGGACAGAGAGGCCTGGCGTGCTGCGGTTCATGGGGTCGCAAAGAGTCGGACATGACTGAGCGACTGAACTGAACTGAGTTAGAAAGCTACCAGGACTTAACAATGAGGAATGAGATATAAAAGAAATGGTGGAAAGGTTAAGATGGATACTTGAAAGGAAGTTAAGTTGTGAAAAAAAATTGCAGTCTCTTCTTCATCTTACTTATGGCTTGAACTTTTTTGGAAAAATTTCTTCTTAGCAATGGAAAACCCTTAGAATAAAAGATGATTCACTCTGAGGAAGCTGGGACAGAATTAATTCTAAGCAGATTCTCATATTCTTTGGAACTAAAAGGAGAAGGTTTCGTGGATTCTAACCATTCTGACCCCTTATTCAGCACGGACTTGAATATCTATGATAATGTTAATATATAGAGAGAGATTCCAGGTGGGGAACAAGAGCTTGTATTGAATCCACCCAAGAGACAACCCCACTTGGTTTCAGCACCCTCCCTGCTGTGGGGCTAATTCCTAACAGAAAATGACGAAACTACTAAAAATTTTAATAAAGTCAGCAATTAAATATTTCAGAGTTACCTCATTACAACATTTCACTATTTGCACTGATTATCATGTGGCTGCTTATACAGAAACCCATAAATCTGACTGCATTAGGTTCTCAGGCCTTCATTTGAGATCATTCCTTCTCCCTTTGTGGACTTGCCCAGAAAAAGAGATTTAATGAGTCACTGTCCTCCATGATAATCACAGGAGAGCTCATTAGCTTTTTGGTCAGATTTGTACCTACTATCTGCCCCCAATATGCCTAGGATTTCTTTTGAGTTAAATATATTACCAAAAGGGAGAGCTCAAAAGAGCATGTCTGTGCTGAATGCTGCAGACTTGAAACACTATATAAATATTTTTACATATAAAAGGCATTTGAGAGCAGATGAGGAAAAAAAAAAAAAAAAAACAGAAACACATCCCCTATTGATAGCATTGCTATTTAGATGACACACATCATTAAAAAGAATAAAGTTAGACATTTACACCTTTAGAAACCCTGTCACATCTGTTTAAATGCCTGAGCTGAATCAAAGCGAGAAAAGGTTCAAAGGATAGGGGAAAAGAGTGTCATGATCCTTTTAATTTATCAGGTTTGGGGCATCCTCCATTATGAATCCGAGGATACTTCACCAAGTCTTCGAATCTCATGACCTTTGGTTTCCACTGGAAATGACCAAAAGGCTCTCACAGCATTTCATGAGAAGGGACGAAGGCCTATACTGCCCTCAAAGATAGATTAAGTGACTCTTCAGTCCTTCCACAGACCATCTTAGTAATAAGTTTGACTCACCTTGCTCTGAAATTGCCCATAACTGAAGTCATGACGTGAACTGCCTTCAGCAGAAATCAACTGAATGATCTTCTGGGTTCTTGTTTGGATCCCTCTTAGGTACAGAGTTACCTCGGTGAGAATGTTTCTCCTGCAAGGTTGAATGACTGCCATAGACTGGTTCCTGGCTCCTAGCCTATGTTTATTAAGCTAATGAACAAGAGCCATAAAACCTCTGGGGAATGCAAAGTCTATTTGAGATCTCTGTGGTGGATTCATGTCAATCTATGCCAAAACCAATACAGAATTGTAAAGTAAAAATTAAAAATAAATAAATAAATTAAAAAAAATAAAATAAAATAAAATATTAAAAAAAAATAAAAATAAATGTCTTTGGGCTGCATATCTTTTAAAGAATCTGATGAAAAAATACAAACTGACTTCGAAGAAAAATGTCCCACTCCCTTAGAAACACATACACAAACACATAGAATATCTTGGGGTATAATTCCAGAGAGTTTTCCAGCACTCTGATCTTATTTCTAGAACTGTTTGAGGTTCCTGGACCTAAGATTTAGTCTTACATAGATTATGATATCAAGGCATGAAATAAAGTAACATTCATTGAGAACTTACTATATTAAGAAAAGGCACTGTAAACATGTAATTTAACCTCTACAAACCCCCCAAGCTGTACATCTTTATAATCCCCATTTTACAAATAAGGAAACTGAGGCACAGATAATTTAAGCAACATTTTCAGACAGCTAGTTGGTGGCTTCAAACTCTAGAGTCCATGCATTGAACCACTACATCACTCTCCCTCTCTTGTACACTTTTATTTTAAGGCATGTTGATTTCTGTTTTCTCATTTTTGCAACCCCGTCTAGTAGCTTGATTTGGAGGAAGAAATGGCACCCACTGCAGTATTCTTACCTGGAACATACCATGGACAGAAGAGCCTGGCAGGCTACTGTCCATAAAGTCACAGGGAGTCAGACATGGCTGAGCACCAGTACTTAGATTAGGTAGCTATCCCCATTTGAGTGGGTGTTGAAGGCATTTCCAAAGTGGAGCAAGAGATTTGTTTTTCACTCTCTTTTTCAGACAACAAAGTCACATTTAATGAAATTAAAAATTAGAGACAAAATTTCTGGCTTGAGCCTCCTTCCTCCATTAACTACAGGTTGAAACACCCTAGGAACATATCTAATCCCTTTCCTCCCAACTGTCCTTTGCCTTGAGGACTAAGTCAACAGGGTGAGGTTTTGAAGCCATGTGGGGTTTCCCGCAAAAACCTGGCGTCCTGTGGTTCACAGAACAGAGTTTTGTTTCTACAAAGGAAGAGGCAAAGGGAAGAGCAGGAAGAAGAGGAAAAGTGTCACTCTATAGAAAATAGTGATGTTGTATGTGTAGGATTATACTGGACATTTTAGATGGACCATTATAGGTTGTATGCATAGGATTATACTGGACATTAGATGGACATCTCTGTCCTCACATGTAGGTCTGAATCTAACTGACATGGAAAAAAATGTTTTAAAGTATTTAACCTCCCTTTTCTGAATTCTATCTAGCATTCTTCAGTGCTTGGCTATTCCCACTCTTGAGTCAATATCTCCTTCCTTAAAACCCCTAACAGCATGTACTGCCAGTCCTTCCCTATCATTCAGTGTCAAATGTTGGTCCCATCTTCTTGTTCCAGTGAAATGGCAGACTGAACTAACACAGCCTCCAATCTCCTTCCTCTACACATGTATAGAAATGCTGGAGGATATATAGCAAAAGCTTTTGAAAGCAAACCAAACAGGAAAGAAAAACTGAGAAGGAAAAAGCAGAGACAAGAAGAAATCCCCAGGTAACAGAAATGAAGACAAACGCACAACCAGAGTTGCCATCTCGGCATTTGTAAATTGATGCTCCAGCGGCCCAGTCGGATATTGGGTCTACATACTGTTTCAAGTGGTGAGAAGCTGGGGTTCAACTGCCCACTTGGTTACGGGAAGGGTAGAATAGGGCCTGTGCAAGAAGGGGAACTAGAACTGACAAGGCCATATGAAGTCAGGATCCTAGAAGGCATATTTGGACATGCAGGGTACAGAGTCTGAACGCATGTTATCCAACCAAAAGGAAACCTCAGTGCAATAATTAAAACAACAACTGGCTGCTGTCATTGTTCAGATGCTAAGTCGTGTTTGACTCTTTGCAACCCCATGAACTTCAGCATGCCAGGCTCCCCTATCCTCCATTATCTCTTGGAGTTTGCTCAAATTCACATCCATTGGTCGGTGATGCTATCTAGCCATCTCATCCTCTACCACCCCCCTCTCCTTTTGCCTTCAATCTGTCCCAGCATTAGGATCTTTTTCAATGAGTAGGCTCTTCACATCAGGTGGCCAAAGTATTGGAGCTTCAGTATCAGACCTTCCAATGAATATTTATGGTTGATTTCCTTTAGGGTTGACTGGTATGATCTCCTTGCTGTCCAAGGGACTTTCAAAAGTCTTCTCTAGCACCATAGTTCAAAAGCATCAATTCTTCAGTGCTCAGCCTTATTTATGGTCCAACTCTCACATCATCCATAACTAATGGAAAAACCACAGCTTTGATTATATGGATTTTTGTTGCACAGTGATGTCTCTGCTTTTTAATACTCTATCTAGGTTTGTCATAGATATTCTTACAAGGAGCAAGTGTCTTTTAATTTCATGGCTGTAGTCACTGTCCATAGTGATTTTGGAGCCCAAGAAAATAAAATCTATCACTGAGGACCAATAAAACCACTGAGATGCCCATCATAAGAAAATGCAAGACTACTCTGTAGAAACATCTCACAACCCAAGGGGCATGAGACATCCCCCAGATGGGAAAAATCCCTTGTTAAAAGTAAGCCTGCAATTCAAAGAAAACAAAATTACAAATCACAAGAGAAAACAACCCTTTAAAAGAGACAGTAAACAGACAGGCAGAACAAAAAGGGAGATTAAAAAAAACCACCACAATATTGTAAAGTAGTTAACCTCCAATTAAAATAAATTTTAAAAAGACTTAAAAAAAGGGAGACTGATATTCTAAGAATTTAAGATAATAGAACAATCTGAAGCAGGCAATAAAAATAAGTATATTCAAAATGATTAATGGCATGAAAGAAAGATTGGAAGCCATAACATTAGAACAAGACACCAGAAATAGCTTTGATAAGTCATGTTATACTTCTGGAAAAAAACCCAAAATTGAAATTTAAAACTAAATAAATGGCAGGTTAGTTTCCTAGGACTGCCATAAAGAAGTACCACAAACTGCGTGGCTTGGAACAACAGAAATGTATAATTGCACAGTTCTAGGGGCTACAAGTCTGAAATCAATCGTTCTCCCTCTGAAACCTGCAGAGGAAAGATGAATCCTTGCTTGCCTCTTCCAATTTTGGATAGTCCCCAAACGTCCCTTGGCTGGTGACAGTGTAACTCCAATCTCACACAATATAGTCCACATGTCTCAGCATACAGTACTCCCTCTGAGCATGTCTCTGTGTCCAAATCTATCCCCCCTTTTTTATGGACACCAGTCAGATTGGATTAGGGTAATCTTAGTGACTTCATTTTAACTTTCAAATAAGGTCATATTCTAAAGTACTGGCAGTTAGGACTTCAATGATTCTTTCTTGAAGAACACAATTCAGCTCATAACAAATGGGTTAACATTAGGTCAGATATAACAGAATGGAATTAATAAAAGAAAAGATAAATCAGAAAATTATCCAGAATGCAATATTAAAAAAGAGATAGAAAATCTAAAAGAGAAGTTCAGGGCTTCCCTGGTGGTTCAGTGAAACCAACTGCCAATTCAGGCAACACAGGTTCAATACCTGTTCCAGGAAGATCTGACATGCTATGGGACAACTAAGCCTGTGTACCACAACTGATGAGCCTGTGCTCTAGAGCCCTAAAGCCACAACCACTGAGTGCACGTGCAACCACCAGTGAATCCTGGGCACCCTACAGCCCAAGCCACACAATGAGAAGCCACCGTAATGAGAAGCCTGTGCACTACCATGGCTCACAGCAACTACAGAAAGCTCTTACACAGCAACAAAGACCTAGCACAGTCATAAATGAATAACTAAGAGAGAAGTTCAAAGTTATACAGGACAAAACAAGATTCAACATACATCTCTTAGAGGAGTTTCAGAAGGATGAGGGAGAAGCAATATTCAATGAGATAAAAGATGAGACTTTTTCCCAGAATTTATGAAAAATAAGTGCTTAGGTTCAGGAAACATGTCAAGAGGGAAGCAGAGCAAAATGTCCAAAGCTATATATATATATATATATATATGTATCTCACATAATGAATCTAGTGAAAGTTACTCAGTTGTTCCTGACTCTTTGTGACCCCATGAACTGTACAGTGCTATGAATTCTCTAGGCCAGAATACTGGAATGGGTAGCCGTTCCCTTTTCCAGGGAATCTTCTCAACCCAGGGATCAAACCCAGGTCTCCCACATTGCAGGCAGATTCTTTACCAGCCAAGCCACAAAGGAAGCCTAGGAATACTGAAGTGGGTAGCTGATCCCTTCTCCCTTCTCCAGCAGATCTTTCCAACCCAGGAATCAAACTGGGGTCTTTTGTATTGCAGGTGGATTCTTTTCCAACTGAGCCATCAGGGAAGTCCAATGAACCTATAGAACACCAAAAATAAAACCTTCTAAAATGTTAACTATGAATAAATAAAGATTAGATTGATGGCACATTTCTCATCAGCAAAAATAGAAACCAAATGAAAACTAAACTATGCCGGTAAAAGTTTGGATAGGATTTAACTGTTGGAGGGTGCAGGGATGGTGGCCGGCTGGGAGCACGGTGGGGGCTCTTGGGCCAAGTTCTGTTTCTTAATCTAGGTTTTGATTATATGGGCTCATTGAGCTGTATAATAATGCTATGTGTGGTTTTTTATATATATGCATGTGTATATCCTCAGTCACTTCAGTTGTGTCTGATTCTGTGTGACCCCATGGACTATAGCCCACCAGGCTCCTCTGTCCATGGGGATTCTCCAGGCAAGAATACTGGAGTGGGTTGCCATGCCCTATTCCAAGGGATCTTCCCAACCCAGAGATTGAACCCAAGTCTCCTGTATTGGCAGGTGGATTCTTTACCACTAGTGCCACCTGGAAAGCCTATATGCACACACACACCTATGTGAAAGTGAAAAGTGAAGTCACTCAGTTGTGTCCGACTCTTTGCGACCCCATGGACTATAGCCTACCAGGCTCCTCCATCTGTGGGATTCTCCAGGCAAGAATACTGAAGTGGGTTGCCATTTCCTTCTCCAGGAGATCTCCCCATTCCAGGGATCGAACCTGGGTCTCCTGCATTGCAGGCAGACGCTTTACCATCGGAGCCACTAAGGGAAGCTCACACACATGTATACATATATATATTTCAACAGAAAGTTTTTAAGAGAGAAACCAGAAGAAAAAAGGATAGTATCTTCAAAGCACTGAGGAGAAAAATCCAGCAAAATGATCATTCAAGTAACATGATAAATAAAATAAAGGCATTTTTCAATCAAATGAAGATTGTGAAACTTTACTATTCACCACCCATGCTGAAAGAAGCACTAAAGGATGTGTTGTAACAGGAAAAAACTGTACCCACAATGAAGGAATAATATTGCAAGGAGCAACAATGAGAGAATAAATTAACATATAAGGTAAATTTAAGTAACACTCCCTGAAAAACCAACAGTAAAAAAGACTAGTTTTTAGCAAATGAAGGAATAAAGTCCCGAGGGGAAAAATATCACGAATGATGACAGTGATCTTTGGGTACAAAGGCCCTTGCATAAATTGGGAAAAGGGAAGAAATATTAAATTTTGGCTTCAAGTATTAATATACATGTTAAAAATTTTTAATGGAATTTCTTATCTTTTAGTTATTAAAATAAATTTCAACCAGTGGAGAGGGGAAAAGGGATATAGAAAATTCAGGTTAACCAAGAGAAGCCAGTAGGTTTAGCCAGACTAAGTAAGAAAAGACAGGTATACCAAAATAAAAAAGATTATGGGGAAAAGTCTAAAGAAAGTGAAATTTAAATGGATTAGATTGGCCAATAAACAGAAATATTCTTAAATTTTTAATAATTTAGTTATATGCTATTTGAAAGAGACATGCACGAAATAGAATGACATATAAGGTTGACACCAGTCAAATACTAATCCAAAGAAAGTTTAAAAAAACTAACAGAAAAAATTGAAGATGGGATAAAAACCTTACTAGGAGTTAAAAGGGTCATTAGCTTATGAGAAATAAAATACCAGTTAATTCTTCAAGAAAATATGACAATCATGAGATTGACTAAAGCAAACAACATGGCCTCAAACTACAGAAAGAAAAAAAATTAACCAAATTATAGGAAGAAATTGATAAATTCTCCATTATGCTCCATTCTTAAACACTATTAGACTTTTAAGTCTGCTAGGTCCAGTTGATGTGCATACATTTCATTGCCATAACTAAACCCTAAAATCTCTGAAGTCTTCTGCCATGTCCCCCAGCATATAGAAGGCACTTTCCCAGTCCTCAAAGTAATCATACATAACCCCTTCTCATTAATGGATGAAAGGCTAAGTGCTATAACAAGTACAAAGCACAAAAAGTGCATACTAACAATTTATTTACTAATAGTAAATAAATACTTGAGTAAATATGAAGTAATAAATTCATAAATACTTAAGCAAAATGAATTAGTAGTAGAATAAGTAATGAAGATTTAAAACAGTAGCTTGAAAAGAGAGAAAACATATTATTTCACTATACTTCTTTTACAGCATTTATGAGACACCAGATCCAGGCTGAATGATAAAATTACTATATTAACCAGAGGATCACTTATATTCCTTCTAAATGGGGGGAAAAAATTAAACCTGGAGAAATTAAAGAACCATAAACAGAATTTGCATTTAATGGACTCAAGACACTAGCAATTATGCTACCCCCTAGTGGCAGAGCAAGGCAAAGCCAAAGAGCTTTATGTCTTATAGGTTATTTTCCTAACGAAAATACAAAGCTACAGACCACAGAGTTGATAGAGATGTGTTCAATTAATGTCTGTTGCTACTGTCATCATTATCATCATCCTTTTTATCATACTCAGCCTATAGCTAAATGCCCTTGTGACAGCCAGCAATTTCCAAGCTATCAGCTGTGGCCAGGGCTGCAAGGTCACGTCACATAGAGAGGGTGATTCATATTCAGGGAACAGCTTTTGGCTACTGTTCGCAGTGGTGGCAGCATTAAATACCAGGAAAACAATCCAATCAAAAGGTGGAGAGAAGACTTAAACATTCTTCAAAGAAGACTAATAAAGATGGCTAATAAACACATGAAAAGATGCTCATTATCGCTCATTATTAGAGAAATGCAAATCAAAACAATGAGCTATCACCTCACACTGGTCAGAATGGCCACCATCAAAAAGTCTGCAAATAATAAACGCTGGAGAGGGCGTGGAGAAAAGGGAAGCTTTCTGTCCTGCTGGTGGGGATGTCAATTGTTACCGACACTATGGAGATTCCTTAGAAAACCAGGAATAAAACTACCATATCATCCAACAATCCCACTATTGGGCATATATCCTGAGGAAACTATAACTGAAAAAGACACAGGTACCCCAATGTTCACTGCAGGAAACAGAAGCAACCTAGATGTCCATTGACAGGTGAATGGATAAAGTTACAGTACATATACATAGTGGAAAATTACTCAGCCATAAAAAGGAACACATTTGAGTCAGTCCTAATGAGATGGATGAACCTAGAGCCTATTATACAGAGTGAAGTAAGTCAGAAAGAGAAAGACAAATATCATATATTGATGCATATGTATATGGAATCCAGCTGGAGGAGGAAATGGCAGCCCACTCCAGTATTCTTGCCTGGAAAATCCCAAGGATAGAGGAGCCTGGTGGGCTACAGTTCATGGAACTGCAAAGGATCGGACATGAGCAAATGAGCATGCATGAAATCTAGAAAGATTTACTGATGATCCTATTTGCAGGACAGCAAAAGAGATGCAGACATAGAGAACAGACTTGTGCACACAGTGAGGGAAGGAGAGGGTGGGACAAAGAGAGCGGCATGGAAATATATACATTACTATATGCAAAACAGATATCCTGGTGGGAAATTGCTGTACAATGCAGGGAGCTCAAACCTGGTGCTCTGTGACAACCTAGAGGGGTGGGATGGGGTGGGAAGTGGGAGGGAGGTTCCGGAAGGAGGGGACATATGTATGCCTATGACTGATTCATGTTGATGTATGGCAGAAACCAACACAATATTGTAAAGAAATTGTCCTATTAAAAATTTAATAAATTAAAAAAATAAACAAACCACACATACAAAAAGAAAGGTGTGAGTGTAATCATCACCACGTGGAGACTTCTTGGCCTTTATAGTATATCATGCTAGAGTAGCTCTTTGAAGATCAGTAACGTGAAGTTCTGTTCTTCACTGTTCTGAATAACACTAAGGGTGTCCATCATGGTGTAGAATATCATTTTCCAATGGCCCTAAACTAAAAGAAATGGAGGAAGACAAACATTTCGGTTATAACTCAATAGGCCCCATCACATGTGTATGTATGCCCCAGGGAAAGTTTATTAAATTCATGTTCAGAAATGAGTTAAAGCCCCTAATTGACAAAAGATTCTATATAGTAAATGCCATAACCCTAGATAGTAATTTTACCATTTCTTTTTTTTATTTTTTTTAATTTTTTTTTAAATTTATTTTTTATTTTACTTTACACTTTCATGAGGCTCCAAACTCAAATTTGTTGAAAGAGTCTAGCATGTGGTTTCCATTAAGCTTCTATCTAAACTCAGTTCCCCAGTGCAGGCTTTGCACAATGTACTTCTTTAACATTTAACATTTAACAAGGGAACATTTCATGCAAAGATGGGCTCAATAAAGGACAGAAATGGTATGGACCTAACAGAAGCAGAAGATATTAAGAAGAGGTGACAAGAATACACAGAAGAACTGTACAAAAAAGATCTTCACAACCAAGATAATCACGATCGTGTGATCACTCATCTAGAGCCAGACATCCTGGAATGTGAAGTCAAGTGGGCCTTAGGAAGCATCACTATGAACAAAGCTAATGGAGGTGATGGAATTCCAGTTGAGCTATTTCAAATCCTGAAAGATGATGCTGTGAAAGTGCTGCACTCAATATGCCAGCAAATTGGGAAAACTCAGCAATGGCCACAGGACTGGAAAAGGTCAGTTTTCATTCCAATCCCAAAGAAAGGCAATGCCAAAGAATGCTCAAACTACTGCACAATTGCACTCATCTCACATGTTAGTAAAGTAATGCTCAAAATTCTCCAAGCTAGGCTTCAGCAATACGTGAATCGTGAACTTCCAGATGTTCAAGCTGGTTTTAGAAAAGGCAGAGGAACCAGAGATCAAATTGCCAACATCTGCTGGATCATGGAAAAAGCAAGAGAGTTCTAGGAAAACATCTCTTTCTGCTTTATTGACTATGCCAAAGCCTTTGACTGTGTGGATCACAATAAACTGTGGAAAATTCTGAAAGAGATGGGAATACTAGACCACCTGACCCGCCTCCTGAGAAACCTATATGCAGGTCAGGAAGCAACAGTTAGAACTAGACATGGAACAACAGACTGGTTCCAAATAGGAAAAGGAGTACGTGAAGGCTGTATATTGTCACCCTGCTTATTTAACTTCTATGTAGAGTACATCATGAGAAACGCTGGACTGGAAGAAACACAAGCTGGAAGCACAATCAAGATTGCCGGGAGAAATATCAATCATCTCAGATATGCAGATGACACCACCCTTATGGCAGAAACTGAAGAGGAGCTAAAAAGCCTCTTGATGAAAGTGAAAGAGGAGAGTGAAAAAGTTGGCTTAAAGCTCAGCATTCAGAATACGAAGATCATGGCATCCAGTCCCATCACTTCATGGGAAATAGATGGGGTAACAGTGGAAACAGTGTCAAACTTTATCTTTTTGGGCTCCAAAATCACTGCAGATGGTGATTGCAGCCATGAAATTAAGACACTTACTCCTTGGAAGGAAAGTTATCACCAACCTAGATAGCATATTGAAAAGCAGAAACATTATTTTGCCAACAAAGGTCTGTCTAGTCAAGGCTATGGTTTTTCCAGTGGTCATGTATGGGTACGATAGTTGGACTGTGAAGAAAGCTGAGCACTGAAGAACTGATGCTTTTGAACTGAGGTGTTGGAGAAGACTCTTGAGAGAGGGAGATTCAAACAGTCCATTCTAAAGGAGATCAGCCCTGGGTGTTCTTTGGAAGGAAAGATGCTAAAGCTGAAACTCCAGTACTTTGGACACCTCATGTGAAGAGTTGACTCATTGGAAAAGACTCTGATGCTGGGAGGGATTGGGGGCAGGAGGAGAAGGGGACGACTGAGGATGAGACGGCTGGATGGCATCACCGACTCGATGGACGTGAGTTTAAGAGAACTCCGGGAGTTGGCAATGGACAGAGAGGCCTGGCGTGCTGCGATTCATGGGGTTGCAAAGAGTTGGACACGACTGAGCAACTGAACTGAACTGAACTGAACTGAACTTCTTTAACAGAAAAGTAGTGTTAGAATCACTGTCCTCCACATGAAATAGTACTCTTTGTAACTTGAGTAATTTCCCTTAGGCACTAGGTCCTTTTAGTTGTGTGTCTTTTAGACTAGTCAGGTGGAATGCTTAACTAACAGTATTAAATATTTTCATGAGTTACGACTTATCAGCGGCAAAGCAGCAGGAGCTGGAGACAAGCACAGAAGGAATGTGAGCAATGGCAATTTGGAGGTGACCGGGCAGTCTGAAAGGCAATAGTCCAAGTATCCTGCTTTAAATGTTTAATGTGTGCACTTCACACAAAAGCTAAACACAAATCCAATCAACCTGCCTACTTGGTTGTTTTTAAGTTTAAGAACACTTGAAATGAACTTATCTACAAAACAGAAACAGACATAGAAAACAAACTTATGGTTGGGGGTGAGGGTGGGGAGAGATAAATTGGGAGATTGGGGTTGATATATACATACTATATATATATATATATATATATATAATGGACAGAAAATAAAGAGCTTCCTTAGTGGCTCAGTGGCAGAGAAGTCACCTGCTAATGCAGGAGACATGGGTTCAACCCCTGGGTCAGGAAGATTTCCTGGAGAGGGAAATGGCAATTCTATTTCTTGACTGGAAAATAGCAAGGATAGAGGACCCTGGTGGGCTACAGTTCATAAACAACAACAAAGTAAGGACTTACTGCATAGCACAGGGAACTCTAAACACTCTGCAACAACTCATCTAGATAAAGAATCTTAAAAAAGAGTGGATATATGTATGTGTGTAGCTAGTCACTTGGCTGTGCACCTGAAGCTAACACAACGTTGTAAATCAATTATACTCCAATAAAGTTTTAAAAAATAATAAAAAAAAACAAAAACATTGTTGACTGTGAAAACTACAACTGGCTATCATTTCAAACCCACCAGAATGGCTAAAATGAAAAGAAATGTACAACACTGAGCATTGGCCAGGACATGTAGCTCCTGGAACGCTGTTCCACGTTGTTTGGGGGACTGTAAAATGGAACATTGGGAAGAATCATTTGGCAGTCTCTGAACCAAGAAAACCTACATCCACCCTATGGATGTAGCCCACTACTATGTACTCACTTAAAATAAGTGAAAATGTAGTTCCACAAAAAAGATTTGTACATGAAGAGCAGCAGTTTTAAATTTTGACAAAATTCAATTTATTGGTTGTTTACTTTACAATACACACTTTTGGTATCTTACCTAGGAAAATTCTGCCCATCTTTGGGTTGTGAAGATTTTATTTTCTTCTAGAAGCTTTATAGTTTAGCTTTCATAGATAGGTCATGATCCATTTTCAGCTAACAAAAAAGATGTGTACATAAAAGTTCAGTGCAGCTTTATTTATAATGGCCCCAAACTAGGAACTACTAACTGACCATCAACAAGATGATGGAAAAACACAATATGGCATATATATCCATACAGCACCATCAAGGAATGAGCAACTGATGCACGTAACAACCGAAATTAATCGAGTTTAAAAAAAAGCAGACACACAAAAAGTATACTGTTTGTTTCTATTTATATTAACAATAATCACATCTAATTGAAGGCACAGAAGCCAGAACAATGGTTGCCTGTGTTTAGGAATCAGAGGATGCTGAGTGAAACAGGGACACTGGAACTTTCTTGGGGAGATGAAAACGTTCCATAATTTGTTCTGAGTGACACAAAAACTCAATCTCCAAAAGTCCTCAAATTGTATACACTTAGGAGTTGCACATTTTACTGTATACATATTTTATCTCATTTTTTTAAAATTGCTGATTTCAGTGCTGATATGCTGATATTTGCCCTGATGAACTGAAAATCCACTTGAGAACACCTTCCAAGGAACAAGGCTACTTTCCTGGAAACAAAGTAAAAGTCAAGTCCTTGAACAGTGTTTTCAGAGAGAGAAGCTCTAAGGCAGAAAAACCAGGGCAGAGCAACTTGTTTGGCTTCTAATATTGAAAAAATTCACTAATGACAGGTTCCTGAACTTCTGCTGCTTTCTTCCCTAGGAACAGCTGAGTGACAATAAACAGGATCCATTTTTTTATATTAACTTTAAACTAAATACTTTTATTTTCAAAACAGGAACATGCAGCAGAATCTCAGATTTCATTTTGAATTCAGCAAACCCGTTTCATCCATTATTCATCTACACTGCACTTTCTTGGTTTATGATTTTACTAAATTTCTTCATTTGAATTATGGCCTTGTGGTCAACAGTGGGCGATATATTATTCTTATATAATTTTTAAATACAAAGGCAAATGGCACGGAACAATTAGAATCGATGGCTTGGGAGTCTGGCTCTCGGATGTCATAGGCAAACACTATGCTCTTGACTTTAACCTATGGGTTCCACTTCATGAGGGTTGTATTTTTCATACATCAGAGGTTTTTATAAATTTACTATTCAATCCAGCAGCCCTACTTTGTTCGCAAAATATAAGCAAAACAAATATGTCAGGGTAATGATGCCAGGACTCTCCCTTATTGAAAAAAGCAGTTTATTAATACCTTATTGCTACAAGCTAGATCTTATTATCATCTTGGGTCATTTAGAATCTTATTAGGTATTCTGCTGGTGGATGAATAATCCTGTGATAAATTCTTTGCCATGTCCTTCACAGTTGTCATAGCAGGATCATAAACAGCATTTATAACAATCTAGCCTAGAGGAAGCGGCTGACAATGGTCTGCTTAGCATGCAGGAAATATTCAGATCGGCTGTGTCTGGTTAGACACAAGCCCACAAGAGAGATCCCAAAGTTAAATGTAGCATGGGTTTCTCTGAAGATTCCCCTTCGAAAAATGCATGAGGTCAGGGACGTGGGGACCAAAAACACTTTGGAAGCCACAGATAGTTTCTTTCCATCAGATCTGCAGGGCAGCAAGGGAAGGCCCAGGTACAGACTATTTTATTTCCGATAGGCTGTTTGGGTCTTCATTTGAAAACTCCAGATCAAGCTACACATTATTTCACACTGACCAATTCTGTGTTCTCATTTTGACTTCATATACAAAACTGAGACTCACTTGTGTTACTAATTAGTACATTTGATGAGTCTGAAGGAAAACAACATTATGGGTATCATTCCCAGCATAAGCCAAGTACTTGTACTCTGTTTCAAAAGTGTAGATTTTGGCACTTATAAAAACCCATGTTTTCATACATATTAAATATGCAATTTTGTGTTATATGATATTATATATGTCTATATTTTTTCCTGTTCACATAAGGGGAACTATAGGTAGACAAGTGCAAATCTGCTACCACTATTCCTAGAAAAATCCATGCAAAGAGGCAAAGGAGCCAAGCCAGTATTTTTCTAGCCTCTTCTGCTACTCCCTGCCACTTACCTCAATTAATTCACAATTCATCTCTCATTATTCTCTAGATATGTCAGGCCCTTTTTCAAGTCTGGTTTTTTATAAAAGCTGCTGTCTTTGTCCAGAATACCCTTGCTCTTTTCTTCTTTGCCAAATACTCTAAACTGGATTCTCCCAGAATCAGAACCTAAAACAAGCATTTGAGGGAAAAGACTTTCTTTGGGAGGTGATCCCAGGCAACAAGCAGAGGAGTGAGGATATGAGCCAGAGAAGAGAAGGAATTCAACAGTGAGTGTAAACTGTGAGCAATCGAGGCTCCACCTTCCTGGGGACATCTGAGAGATAGGATAGAATTCACTTCAGGTTGCCCACCTATGCAAAGGGCAAAGAAGCAAGTAGTCATTGGCTGCAGGCTGCTCCTGGCAAGACTTAACTACCCAGCACTTTCAGCCTGCTCCCTGCATGGGCTGAATCTGCTCTCAGACAAGTTAGGAACAGCGGGGTCAGGAACTCCTGATGGTGAATGCTCAGGGGATGTGCGTAAGACACTGATATCCTCTATTTCCCAGGCCAAGTCCTCCTTATATTCTTCAAGTCTTAGTCTAAGCATTATTTTCTCTGGGAAAGCTTCCTTCTTTGATTCCCTCTGTCTGTGTTTGATGATCTTCATTTGATTCTCATATCCTGATGCTTAATCATGGCACTAATCAGATCATGTTATAAATGTGACTAGTGACTGTCTCCCCTTCTAAATTGTAAGCTCCTTTAGAAAAGAATTTATGTCTGACTCATGTTTGGATCACCAGTATAGTCCTTGACAACATTACCAAAAAATAAAAATAAAAAATTAGCAAATCCAAATATTTACCAAGGACCTACCATAAGTCAGACACTATTTTAGGAGCTGGGGAAAAGAGCTGTGAACAATATATTCTATTCAGGGGTCTTATAATGAAAGTAGAAGTGAAAAAAGTAGGTAAAAGCCATATAGTCAAAGTGATAGGACCAATTTTAGGTATTAGTAAATGCTATAACGAAAACAAAAGAGAGGAAGGGGTAGCGTGAGAAGAGGTTGCTGTTCTTGTGAGGCTGCTGAGAAAAGGCTTCTCTGAGAAAGTAATCTATGAACAGGTATTTAAAATAACAATGAGCAGGAGTTACTGGAAAGGGAAGGAGGAACAGGCGGAGCCCAGAAGACTTTAGGTAAGTAAATTACTCTGTATATTATAATGGTGGACACATGTCATTATACATTTGTCAAGACCCACAGAATGTACACCACCTAGAGTGAACCCTAATGTAAGCTATGAACTTCAGATGATAATGCTGTTTTAGTGTAAGCTCATCAGTTGTAACAAACGTACCACTCTGGTGAGGATGTGGATAATGGAGGTGCTGTGTGGGCAGGAGGAACATGGAAATTTATGTACCTTTTGCTCGGTTTTGCTGTGAGCCTTAAAACTGCTCCCAAAATATGTGAAACAATAATGAGAAGGACTCACAGTTCTGAAGGCATGGAAGAAAGGTGAAGGAAATAGCATGTTCAAAGGCTTGGCAGTGGTAGCAACTGCGGCATACTAGAGGGTCAGGAAAGCTGCATTGTGGTGAACAAAGAGGAAAGGTGAGGGGAAGAGCTCTGAGGGGTGTGTAGGGGCCAGGTCATGTAGGGATTTTCTGGTGTTATAAACTAACCAAGAAATTCCAGATGTTCAAGTTGGACTTAGAAAAGGCAGAGGAACCAGTGATCAAATTGTCAACATCCATTCGGTATAGAAAAATGAAGAGAATTCCAGAAAAACTCTACTTCTGCTTCACTGACTACACTAAAGCCTTTGGCTGGGTGGATCACAACAAACTGGAAAATTCTTCAAGAGATGGGAATACCAGACCACCTGACCTGCCTCCTGAGAAATCTGTATGTAGGTCAAGAAGGAACAGTTAGAACTGGACATGGAACAATGGATTGGTTCCAAATCAGGAAAGGAGTATGTCAAGGCTGTATATTGTCACCCTGCTTACTTAATTTATATGCAGAGTACATCATGAGAGATGCCAGGCTGGATGAAGCACAAGCTGGAACCAAGATTGCAGGGAGAAATATCAACAACCTCAGATATGCAGGTAACACCACCCTTATGGCACAAAGTGAAGAGGAATTAAAGAGCGTCTTGATGAAAGTGAAAGAGGAAAGTGAAAAAGCTGGCTTAAAACTCAGCATTCAAAAAGCAAAGATCATGGCATCTGGTCCCATCACTTCATGGCAAATAGATGGGGAAACAATGGAAACAGTGACAGACTTTATTTTTTAGGGCTCCAAACTCACTGCAGATGGTGACTGCAGCCATTAAATTAAAAGATGCCTACTCCTTAGAAGAAAATTTATGACCAATCTAGACAGCATATTAAAAAGCAGAGACATTACTTTGCCAACAAAGATCCGTCTAGTCAAAGCTATCGTTTTCCAGTAGTCATGTATGGATGTGAGAGTTGGACCATAAAGAAGGCTGAGCACCAAAGAATTGATGCTTCTGAACTGTGGTGTTGGAGAAGACTCTTCAGAGTGCCTTGGACTGCAAGGAGATCAAACTGGTCAATCCTAAAGGAAATCAATCCCGAATATTCATTGGAAAGACTAGTGATGAAGCTGAAACTCCAATACTTTGGCAAACTGCTATGAAGAGCCAACTCAGGAAAGATCCTGATGCTGGGAAAGATTGAAGGCAGGAAGAGAAGGGGACGACAGAGGATGAGATGGTTGGATGGCATCACTGACTCCAAAGACACGAGTTTGAGCATGCTCTGGGAGAAGGCGAAAGACAGGGAAGCCTGGCTTGGGACAGGGAAGCCTGGCTTGCTGCAGTCCATGGGGCTGCAGAGTTGGACACTATTGAGTGATTGAAAAACAACAAATCTAAATAGATCTAACATCCTCACATCAAACAGAAGAAAATTCAAGACTGGGTTAAAATAAATTTTTCCCCCTCAGTGGTCTGGATATTTAGGGTAATATTAATTTGTGAATTTCTTTATCATCATAATACTTGCCTCACTCTGGGTGGTGCAACCATCAGGCTGCAATGCTTGTTAGAATTCTTTCTCAACTACCTATTACTCACACAGTCAAAAAAAGAAAAAGACAACCTCACCCAAAGTACCACCTTTGAAATAGCAACAACAATGAAGTATCAGTCCCTTATGGCAACTGGCTCTTGCCTCTGTTACAACTGACCTTTGGAAGTGCTGTGGCTTCACGTGGGCTTCTGTGTTGGCTCAGATGGTAGAGAATCTGCCTGTAGTGTAGGAGACTCCAGTTCGATCCCTGGGTCGGGAAGATCCCCTGGAGGAGGGCATGGCAACCCACTCCAGTATTTTTGCCTGGAGAATTCCATGGACAGAGGAGCATACCATCACATCCTCAGTTTCTCTTCAACAAAGTAAAAGGGCAGAGACTTAAATGGCCTTTAGAGTATCTGGCAGTCCTACAAGTCTATGCATCAAAACAAAGTGAGACTAGAAGTTATATAGCTGATTCTTTTATTTAACTTTGTAATAGGAAAATTTTAAAACATGCAGAGAAGTGGAGGGAATGTATAGTGATGTTGCATGAAGTCAGTATCAATCTTGAAAATTTGCAAGCATTGTATCATGGCCAGCTTTTCTTTTTCATGTTACACCAGAAATTATACAACCCAATATCCACCATCCCTTCAAGGTGGAAGCTCTGAAAGTCCATCTTCTTATTGAGTGATGTGGTATACTCTTCCATATACTCTTTACAGGGGAGGGTTGACTTTGGGACAAGGCTTGGAACCAAGGCCAAAGAATAAGGCAGATGACCATTCAGATGATAAATGTAAACCTTAAATAGTACATATTGAGTTTCCATATTGAAAACAAATAATTTTTAAAAGGCAATAGCTTCTTTTCCTTGACTGGGTAAAACTGGCTTTGAAACTAAATACATATTTTGAGCAGTGGTTTATCCACTATTGGAATAATTGCTTTCATGTATTGATTCAGTAATTATTCAGTGAATACTGGACATAAGGCATAGAAATAATATCATGACTGTGCATGAATCACAGTCCTTTCTTTAAGGACTCACAACCCAATAGATGAGAACTACAGGGGCTCTGGTGCCTATGTACCAGTCTGCTCACTCACACATGGTATAATATCTAGATACTTCAATTTGTCTTTGCTTCCCTCTCCAAGGCAGTCTTTGCTATAGCTGACAGTCACCTCTGTCTTCACCTTGCTGAGCAAACACATTTAATTCTGACATGTTTCCCTCTCTAGCATAGACAATCTGTTTATTCTTAAACTCGGCACATGGAGAAGAGTGAGACGCAGGTGACCAGGCACTCACAGACACTCGCTACCAGGGCACTTTGTGACATGCACTTCCACTCTGAGTAAGCAGTTGCTCCTGAAGTGTCTGGGCCCAGCTAGATCAATTGCTCCCACAATTCCCAGTGAGTCCATGAGCAGCTCTCTCAATGACTGAATGACTTAATGCCAGCCAATTAAAGCTTAAACTGTCTAATTAAGCCGGAGAGGGAGCCATCAACTCACTGAATTCTGAGGCCTGTTAACGTCACCTAAACAATAGAATGATGTTAGGTGTATATTTGCAAAAAGATATGTCTGGACTGAAAAAGGTCAAAACCTGTATCAAATTCACACACAACTCTTTCAATGTATGTACTTCTGAATTCACTTTCCATTTAAATAACACAAAGCTAATGTACATCATTACATGGCACTCTGCTAGAAATGTTTTCCATTTTGATTTGTGTTTTGCGATTCTCACTGACTAGTGTTGTTTATCGTATGACAACTATCATACAGCTCCATTACACTCATTTAGCCACAATTCACGATTAGTATGTGCTTCTTTCTCAACTCCTACATCAACATCATAACAACTCCCCGTTTTCCCTCCTCTGTGAACAATAAAACTGCTCACTTCAGAAGCATAATGACCACCATCCTCAAGAGCACATAATAGAAAAATTTGCTTTAAAATCAAACCCTCACTTATGAAAAATTTTAAATTATCTATTCTAAACTCTTTTCCCTGTAAAACTGGCACTTGCAAAGAATAGAAACATATACATGGAGAGATGCTAGATCCTGACTTCTTTAGCCAAGCATGAACGCCTTATAAATACCACTGCAGACAGAGATACCACCGTCCTACTTTATCCCTAATGCTAGAGCTGCATCGGCCCCTGAAATAATATTTAGCAAAGAGGCATTTTAAGGAAGTCAGCATGAGAGAGAAAAAAAAATCTTCTCAGGTACGTGTATGTTATTAATCATAATTAAGGCATATTTGACAGCTTCTTGGCAACAGAGACGATTAGTTCCTTTCTCTGACATCAAAATCCTAAAGGAATACTTGCTGTTTCATTACCAACTTCACTGGTCTTTATACCTATAATATCCACTTTGAGAATATGAGGTCTTAGAGAAACCTGAGCTCTGACAATTACTGTTTGCCCACTGCTGACACCATGTAAGGTATAACATAAGCCAGGCTCTTACTAAAGATAAAGTACAGGAATCTTGCTGGGGTTAAAATGTGAGTTCCAGGAAAACTCATGGTCTGCCCCATAATGCATTTCCACTGAAGGGTCATCCTTCAGAGTTGTTGGTTTTTGTCTGTGCAGGTAGCTCTGCACTTTTGATTTTCCATTAAATTGGAAAGGGAGCACTGGGTTCCCACTGCAATGGCATCCTCTGATAAGATGGTGAGAAATGGGAAATGGATCCATTTCAAGAGAGAGACTCATTTTAATAAAACCAAACAAGAGACTCACTTCCATTTAATCACGCCTCATTCCATTAATGTGCTTTCTAAAACGATGCTGCTTTCTAAAGGTTCTTATGATGGCTACGTCGTAAAGGAAGCATCTTCAGGATTTCTGTTTGGTGCCTCTACAGGCGATTTCAAAGAATTTATTCTGTTCATTTATTGATTACAAATTTCAGCCAAGTTTTGCTCAAACCCAGCAGGGAGATTTTGGCCTGTTATACGCAAATTCCCAAGCTCACTTTCTGCTGTTACCTTTCACAGACAACATGGGCCTAAAAGACATTTGCCTATTTTGGCACCTGTCTAATAGCATAGGTTGAGATTTAGGTGGTTCTCAAACAGAATGTTTCTACTTGAACAATGATCATTGCCATTCTCAAATTTCTCCTGCTCACGGCCCCTCTTAGGTTGCCTCTTACTCTCTCTTTCTTACAACTTCTCTCTTTGCATTCTGTTAGACACTCTCTCTTCCTCTGTCTTCTCTTATAATGGCTTTTCTTATCGGTCCAGGATGAGAAGCATGGGGGTCGAGGGAAGACAAGTGGCTTTGTTTCCACCATGTAGATAAATTGAAAAAAAGCAAAAATTTAAATCTAAGTCTTCAACTTAATTTTCCCACAGAGATCTAGAAGCAGAATCTGTGATGTCCTGGGGTTGGAAGGGACCTCAAGGGGGAAAAAAAATCAAATGCCTTTTCTCCATTACATAGGCTACATGTCCCCTGCCAGACCAGTTATTCACTAAGAAATGGTTTCTGCTTCCACCAGCTCAACATCATGACTATAATGTACCTTTTAAATATGGTCTTCAAGATGTTAAAATCACCACCTCTGCTGATTTGGGGTTTCATTGTCTATTCTTCACTGTATTGCATCTTAGCAAGATCTCAGAGATTTAGCCATTAGCATAAATACAGCAGTCTGATCATCAAAAGTAATTAACAGCATCAAAATACAGTCTTCCTGCTTTTGAGGACTTGTTACACACATCTTGATCTTTCTTGTTAAATGAGTACTTTATTCCTGTTAGCAAATTATCTACCACAAATTGTATTTAGATAGAAAACAAGTTAGCTTAATATATTGACATGTTTGAAACAACACAGAAAGTGACTCAGTATGCTGTGTTAGCAATAAGTTATTAACCTATGTGCTGCTGCTGCTGCTAAGTTGCTTCAGTCGTGTCCAACTCTGTGCGACCCCATAGACGGCAGCCCACCAGGCTCCGCCATCCCTGGCATTCTCCAGGCAAGAACAATGGAGTGGGTTGCCATTTCCTTCTCCAATGTATGAAAGTGAAAAATGAAAGTGAAGTCACTGAGTCGTGTCCAACTCTCAGCGACCCCATGGACTGCAGCCTACCAGGCTCCTTCGTCCATGGGATTTTCCAGGTAAGAGTACCGGAGTGGGGTGCCATTGCCTTCTCCGTATTAACCTATGAGTAATTAATAATTCTAACAACAAAAGAAATACCAAAGTTGCTTTTTGCAACTAGGTACAATACACAAAACAGGCTTTTTTTAAAGTAAAATTGTCAAGTAGGGATTCTGTCAAACTGTCAGATGAAAATTTAAGAAAAATTATAGTTATTTATTTTTTCTTTCAGAACTTTCATTTAAATATTGCTGAGGAAAGGAAAAGGGGAGGGAGATACTTTATTGTAAGTGTTCAATTTACCATGAATCAAAGTTTTTAAAATTCTAGGAAGTTCCCTAGTAGTCCAGTAGTTAGGACCTGATGCTTTCACTGCCAGGGACCCAGGTTCAATTCCTGGTCAAGGAACAAAGAACCCACAAGCCACGTGGTATGGTCAAAAAAAAAAAAAAATCAGAAGTTTCTCACAGTAAAAGAGAAGTGTAGGGGAGAAAAACAGTTTCCTCAATCCTTAGGGTGCCTGGCTACGTCTGAAAATTAAACTGACAGAGTCAGATTAACAGAAGGGAAAGCATATGTATTTATTTAATCTAAGTTTTATATGATGCTGGAGCCTTCATAAGGAAATGTGGATCCAGAGAAACAGTTAGACCTAGTATTTTTGTGCGGGGTTTAAAGAGGAGTGGGCAGTCATAGCACACACAGTATGAGGGAATGGGAGTAAACTGGGGGAAACTCAGCAAGGCCTATTTGTTCAGGTTCTCTTTGTCTCAGCCTCTCTCTGTATCCAGAGATAAGGATGCTCCTTTCCTCTGGGTACAAGGGGGGCACCTCTCACATGAGGATTTTATGACCTGTTTCAGAGAACAGTGAGGAAAGGGTCAGAGTGACGGTTCTGCTTCTGCTTTTTTCTCAAACTTCTTCAGCTTAAAATGTTTAGTGTGTAAAGTTGCCATATTTTGGAGTAGCATGTCCCGAATTCCAGCAGAAGTACAGTAAATGTAGGTATCAACAGATAAATGCAATTCTTAACTGAGAACCCTGAATTCCCTTTAACAAATCTCTACTCATCATGTCATTGTTTCCGGGGAGTCAAGCTTTCCTGTCCCAAGAGAACCTTCTTTTTGAATTGACTTTCATTTAAAATACCCCCAGTTTCAGAAAGAGAAGTTTAGCACATATGAGTCCTTATAGTTCACATCTGTGACTCGTTTCCATTTCTTAAAAAATCAATGATATTTGCTTTAATGCCACAATCTCCCCTCACCACAAGAGATGTGAGCTTCAGGCAGCTCAGCATCATCATTTGTAAAGCTCAGAGTTGGACTTTTACAGGAGAATCAAAAATGAGAGACTGACTTAACTGACTGCTGTCAGAGAAGCTCTTTGGAAGCTCTTCTGGAAGCTTCCAGGTTTGGCATTTCTATTTTTTGTGCCACTAATGTTAAGATAAACAGCAAGTTTGGGCAATTTGAGTAAACCTCTCATGTCATCTGCTAATCTTCAAGATCACATGGAATAAACACAAATTTGCCCTATCAATGCTTTAAAGTCTCTTTGGTATGAGGATTATGAAAATATGCTAAACTAAAACAAGTCTTATTTTTTTTTAAAGTGTACTTTACTTTAATCATGTTTGCAACCTGTTCTGTGCTCAAGAGATAGATAAGAATAATTTCTGAAGTTAAAAGCAACGAGAAGAGATTAACAGTGAAAGACAAAGGGACTCAGACTTCTTTTCTCTGATCTAGGAAAGGAAACATGGAAGTAAATGACTGATTTCTCACAGGCAATGGCATCAATTGCAACTTCAAGCTCATATACATTACCATCTCCCAACAATAACATATTATATAGTTCATCCAGATTGAAGGTAACACACATAAATAAAAAGAGACTCAAAAACTTCATATTCAACGCAAAATTTTGAAAGTGGGGACCGTCTGTGGCCCTTGTAGACACTCCCATTTGTATCTCCTTATAGCTGCACTTACATAAAATGAGCTTTCCTTATTGTGTTTCCTTCTATGAAATCTCAAAGGTTATTTTTATTATGAAATATTTAATGGAAACAAGGATAGAAAGTCATTGAAGAATCACAAATGTAACTTACCACTCACTGTGGCACATGAACATTTTGACATTCTGACATGAACATGAACAGATCTTTTTTTGTAAGGAAATACATGACAGAGGCAGTTGAGGCCCCTCAAGTATCTCAGTCAAATTCATGGTACTGTCCCCTCCCACCCACCAAAGCCAATCCACCATGGACAAGACAGCTGTGTTGCATAACTCACATTGGCCCCTGGAGCTGTTCTTGGCAGCATTCTCAATGCTGGGGTTGCACTTTATCGAAAGTTTTCCTCATTTTCATTTTTTGGGGGGCAGGGGTGGGCACACTGAGAAGCAGACTTCCCTGGTGGCCCAGTGATAAAGAATTCGCCTGCCAATTCAGGACACATGGGTTCAATCCTTGGATTGGGAAGATCCCCAGAGAAGGAAGGCAACCTGCTCCACTATTTTTGCCTGGGCAATCTCATGGACAAAGGATCCTGGTGGGTTACAGTCCATGGTTATTATTTTTTTTTAAATAGATCTTATAAAAATACCATCACCATGGATTCAAGATGATTGTAATAAGCAAAACTGGTTAAACGAATAAGCCAAACAGCTCTTTTGTGGACATGGGATGGGCCAAGGATTCTCAACTATAAGCTTGAAAACAATGCTAGCCCATGAAGCAACCATTTAGGTTAAAAAAAAAAAAAAGGATTCTGAACAGAATTGCAAGGATCATTAACTATAACAGAACAGTGCCATTCCCATAGGAAGTTCTTCTAAACACGATACACCATCTTGTCATCCAATATTCAGAGAACATTTGGAGATTTAAAATTGGATTTTTATTCTGGATATAAAAGTTCTCCAGTCACAGTTTAAAATAAAAAGCAGAAGTAGCAAAAGGTGGGGCATCAGCAAATTAAAATTGACACTTAAAAAAGTTAGTCAGTACCCTGTTTCTCTGAAAACTATTAGATGTTTTGAATATATTTTCAGCCTTCACTGTTCACCCTCACACAATTCCACCACTCACTCCACACTTCCTCTTCCTGCAAGAAATCTGGATACGACTTCAATGCAATTCTGGAGCACATGCCTCTCTCCCTTTAAAACTGAGACATCCTCAAGATTGGAAAAGGTAGTCACACTGAGGAGAAGACAGATCAGAGACACATAGTTCCTATTCCCAAAGCTAAAGCTACAAACAGAAAACAATGTTGAATCCACAATCCAAAATTTTGACTGGAGGATGTTGCTCGCTGTGTTCTTCTAACTCTTTTTTTTTTTGTTGCCCAGAAACCTAGCATTTCTACTGTTTAGAGAAACACTCCAGACCAAGGAAGGACCAGGTTTCCAACTTCCTTCTTGATCTTGCTTCCAAACTAGTGATTAAAGGAAGACAGCTGAGAGGAGTGAATGAAGGATCCACCAATGAAAACTTTAAGGCACCAATCATTCATTTACTCATTCAACAGGTGTTTATTGAGCTTCTATGGCCCCAAGCATATAACGGTGAACAAGATTTCTCACCTTCATGAAAGCTGTCTAGGGATGAAGACCAACATAAGTGAAACTCTTACACAAATGAATGTAAGTCTCCAAACCACAGCCACTATTGGGAAGGAAAAGTATAAGCTCCTATGGGAAATTGTAAAAGAAGCAGGTTTTTACTGGATTTTTAAGCTGAATTATAAATAAAAGAAAGATGAATAGGTATAGGGAATGAGTGGGGCTTCTCACTGGCCCAGGTAATAATGAGTGCCAAGGGCCTGTAACAGGAAGTCACAGAGGATGGCTACTGTATCAAGAAGATTCAGTAGAAAAGAGGCAGAAAGGAAGCTGAAAAATGAGCCAGGGCCTGATCACCAAGGGTCTTGTAGGATGCTGTAAGAGATTGTGGGTTTTGTCTGAAGAGGAATGTGAAGCTATTGGAAGGTTGTGAATAGGAGCATTCATGATCTAATTAAGTTTTCAGATCACTCTGACTGTCATGTTGAAATGTATCAAAGGGGGTCAAAGAAGAGAACTAGGAAGACCGGTGACAATATGATTTGATGCGCAGTTTTTAAGATCACTGACTTGAAGTGGAGAATGTGCTGGAGGGGAGCCAGAGTACACTCGAGAGATGAGTTCACTGGCAAGTGCAGCCACCCAGGTGAGAGATGCTGTTGGCCTGGGCCAAGAGGGAGACAGCACGCCTGGAGAGCCACCATGGTGACACACAAGCTGGCCCACTGCCACTCTCCCTCCGAGCGGGCCTGTGTGGGTCCTGAGAGCACTGCCTTCCAAGGTGTCTGCATGGACAGAGAGAAGCTCCTCTTCAGGAAGGTTCCTAAGAGACTGCAGTCTTCAGTTTCAGGGCCAAAAACTCTCTCGCCCCTGCTGAGCGATTGACTTATTTTAGCCCCAGGCACATGAGACAACCACCAGTTCTGGTGCCTTTGTTGTGTTGGTGGAGAAAACAAATTTCAAGCCCACATTCTCCACGCATACCACTTTTCCCTTCCCGCCTCTGTGACTAAACTCAGTCTATCTTTTAGTTTACTTTTCCTATTCTTATTTTGTTCTCTCAAGTTTTAAAATTTTATCTCATGGCTGTATGTAATTTTAAACACATGGCTATGTACCATTTAGCAAGATTCCATAAGAAATTATTCTTAACTATTTATTATTTAACATTTATTTTGCTATTTAAAATATAAAATGGAAGACTGCTTTTCTACTTACAACACTTTTGTCACTAAATGTGTGGGCTTTCCACCCTAAGGAATCCTCCAGTTCCCTGAAGACACCAAGTGGGTGTTCTACAACTTAATTCAGTCCTGACACTAACTATCTGGAGTTAGTGCAGACCCCACAAATTAAGGGCTCAGACCCACAATTCTGTCCCCCTTCAGACTCCAGTCTAAAGTAATAGAAGCCTAGGGTATCCCCACTTCTGTCATACATGGCCACAAATTAGAGTTTCCCTCAACTCTGAGTGTTTGACAATTTTGTATAATGGCTCACTGAACTTGGTGAAACACTTTACTTATATTTGCTGGATTATTATAAAGGATATTATAAGGGATACAAATGAACAACCAAATGAAGAGATACAGAGGATACGGTCCAGCGTGTAGATGTGTTCACCAACCCAGACACTCTCTGAACTCTGCAGTATAGGGATTTTTATGGTGGCATCATATTGTAAGCATGATTAATAATTCAGTCCCTCTTCCCACCCCAGAGGATAAAGGATAGGTCTAGAGGATAGTGGACTGAGGGTCTCAAAGTTCCAAGCTTCCAGTCATGCTTGGTCTTCCTGGTGACTAGTCTCCATCCTGAAGCCACCCGTGAGTCCCCAGCCATCAGTCATCTCACTAGTATATACAAAAGACACTGTGACCACTCCAGCAATTTCAAGAGTTTGAGAAGATTTGGGGTCAGGATCTAGGGACTAAAATTTTATAACAAACGATGGCCCTATCACTCGTAACAGACAAGAAATTATTAAGATTTAGGAGTTCTGTGCCAGCAACTGGAGATGACCAAATATATATTTCTTGTTAAATCATAGTATGATAGATATTCATTTCAGAAATACTGTAGAATGTAGAAAAGTTCAAGAAAAAATAAAAATGATCTGTAATCCCATCATGGAGAGATAACACTAGTTAACATTTATATGGGTATAATCTTCTAACCTTATTTCTATGCCTATGTATATACCTATCATCTGTCAATCTTTCCCACAGAAAAGAGAGAAAGTACATGTATGTGTGTGAGTGTGTGTGCAGACACGTTTGTGGTTATACGTATTTGTATAAGTCTCAAATCCATTTTGGAACAATGAGAGAAATGGATAAAAAGATAAAGAGATGATGACAGGGACTTCCCTGGCAGTCCGTGGTTAAGACTTCACCTTCCAAAACAGAGGGTACGGGTTCGATCCCTGGTCAGGGAGCTAAGATCCCACATGCCTTGGGGTCAAATAAACCAAAACATAAATCTTAAGCAACACTGTAAAAAATTCAATAAGTACTTTCCAAAAAAGAAATGGTCCACATTAAAAAAAAATCTTTTTTTAAAAAAGAGATGATAGTTAAATAGAGAGACACAGAGATAGACAGACATTTTCCCCTGAATTTTGAGTACTAGATGATTTAAATCCTAGGCTGCTTCTTTGACAATGTCAAAATTGGTTCATTTCAACTACTTCTATCAATAAATAATACGCCTGCTTGTTCAATCAGAAGCAATTATTTGGCTAAGTGATGACTGATGACTTAGAGGTTATGTTATTTCTGTCTTTCCATCTTGAGTCCTAACAGTTTCAGGTTGATGGAAGATTGACTATAGGTAAAAAGTAAACACTCTCATGGTGATTTTACAGGTTCCCAGATCATACAGCACATCATACTTTAAGTTGTTTATACAGCAAACTAGATTGCCAGTGTAAATGACAAATCTCTTAGCTTTCTTGTTTCTGGCAGCAATCTGTGAAAAAGCAGAAAACGGCTCCCAAGTTATATCAAGACTTGTTTTTTGTTTTTTTTTTTAGTTGTAAACTGACCTGAATTTTGTTCCCAGAGGAAGGCATAACCAAGAACTACAAGCATCTGTACTACCTGCCTTAGGTAGTACAGATGCTCCCTGACCAGGGATCGAACCCATACCCTCTGCTTTGGAAAGTGAAGTCTTAACCACGGACCGCCAGGGAAGTCCCTGTCATCATCTCTTTATCTTTTTATCCATTTCTCTCATTGTTCCAAAATGGATTTGAGACTTATACAAATACGTATAACCACAAATGTGCCTGCCTCTGTGACACCACCACCATCTAGAAAACAGCACTTAGAACTCACACAGTAAAAATCCATGATCAAACTGCTCTTGAACAGATATTCAACTCTGCCCAACTCCTTCTCTGATACCACTTGAATCCACCTACAAATAAAAATATCTAATAGCCAAGCTAGTCCATATGGTTGCAATGTGGCCACATGAGCATGACTTTTCCATAGAAATTTGTAACCACTATAGCTTCCCCACCCCAAAACCAGAAGAGCATACTGAAGAGTTTCCAACGTGTCTTAACTAGGAGGATGAAGGGCTCCCTTTCAGGGCTTTACCACGCCAATTCTTTCTGCCTCTCTTCTATCTTCTCTTTCTCTCTTCCTCTACTTATTTTAAAAACCTCAACTCTTTGAGGGTTTACTGTTGAGATGGATACAGTTTTTTTTTTTTTTAATTAAAGAATTCAGTTGAAAACTGTAATACAGAGAAATTTTTACACCCTAGACTTACTACCAAATCAGCTTCTAATTCCCTACCCCTGATTAGTCAGTATATGTTTAGGAAATTTAATTTTATTGGAATATAATTTAGCCAATTTGAAAACTTTTATTGGCATGTTACTTATCTCAGACACTATTCGAGGCACTAAGGACTCCAAAATAAGGAGGCATAGCCCATCCTTATCCACCTCCCAGTTTAGTAGATATCCCAATAAACCCTAATGGAGTGGAATATTCTAAATTTTTAAAAAATACTTTATTAAAAAAATTGAATGTGTCCTTAAATTTTAATACATAAACACATGGGTCTATATTCAACTATAAGTTCTTTCTGATTAGCCTAATATCTATTCCTCCTGACAATGAGTGACAAAACTTGATGGTATCTATATAATAGATACTTTTAAGAATGTCTGCCTAGCTCATCCGCTCCTTGTGAGAGAGAAAAAGAGAGCCCCAAAGTTAAGTTTAGTCTATAAAACATAACCCTCCTGATCACAGCTAAATGAACCAGGAATAAACACTGGGCTCAAGCTGGTTTCAGTCAGATTTGGTTCTTCCTCTCATAGTTGAAGTAGACAAGCTTGGGTTAGAACAACCCTCTCATTGAAAACATCTAGAAAAGTTAACTATTAAAGAAAAAATCTGTTTGAAGGCAGAAGAACACTATAAGGCATCAAGATTTGAAGAAATAGGATCCCAGAGAGAAAGAAGGCTCAGGGAGTTGAATCACATACTTACGTACTTTGAAAAAGTGAAAGCGTTAGTCACTTAGCCGTGTCCTACTTTTGCGACCCAATGGATTGTAGCCCACCAAGCACCTCTGTCCATGGAATTTTCTAGGCAAGAATACTGGAGCGAGTTGCCATTCTCTTCTTCAGGGGATCTTCCCAACCCAGGGATCAAAACTGGATCTCCCGCATTGTAGCAGATTCTTTACCATCTGAGCCTGTCCTTTAGGCATCTGCTAATGGAGATCCAACCAGTCCATTCTGTAGGAGATCAACCCTGGGTGTTCTTTGGAAGGAATGATGCTAAAGCTGAAGCACCAGTACTTTGGACACCTCATGTGAAGAGTTGACTCATTGGAAAAGACTCTGATGCTGGGAGAGATTGGGGGCAGGAGGAGAAGGGGACGACCCAGGATGAGATGGCTGGATGGCATCACGGACTCGATGGACGTGAGTCTGAGTGAGCTCCGGGAGATGGTGATGGACAGGGAGGCCTGGCGTGCTGCGATTCATGGGGTCGCAAAGAGTCAGACACGACTGAGCGACTAAACTGAACTGAACTGAATCCTAAACAAGAAAAGTAACGATATACCCATTTGAGTGCAGAGTTCCAAAGAACAGCAAGGAGAGATAGGAAAGCCTTCCTCAGTGAGCAATGCAAAGAAATAGAGGAAATCAATAGAATAGGAAAGACTACAGATTTTTTAAAGAAAATTAGTGCCTGGAGAATCCCAGGGACAGGGGAGCCTGGTGGGCTGCCATCTATAGGGTCGCACAGAGTAAGGCACGACTGAAGCGACTTAGCAGCAGCAGCAGCAGAGATACCAAGGGAACATTTCATGAAAGATGGGCACAATAAAGGACAGAAATGGTATGGACCAACAGAAGGAGAAGATATTAAGAAGAGGTGGCAAGAATACCCAGAAGAACTATACAAAAAACGATCTTCATGACCCAGATAACCACGATGGTGTGATCACTCACCTAGAGCCAGACATCCTGGAATGCAAAGTCAAGTGGGCCTTAGGAAGCATCATTATGAACAAAGCTAGTGGAGGTGATGAAATTCCAGTTGAGTTATTTCAAATCCTGAAAGATGATGCTGTGAAAGTGCTGCACTCAATAGACCAGCAAATTGGGAAAACTCAGCAGTGGCCACAAGGACTGGAAAAGGTCAGTTTTCATTCCAATCCCAAAGAAAGGTAATGCCAAAGAATGTTCAAACTGCTGCACAATTACACTCATCTCATGCCCTAGCAAAGTAATGCTCAAAATTCTCCAAGACAGACTTCAACAGTATGTGAACCATGAACTTTCAGATGTTCAAGCTAGATTTAGAAAAGACAGAATAACCAGAGATCAAATTGCCACCATCTATTGTGTCATCAAAAAAGCAAGAGAATACCAGAAAAACATCTACTTCAGCTTTATTGACTATGCCAAAGCCTTTGACTGTGTGGATCACAAGAAACTGTGGAAAATTCTTCAAGAGATGGGAATACCAGACCAGCTAACCTGCCTCGTGAGAAATCTGTATGCAGGTCAGGAAGCAACAGTTAGAACTGGACATGGTACAACAGACTGGTTCCAAATAGGAAAAGGAGTACGTCAAGGCTGTATATTGTCACCCTGCTTATTTAACTTATATGCAGAGTACATCATGAGAAATGCTGGGCTGGATGATGCACAAGCTGGAACCAAGATTGTCAGAAGAAATATCAATAACCACAGATCTGCAGATGACACCACCCTTATGGCAGAGAGAGAAGAATAACTAAAGAGCCTCTTGATGAAAGTGAAAAAGGAGAGTGAAAAAGCTGGCTTAAAACTCAACATTCAGAAAACTAAGATCATGGCATCCGGGCAAACAGATGGGGAAACAATGGAAACAGTGACAGACTTTTTTAGAGGTCCAAAATCACTGCAGATGGTGATTGCAGCCATTAAATTAAAAGACGCTTGCTCCTTGGAAGGAAACTTATGACCAACCTAGACAGCATATTAAAAAGCAGAGACGTTACTTTGCCAACAAAGGTCCATCTAGTCAAAGCTATTGTTTTTCCAGTAGTCATGTATGGATGTGAGAGTTGGACTGTGAAGAAAGCTGAGCGCTGAAGGATTGATGCTTTTGAACTATGGTGTTGGAGAAGACTCTTGAGAGTCCCCTGGACTGCAAGGAGATCCAACCAGCCAATACTAAAGGAAATCAGTCCTGAATATTCATTGGAAGGACTGATACTGAAGCTGAAATGCCAATACTTTGGCCACTTGATGTGAAGAACTGACTCACTGGAAAAGACCCTCATGCTGGGAAAGACTGAAGGCAGAAGGAGAAGGGGATAACAGAGGATGAGATGGTTGGATGGCATCACTGATTCAATGGACATGAGTTTGAGTAAACTCTGGGAGTTGGTGATGGACAGGGAAGCCTGGCGTGCTTCAGTCCCTGGGGTTGCAAAGAGTCAGACAAGACTGAGCGACTAAACTGAACTGAACTGAATCCTAAAGTGATGGTTGAAGGGCTGAGAAAACAAGCAGAATGTTCAGTAGCTTCACAGGACTGAAGGAAGAAAACTTGTAATTTAGGACCCATCAGAGAACAGTAGCCATGCTAAATATCTCAGGGTTTCAACTGGGACTCTTTGAGAGCATATACTCTACTGGTAAGAGGGAATTGGATATAGGTGGTTGTTGTTCAGTTGCTAAATCATATCCAACTCTTTGAGACCCCACGGACTGCAGCATGCTGGGCTCCCCTGTCTTTTACTATCCTCAGTTTGCTCACATTCATGTCCTTTGAATCAGTGGTGCTATCTCACCATCTTATCCTCTGCTGCCCACTTCTCCTTTTGCCTTCAGCCTTTCCGAGCCTCAGGGTCTTTTCCAGTGAAACGTAGGAAGGCCCTCACAATGACTGAACTTCACTTCTCAATCAACATAATCTCAGGCTGGGTCAAGGTGATCTGTCCTTATGTTGGCAGCCTCTAAGATGGCCCCCACTGAAACCTACTTCCTGGTCCTCACGCCCATGGGTAATCCTGTGAGTATGGGCTGGACTTAGTGATTGCATTCTAACAAACAGAACTAGCAAATGTGATGGGTTATCACTTCTGAGATTAGGTTACAGAGAGACTCTCCTTTTGCCCTGCACTGCCTCTCTGCTTCTCTTTCTTGCTCTGAGGACAGCCAGATATCATGTTGTAAACTGATCTATAGAGGAGGTCTATATGGCAAGGAACTAATAGCTCCAGCAAGCAGTCAGTGAAAACCTGAGGCCAGCCAACAGTCATAGTAGTTATTAGCTTGTCAGAAGCAGGTCCTCCCCCAGGGGAGCCTTCAGATGAGATCATATCTGTGCTGAGTTGTGTCCGACTCTGCAAACCTATGGACAGCAGCATGCCAGACTCCTCTGTCCATGGGATTCTTCAGGCAAGAATACTGGAGAAGGTTGTCATTCCCTCCTCCAGACAAGACCATGCTGCTGCTGCTGCTAAGTCACTTCAGTCATGTCCAACTCTGTGTCACCCTATAGATGGCAGCCCACCAGGCTCCCCCATCCCTGGGATTCTCCAGGCAAGAACACTGGAGTGGGTTGCCGTTTCCTTCTCCAATGCATGAAAATGAAAAGTGAAAGTGAAGTCGCTCAGTCTTGTCCGACCCTCAGTAACCCCATGGACTACAGCCTTCTAGGCTCCTCCATCCATGGGAGTTTCCAGGCAAGAGCACTGAAGTACTCTTCTCCGAGACAAGACCATAGCCCCTGCTAATAAGCTGAATTTCAAATATGTGAGAGACTTAGAGACAGAGGCACCCAACTAAGCCATACCTGGATTCCTGATACACAGAAATACCAAGATAATAAATGTTTTCATCTAAAGCCATTGAGTTTTGGAGTAATTTGCTACTTGGCAATAGCCTATATCTTAATGCCTTAAAGAGTAAAAAGCAATCATCTCTCAAGGACTATAAAATCATCCATTTTTAAGTTAGCTCTAAAATTTTTATACGTGTTGTCTGACAACAACAAAATATGAATAAAGATAAAAATGACCTCACTAATTAAGAGGGAAAAAATTAGCTTCAGATTCACCAGAAATTCAGATAATGGTATTATCTGAGAAGGACTTTAAAAGGACTGAAATGTTTATGAAAGTAGATGATAGGACAGAGAATTTAATCAGAGGACTGAAAAGTACTGTCTAAAAGAATCAAACAGAAATGATGAAACCAAAAATACAATAGCTTAAATTAAAAATACAGTGAACAGGTTTAACAGCAGACTAGACATAGCTAAAGGAAGAACTGGGACCTGGAAAATTGTTCACCAAAAGGAAAATAGAGAAAGAAAGAAAAACCAGATTGAAGAGCATAGTAAAAATTAAACCTGGATGACAGATGAATGGATAAAGAAGATGTATACACACACACACACACTGGGATACTACTCAGCCATAATAAATGAATGTAATGTCATTTGCAGCAACATGGATGAACCTAGAGATTATTATACGAAGTGAAGTAAGTCAGAAAGAGAAAAATAAATAAATATCATATGATATCACTTATATGTAGAATCTAAAATATGATACAAATGAACCTGTTTACAAAGTGGAAACAGACTCACAGACACAGAAATCAAACTTACATTTACTAATGGGGAATAAGGGTGGGAGAGGGACAATTAGTTTGGAATTAGGAGATACAAACTACTATGTATAAAGTAGATAAACAACCAGGTTCTACTATATTGCACAGGGAACTACTGAATACATTCAATATTCTATAATAAACCATAATGGAAAAAAAAAAAACCATAATGGAAAAGAATGTTTAAAAGGAATATATATATATATATACATGCATGAATCACTTTGGTATACATCAGAAACTAATACAACATTGTAAATCAACCATATTTCAATGAAAAGTAATAAAATAAAAGTTTTTATTAAAGATGGAAAATGCAAAAAGTTCTATGTGCAGGAATTTTATAGGTCAAATTATAATACTATTGAAAGACAAAAAGAACATATATAAAAAAGAAACTCTAGCAGTAAAAAGTAGGAAACACCTGAATGTCATTAAGAGGAAAATGAAAAAAAAGTGGTATCTTCATTAAATGAAATATTGCATAGAAGTTAAACAGAGTAAACCAGACATATGTATCAATAAGGATAAATCTGGAAACCTTAATGTTTAGTGATTAAAAAGTTACCAAAAGATAGTACAGTGTCAACACTGATCAGTCAGGTATGACTCTTTGCAACCCCATGGACTTGCAGTACACCAGGCTTCCGTGTCTTTCACCATCTCCCAGAGTTTGCTCAAACTCATGTCCACTGAATCAGTCAGTGATGCCATCCAACCATGGTGATCCTCTGTCATCCCCTTCTCCCCCTGCCTGCAATCATTCCTAGCATCAGGTCTTTTCCAATGAGTCAGCTCTTCACATCCAGAACTTGTTATTATACATAACCATTCAATCAGAAGCAGAATTACTCCAATCTCGGCCTCTTTGAAAGCCCTGGGAGGGGCTCTGGCAATGTGTTCACATGGTCACTTGGTGGTTTAGTCACTAAGTCATGTCTGACTCTTTGCAACCCCATGGAGTGTAGCTCACCAGGCTCCTCTGTCCATGGGATTTTTCAGGCAACAATACTGGAGTACGTTGTCATTTCCTTCTCCAGGGGATCTTCCCCTTGCAGGGACTGAACCTGGGTCTCCTGCATTGCAGGCGAAAAATGTGTAAAAATAAAATATTTTAACAATGCTTGGTTAAGACAATTGTCTTTTTCTATGCCAACTTCATCATCTATCTCCCTTTCCTTCATATGAGGTAGCATTGGAATGACCATGAGTGCATTTGGAAATCTGATTTAGGAGAAGTTGGGGGACACATTTAGGTTAGGTTTTGTGAGGCTTGTTCATGGGCTTCACTGCATTCAATGCAGAAAGTGCTCCCAGAGATACTCCTGTTGCTCACCATGTGGACCCTCAAGTGGCATCATGACTCAATGGTACATATCCAAGGTCAGATCAAGACGTAAACAAACCCTACAGCACCAGGCCCAAGAGGTATGGTGAAAGTCGAAAAAAAAAAAAAAAAAGCCAAAATTTAGAATCTGTGGAAGCAGAAGCTGGTCTGTGGAAAATTCTTCCAGCCAGATACATAAAACTGAAAACTGGATACTTGGTTTTCATCAATGTCTAATCAAAACAAAGTTCCCTCTTGTCAGAAATAAACTCACAACTGAGCCTATACAATTATAAACACATTGTTTTGTTTTCTTTGGGAGAAAATCTTACAGAAGAGAATTTATCCAGATTCTAGTGTTTTGAAGGCAAACACATGTATCAGTAGAACCAAAGTGAGTATTTGTGTCTGCAAAATTTCATGCTGTATAAATTTCAGTTATCAAGAAAAAAATTGATTAACCATGCTCAAGGAAAAAACTGTCTTGTATTCAGATTACTATTTTGGTAATAGAATTTCTCTAAAAGTTCATAAAAAAGTATTTATTTAGAAAAAGCTAATTTAGAAAATTAGACAATGTTATTAAATCATTTCATATGAAATAAAAAGTATGCAGCCAAAAAATTACAGAAAAAGTGTAACAGATGTATGTCAAATAGTTAATTGCAAAAATATAACTTTTCTAGATTTTGTGATATCCATGTTTATTTGTAGTTTGCTATAATTTCTTTTCCCATTATAAGTAAATATTCATTTTTTTAAAGCTACTAAAATTTTATAGGTTTCTGGTGTGGAAAATTAGAGTCTGCCACTGACCACTGTATATTATTTATTTATGATTTATTAACATATACAGTAAAAGCTAAAAATGTGTGGAAAGAATATGAAGTAACTTTGGGATCTTGTTTACCAAAGGCATAGAAAGAGGGGCCAGGGTGATGGAGATGCTGATTTCTCTGTATTTACAGCATTTTAAATATTCAGTAACTGGAATCATTAAAGCCTGGTATAAATAAAGTGAAAGTGAAGTCGTTCAGTCGTGTCCGACTCTTTGCGACCCCGTGGACTGTAGCCCATCAGGTTCCTCCGTCCATGGGATTCTCCAATACTGGAGTGGGTTGCCATTTCCTTCTCCAGGGGAATCTTCCCGACCCAGGGATAGAACCCAGGTCCTCCGCATTGCGGGCAGACGCTTTAACCACTGAGCAACCAGGGAAACCCAGTATAAGTAAGCATCCAGTTAAATATGAGAAATGGTTTCACTGATGGAATCATCTTTTAAGAAATCAGGTGGGATAAGATGAGCCTCATTCTGTAAAACTGGATATCTTATCTCTATTTTTATTAAATAGATGCAGTGAAATTAAGTGAGATCACAGGTAAAAGGACTTCTGCACATTATAAAATAATACTGTCAAAAGTTATACAGTTTGCAAAATGACAATCTATACACAAGTATTTATAGTAAGATGTCAATAATATTACCTGACATTTATTGAGTGCTCATTTTATGATATGTACTCTCCTATGTGTCTGACATGCCTTTATCTCATTTAATATTCCCAGTAAGTCCATGAGGGAAGTACTATTATTATTCACATTTTATTTATCAGATCAGATAGGTAGCTTTTTGATGGAACTAGGAAATATTAATTATGTTTAACACCCATAAAATATTTAAGTCAATTGTCACATTTCACTCAAAAAACATCAATCTAGGTATATGATGTTATGCAAAGGGTGGTGGGGGTGATCAGCAGGAATAATGCAAATAATCACTGAGTTACTTTTCATTCTCTCAGTAGTTACTGTATCATATATACTCAGTACACATCATGACACCTCTCAGTTTAAATTCTAGGTAATATGAAGTAATGCACATAGGCTTCTGGCTTCTCACTTAAATTTTTAATCCATATTCCACACTATTTCTTCTAAAATCAAAATCCAGTAAGTTCAGAATGTTCTATCAAATTCAGAAGGTCCATGTTGGTGTTTATCTGTGGACTCTCTTATTTACTTAAAGCATTCTGAAATGCCACAACTTGTATCAGAATACTACAGTGTTATGAACCCCAAATTTCCATTAAGTATCATGCATCCAATGACTACATTTGCATAAAGCAGGGAGTATGTGCTGCAAACGGGGGCTGAGAGAGAAAAAATTCCCTGCCCCCACAGAAACAGCCAATCAAATAATAAGGAGTAAAGAGAAACTCAGAGAACTCTAAAATTTAAGGGGGTAGGGAAAAACTGGAAAGAAAAAAAATCACCAGGCCAGATTCTTGGTAGACCTCACCCTGTCTCACTCCTAAACTGATTCAGAGTCCAGTAGCTTTATTCCCAATGCCGAGTCAGGAGCAGGAGCTTTGACATCTCCTATCGTGATCAACAGTGGAGGCGTGAAGGGGATCTTTGGTGAAGCCAATGGGGAAAAAGAGTTGGCCGGACAGTTTCCTGCTGGAACGTGTTGGGAGCGTGTGGTGTTTCAGCCACAGGCTCCCGATGATGGAACTTTCGTTGCTGAACATGAAGATCATTTCAGCACCCTACAATTATGTGCCTAATTAAAATTAAGAAATTAGAACACAGTTAAAAGGAATAATATTTTGCTCACAGCTAATTTCATTAAAGTATTAATGAACAGGACTCTTTTTATGGCCAGAGGGCAACCACTTTCCACAGAGTACTTCCATGCCAGCTAATTTATTCATGCATGAAAAACAATCCAATGAGAAATGAGGGAGCTCAGAACTGCTGGTCCTAATTAAAATATTTAAAACACCAAGTCTCTTTTCTTCCATCTAGCCAAATACCTAAGCTTGAGCCAGCATGGTGCCAATTAACATGGAAAAGGCAAACACAAACACCCATGGTTTCTGATTAAAGAGTACATTATGGTACCGTGCAATACATTGTTCAGCACATATATGTAAATGTTTAATTAACCCATGTCTAAATCTCAGCAACATTCAAAAATCGATAATTTAATCCCTAAACCAGTGTCGATCTGTGGAGGGGAGACACTGACTTATATATTACAGTGTTTTATTCTAACCTAATTTGAGGCAGTCATGTGCTCACCCTGCTCAAGTGTTTCTTAAGGCAAAGAGCAGGGAGGAGATTCTTAGCTTGGCAGATTTCTCTTCCTAGAGCAGCAAGACTGTTTGTGTGAAATTGTTATTCGCCGAAGACTTGTGAAAGAAACTAGGTTAGCCTTAGGTGATAGGAAATTTTTCATTAATAATGTAAAGGGAAGTCTGGACCTAAACCCATTCGTCAGCCTGGACAGCAACTACAATACACACACACACGCACACTCCCACACACACCCTCTCCTCTTTGTTAACTAAAGACCTGTCTGTCAGAACAAACTCCAGAGACATCACTGCCTTGGAAGCATGTTAGAGAGAAACATTTGAAATGGAGATCAAGATTTGAAAACCTTACTAGTATTAACTTGAACTTTATCAATATGTTAGAACCAATTCTAGAAGGGGAATTAACATTTCATAGCTGAAATAGTTTTAAGCCCTTTCACTCTAGTTATCTCTATCTAGTTAACCATCCCTTGAGGCAGGCTGAGCAAAGGCAACCAGAGATGAGAGCAATAAGTGACTTGGTGAAGATCAGGATCAGCATACGTTAGAGCCAGAACTTGAACCCATGTCCTTCAACTCCAAAATCACTCTACAATGTAGCAAATTTGCAGAACTATTAAGAACTAATAATTTTTCTTTACATAAGCGATATAATCTTAAGAAACCTAATCACCAACCTTTTAGCCATTAAAAATCATCTGTAGTTTGCTTTTGAGCACTTCTTGGAAGGGGTTTGGTGGGGGGGTGGCGATTAGGATATATTACACAACTTTTACTCCTAGGGTTTCTCATTGTTTTTCCAACAAGAGAAATCATGGGATTTTAGACAAAGATCTGAGAGGTCATCTTGCCACAGGGTTTCAAACTGCAGCAGCAGAATCCTTTTTCAAACATAATCTTTAACCTAACAGCAGTATACTGACACCAGTAAAAGCAGAGCCCCCTAATGGAGAAGGTGAATCTTACTGTCCGAGATGGAAGCTGAGGCACCACCCCGGAACTCATCTTCTAAAGAATCCTGCAGGAAACGGGGTCCAGAGAGCTGAGGACACAAGCAACGTAACAGACCTAGAATTTGCTGAGAGTAATCTTGACCACTTGCCCGGTTCTTTTTACCATGGTCCCTAATGGAATCAACAGAGACCATAGCGCAGGTGAAATGACAAGAGCCAAAAAGAGGTGAGAAGTTTCATGCAAGATTGCCAATGACAATCAAAGAATGTGTGGCCATGAGGGAGGCTGGTGCACAAAACAAGAGGTGAGACTGGAGGCAAGAGGCTCACAAGAGAAGCATGTCTCTTATACCCACAACTGCAGACTCTTCATTTCACTTCCCTAGGCCCCAGATTCCTCAGCTGAGAATGGGGTTAATATCTCACAGAACTTTTTTAAGAATAAAAAAATGAATGAACATGCCATTACAAAAGCACGTCATATTGCATTGTAATTGCTCTCCTGTCTATTTCTGCCACTAGACTACATTTTTTCCAAGATAATTTTTTTTACTATCTCTTTATTCTCAGTGCCTATCTGGAACAGGTAATTCATTAGCATTGGGCGATATTGTTGAATCCTTAATGCTAGTATTGATCCCTAACATATGCTAAGCATTTACTGTGGTTAACACAGACACTAAATATCTGATTTTACTTATTTGTTTCTCATAACAATCCATAGACTGATATTGTTATTGTCTTCATAGCACAACTAAAATCCTGAGACACAGAGAAGCAACTTGCTTGCCCAAGTTTCCAGACCACTAAGCTGTGGAGACGAGATGCATATTGTGATGGTTCAACCGCAGAGTCCAAACCCTTATTCACTATGTTCTTCAAGAGCAGCCAAAATGGGATAACAGAGATATTTATCAGCTAGAGAACAAAACAAGTTTAATAGATGGAAAGCCATGTGAAGCAAAGCATACATTCACTGAGAAACAGGAGATGCAAATTCAAAAAGAGTTTTGTTTTCCATGACTGTGGTCATAAGCAGAAGTTAGGGATGTTTAGCGTACATCTCTGATCTCTAAGGATGATACTGTGGAGTCCAAGTTTCCATCACACCACTCTCAGAAGGATCACTGATCTGATTCAGCAAGCCTAAAAGAGAAAGACTCAAATAGGCAACAGCCAAAGGAAGAGAGGAATCACAGGAGTGGGGAGGAAAGAGGGACCATGAGAACAGCGTTCATGATGCACCAGGAATTAATTATGCCTGTGATCATCAGCCTCACTATCCTCATACCCACATACACAAAAACCCACGCTAAACAGTGAAGTTGATGTGTCTGGTTATAAAGGAGACTGATGAGAATCAGCAGAAACTGCCATCAGCCCTCTGTCATATTGAATCACTCTTTTAAAATATAAGCAGACTCAGCAAGGCTTTATAGAAACTCTAAGTGATATAGCCATACTTGATCATGAAGGAAAGCTGTGTACACCTGGGTTACATCCCAGATATTTTCAGGGGCTTTTTAGAGACATGTTTTATTCTTTAAAAAAAATTACTTATTTTTAATTGAAGGATAATTGCTTTACAATATTGTGTTGGTTTCTGACATATATCAACGTGGATCGGCTATAGGTAAACATATGTCCACTTCCTCTTTAACCTCCCTCCCACCTCCCACCCCATCCCACTGCTCTAGGCTATCACAAAGCCCTGGTTTGAGTTCCCTTCTCAGGGACTTTTTATTGGGAAGTCATGATTCATATTACAGTCAGAAATGGAATAAGGTGCTGGATGGACCACTATGCAATACTCTTCATTAGATTTCACATTTAATTGGTAATTAGCAATTACACTGATATATACAAAATCTTTCTTTGAAGGTAAGATGGGTTACATGTTCCTGGGTCTCTAATATGCAGATGGCATTGATTAGGCCCTTGGTGGTTATAGCATTTCAATTATTAAGATGATTTCAAGGAAAGAGCTAATACCTCATCACTTTATCTCCCAAAACTTTCCTGTATCTTATGAAATTTCTCAGTTACTTAGAATCTGAATTAAACAAAATGCATTTTCTTATATTCTAGCAACATACAAGTATTTCAAACATTTGACACGTCCTCCAAAACAGTCAGTACGAGAAAACTGGATTTTTCAAAAGGTTTGTTTGTTTTAAATTCTCTCTCCATAAGCAAGTTTGGTTTTTGAAATTTTCACGCTCAAGCGATAAAATAAAATAAAAGCAACAAAGCAGATCTCCAAGACAGGGCTTGCATTTTTATGCATCTTTAGCCAGACAAACATTCGTCCTCCCCAGAAGCGGGACAGCTATTCTGAAGAATGTAAACTTGCTGTTTTCTCAATATGCAGATAGGCTGTTGCCACAGATCCCTATAGTAATGAACAACTTTTCAATATTTAATAAGCTAGCCTGGCATTTCTGTCCCCAGGCAGAGAGCGCAGACGTTTGGTATCCAGCTACTAACTGACCATTAAAATACAGAATCTCTCTTTAAAATGTGCTTCACAAACAGGCTGCATCACCTGCAGTGGGCGGCGAGTGCTGTCCTCGGCCAGGAGGTGGCCTGTTCTCCCGCCTGAAGGGGGCTGGCGAGAAGCAAGCAGGGCTACGCTTCTCAATACGCTAACAGGGGCTATAACACAACACTGTTTAGAAACAGCTTTTTAAAAGGAAGGAAAAGTCCATCAACAGCCCTTTTCTTTGCAGTGTTGTAAGCACCACCAACAGTCAAGCAAGTGGTAATTAGGAAATCAGCCTTGGGGTTTTGTTTTTTCTTTTTTTTAAGTGAGAAAAAATGAAATTATTCTTTCCATTCTTTGAATCTGTTGCTTCCATTTTTTTTTTTTTTCATGTTTGCTTGTACACAGGAATATTTTAGGCTGTCTCTGGTGTGCTGTGTGAGTGTGAATGTATTACAACAATACTGCTCACTAATTGGACAGAGGAACCATTATTTAGTACAATATTTGAGCATTTTAACAGTGGCTTTTCCCCCCTTTAATCCAAGGAGTAAAAACTAATGTGAATGTGATTATATGGAAATTCAGAAAATCATTAATACAATTGGATCATTTTCTGAATAACGGAAAGCTAATATAATGAGTTCTCCTTGCTCTTACTGAGCATTAAGAGAAGTTGTTGGGTTGTAACTGTAATTCCATGTTAACACAAGTATTCCCAGGATCACATCAAGCACACCGATGTGAAAATTCTTGCTTTGGCCCACTACAAAAACTATTGTTACCATCTCTTTATAAGACATGATTGCTTCTTATTCTCTTTCAACATCAGTAGAAATTGTGTTTTTCAGTACTGATTTTTACGAGGAAACAAGGTAATTTTTTTCTTAATCGTTTCAGAATAGCTGCACACAGAATGACGAGAGGAATAGTGAAGATGCAGGTGATGGGTGACTGACTTCCTAGCAGAGGATCAGCTCTAATCACCATTTTCCATCAGTACAACCCCAACCCATGTCTCTAAAATGACAGCGCTATGGTCTGTGGGCCACTTTCCAGGAATATTAATTCTAAAACTATTATGGTCATTTACTGCCACGCATGAAAGGCAGCAAACCTGTTCTGTGTTACATCAGGAAATAAAACGAGGACCAGGAGATAAAACTACAATGAAGCAAGTTCAGGACCCTCATGAGAACTTCCAAGCAGAATTGTACAGTCAGTAAAAAGGAATGCCATTCGGCCATTTGTAGAGATATGGATGGACCTAGAGACTGTCATACAGAGTGAGGTAGGTCAGAAAGAGAAAACAAACATTGCATATTAATGCATACATGTGCAGTCTAGAAAATGGTATCTGCTACTGCTAAGTCGCTTCAGTCGTGTCCGACTCTGTGCGATCCCACAGACAGAGGCCCACCAGGCTCCCCCGTCCCCGGGATTCTCCAGGCAAGAACACTGGAGTGGGTTGCCATTTCCTTCTCCAATGGTAGAGATGATCTTATTTGATAAGGTCATCAAATAAGATCTTCTTTGATATGGCAAGAAATAGAGACAGAGGTACAAAACAAATGTATGGACATCAAGGGGGGAAAGGGGAGATTGGGAATGACATAAATACTATTGCTAATATGTATAAAATAGATAACTTAATGAGAGCCTACTGTATAGCTCACGGAATCTTACTCAGTGCTCTACGGTAACCTAAATGGGAAGGAAAAAAAAAACTGGGGATATATGTACACATATAGCTGATTCACTCTGCTGTACTGCAGAAACTAATACAACCTTGTAAAACAACTATACTTCAACAAAAATTAATTTTAAAAAGAATTGTGCAGTCATGGAATGAACAAGGTAACTTACAAAGTAGGGATCCTCAAAGAAAGGGTGAATGAGCGTCTATCATGGACACTACTAGCAATGTTTTAAGAAAAAACATCAGTATATTTTTTAAAACCTCATGTGATCACCAGTCTATGTTCGATGCAGGATATAGGATGCTTGGAGCTGGTGCACGGGGATGATCCAGAGAGATGATATGGGGTGGGAGGTGGGAGGGGGGTTCATGTTTGGGAACTCATGTACACCCATGGTGGATTCATGTCAATGTATGGCAAAACCAATACAGTATTGTAAAGTAAAATAAAGTAAAAAAAAAAAAAAAAGAAAACCTCATGTGAAATCCCAAAATATAATAAAAGTGAAACAGCTCTGCTCTGGTTGAAGTAGAAGACATAGAACTCCATTCAGTTTTAACCCCCAAAGCTCTTCAGGCAACTCTACAAGGCTCCAAGGAACACAGTTTTAAAAACACTGCTATAAAAAAATAATTCCTCAACAATGTAGAAGATCATACTAACCCAGCAATTTTCAAATTTTCTATACTGGGAAACACAGGGCAATGATAATTAACATATAGAACTTGAACCCATGTGCACACCCAGATTTAAACATTCCCCCCCAAAACATCATGAGGAAGTAAAGCAACACAAAGTTCGCAGGCAAGTGTGAAGAGTTCAAGCAGTTCTCAGACAGCTGGTTTTAACCTGGCCCACCTCACCCACTCAAGAAATCTCACAGAAGACAAGAGAGTTAGAAATATTACTGAGGTAGCCTTGTTCTACTCTAATTTGCCAAAGTAATACATTAAGAAATATTCACAACCTTGAGTACCTTACCAATAGTGATCAATTCTTTGGGTCACACCTCACCACTGACCACAGCACACCTGGGATAACCATGGGCTTAAGACCTTCGATGACAAATGAATGGACACCCATAGCCAGACCAAAGCCCCAGAGCTGATTCTACATGCTAGTTAACACTGGAAAAAATGGTGAACATTTGGGACCTCCTTGCTGGTCCAGTGGTTGAGAATCTGTCTGCCAATCCAGGGGACACTAGTTTGATCCCTGGTCCAGGAGGATCCCAACTGCTGTAGGCAACTAAGCCCTCATACCATGACTACTGAGCCCTCGTGCTCTAGAGCCCATGTTCCACAACAAGAGAAGCCACCACAATGAGAAGCTTTAGGACCATAACTAGAGAGTAGCCCCCACTCGCTGCAACTAGAGAAAGCCTGGGCACAGCAACAAAGATCCAGTGCAACCAAAAAATAAATAATTTTTCTTAAAAAGGTGAACATTTTTATGAAATACTGCAACCACTTTAAAGTCTCCAAATGTTGAGGATTTGATGTATAAAATCCTCAGTTTCTCTCTATGAAGTCAGAGGGTGGGGCATTATACAAAAATCAGCCTGAGGAAATTTTACTGCTCCTGCTCCTTTGAAATTCTTGCAAAACACTCAAAGTTTAGATCTATCTACATGGTATAATTTAAAACAATGGTGTATCTTTTTGAGCGAAGAACTTTTTTGAGTCTTTATGAGGCACCAGGTGTGGTTCTGAATTTTTCACATACATTAACTCTCTGAGGTTTCACAAGAATCCCATAGATGGCTAGTGTTGTTACCCCCTTTTTATAGATGTGGAAACTGAGGCTTAGAGGAGGCATCTAAAGTAGCTCAGCAGACACAATAGTTAAGTTGCAGAGATAGGATTTGAACCCAAGCCAATCTGACCCCAAAGCTCACAAGCTTAACTTCTACACTATACAAGAAGCCTGAAAATTTCTACTGTCCATGAGGAGACTGAAGCAGGAGCTCACCAAAGAGCTAATTCTCAAATTGTTACGTGAGCTCCTTATCTCTCATCTATGCTGTTACTGAGCAACAAAAGAAAAAGAAATAAATAGCAGAGGTGACACAGTATTGTAATCATCTTTCAACTAAAAATAAATTAAAAAAAAAAAAAGAACAGAGGTGAGGAATTGGAACAAGGGTGTGGCTAAGCTACTTTTCCTGCAAAGGGCAAAAAATAAAAATAAAAAACCAAGAATTCAGATTAACTCACCTAAAGGTCAAAAGAGAATTTTTTTCCTTTTGCAGCAAGTTAGTTGCCACTCCTGGGCAGCTAACGTAGGACTCCAGGGGGCGCTGACTCTCTGCTAGACTCAATGCAGGACTGAGAAGCCTTTTGGGAACTAGCCCTGAGCAGGCCACAGGAGACCTGTGGCTCTGCCCTGTGACCACCACAGCAGTAACACTATTGACAAATACCTAGAGAGTTCATTAGAATTGCAAAGCCTCCTAGCCATCACAGAATTGGATCCTCAAAACCAACCTTGTTTACAAATAAAGAAATTGAGAAACAGTACGGTAAGTCTCTTACATACAAACTTTCAAGTTGGTAACTTTCCAAGGCGCAAACAGGCATCTGCATGTCCACTAATGCCACGCATGAGTGAAACTGCAGCTTACCCTCGTCTCCTGTTGCTGATGATCCTTCAGCCCCACCATTTTCCACCTCCTCTCCCTCCTCCAGTCAGTAACTCTTGTCTGTTCACTCAATGCCAGATTTTATACTATACACTACTGTACTTTTCAAAGTATGTAAAATACAAGATTAAAAATCTTCTATTTTTGTTTGCTTTTTATGTATTATTTTTGTGTAAAAGTATTATAAAACTTATTACTGTGTATCCAGTTGTGTTAGTTCGGTACCTAGGCTAACTCTATTGGACTAAGAAATCGGACTTGCAAACATGCTCTCTGAATGGAACTCATTTGTATGCAGGGGACTTAATGTACCTGAACTTTGCAGAGGTGAGGCACAGATCTCCTGATGTCAGAGTACCTCCTTCTTATCACATCCCTTGGTACAGACATTACTCACTTGCTAGACAAGTAGTAGAACCTCGGTATAGGTGGGCAGCCTGTGACCTGGGTTCACAGCCTGGCTCCACCATTGTTCAGTTGTTAGATAACCCTTGGCAGGTTACTTAACCTCTCTAACCCTGTTTTCCAAGCTGTAAAATGGGAATCATAATAGTACATGTCTCATAGAGTTTTTGTTAATTGTTAATTAATTGAAATTAAATGACAATGTATATCAAGAGTAAAGCAAAATGGGGCTATATGGGAAAATAACTAAAAACATAGTGGATATAAATATTTGATTGATTCACTTTGCTACACATCTGAAGTGCTAACATAACATTGTAAATCAACTATACTCCAATAAGAATTTTTTTAAAAGATAGTGAACATATATCCATTGCCCCCAAAGATGTCCTCCTGATTTGATGTAGTCACTCTCTCTTAGATGTCTCCCTCTTCCAAGCAAATACCATTCTGATTCATGTCACTGTAATTGAGCTTGTATATCCTAGAGCTTTAAATAGAATCATATAGCTTGTACTCTTTTGTCTGGCTTCTTTCACTCAACATAATCATTCTGAGAGTCATATATGTTGTTGCTTATATAGAAAGTTCATTTCTTTTTATTGCTGAATAGTATGCCATTACATGGGTATATCACTATTTGCTGATGGCTTATTGATGGCCATTTGCATTGTTTCCAGTTTTTGGCCGCAATAAACAAAACTGCTATGAACATCTGTGTATATACCTTTGTGTGTGTGTTAGTCACTTAGTTGTGTTCAACTTTTTGCAACCCCAAGGACTGTAGCCCACCAGGCTCCTCTGTCCAGGGAATTCTCCAGGCAAGAATACTGGAATGGGTAGCCATTTCCTTCTCCAAGGGATATTCCTGACCCAGGGATTGATCTTGGGTCTCCTGCACTGCAGGCAAATTCCTTACCATCTGAGCTATAGGGAAGTCCCTATACCTTGGTATGGATATATATATATTTCCTTCCCTCTTGGCTGGAAACAACTTTGAGTGGAGTGGCTGAATCGCATGGTAAGTGTATGTTTAACTTTATCAGCATGAGAGTTCCAGTTCCTCCACTGTTCTATCAACACTTATGATGGTCAGTCTTTAAGCCATTCTAATGGATGTCTCATTGTGATTCTAATTAGCATTCCTCTAATGCCTATAGATATAGAGCTTCTCTTCATGTGTTTATTTGCCATCTATATATCTTCTCTTGTAAAGAGTCTGTTGAAATGTCTTGCTTGAAACCAATACAGTATTGTAAAGTAAAATAAAGTAAAAATAAAAATTTAATAAAAAAAAGAAATTTAAAAAAAACCTGCCAATCAAATTGAAAAAAATAAAAAATAAAAAAAATGGGGTTGTTTTCTTACCATTGATTTTTGAAAGTTCTTTATTTATTCTGGATAGAAGTCCTTCATCAAATATATCTTTACAAATTAAAGAGTAAAGCAGAATGGCTAGTAATAGTAAGCATTCATCAAATGTTAGTGTTTATTACTAATTATTCACTCATTTAAGAAACCTGAATCATATATTGCTATTATCCTCCAGGCCTGTGTGCTTGGGCCTGATGATATGTGACAAACCCTGCCCAAACGTTACTTACAGTCCTTGAGAGACCAACACGAGGAGAGGTTTACAAAGCAAGGGAGGGGGGAATAAAATGATACCGGCAAGTTATAATATCATACAGGTACATAAAATGTCATTTTATCTAGAGCAGCCAGCCAACATGCTCTAAGAGAGTTTATGAAGCAATATCTTTAATTCTAAGAACAATGCTACAAATTGAAACACAGTTTCAAATTAAATATCGATGTCACAATACTTTATAAAAACAAACAAGCTTCTAAGATTTAGACTTGAAGACTCTTAGTTCAAACCCCAATTCTATAACCTACTAACCTTATGACTTTAAGAAAATCATTTAACTTCTCTGACTGCAATCAACTCATCTCTAAAACTGAGATAGGAACGTCCTTGGTGGTTCAGTGGTTGAGAATCCGCCTTCCAATGGAGGGTACATAAGTTTGGTCTGGGAAAATTCCACTTGCCTCAAAGCAACTGAGCCCACACACCAGAACTACTGAGCCTGCCCTCTAGAGCCCACAAGCAGAAACCACTGAGCCCACATGCTGCAACTACTGAAACTCAAGCACCTAGAGCCCATGTTCCACAACAAGGGAAGCCATGGCAACGAGAAGCGCGCATGCCGCAACTAGAGTAGCCCCTATGCATTGCAACTAGAGAGAGCTTGCATGCAGCAATGAAGATATAGCACAGCCATAAATTTAAAAAAATAAATATATAAAATGGAGATAAAATAATAATACACTTCACATGTTTGTTAGGCAGAAGGAATGATGTACATGAAAGTGCTTTGTAAATTTTCAAATGTGATTATAATTATTACTAATTACGGGGCAGGGGGACAGGAGGATAAAGAAGTAGAGATACAGGAGGACAGAAGGACAAACACTTGAGCATTTGCTGAGGGCCCTGGGCAGCCACAACCAGCAGGGGTCCCGCCATGCTCCCATGGTCTCAGGTGTGCAAAAGGATGATGTCTCTCATTAAAAACAGCAGACAGGGATTTACTCCAAAATTTAAATGTGCACAACCAGTTCCCTTCCATGTAGTCAGCTTTCTTCTTACTCACAGCCTGTATAGACTCTTCTGAGATTCAGGCATCTTTACTTCAGGAAACCACATTGCCCCTCTGTGAATGTGTGCAACTGGAGGCCACATCGTGCCTCCATCCTGGGAGACTTTTTGCCCCCTGGAGCTCACTCCCTATCACAGAAAATGCCACTACCGGACACAGGCACATGGGTGGGCAGCTCATCCCAAGCTATCTGAGGAAATGTTTCTGTTCACCATGATCCCTCTGGAGGCTCTGCCAAGCAGTACTGATTAGAGCCCCAAGAGGGGTGCTCTGAGGTTGCTAAATGGACAAAGACGGTGAACCTAGGAAAGAATTGGCATCATAAAAGAGCCTAGGGACTGAGAGAACAATGAACAGAGCAAGACAGCAGGGTGGAAAGGAAAGGTCATATGTGCCAGACTGGGACTTTAGACTTTCTTACAGAGAGGGTATAAAGGTAATTCAGTCAACTCAATGGAAATCAGTGGTAAAAGCTGTTTCTAAAATTTTATGAGGCTATGAATTCAGGTTTTTTTTTTTTTCAAAGAAGCAAAACATTCTCTTAAGCAATGTACAGAAGTAGGAAGCTGAGGCTAACAGTAGTAAAGAGTACAGGCTTTAGGGACTTCCCTGGTGGTCCAGTGGCTAAGACTTGGAGCTCCCAATGCAGGGGGCTTGGGTTGGATCCCTGCTTAGGGAACTAGATCCCACATGGCACAACTAAAACCTGATGCAGCCAAATAAATATTTAAAAGAAATAAAAGAGTACAGACTTTGTAATCAAACAAAATTCCAGTGCTTTCATTTACTCACTATGTGGACTTGGGAAATTATTCATTGCTCACAGCCTCAGTTTATTCACCTGCAAAAATGGCTAGTATTTACCAGGGTTTGATCAAACTAAAATGAACTACTTAATTATGTAAAGCACTTACCAAAGTTCCTGGCACATAGTGAGTTGGTATGAATATGAATTGGAGTTACTATGGATGAATTAAAGCAGCACGAAAAAAATGATGATGTTTACCAACACACTGACTAGCATCCACTGACACGAACTTGCCTCCCCAGTGCAATTTCTATCTTCCCAGAATAGAGAGTGTAAACTGTAGACTTCTAGAAATAAATTCCATCTAGTCTATTAGAAAATATATATAATGAACATCAAAGTGAGGAGAAGAAATTCAGATCAAGTCGGTCCAAACATTTTGTTGTTGTGAGAAACCTAAATGCAGGTCAGGAAGCAACAGTTAGAACTGGACATGGAACAACAGACTGGTTCCAAATAGGAAAAGGAGTACGTCAAGGCTGTATATTGTCACCCTGCTTATTTAACTTATATGCAGAATACATCATGAGAAACACTGGGCTAGAAGAAGCACAAGCTGGAATCAAGATTGCTGGGAGAAATATTAATAACCTCAGATATGCAGATGACACCACCCTTATGGCAGAAAGTAAAGAGGAACTAAAGAGCCTCTTGATGAAAGTGAAAGAGGAGAGTGAAAAAGCTGGCTTAAAGCTCAACATTCAGAAAACAAAGATCATGGCATCTGGTCCCATCACTTCATGGCAAATGGATGGGGAAACAGTGGAAACAGTGTCAGACTTTATTTTTTGGGGCTCCAAAATCACTGCAGATGGTGACTGCAGCCATGAAATTAAAAGACACTTACTCATTGGAAGGAAAGTTATGACCAACCTAGATAGCATATTCAAAAGCAGAGACATTACTTTGCCGACTAAGGTCCGTCTAGTCAAGGCTATGGTTTTTCCAGTGGTCATGTATGGAGATGTGAGAGTTGGACTGTGAAGAAAGCTGAGCGCCGAAGGATTGATGCTTTTGAACTGTGGTGTTGGAGAAGACTCTTGAGAGTCCCTTGGACTGCAAGGAGATCCAACCAGTCCATTCTAAAGGAGATCAGTCCTGAGTGTTAATTGGAAGTACAGATGCTGAAGCTGAAACTCCAATACTTTGGCCACCTCATGCGAAGAGTTGACTCATTGGAAAAGACCCTCATGCTGGGAGTGACTGGGGGCAGGAGGAGAAGGGGACGACAGAGGATGAGATGGCTGGATGGCATCACCGACTCGATGGACATGAGTTTGAGTGAACTCCAGGAGTTGGTGATAGACAGGGATGGTCTGTCACCTGAAGAGTCAGACACGACTGAGCGACTGAACTGGAACTGGAAGCACCACTAAATATTTTTACATCATTTTATGGTGGGGAGGGAATCATCATTTCTCTAAGCAAATTAAAGTTCTCACTTGCCACTGGAAAACACAGTCAGTCACAAAAGTTAAGAAGCTAAAGAAAGCACTAGTTTTCAAGCCCTTTAATACTTAATCTGGTTCTACACATAACACAGACAGATGGAAAGTATAAAATAGGGTTTCAATGTATAATTTGTGATCTCACTGTTAGCAAAACACAGGTTCGTGTGCCTGATGCACAGCAAACAATACCAAACGTTGGAGTTTGGGGCAGAGAAGTTTATTGAAGGCCATGCAAGTAGATGGGTGGCTCATGCCTTAAAACCCCCAAATTCTTCAAAAGCTTTCAGCAAAGCCCTTTTCTAGGAAAAGTGAGGAAGGAGTATAGTTGGTTTCTGCAAACTTCTTGGTATCAGAACCTTTGTGCTTGAGGTCAAGTTGTGGTCTGGCAATGATGTTCCTGCAAATCTCCACCAAATAAAAGTTCCTCTCCATTCTGATGAGAAAGGGCAAGGCTCCAAGGCGCAACTTTCACCCTCCGAGGTCCAGTCCTGGCTAAGAGGAGGTAGATCTCAGCTGGAGACTTCCTCAGGGCAAGATCCCCAGACTCTGCCTAGCTGTCACTGCTGAGGAAGCCGGGCGCCCAACCCAGTGGGGCCTCAGGCTCGTCAGGCCACCAGCATGGCGGGGGCCAGTCCTGAAGACTGATCCTATGCAGACGGCAGCTGCCATTAGGTCTCAGAGACAGGGATGGGGGAGAGGTTCACCAAGACCTCAAGGCCTGGGCCAGGCCAGCCCTGGCGAGGGCTCTGGGCCCTGCAGGACACAGCCCCCAGACTGTTCCCTGGGACCCCCCAGCTCACCCAGTCAGGGCCGAGTGATCCAGGGCAGGATGAGCTAGAGGGTCCTGGGGAGGAGGCTGGGATCTGCCTCTTGCCTCACTCTCCGTGTGACAGCCACCACTCCACCACCTGTTGGATGAATCCCCCACTAACGGCCACTCATTGACAGTCAGCCACTCACTGATAGTCGGTTGCTCAGTGACAGTTGGTCGCTTGGGAGTGGGGCCTACTGCAGCACCGAGCAATGGCTGAGCAGGACTTCGAGGTAACCACTCACTGCCTGGCAACAGGGTGGGTGTTTTAATGGCCCACAGCAACTGAGGGTTGCTAAGGGCTGTGCTCAGTGGCACTCTATTACAATTAGACAAAGGGATTCCATTCAAAAGCCATAATCCGCAGAGTATGATCAAGGCCCAGCAGCCACGGTTCTCCCCACAAGGAGAGTATTAAGAGGGCATTGAGCTATTAATAATATTTGGAAAGAAGTACCTGCTCAGGGAAGAAGTCCTTTTGAGAAGAAAAGAAGCCATTTTCTGACAGCCTTGGGCAGGTGACCATGGCTGAAAACAACACTACACATGTCTTCTAGGCTATTTATCTTTATCAGCACCATTTTTACAGGCAAAAAAAGTATCTGTTCCCAAGAGAACCCCCACTATTAAAACTTTCAGAAATCTCCTCCCTGCTACGATCACAATCACTACACACACACATACACACAAATGCAGCTGTGGGACTCTCCTTCATTAATGTGACCTTTTCCTGCTCTGTCTAACCCTACATGGGGCTCTGGTGACAACTTGGGCCGACTTTTTCTGGAGAACCTAGTTCTTCACTCCTAAGTCAGAAGCCTGTCCCCTTACCCTGCTCCATTCAGTGATCAGAAAATCCACGAGACAACCTTCTCCCTCAGAACAAAAGGGCTTCCAGGATGTTTCATAGGCTCTTCTCTGTGGGTTTGAAATTACACACAGCAGTGCCAAAGGTAAGGCATTTCTAGAGGTTTCTTTCCCTTTTTATTCCCGTTCTGGGTGTTTTTCTATTTTTTTATTGCCGCTCCCTCTCCCTCTTGTGGTATCTATTTCTGGCCTACAGCAATCACTTTAGACTTTTTAGACACGTCTGGATAGAGATAGATGACACAAGTGATCTACTCATCTTCCTTTCCCATCACCAATAAAAGTGACAGCCCGCCTAATTAGGCCTAATAAAGCAGCCGCAGAAAGAGTGGTGCCACAGCGATCTGAAGAGAGATGGCGCTGACCCGGAGATTCAGGTGCTGCCTTAAGGCGTTGCTGCTATTACTTTATCTCCAGTACATTACAGCTCGGCTCATGCCATATTCAAATGCAAGTAGCATGTTTTTCTCCTCAATTCTTAGATCAAGAACAAAAAAAAAAAAGAACCCCATCTAATCAAAAAAGGCACTGACAATTTTTCAGCCCCACATTAAAAGCAAAGAGTCATTCAGAACAGTGCACTCCATATTCTATTTTATAATATCACTTTAAGCTATTGCTTTGAATCTCAGACATTTCTTTGTTAAGAAGGAAAATCAAAAATTCATCAGAAGAAGTTCTTTCTTCCCCCTTCTCTCTCTCTCCCTTTTTTTCTTCCAGGGCTAACATGGGGTTTGGAGCTGGAACCAACATTTGTAGAAGTTAGGAGTCCTTAAGCAATTATTGGCGGTGAGAGTTTGACATGCGGGAGAGTTGTCAACAACTGACTTTAAACAAAGTGGAAGGAAAGAGAAGTAAATGGTGCTCTCAGCAAAATTAATACACAGGCCTGCAAATTAATGATGTCATTTATTTTTTTAAAGAAGGGGAAAAAATCTGAACTATGCATGAAACAGCATTTTAAGTACATCTTTGCAAAAATTATCAGATTGTCAAAGGGCATCAAAGTGAACTGAGTCTGCAACTACTCATAATATTTCCACATATGCTAAATGCAAAACTTATCTTACTTTATTCTCCTATTCTGTAGCAATTATTTAAAGCTATTAGAAAGGGGAAAGAGTACTTGATCTGAAGTGCCAATGCTTGTTCTATGCTGCTGCTGTTCTATAGCATTTATAATAAGAAATATAACCCCAATCTCCCCCATTTAAGCAAGCATGCACACACATGCACACACACTCTCACACACACACAAATACACATTCTCCACTACTTACTATTGGCCAAATGCTACTTGCCCTGAGCATTCTATCTTACTTTACATTCATGGTTTTGACTGCTACATATATCTAAGTAAGTTCCCCCAATCTCTGCTTCCATCTATTAGTTCCGATCTTCTTCTGTATCCAGAATGACACCCATCATCTTCTTAACCTTGCCCAACATGAACCCTATTCAAACATTCCTCTTCTCCTACGTTCCCCACCACCAATGGTAGTTACAGCTCCCCTGCTGATACGCTGTGGTCCATGGTAAGTTCTCTCTCTTTGTTGTGCTTGCCAAGATGGGGATGCCATGTGTAACAGCCATGGCCATCATCCATGGATGGCTTGCCAAATGTCATGGACAATGACATATGTTGCATACAGTAGTTAATTACCCTGAAAATTCTGTGGAATAGGCATATTTTGTCCACATGTGCTAATTGGTGAAAGAACTTTCAGAAGTAATGTAATTTGTGCAAGCTGCTCAGCCAATAATTTTCAGAACTGGAACTGGTACCTGCTGACTGTTAGGACAGATCAGTTAAATGGGATGAGGGGGAGGGGCTTTACAATTAGTGGCCAAGTTGTTTCACTTCATCATGAGCATCCTTACAATTTATGCACCCTAATCACTTGTCCTGAACAGTGGGATGGGCCTTTAGTTGAGTTTCTCATCCCTACTATCCCTTCAAATGTATCACATTATAAGAGCAATCAACATTTCTTCACACGCAGAATCTCTGGCTCTTCCCCCTATCAGCTGGGTAATGCTGGGAGACCCACTTACCTTCCCGGAGGACCAGTTTCCTGTTCTATAAACAGGGATGTATGACATTGCCTTGTAGGCTCTGATCAGGATCACAGAGGCTTCATGGAGAGTCTAGCACAACTGCTACTAACCAGAAAGCTCAATTAAGAGCAATTGCTATTCTTATTGCCATTCCTTTCTGTCATTCATACCTCACAACTCCTTGAAAGCACAGCTGATGAGGTGTGCTGGGAGGTCAACTGTCGAAGGAGGACAAGATCAGGCTTAGAATTTCATAGACATAACTGGATTGGTGAGTTTGCCACTTATCATCTTGTGATGTTGGGAAAATCTCTTACCTTTTGAGCCCTCAGCTTTAGCAATGACAAAAAAATGGGTATGGTAACACTGTATGAGCACTTAAGAGTTGGTGAACGCTTCCCGGGTGGTCCAGTGGTTAAGAATACAGCTGCCAATGCAGGCGAGATGGGCTCAATCCCTGGCCTGGGAAGATTTCGCATGCTGCAGGACAACCAAGCCCATGTGCCACGACTACTGAGCCTGCTCACTAGAGCCCAGGGGCAGCAACTACTGAGCTCACATGCCCTAGAGCCCATTCTCCACAGCAAAGAGTAGTGCCTGCTTGCCACAACTAGAGAAAGCCCATGCACAGCAACAAAGCCCTAGCACGGCCAAATTAATTAATTAATAAAAATTTTAAAAAAAATGAGTAACCTAAAATTTCTAAAAAAGAATTGGTAAAAGTTCTAAATCTGATAACACAGAGAGAACCCCTAGTACTGCATATAACAAGCAGATCCTCTCATTAACCAGAAAGAAAAGGGGGGGGCTACTATAATACTGCCTGCATTCCATGCCAGGCATGAGCTAAGTGTTTCACATACATTCTTTGCTCTAACCCCCCACAGCATCCCTATTAGGTCACTCCCTGAATCTCTATTTTATAGATGAGACAAGTGAGGCTTTTCCAGTTGTCATGTATGGATGCAATAGTTGGACCATAAAGAAAGCTGAGGGCCAAAGAATTGATGCTTTTGAACTGTGGTGTTGGAGAAGACTCTTGAGAGTTCCTTCGACTGCAAGGATATCAAACCAGTCAATCCTAAAGGAAATCAGTCCTGAATATTCATTGGAAGGACTGATGCTGAAATTGAAGCTCCAATACTTAGGCCACCTGATGCGAACAACTGATTCATTGGAAAAGACCCTGATGCTGGGAAAGACTGAAGGCAGGAAAAGGGGACGACAGAGGATGAGATGGTTGGATGGCATCACCAACTCGATGGACATGAGTTTGAGCAAGGTCTGGGAGTTGGTGATGGACAGGAAAGCCTGGCATGCAACAGTTCATGGGGTCGCAAAGAGTCGGACATGACTGAGTGACTGAACTGAACTGACGCTTAGGGAGACCATGCAATTACACAGAAAGTAGCTGGGCTGGTATTTTAACCAAAGCAGCTTCCCTCCGGAAATAGTGCTCCAAGTGGGCTTAGATAATTACAGAGCCTCTTTCCTCCCTCTGTGAAGACGTCACTGACTAACAGCTGCACTCCCCCCAGTCCCGCCCCACAGACTCAGCACACAAACACACAACTGCTATACTCAGTCGTACTAGGACACCTTTCAAGCATACACCTACTGTTGGCAACTACAAGTGTGCCCTTGTTTCTGTTACTTGCGTTGCTACTCATCCCTCTCTTTTGTCATCCACCCTCCTTACATTTTCTCAAGAACCATGATCAGATTTTTTATTTCCCTTACCTCTCACTGAAGTTCAAAGCCAATCAGAAAGCATTAGTAAAGGTTGTTCATGGAGCAAATGTGGTCACAGGGTTTGTACCATCACACGAAGGATGACTCATTTATGCCAAGGGCTCGTCTTCATTTTAAAGATAGAACACTTAGCTGCCATGTCCCATCATTTCCACATAAAGTCCAGACCATGTCGTATTGAACAGAACAGAAGCTGGGCTTCCTTTGTGGCTACTAGAAGTCCTAAATGGATGAACGCTAGGTCAGAATGTTACCATTAATTATTTTTTACTGTCTCTTTTTTTGGCTACCTACTCCCTGCTGTTGATTCAGCATCTTTTCAATATCTCAGGGACTCAAATGTCAAATGATTCCTTCCCAGATATATTTCTAACCTCCACACCCAAGTTTTAAAACACATATGTCATACAAGGAATCTAATAAATCCCCTGTTTTGTTTAGTCTGATAATCTTAGCCAGAAGCAATTAGATTGCTGTATTAGTATTTGGTTCATTTCAAAATGTCTGGGCATGCTTTGGGTTCTGAAAATCCATATGGTAACTCTTGGGAGGAATCCTTAGGGCTCCTTAGGGGTGTGCTTCTGTACCCAGGTGACCAGAGCAATGCCTACTGACAAGCGTGTTACAAGCAAGGCCAGTCTGTGGAAGGACTAATTATGGGAAAGAGTAGTGCTTCTCTTTTCTCCATTGCTGGTCAGAATCTAATGCAAGTGGAAAGTGGCTTTTGTACTCCCCATCACCGATTTGATGGGCATGAGTTTGAACAAGCTCTGGGAGTTGGTGATGGACAGGGAAGCTTGGCGTGCTGCAGTTTGGGGTCGCAAAGAGTTGGACACGACTGAGCAACTGAACTGAATCTTGGCTTTCTGCTCCCTCTTTTGCATACACTTCTTTTTTTATGTTTTGAAACCACTGGTTTTTTAAAAAATATTTTTAAAATATTTATTTGGCTGTACCAGGTCTTAGCTGTGGCATGCAAACTCTTAGTTGCAGCATGTAGGATCTAGTTACCTGACCATGGATTGAACCGGAACCCCCTGCACTGGGGGTATGGAGTCTTAGCCACTTGACCACCAGTGGCGTCCCCCTTGAATACACCTCTGTAAGTAACTCATCAGTACACCAAATGCAAAGAAATACTCTTCTATAAAACACAAGTGGACACTGAGGGTCTGGCATTGCTCTCTCAGGGATTAACTGGTAACAAATGGCATTAAAGTCTTTATTTTTTTTTGCCACACTGCTTGGCTTGCAGGATCCTAGTTCCCTAAACCTGGGCCTGGCAGTGAAAGCGCCTAACCTCTGGACCTCTGGGAGTTCCCAAGCCTTTAGCCCTCAATGCAATGAAACCACGAGCTCTCCCGTGTACTTCTTTCCAAGGAAGGTGCATATACACATAGATGTATAGCTTTTAAAGGCAGACAACAGAAGCTATGACAAGAAAAAAAAAAAAAAACCAACTTCATCTGTAAAGAGTTTTGTCAATAACCCCCTGGCAAGGATGGGTCTTTCTCCTTTTGAAGGCCATGTGCTCAGACATTCCAAGATCCAGAACTGTTTGGTGAACTCCAGGGCAAAATGGGAATGCCATTCCTGGGATTTACTACATTGAGTGACTTACATTAAGTACATCTTCTATATCACAAAGAGGTTTCCTCTGGTCTGTAAAGCCCCACGTCTTCCAACACTGATAGCACTTCTTGCCAGACGGGAAAAAAATTGCCTTTTAAATATTGACTTTCTCAGTCACTGCCAAGGCCACCCAGTCAGCCGTGAACCACATTTGTTGCTGCCATCTTATATAGATCTTGAACTCCGCCACTTGCCAAGCAGCATCTCTAGGGCAAAAGCAAAATTACAGTCATGACCCAGAGCTGAGATACTAGGCATCCAAGCCAGGAGCAAAGGAATCACTGCCTTACTTCACTTTAGGAGTCACTGCTGAATCTCATACTTTTCACTGCAATGCTCCTGAGCCCACCTTGCCCTGTGAAATTCTTCTTTATCCTCCCCTCCTCCTCCCTTTCATCATCACCACTAACAATTTTTTCGCCCCCTTAGAGGGATCTTTGAGGGGAAAATGAATCTAGTGGTAAGTTCTTTTTTAAAAAATTTATTTATTTTCAGTTCAGTTCAGTTCAGTAGCTCAGTCGTGTCTGACTCTTTGCGACCCCATGAATCACAGCACACCAGGCCTCCCTGTCCATCACCATCTCCCAGAGTTCACTCAGACTCACGTCCATCGAGTTGATGATGCCATCCAGCCATCTCATCCTCTGTCGTCCCCTTCTCCTCCTGCCCCCAATCCCTCCCAGCATCAGAGTCTTTTCCAATGAGTCAACTCTTCGCATGAGGTGGCCAAAGGACTGGAGTTTCAGCTTTAGCATCTTTCCTTCCAAAGAACACCCAGGGCTGATCTCCTTCAGAATGGACTGGTTGGATCTCCTTGCAGTCCAAGGGACTCTCAAGAGTCTTCTCCAACACCACAGTTCAAAAGCATCAATTCTTTGGTGCTCAGCCTTCTTCACAGTCCAACTTTCACATCCATACATGACCACAGGAAAAACCAGAGCCTTGACTAGACGGACCTTAGTCAGCAAAGTAATGTCTCTACTTTTGAATATGCTATCTAGGTTGGTCATAACTTCTTCCCAGGAGTAAGCGTCTTTTAATTTCATGGCTGCAGTCACCATCTGCAGTGATTTTGGAGCCCCCCAAAATAAAGTCTGACACTGTTTCTACTGTTTCCCCATCTATTTCCCATGAAGTGATGGGACCAGATGCCATGATCTTTGTTTTCTGAATGTTGAGCTTTAAGCCAACTTTTTCACTCTCCTCTTTCACTTTCATCAAGAGGCTTTTTAGTTCCTTTTCACTTTCTGCCATAAGGGTGGTGTCATCTGCATATCTGAGGTTATTGATATTTCTCCCAGCAATCTTGATTCCAGCTTGTGTTTCTTCCAGTCCAGCATTTCTCATGATGTACTCTGCATAGAAGTTAAATAAGCAGGGTGACAATATACAGCCTTGACATACTCCTTTTCCTATTTGGAACCAGTCTGTTGTTCCATGTCCAGTTCTAACTGTTGCTTCCTGACCCGCATACAGATTTCTCAAGAGGCAGGTTAGCTGGTCTGGTATTCCCATCTCTTTCAGAATTTTCCACAGTTTATTGTGATTCACACAGTCAAAGCCTTTGGCATAGTCAATAAAGCAGAAATAGATGTTTTTTGGAACTCTCTTGCTTTTTCCATGATCCAGCAGATGTTGGCAATTTGATCTCTGGTTCCTCTGCCTTTTCTAAAATTGGAGGCTAATTACTTTACAATATTGTAGTGGTTTTTGCCAAAAACTGACACGAATCAGCCATGGGTGTACATGTGTCATCACCACTAACTATTATTTTAAGAGTTATAGCTCTCCTGGTGGCTCAGATGGTAAAGAATCTGCCTGCAATGCAGGAGACTGAGGTTCGATCCCTGGGTCGGGAAGATCCCCTGAAGAAGGGAATGACTACTCACACCAGTATTCTTGCCTGGAGAATTCCATGGACAGAGGAGCCTGGCGGGCTACAGTCCATGGTGTCACAAAGAGTCAGACATGACTGAACCAACTAACACTTTCACATGCTAGGCATTCTCTTAAATTATTTTACATATTACTACCTTCACTGTTTCTAAGAATAACAGCTACTACTTGGATAGTACACACTGTCAGGCACTGTCTTACAAATTTCACACACATAATCCTCACAGCACCCCCAGGAGATAAGAACCCTTACCATCCCAGCTTCATAGCTGAGGAAACAGCATAGAGTAGTTAACACATAAGTAAGTGAAGGGGCTGAACTTCAAACACAGGCTGCCTGGCTCTAGAGCCTGCTGTTCACACATGCCCTCTGATCCCAGGGGAAAGACAGACCTATAGCAAGCAGTCATATCTCCAGGTTTCTTTAGAGAGGGATTCAAAAGGGGTTTCTCTAGGGCTGAGTCTTGAAGGATGAGGAGGAGTAAGTCAGGGAGAAAAGAAAAGGCGAAGTGTCCCTGAAGGGAGGAATGGTGCCCACACAGACCTGGGGGAGGGCTTCCTCAGGGGACGCCAGGCAGTTCTTGAAAGTCAGAGCAAAGGATGCAGAGGAGAAGGAGGAGGAAGAGATCCAAGTAAAAGGTACTGAACTCAGTCCGTGATGGCCCTGCTGGCTCGTCTAAAGTTAGACTGAATGAGAACAATGACAGCCTCAAAATAATGTGAAACTAAGGCGACTGTTATACATGGGTTTCCTTTTCAGAATGATCCCTTGGTAGCCCTGTGGCAGTCATGCTAGACGAGAAAGGGAAACTAGTTGGGAAGCTATAAGCATAATTTAGCTAAGAAACTATGAGGGTTTGAATGTCAATGCCAGTTATTATAAACTTAGGAGAAAATTCTCTTTCTTGACCATTTTGATATTGCTTTAATTAAAAATACCTGTCTAGATAGGGGATTTCTAAAGTCCTTGTCCTTTAGAGCATGGGTCCCCGACTCCAGGGCCACAGAGCAGAAAGTGAGAGGTGGGGGATTGAGTGAAGTTTCATCTGTCATTCCCCATCACTCCCATTACTACCTGAACCATCCTCCATCCCCATTCATGGGAAAGTTGTCTTCCATGAAACCAGGCCCTGGTGCCAAAAACTTTGGGGACCATTGCTAGAGTACTTCACTGCAGCTAACCCTTCTCCATGGAACTCACAGGATGGTATCATATTTTGAAATTAAATGTAAATGAACTCACCATTTCAAGTTTTTTATACTAGAACTCAACTGCTTAGCTATTGTTGTTGTATAATATTAGTATCTACTTAATCAAAATATTAAGAGCTCATGTTTGTTTAATAAAAAAAAATCTTTTCTATCATCATCTTCTTTTACATGAAGCAACTTTTACCATAGGACTTCAAAGTACATCCCTATATCTCTCTATATTATGTCTCATTTTGGGCCATGGTTGTTAAGTAAAACAGTGCCCATAACTTACCAGGAAGTCAGTCACAGGCTGGCTGACTTCTTACAACATCTGTGCAGATAAATGATACCATGCCTGGTTCAAACTAGATGTTCATAAGTTTTACTGAAAAGAAATGAAATCAATCCAATGAAAACCTATCATTGGACGTAGGCATGAACAATTTTCATTTAATATTTCACAAACCTACATGTTATCCCATAATGTCCTCACAAAAGTCTATGCCATTTTACTTCTTTTCTTTGGAAAGGTCTCTTATCAGGTTGCCTTACTACAGAAGCAGTGGTACAGTGATTCTGTAGAGGGTGATCCAATGACCAAGAGATTGACAATCACTGCTAAGGGACTTACAAGATTTAGAAGAATGATTCCTGATTATCCTCACAATCACAAGGAGCAGAATTGGGGGACACTTGAAACAGTAGATAACTCAAAAATATTCCATAGACCACTAGGATTTTAGAGCCAGAAGACACTGGCCCAGAAAGGTGAAGGGATTTACCTGAGGTCACACAGCCAATTAACAGCAGCCTGATTCTTAATTCCTAGATCTGTATTCTTTTCACTATCCCATGCTGCCTGCTCATTTTGTGTGAAAATATTAATAAAATATAACTAGAAACTTGATGGTCTAGAAGTCAAAGATGTGTAAATAATGGTAAACCAGCCTCAAAAATCCTAATATTTAGTCCTATTTTGATGTTTGCCTGTTGGACAGCCACTTATTGTTTTTGAATTTCAACATTCCTGTTGGTCATAGCTGTAAACCCAGCAGCTCTATCCATGAGGCTGGATGCTTTCTTTTCCACAGCAGCTTCCCCTCTGCTCAGAAATCTGTGTCTCCAAGCCCTGTCTTCACCTCAACCTACAAACTCCTTTTGCTTCTTTCCTTTCATAAGCAAATTACCCAAAAGAATCTACACTCACAGCCCCTACATGCTCTGGGTCAAAGGTGGCCCCACCAGTTCTTAGCTGTGCAACTTGGGGCAAGTCACTTAACCTCTCCATGGCTTGGTTTCCTTCTGTGTAAAACGGAACTATTAATAGTTCCTACAACCAGGTGACTGCAACGTTTAAATGAGATAACTGAGACAAAGCATATAAGCATTCATCCAACAAATAGTTTTCCATTGTCTGTTCCAGGAGGGATTCCCGGTAGAGGGGCTAGATCACTGACCCAGAATAAATGAGTTCTCATCTCCGCAAGACTTCAGAATTTCACTTTTGCGAGTTGTTCTGCACCTCCTCAACTCCTGTTTGGATGCTTACAATAAGGCCCTTTACTTTCTTTTTAAACATTCATTTAAAAAGTATCGCAGCATTTTTGGCTGCATTGGGTCTTAAGATGCTGCATGCGCGATCTTCACTGTGGCACACGGTCTTAGTTGCTCCACAGCATGTGGGGTCTTATTTTCCCAATCAGGAAAACCCTCATCCCCTGCATTGGAAGGGTGGGTTCTTAACTACTGGACCACCGGGGAAGTCCCAGGCCCTTTACTTTCAAGTAAATAGAGAGTGCCTCTTTGCCTTAGAATTTAATGAAACTGCAGTGGATTCTTAAACAACATGAGTGTGAATTGTATGGGTCTACTTATATGTGGATATTTTTCTAAAGTAAATATTACAGACTACACAATCTATGGTTGGTTGAATCCATGGATGCTGAACAGGCAGGTATGGAGGAACCTTATGTATGGAGGACCAGAGGGCTGGCTGTAAATTACACATGGATTTTTGACTACCCAGAGATTTAGTGCCCTTCACTCTGACCTTGTTCAAGGATCAACTGTACTGTGAAAATTGTTAGAAATTCAACACAAATATAAGGCATTTTATTAGTACTCCTCAAGTTTAAGCACAGATCTGGCAACTCAATCCCAATATTGTCTTTCCTTCTTTGGGATGCTGGAATCTATAGTAAATTAGAATCTTCCCCAGGTATCTGAATAACAAACCAAGTAAAAATTATACTACTTTCTATTCGAGTCCCCAGGCCACAAATGTGCAAATCGGTTCAAAGTGAAGTCTCTCTCAATGAGATTTTCTTAACGCTCTTTGAAATCTGTCTCCTCATGCTGACTTGGCCCCACTCTGTGCTATATTACCCTCGTGAGACCAGAAGCTCCTGGAAGGCAAGGTATGTATCTGGTTCACAGTCTCCCTCTCCCTGACACTCGCTCTGACGCAGAGCAGGCCTATGAAACTAGGTCTTGGTGACCAGGCACCAGGAGCAGTGGAAGGGCTGAGCCCTCAGAGGGCAGTGTGTGGTGATGGCCAGCTCTCTGCTACACTCACCACATTCTCCTTTTCGGCCCGTCCGTGTGCCTTATAAGTAAATAGAAAATGCTAACCTTAGCATATTCAAAAGAACGTTTTAGCATGCAGCAATTAGGTTATCTCTCGGTTATTTATTTCTTCAGCTTGTTATTAGCTCTGCGCAGAATATTATTCTAATTATGTCAGCCCAATCAGCAGTATTGCATGTCCAGGCTCATTTCCATTAGTTTGAGCTTTGTCTTTCACACTGTGATACTAATTCAATGAGACATCAAACATTTAAACCGACCCGGGATGCCGAGGTCAGGCAGTTTTGCCCTTCCACTCTATTAGCACTCGGGTGTAATCGTGTTTGTCACTCCCCACATGACGGATAGCATCAGGGTGACCATCGGAGCACAAATGAGCAATGTGCTAATATATTATTTTGTTCTGTAATACCAATATGTGTTTACTCAGTGCTGGTGCTGGCCAACTTGAAACGGTCACTTTAATACAGCCTCATCAAATGCTGCTACTCCCAGTGAAGTATTTGCAACATTTGCTAGATTTTCAATGGAACTGGACCAAAGTAAGGGAAATAAAAATGGTTGCCGGGGAAAGGAACCATGAAGGTCTCAAAAGCCTCTAACAGCACCAGTGAGGACTTGGAAATCATAAAAATATAATGCAACTTTCTTTCTCCTCAAAGCCCTTGGCAAAAGTCTTCCATTCTGTGGTAAACAATTTAAAAATCAAGGTACAGCCTATGGTATCTGAACAAATACAAACTAGTGGGCACTGTTGATTTTCACGACTCTGTTTTTGACAGTGAGGAAAACGGAGGAAATCGATAAGCCATGAAAAGAAAAGTTTTGGGCAGTCTGTTAGTTTGCTTTTGTTTCTATGACAGGTAGATATCTGACAACAAACTCTGTCCCTGAAACCTCAGTGAACCCCATCTGTGCTCTTACCTGTTATTTACTCTTGTCATTAGGAGACTTAAATTTCAATATTAGTATAACATAGTGTCACCCAGAGAGATACAGTTTTGATCCCTGGGTGGGGAAGATCCCCTGGAGAAGGAAATGGCAACCCACTCGAGAATTCTTGCCTGGGAAATCCCATGGAGAGAGGAGCCTGGTGGGCTACAGTCCATGGGGTTGCAGACAGTCAGACACGACTTAGCGACTAAAACAACAACTAACTGTTACCCATAGCCTTAGTTTATTATTCCATATTTCAACATCTCAAAAAGTAACTAGGGAAGCTGGTTTGCCAAGAAGGCCAAGTCAATACAGCATACTGCCTGATTAGGAGGTACTGTGAATTCCAAGAGGAATTCTATTACTGGGTCTCAACGCCTTTTCACAATCACCATAGGGAAGACTTTGTCATTCTCACAGTGTAAATGAAAACCTTAAGGAATGTCCCTGGTGATCCACTGGTTAAGTCTTTGCCTTCCAGTGCAGGGGGTGTGGGTTCAATCCCTAGTCAGGGAGCCAAGATCCCACACACCTTGTAGCCAAAAATCCAAACCATAAAACAGAAGCAATGTTGTAACAAATCCAATAAAGACTTTAAAATAGTCCACATCAAAACAACAACAACAACAAAAACTTAACCCTGGAGAAGTTGGTGTCTAAGCTCAAGATCCCATAGCTTGTCAATGACAGTGCCAGAGCCGGGTCTGGGTTTTTAGATCCCTGTATGGTAATAACCAGTTCTAAAACCCCCAGCTGTCTGCCCCCATCTCTCAACTGCAGGCCAGAAGTTCGGGTCAGCCCTGCTCTGGTGACAGCCCTTATCCAGGCTCTGCTTCAATCTTGGCTCCACACACAGTCCATGTAGCCTGGGCTTGGCTCTTTGCCCAGGCAGACTTATCTATCTTCTCCAAATCATAAACTTCTTAAACTAATGCTTGCATGTGCAAAGATCTGCACTGAAAGAACGGAAGAGGATAAATCATCCCTAACCTCTACTGATAGGTTCAATGAATTACACCAATATATGTTAATTGAAAATTTGCTCTTTATAAATATAGATAAAGCTAAAAAAGATAGAATTAAGTACTTTTTTAAAGTTTTTTTTTAAACTCACCACTGCTTTAAGTGACCCTTCCATGTCTTTTTGTTCTATTGATTCTACCATTTTAAATGTAGATGCATCTTTTAATTTACTCTAAGGAATTAGCTGATAATCACCCATTTTCTGTTTTGGTCTCAGTTTTGCATGTCAGAATTGCCTCTAATGTAGATACCATCCAAGTTTAAGATACAAAGTTTTAATAACTGATCCCACATGAGGGAAAATGGAACTTTTAATTTTATTACTGAAATTCAATGAGGAAACTGAAAGCAAACTCATAAAAAAGAATTTGATGCTATTACTAGTCAACAGTTTGGATTCAAAAGAATGGGAGGAGCTTCATGTGGTTTAACAAATTTTCCCACAATATTTCTGCACGTTGATAACTGCATATTGAAAGGAGCACATTAGACTTTTGTTCTCAAAAGATTGAAGTTGAGCAGAAATGCAAACGAAAATAAGAGACCACCTCCAAGGTGAAGGTCAGCTCCCTGAGATATGGACACAGAACCTTTGAATTCACAGCACTTTGGAAAGGTGACAGGAGCAGTAAATAAACCATTGGATTAGATGAGAGGTCAGCAACCTTTTAAAAGGGGTGCACTAAAGAGTTGACCCCTTTCTTTCTGGCATGCTACTCCCTTATGGACCATGTACTTGGTCCATAAGGGAGTAGCCAATGACCACCCAATGATCAGCTCAGCAGCTGACCCTCCTGGCTACTGGTGGTCTAGCCATCCATGTGCATGTCAGAGAGCTTGGCTTAACTGTCACCTCGGGCAGTGATTGGTCAGGCTCCCTTGTACCAACGTGGAGACGTGTGGTACAAAGAGGAAAATTCATCCCACCAGCTTCCAACATACTTCTGATGACAAAGAAAGCACTAGAAGCATAAGATAGTAGATATGGTAATAAAATAATTCATAAGATAGTTCTTTACCAAAAGAAAGTGGGAAAAGGCTAATAGACCAGAACATCAGAAAAATTAGTGATCATATCCTATGCTTTCTTCCCCTCCTATCAAAAATAAATCAGACAAGGGAAATAATTGGACAAGTTTTCTCATGGGGGGAGGGTGGCACATGGAAATCATAGACTAGGAAATAAAGAAAAAAAAGAAACCACAGTCAACATAAAATGCAAAAGTAGCCACTTATTTATGCACTCCTTCCATTTATAAAAGATATGTTTCAGCCTCCGGCTGCATGTACATAATAATTAGCGGTAATGAATATAAATGATACTCACAACTCAACCTGTTTACAGAGTCCCCACCCACACCTCTCTCCATATTATTCAGGGAAGAACTGGGTTTGGAAATGAGATATATGCTGTGTTTTGGAGCTTGACGATGACTCAGATGTTATCAAAACTGAGGACAAGGAAATCAACTAGCAATTAACATGGCATGAAAAAGCCAAATTCAAAGAATTTGGTACTTGGAGTCCTAGGCACTGTCACAAAGGAGGACCCTCTTTCTCTGCAGATATTTGTCCACAGAGTAACACAATTATTCCTGCATAGCCCAGCACCTGAGAGATGCTGAGGGCAGAAATTCAAGGAGCAACTGTAACAGCATAAGAGGTCTGACAAAAAGAACACAGAACATTAAAAAAAAAAGAAGAAGAAAAGAATGACACCTTCTTAGTTTACTGGGACACTGCCCTCTGAGAACAGAAATAAACTACAAAGCTATTTGCATTTATATGTCAAACTGAAGAAACGTTCCTAAAGTTTGCTTTTTAGTCATTCTTGACTATCTGAAACACATTAAGAGATGAGAGTGTAAAACCAAGCTAACAAGAACTGAAATGGATGTCCTTCCTTTAAAGTTCACTCTCAAAGCTCACTTTATTCCAATAACTACTGGACTTACCTGCTACTCTTATTTATTCTTCCAAACAAGCGAGGACATCTTGTTTCCTAACTGAGAGGATATTTGAAGCCAGAAATTCATATGTATAAGAAGTTAATAGTAACAGCACAAAGACAAAGGCAAGAAGAAATATATAAAATGCTAGAGACCAAGTGTTAGTCATTCAGTCGTGTCTGGCTCTTTGCAACCCCATGGACTGTGGCCCTCTGGGCTCCTCTGTCCATGAAATTCTTCAGGCAAGAATACTGGTATGAGTAGTCATTCCCTTCTCCAGGGGATCTTTCTGACCCAGGGATCGAACCCAGGTCTCCTGCACAGCAGGCATGTTCTTTACCATCTGAGCTACCAGGGAAGCTGGAGACTAAAAAATCCCAGAAAATCAGATATAAAATCTCTTGAAAATAATATCCAAGGACTATTTAGTGTGAAGGAACACATCTTTATAAAACTCAATAAACATACCTGAGAATTTTACAGTACAAAAATGGGCTGGACTAGAAATGGAAAGATTACTGATGTTTGGTATGTTTTGTTTAGTAAGAAATAAAGAATGCCACACATTTTAGGAAAGGTTTGTATCCTCAGTTACATACACAAAACAAAGTTTGAGGGTTTAAAAAGGCCAGCCTTGGGTTTCCCTGGCAGTCCAGTAGTTAAGAATCTGCCTTGTAATGCAGGGGACACCAGTTCAATCCCTGGTCTGGGAAGATCCCACATGCCACGGGAGAACTAAGCCTGTGTACCATGACTACTGAAGCCCTCTTGCCCTAGAGCCTGTGCTTGGCAACAAGAGCAGAAACCGCAATGAGGGGACTAGGCACCGCAACTAGAGAATAGCCTCTACTCACTGCAACTACAGAAAGCCCACGTGCAGCAACGAAGACTCAGTGTAGCCACAAATAAATATTAAAAAATCAAATACAAAGGCCAGCCTCAGGTATCTGGAAAATTCATTTACAGAACACCTCATTTTCCTGTGGGCCCAGGAACCAATGCTTAGTGCTCTGACACTCCTGAGATAACTTTCCTCACTGTTGGGTGCACTTGCTCTGTCTGAGGATCTTACCGTCTAGGACATTTCACAAGTGGAAGGGCCCTGAGAGATCAGCAGTTTCGACCACGGAGAAAACAAGCCAGCCCACGGTAAGGCGGGGACCTCCCAAAGTCATGCAACAACACAGGGGCAGAGGTGGAACCAAGGATCCAAGACTCCAGGGGGTTCTATGAAATTAAGTACAATGTACAAAGACAGCTACAAATTCGGCCACTTCAAGCTTACTGCCTTCCTAGCTTAACCTTCTGAAGGAGAGAGAGAAATCACAAGAAGGGGCAGGAAGTACTGGGGTATCCGGGCATGTGAGTAACAAGAGGAAGCTGAGCTCATGTCACTTGTTAGATCCTAAAGCCCAAACCTTCTCACTTGCCCTTGCTCTTTTTCTGTCTCTAAACCTGTGCTTCAAACTTGACTCATCCAGAAAGCCCACCAGGCTAGTCTCTCCTACTCCCAACTCTTCCCAGCATCCCAACCCTTCCAGTGACTAGCCATGTGATAGCTGCCTGGTGACTTAGGGCTCCATTTCTCCCTCTCAAAGATAGGAATGCTAAGGTCTACTTCCTAGGATGGTTGTGGGTTTCAGGGGAGATAATTTGTGTAAAGGGCCCAGAACAACATCTGACAAATAATAACATATGATAAATAAGTGCTCAGTTAAAGAAAGATGTTAGTCCTTTATCTTGTCCATTATCACAAGAGAAAATAAATCTTCACAGCCAAGTTGTTGGGTGACTCTCTCTGGGAGACTTTAGTACATTATATTTAGTTTTTTCATTTTGTTTTTAATTTTTATTGCAGTATAGTTGCTTATTATGTGAACAGCCAACTCATTGGAAAAGACCTTGATGCTGGGAAAGATGGAAGGCAAAAGAAAAGGGTGGCAGTGGATGAGATGTTGAACAGCAACACCAACACAACGACATGAATTTGGGCAAACTCTGGGAGCTAGTGAAGGACAGGGAAGCGTGGCATGCTGCAATAAACGGGGTTGCAAAGAGTCAGACATGACTTAGCAACTGAACAACAAATAGTTGCTTACAATGTTGTGTTAGTTTCTACTGTTTCAGCAAAGCCAATCAGCTATATGAATATACATGCTGCTGGTAAGCCGCTTCAGTCGTGTCCGACTCTGTGCGACCCATAGATGGCAGGCCATGAGGCTTCCCCGTCCCTGGGATTCTCCAGGCAAGAACACTGGAGTGGGTTGCCATTTCCCTCTCCAATGCATGAAACTGAAAAGTGAAAGTGAAGTCGCTCAGTCGTGTCCGACTCTTATTGACCCCATGGACTGCAGCCCACCAGGCTCCTCTGTCCATGGGATTTTCCAGGCAAGAGTGCTGGAGTGGGGTGCCATTGCCTTCTCCATATACATATACATATAAATATACATAGCTCCTCTTTTTTGGATTTCCTTCCCCTTTAGGACACCACAGAGCACTAAGTAGAGTTCCCTGTGCTATACAGTAGGTTCTCATTAGTTACTGATTTTATACATGTTGTTATTCAGAATTTTACACATGTTGTTCAGTATTTTATACATAGTAGTATATATGTCAATCCCGATCTCCCAATTCATCCCACCCTCCTTCCCCCTTGATAGCCATACATTTGCTCTCTAGATCTGTCTCTATTTCTGCTTTGTAAATAAGATTATCTATACTGATTTTTCAGATTGTACATATATGCATTAATAGGCAATATTTTTTCTATAACTTACTTCACTCTATATGACAGTCTCTAGGTCCATCCGCCATCTCTACAGATGACCCAATTACTTTCCTTTTTCTGGCGGAGTAATATTTAGTTTTGTTATTCTGGTGTCTCTCTGATCTGACCCCCCCATGAGTTCCTGGAGACCAGGGGTCATCTGTGCAGATGTCTTTGCATGTGGGTTGAATTGAAGTCTTCTCCTCTCTTGCCTCTCTTCTCTCACTTGATTGGAATAATTTCCAGAACAAGGATTCTGTTTTTTTTTTTTTTTCACGAATATGGTTAGCACAAGTTGGCTCCCTGGCACTGACTATGCCAAACTGATAAATAGTAACTAAGTTTAAGAGTTGTTAGAATCGTTTGTGAGGCAATTTCATATACAGAATTTCACTTAATCCTCACAATTACCTTAGAAGGCAAGCAGGACTTTTATTATTATCCCCATTTTAGATAAGAGAAGAAAACGGAGGCTCAGGTAGGTAAAGTTACCCGCTTCTCACCTTGATTGGGGCTGACACACTTTTGGGATCAGGAGCAACCTTGCCTCGCTTGGCAGTTTTCAAAAAAAGGGTATTAACCCTTCCCCTAGATGAGCTTTAACACATATAACTGCTCCTGTGCAGTATCCATTCAACAAGGAGTCCCTAAACACACTTCCCTACAATTTCAGCATCTCCCCACAGCAACTCGTTTTTACCTTATCAACCATCGATCAAAGACAGGTTAGCAAACTACAATGAAATCTGACCTACGACTATAGTTTTCAGATGGTCTACAAGTTAAGGATTTTAAAGGGTTATAAAAAACTAAACAAAAACAAACAAGAAAATGCAACAGAGATGTATGAGGTCTACAAAGCCTGAAATATTTACTATCTAACTTGTTTATAAAAAACATTTGCTGGCCTCTGAATCAAACTGTGGTTCTCTTTGGCAGTCTGAACACTTAAGAGTTCAACCTATGGCCCTTCTCCAGCAATAGAATAGGACTTCATGCAATGTCTTTTGGAAACCTCACTCTGATTCCCATTTTGCTCTCAAAGGAAGTATCTGATGTGATTCTTTCAATGCTTAAAAAAATTAAGACCACCACTGGTAATCCTAAAACACAAACCATTAAACTCATTGGTTCCTTTACCACTAAGTAATAACGTACAATAGATACCCCTGGTGTTGTCCCTGACCCAGTGCATCCTTGGGCCTTAATCACATCCCATGATTCATTCTTAAGGGAGCTTCAAAACGTCTTGCCTAATGTTACTGTTCACTATTTTTAAAACTGATTTTAGTCCTTTATCTTATACCATAATAATCACTTTTGAAAATGAGCAAATACTTTCAGGAACAAGGATTTAAGGACTACACCTTAAATAACTTCCTTAGAATCTCACGGGTAGTACAAAGCCTGTTTCACCCCGCTCACTTCATTCTACATTCAGGGCTTTCTGTTGTTATCCCTAAAAGTCAAGAAGGTTTTTAAATGGAAACAATTAAGGACCAAACCCTGTTGGTTAGTGACCCTTCCCAGCTGCAGTCCACTCTTTAGGAGCAGCTATACTGAAACAGCCTCCTGGGCTTTCTCTTAGAGGGTCAGCCCTGGTAACTGCAGTTCCACCTTCTCGGATTCAACCAACTGTGGACTGAATCCGCAGGTGCAGAACGTGGTTCCGGAGGTCAGTTATATTCCATCATCTTCCACAATGGACCTGAGATCTGCGGATTATGTTATCCAGGGAGGGTGCCTGGGAGCAATTCTCTGTGGATACTGAGGGATGGCCGCTCCCACTGAGGCACACCCAGTACTCCAGCATTCCCCTCACTGTTGGGACTCCAGCCACTCCCCCTCCCAAAGGAAGAAAAGTGGGACAAAAAATCATTCCCAGTTACATGGATGTGGGACCTGGCGGTTGGGTTTGGGTTCTCTCATCACTCACCAGCTATAAGACCTTGAATCAGTCACTTACCCTCTCTGACTCTGCATCCTTATCTAGAGGATTAGAGGGGTCACACCTGACTTCTCCTCCTAGTGCTGTCATGAACTGCATAGGTGAGACTGGATGACAAAGTGTTTAGTCCAATAACATTTTGAAAGCCTGTACAACTGTAAGAGCCTGTTATCAGAGCAACACCCATTCTGCAACCAGTCTGAGATGCTTGGAGCTGGAGTAATCAGTCTTCTCAGCACACCTGCCATCAGAATTTGGACATGTGGATTTTTCAGGGGAAAGAGATAAGAGTTTTGCTTTCTCCTTTACTTCATCTCTAAAGCACATGGGTCTCCAAGGTCTCAAAGGACTTTTTGTTTAAGGAAAAGACAGAAGACAATGCATACACCCCAAAGGCTATAAACGACCACCCATGCCTCCACAGAGAATCTTTGATTAAAAAAAAAAAAAAATGACAGGAAGTCCTGCCACCAGGGAAGTCCCTAATAGTCCAGGGGTTAAGAATCTGCCTTCCAATGCAAGGGATGTGAGTTCGATCCCTGGTCAGGGAACTAAGATCCCAACTAAACCTGTGTGCTGCCATTACTGAGCCCATGTGCTCTAGAGTCCACATGCCATAATGAAGACCTAGCACAGACAAACTTTTTTAAAATTTAACTAAAACAAACTTTAAAAAAATATATGGCAAAAGTATCCTTATCCATACTGTCAATTAGATGAGACAAAGTGATACCAACTCCATGCTGAGTCCAGGGACCATCCAGAAAAAACTTACATATTATCAACTTCAAATTTCTGTGACTATGTCCTGCACATAGATACTCTCACATGAAATGAACATATTATTTGTATATTTTATACCTCTCTGCACTCACCGCAACAGTTAAGCTCCTGTGTATTGCATCTATTCACTTGAGAACATGTCTTTCATTTGACAGATCAAAAAATTAAGCATCTATTTTTCCTCCTGTCTCAAACCAGCCATTGCCTCTATGGAGCACTGATGCCCTTCCTTGAAAGTGCTGTTCCTTTTGAGTAGTTTTCACCTTGGGACTAAACATCTTTCACCTTCAGACTTGGTCATAACGTAGGCTGGTCTGGAAGAGATGGGTAAGGCCAAGGGGCCACCATTATTTGCAAGCGGAGGAGGTTGTCTGGCATCATTTTAGCACTGCTGGGAAAGTTAAAAGGAAGTTGCTAGCTACCAACGAGGGTTGCTCTATGGGCCCCATGCACTCTTGCTTTTGTGCAAGCCCCACCTTTCTCACGGGGCTTCCCAGGTGGTTTGGTGGTAAAGAATCCACTTGCAGTGCAGGAGATGAAGGTTCAGTCCCTGGGTTGGGAAGATATCATGGAAAAGGAAATGGGAACCTGCTCCAGTATTCTTGCCTGGGAAATCCCATGGACAGAAAAGCCTGAAGGGCTATAGTCTATGGGGTCATATGAGTGGCACAGGACTCAGCGACTAAACAACCACCACCTCTCTCACATGATTCCAAATACCCTGAATTCCGTAATTTAAGGAAATGTGTATAAAACTCTTTGCAATTAATGGGTAAACATGTTTCAGTTTGTAAAGGCTTCAACATTAATTATTATAAATTTCATAGTCTCACATTTTTCATTCAGTAATTCCTTTCCAGAATTCCAACATGTTATTAAGCTCTTGCAAATTTCAAAGCGCCCAGCTCTGTGTTTATGGAACACCACTGCTTGGGCTGTAAGAGAAGATTTTGAAAGAGGAGTGGGGGTAGGAAGGTATGAGGGAAGACCAGAGTTCCAGGAGCAGAAGGGCACAGGACCAAAACTCTCAGATTTCTCACAGTGTATGCTGCTCCTTCCTATTCTCCCAGGACTAAAGGTGCCACCAAATACTGGGGGAAAACTCGTGTTTAAAGTTGCTCCATTTCTCAGTACTGATCTAGAGTATCCCATAAATCTTCCCAAATTTGGCAACATAATGTACTAATACTGGAAAGAGTACTATGCTAAGAGCTATGGCTCCCGGCTAAGGATCCAGGCCTAGATGCACCTCCTGGCTCCATGACCCCCCAGCATTACAGACTTTCTGCACCTCACTCATCCATAAAGAGGCGTCAGTGCCATCAATCAGCCTTAGCACTGTTATGAGCGTGGAATGTTATGAGTTAAATGAAAGTTCTTTGTAAACTGTAAAGTGCTATAAAATGCAAAAGAATATTGCTATTAAGTTCTCCTGGCTAGTCATGTGATAATTCACAGGACACACAGTTTGTAAGGAGATTATGTGTATACCCAGGGTTCCTCATAGTTCTTTGTGGAGATAATTTCCAACTTCTTGGTGAAACTAACAGGAATTCTCTGGAGGTCCAGTGGTTAGGATTCTGTGCTTTCATTGCCAAGAGCTTGAGTTTGATACCTAGTGAGGTAACTAAGATAGTATAGGCCTCCTGGGGTAGCCAAAAAAAAAGTGTGTGGGGTCGGGAGGGATGAAACTAGTGACATAAGAAGTCTTCAAACATGAGATGTAGGAAGATGACCTAGACTAAAAGGTGGAAGTATCCTAATGTTCAATCAAGCACCTACATTCTGCATGCATAAACACATATTCTATTTCGTTTCTTTTGGTTTAAGGAACTCCGAGAATTTACTCATGCCTACCTCTGAAAAAGAAAGGTTAATGGTTAGAACTCTTGACTGTGAAACTGTCAGGAAGTCAACGACATGCATTTTATTTAGTCTGTATATAAAAACTTGTGCTATACTACAACTATGTTGCATAGCTCACTTCTGTTTATTCCCCCAGAGTTTTGTTTGTTGGGGGTGTTTCATTTTGTTTTGCCAAAGAGCTCCTGAAAAGTGACAGAACATTTTCAAAGAAGGCTGAAAACTGGTACCAGTTTATCCCACCTGGGAGGGTTTTAAACTAAATTTAGGTAGGAAAAGGGAATAACAAAAAAATATCCAAAGAAAATCAACTTAAGGAGCTCCCAGTGGTTAAAGCTGAAACAATTTGGGCAACAAAGTAGGCAAATTAGCAGTGAATTATAACACCAGAGTATAAGATAAATATCCTTGAGTCCATACTGATACAAATAAATATCTGAATAAGTAAAACTATTTGGGAGAATAGACAAATCTACTGAGCAGAAGAATTTCAAGTAATTTTTGTAGATAGGTGCCACAGCCTCAGGAGGTGGAGCCTAACTCTCCACCCTTCCAGTGTGAGTCATGCAAAGGGACTTCCTATCAGAGACGACAGTATGGAAAGGGACAGAGGGCTGAGTGTCAACTTTGCAGTGGAAAAACCAGACAAACTACCTCAGCCAAGTGATCAAGGTGAACACCAGCAGTAGTAAGTCATGTTGCTTATATGTAGCCTCCATTTACTATAATGAGAATGGCACTTGATCCCTGTGGTCTTCCTCCCAAAACCTACAACCCTAGTCCAGTGAGGACAAAGTATCAGACAAATCTCAATAGAGAGACATTTTATAAAATTCCTGACCAGTACTCTTTTAAAACTGTCAAACAGAAAAACAGGGAGAGCCTAAAAATTGTCACAGTGAAAAGAAGATTAAGGAAGCATGACTACGAAATGTAGTATGATATTCTGGATGGGATCTGAACACAGAAAAAGACATTAGGAAAGAACTGAGGAAATCTGAATAAAGTATGGGCATGCTTACCAAGGATCCCTATGGTTCAGTTAGACTATCAATAGTGGTTCATTAATTGGAACAAATGTGCTATCTTAAAGTAAGATGTTAATAACAGAGGAAACTAGATATAGATATACAGAAAGTTCCTGTGCTAGCTCTTTAATTTTTTTGTAAGTTTCAAAATGTTCTAAAAAAAAAGTTAATCTTTCAAAAAGATAAAAAAAAACTACCCCCCCATTCGATCAGCAAATATTTAAATGCCTACAATATGCCAATAACTGTTAGATAAAGTTCTTACTCTGGTGAAGTTTATATTCTAGTAGGAGGAGGCATCACAAATAATAAAGTAAATTCATAGTATCAAATCCAAAGATGAATTTTAAGCCATGGAACAAAATGAGAACATCTCAAAGATGCATGTGGTGCATTAGAACTTGCAAAATGCTTACAGATTTTTAAGGCTCTATTTGTCATTACACAGCAAAAGGTTCTGGTTTTGGCCTTATCTAGGTTATCAAACAGATGGCTTGTAAAAATTTATTTTAAAAATTTTGTGTTTATTAAGAATCAGCAAGTGGGGACTTCCCTGGTGGTCCAACGGTTAAGACTCTGCACTTCTAACGCAGGGATATGGGTTCAATTCCTGGTTGGGTAGCTAAGATTCTACATGCCTTGTGGCAAAAACAAACAAACAAACAGAAAACAGAAACAATATTTCAACAAATTTAATAGATTTCAAAAATGGCCCATATTAAAAAAAAAAAAAGAATCAGCAAGTGTTCTCAGCAAAAGAATGCAAAATCACACATTTCCTTCAATAATTTGGATGAACAGAAAGTAAGATTTTCATAATTTTATGTAATAAATAACAACACAAATCCAAAGGGATCTTGACAGGGTAAAACTATGTAGTAATACCAAGGGTAAAATTTAACAAAAATGTGGTTGCAAAATTTGCACTCATGTCCAAACATTTCAATTGCACAAATAAAAGATGAAGGATCAAAGTGAGTGGCATTTTCCCTGAGCAAAGACTCAGAACTTTGGTTGACCATAGCCTTGATTGGTGCCAACAGTTCAATGTGGTTAATGCCACTTTAGTCCAAACTGATAGGAATTAGTGTACAGGCTTCCCTGATGGCTCAGAGGTTAAAGCGTCTGCCTGCAATGCTGGAAACCCGGGTTCGATCCCTGGATTTGATCCCTGGGTCGGGAAGATCCCCTGGAGAAGGAAATGGCAACCCACTCCAGTATTCTTGCCTGGAGAATTCCATGGACAGAGGAGCCTGGCGGGCTACAGTCTATGGGGTCACAAAGAGTCAGACACGACTGAGCGACTTCACTTCACTTCACTTCACTTCACGTCAAAGAAGCTAGTAACCCTACTTATCACTGTTGTTGTCAGGCCACACCTGGAGGTTCTTCACCATTTATAACCACCATGTTCTTAAAGGAATATTGACAAATTGGTGTATACAGAGGAATATGAAAGAACAGTAAAGACTCTGCTAACAAGTAGCTTACATGAGTAAATAGTTCAAGAGTAAGAAATATTTACCATAAGAAAAAGGCTAAACAAAGATGTATTAGAAGGTGGATATTTTCTGGCTATAAAATAGTAAAAAAAAAAAAAAAAAAGTCGCATAGTCATGTCCAACTCTTTGGGACCCCATGGACTGCAGCCGTCCAGGCTCCTCTGTCTATGGAATTCTCCAGGCAAGAATACTAGAGTGGGTTGCCATTTCCTTCTCCAGGGGATCTTCCCGACTCAGGGATCAAATCCAGTTCTCCAAAATAGTAGAGAAGTTGATAAAACCTCTCCCCAGAAAACAATGATAAAACTGGACAAAATTGTCCAAAAAAAAAAAAAAGGCAACCATATCAGGACTCTAGAAATTGATCAAATCCAAACAACAAATTGGGAAGAGTTTCATCATGAAAAGGTGCTAAAACAATGGAAGTGTGTGGTATTCTTACCTGGGGTGGTCCTTATCCCTTCCATCCCACAGCTCAATCAGTATGTACTATAATTTTACCAGGACATAGCTACTCAAGAAAACCAGCAGATTACTGTTAGCAAATGAGGTTCAAGTGGTGAGTGAATTTGAGAGGGAAAATAGAAAACCCACTCAAAGAAAGGAACAGGGAATTTCAGTATCTCTTCTAGGCTGAGATTATGGTCCTAGGTAGGAAATGCAGCAACCACAAAAAGAACCAGAAATTTAGAGGGAAGATACTTGACTAGTTTCCCACAGAACCCTGACTGATTACCTGATTATCTTCATGCACGGGGAAGACAAAACAAGGCCTGAGAACAAGTAAAAACTGAGGCTAATCTGAAAACAACATGAACATTCCATGTGCTTTCCAATGGACACAGAGATCAACTGGCAAAGACTGGAAGTCTTGTGTTTGTGCAAAGTTTCTGGCCAATTATTGATTAACTAATAACATACACAGGCCCATGGGAAACCTCTAGGTGACCAGGTTGAAAAATAAAAACAACTGAAAAATCAGAGCACAGATATCAGTGGTACCACATCACAGGGCACACACATTCCACAGATTAAGCCCAAGAAAGTTACTTTAAAAAAAGAAAAGAATTTTTGGTTTCCACTGCTACATGTAATGGAGAAGGAAACAGCACCCCACTCCAGTACTCTTGCCTGGAAAATCCAATGGACGGAGGAGCTTGGTAGGCTGCCGTCTATGGGGTTGCACAGAGTGGAACACAACTGAGTGACTGAACTGAACTGAACTGATACCAATGTGTCATGTTCAACTTGCAACAAAAATGTACAAGTCATGTTAAGAGGCCAGAAAAAAAAATGGTCTGATGAGACAAAGCAAAATCACAACTATTCTAAGCTTTGACACTGACACTGGAAATAAGCTAAGGGATCAAACGAAAAAATGGACAACATGCAAGAGCAGATGAGTAATATAAGCAAAGAGGTGGTAATTCCAAGAAAAAATCAGGGACTTCTCTGGTGGTCCAGTGGTTGATATGCCATATTTCCAATGTGGGGGAGGGGGGTGGGTTCAATCCCTGGTCAAGGAACTAAGATCAGACATCCAGTGTGGTGTGGATAAAAAATTAAAAAGAAGAAAGAATCAAAAGGAAGTGTTAGAGAGCAAAAACATTTTAAAAGACATTAAGAATGTTTTTGATAACCTCATCAATAGACTGAGTATGGTTTAGAAAAACAGTGATCTTGAAAATACATCCATAGGAATATCCCAAACTGAAAAGGAAAAATAAAATTTAAAATAAAAGGAATAGAATATCCAGTAACTGTGGGACAACTGCAAAAGGTGTAACATACATATAATAAAAATGCAGAAGGAAAAGAAAGGACAGAAAAGATATTTGAAATAATAATGGCAGTGTAGTGTGTGTATGCATGCTAAGTCACTTCAGTCATGTCCGACTCTGTGACCGCATGGACTGTAGCCTGCCAGGCTCCTCTGGGATTCTTCAGGCAAGAATACTGGAGTGGGTTGTCATGCCCTCCTCCTGGGGATCTTCCTGACTCAGGGATCGAACCCACATCTCCTGTGGCTCCTACACTGCAGGCAGATTCTTTACTGTTGAGCCACCAGGAAAGCCCCAATAAAGGCAGAGAATATTCCAAAATTCATTATAGATACCAATCCACATACCCAGAAAGCTCAGAGAATACCAAGTATATTAAATACAAAAATCTATGCTGAGGAATATCACATTGAAATTGCAGAAAACCATAGTCAAACATGAAATCATGAAAGCAGCTAAAGAGAGAAACCACTTTAGAGGTGTACATATAGAGGGACAGGAATAAGAATTACACTGACCTTTTCTTTAGAAGCCACGCAAGTGAGAAAAGATTAGAGTGAAATATATAAAGTGTTAAAGGAAAAATGCACCAATCTAGAGTTCTGTGTCTTGTTAAATTATCCTTCATGGTAAAGCAGAAATAAAGGCTTTATCGAGGGAAAAAAAAAGGTGGGGATGGAATTTGTTGTCAGATCCATTATTTTAATTGGAGACTTCACCTTGTCTCAATAAGAGACAAGTGATCCTTCATGTAGAAAATAAGTAAGGATATTGCTGAACTGAACAGCACCATCAATATAAACTGACACTCATAGAATTCTTCACTCCAAAGCAGCAGAATATATATCTTTAATCTAACTTGGCATAACACCCCAAACAGATTCCATTTTGGTTAATATAATATGAATGAATTTAAAAGAATAGAAATCTTAAAATATGATCTTAGACCACAGAGTAAAGTGTGAAATGTTAGTCACTCAGTTCTGTCTGACTCTTTGTGACCCCATGGACTATAGCACAACAGGCTTCTCTGTCTATGGAATTCTCCAAGCAAGAATACTGGAGTGGGTTGCAGTGCCCTTCTCCAAGGGATCTTCCCAACCCAGGGATCAACCCTGGATTTCCCACATTGCAGGTAGATTCTTTACCATCTGAGCCACCAGGGAAGCCCCTTAGACCTCAATGGAATTAAACTAAAAATCAGTAACAGAATATTACACAACCCACTTCTAAATAATACATGGGTCAAAGAATATTTTTTTCAAAATTTTAAGAAAACTAAATGAAAAGGAAGATACAAGTTACTGAAATTTGTGAGATACAGAGAAAACACAGTCTGGAGGGAAACTGATAGCATCAGATGAATATACTGGAAAAAGAGGAAAAGCTCTATAATCAACAACACACACTTCCATCTTAAGGGAAACAGAAAGAGAAAAGCATCAGCCTAAAGCAAGCCAAAGAAAAATACAGTTAAAACTAGAGTAAACACCAATGAAATTGAAAATATGAAATCAATACAGAAAATAAAACTAAAAGCAGTTTCTTTGAAAAGATCAACAAAATCAATAAACCTCTAGCAAGGCTAATCATGAAAAAAAGAGAAGAAAAAATTATACTTTATCAGAAATGAAAGATGGGCCATCTCTACTGATCCCACAGACATCAAAAACATAGTAGAGGTATATTATTAACAGTTCCATGATAAAGTTGATAACCTAGACAAAATGAGTCCATTTCTTGAAAGACATAATCTGCCAAAACTTACATAAGTAACAGATGGTTCTATTTCAAACTTTGAACAAATAATCAATAATCTTCTAAAAAAGGAAGCACAAGACTATGAAACATTTAAGGAAGAAATGATATCAATCCTCTTCAGTCTCTTTCAGAGGATAAAAGCAGAAATAATGTTTCCTAACTCATTCTATGAGGCCAGTATTATCCTAATACCCAAACCAGACATTACAAGAAAACTAGTGACCAGTATCTCTAATGAACATAGATGTAAAAATCCTCAACAAAATGTTACGAAATGAAATCTAACAAATACATAAAAAGAATTGTACACCATGAGCAAGTTGGATTTATCCCAGGTATGCAAGGCTGGTTCAACATTCAAAAATAATTAATGTAATCCATCACATCAAGAGATTAAAAAAAAAATCACAGGATTATATCAATCCATGCAGAAAAAAGCACTGACAAAATCTGATATCCATTCACAATAAAAACTCTCAGTAAACTAGGAATAGATGATAACTTTCTCAATTTGATAAAGAATATCTATATCATCGACTCGATGGACATGAGTTTGAGCAAGCTCCGGGAGTTGGTGATGGATGCGGAAGCCTGGCGTGCTGCAGTTCATGGGGTTGCAAAGAGTCAGACCCTACTGAGTGACTGAACTAAACTGATCTACAAAAAACCTACAGCTAATATTATACACTATAGTGAGGAAGTAAAAACTTTCCCACTAAAATCAGGTACAAAGCAAGAATGCTCCCTCTAAAATGAGAACCACCATAGGATTTAGCAATTCCACTTTTGGGTATTTATCCAGAGAAAATAAAAACATTAACATGAAAAGATATATGCACACCATGTTCATTATATCATTACTTACAATAGCCAAGAAATTTAAACAACCTAAGTGTCCCCAGATGTGATATATGTGATGGAATACTGACCAGACCAAAGTCACCCAATCTGTCTGATGCTTTGTGACCCCATGGACTGCAGCCTGCCAGGCTCCTCTACCCATGAAATTCTCCAGGCAAAAATACTGAAGTATCTTTGATGAAGAAGTATTCCTTCTCCAGGAATATTATTCAGTCTTAGAAAATAAGAAACCTTTGTTGTTTGCAACAACATGAATGGACCTTGAGGGCATCTTACTAAGTGAAATAAATCAGACAGAGAAAGACAAATGCTGTTATCATCTCATTTACATGCAGAAGCTAAACAACAAACAAATTCAAAGTAAAAAAGCATGAATTCATGGATACAGAGAACAAATTAGCAACTACCAGAGGTAGGAGTGAGGAGTGGGTGAAATGGAAGAAGGAGGTTAAAAAGTACAGACTCCCAGCTATAAGATAAATAAGTTATAGGATGTAATGTACAGCATGGTGATTAGAGTTAAGACTATTGTGATGTATATTTGAAAGTTGCTAATAGAGTAAATCTTGAATATTTTCATCACAGGAAAAAAATTTTGTAAATCAGAAGGACAAATGAAAATTAGATTTATTGTGGTAAAATTTGGGGGTAGAATTTGAAATTAAAAACAATACCATTTACATTAGCATGTAAATAATTTCTTATAAATCTAACAAAATGTGTACAAGATCTGAGGAAAATTATAAAATCTCTGATGAATGAAATCAAAGAACTAAAAAGAAAGATATTTTATATTCATGGATAAGAAAATTCTATATTATCAATATGTCAGTTCTTCCAAAATTGTTTTATAGACAAGGCAAACCAAATTAAAATCCCAGAAAGTTATTTTATGGATCTCAACAAACTCATCCTAAAGTTTATATGGAGAGGCAAAAGATCCAAAACAGTCAATGCAATATTAAAGAAGAACAAAGCTGGAGGAGTGGCACAGCAACTTCAGACTTACTATAAAGCCACAGTAGTCAAGACACTGTAGAACTGAAAAAGGATAAACAGACAGATCAATAGAACGAAGAGCCCAGAAATAAATCCCTATAATATAGTTAACTGAGTTTTGACAAAGGAGCCAAAGCAAGACAAAGTTACAAAGATGGCCTCTTCAACAATGGTGTTAGAACAATTGAATATCCACACACACAAAAATGAATAGACACAGAATATATATCCTTCACCAAAATTGACTCAAAGTGGATCACAGACCTAAATGTAAAGTGCAAAATGATTAAAACTCCTAGAAGTTAACATGAGTCAGATGACCTTGGGCATGGCAATGACTTTCAAGATAGTACATCAAAAGCATCATCCAAGAAAGGAATAATTGAAGAGCTGGACTTCATTTTAAAAACTTCAGCTCTATGAAAGACAATGTCATGAGAATTAGAAAACCAGCCTCACATGGGAAGAAATATTTCCAAAAGACATATCTGATAAAGAACTATTATTTAAAGTATACAAAGAACTCTTAAAACTCACTCATGAGGAAACAAACACCCTAGTTTTTAAAATGGGACCAAACTCTTCACATCTCACCCAAGAAGATACATAGGCGGCAAAAAGTATATGAAAAGATAGTCCATACTATATGTCATCAGGGAAATGCAGATTAAACCAATGAGATACCACTACATACTTATTAGAATGACCAAAATCCAGAACAGTAACAATATCAAATATTGGTGAGGTTGTGGAACAACAAGAATTCTCTTTCATCACTGGTGGGAATACAAAATGGTGTAGCCACTTCAGAAGACAGCCTGGTGGTTTTGTTACAAAGTTATATACTCTTACCATATGATCCAGCATTTTCATTTTTTTTGGTATTTACACAAAGGAGTTGAAAATTTATATCAACTCAAAAAGTCAACACACTGATGGTTATAGAAGCTTTATTCATAATTGCCAAACCATAGAAGCAACTAATATACCTTTTAGAAAGTGAATGGATAAACTGTGCTATATTCATACAACAAATATTATTCAGAGATAAAAAGAAATAAATTATTAAGCCATGAAAAGACACAGGATCCTTAATTACAAATAACTAATTGAAAGAAGCCAATCTAAAACCGATGCTTTTGAACTGTGGTGCTGGAGAAGACTCTTGAGAGATCCTTGGACTGCAAGCAGATCCAACCAGTCCATCCTAAAGGAAATCAGTTCTGGGTGTTCATTGGAAGGACTGCTGCTGAAGCTGAAACTCCAATACTTTGGCCACCTAATATGAAGAACTGACTCACTGGAAAAGCCCCTGATGCTGGGAAAGATTGAAGGCAGGAGAAGGTGATGACAGAGGATGAGATGGTTGGATGGCATCACCGACTTGACGGACACGAGTTTGAGCAAGCTCCAGGAGTTGGTGATGGACAGGGAAGCCTGGTGTGCTGCAGTCCATGGGGCTGCAAAGAGTCGGACACGACTGAGCAACTGAACTGAACTGTAGAATTTCAACTATATGAGATTCTAGAATAGGCAAAACTACAGAGACAGTAAAAAGATCAGTTGTTGCCAGAGGCTGGAGAGAAGAATGGATGAATAGGTGGAACATAGTGAACTTTCAGGGCAGTGGAAATGCACTATATGATACTACAATAATGATTACATGTCAATATGCTGCTGCTGCTGCTGCTGCTAAGTCACTTCAGTCGTGTCCGACTCTGTGTGACCCCATAGACGGCAGCCCACCAGGCTCCCCCATCCCTGGGATTCTCCAGGCAAGAACACTGGAGTGGGTTGCCATTTCCTTCTCCAATGCAGGAAAGTGAAAAGTGAAAGTGAAGTCGCTCAGTCGTGTCCGACTCTTAGCGACCCCATGGACTGCAGCCTACCAGGCTCCTCCGTCCATGGGGGATTTTCCAGCCAAGAATGCTGGAGGGGGGTGCCCTTTCCTTCTCCAGGGAACCTTGCCAACTTAGGAATTGAACCTGCATCTCCTGCATTGCAGGTGGATTCTTTACCAGTGAACCACCAGGGAAGCCCCACTTAGAGTGACCCTTAATATAAACTGTGGGCTTACAGTGATGATGTGTCAATGTAGGTTGATTAACTGTAACAAATGTATCACTCTGGTAGGGGATGTTGACAATGCGGGAGGCTACTCATTGGAAAAGACTCTGATGCTGGGAGGGACTGGGGGCAGGAGGAGAAGGGGACGACCGAGGATGAGATGGCTGGATGGCATCACTGACTCGATGGACGTGAGTCTGAGTGAACTCCGGGAGATGGTGATGGACAGGGAGGCCTGGCGTGCTGCGATTCATGGGGTCGCAAAGAATCGGGCACGACTGAGCGACTGGACTGAACTGATGCATGTGAAGGGACAGTGAGTTTGTGAGAAATCTCTGTAGCTTCCTCTGAGTTTTGCTGGGAACCTAAAGTGTTCTAAAAGAGTAAAGACCAAAATTATATAAAAAATGAGATGAGATAAGATAAAATAAAATAAAAATCAGTGGTTGTCAGGGGTTTGGCAGAAGGGGAGGGAGAATGAATAGGCAAAGCTTTGAGCACTTTTATGGTAGAGAAAATTCCATGTGAAACTAATGTGGATACATCTATATGTCAAAACTCACAGAACATACTACATAAAGACTGAAACTGAGGCTTCCCTGGTGGTCCAGGATCCTTGGTCCAGGAAGATCCCCCATGTCATGGGGCAGCTCAGCCCACGTGCCACAACTACTGAAGCCTGCACACCTAGAGCCCAGGCAACAAGAAGCCCATGTACACAACTAGAGAGGAGCTGTTGCCACAATTAAAGAAAAGCCTGCATGCAGCGACGAAGACCCAGCACAGCTATAAATAAAAATAAAGTATTCTTTTAAAAAGGAATGAGCCTTCTGGTAAAGGATGGACAATAGTTAAGGCCTTACAAATAGCTGTGAAAAGAAAAGAAGTGAAAAGCAAAGGAGAAAAGGAAAGTTATACCCATTTGAACGCAGAGTTCCAAAAAATAGTAAGGAGAGATAAGAAAGCCTTCCTCAGTGATCAATGCAAAGAAATAGAGGAAAACAACAAAATGGGAAAGACTAGAGAACTCTTCAAGAAAATTAGAGATACCAAGGGAACATTTCATGCAAAGATGGGCTCAGTAAAGGACATAAATGGTATGGACCTAACAGAAACAGAAGATATTAAGAAGAGGTGGCAAGAATACACAGAAGAACTGTACAAAACAGATCTTCATGACCCAGATAATCACAATGGTGTGATCACTCACACTCACCTAGAGCCAGACATCCTGAAATATGAAGTCAAGTGGGCTTCAGGAAGCATCACTATGAACAAAACTAGTGGAGGTGATGGAATTCCAGTTGAGCTATTTCACATCCTGAAAGATGATGCTGTGAAAGTGCTGCATTCAGTATGTCAGCAAATTTGGAAAACTCAGCAATGGCCACAGGACTGGAAAAGGTCAGTTTTCATTCCAATCCCAAGGAAAGGCAATACCAAAGAATGCTCAAACTACCGCACAATTGCACTCATCTCACACGCTAGGAAAGTAATGCTCAAAATTCTCCAATCCAGGCTTCAGCAATACGTGAATTGTGAACTTCCAGATATTCTGCTTTATTGACTATGCCAAAGCCTTTGACTGTGTGGATCACAATAAACTGTGGAAAATTCTGAAAGAGATGGGCATACCAGACCACCTAACCTGCCTCTTGAGAAGCCTGTATGCAGGTCAGGAAGCAACAGTTAAAACTGGACATGGAACAACAGACTGGTTCCAAATAGGAAAAGGAGTACATCAAGGCTGTATATTGTCACCCTGCTTATGTAACTTCTACGCAGAGTACATCATGAGAAACGCTGGGCTGGAGGAAGCACAAGCTGAAATTAAGATTGCCAGGAGAAATATCAATAACCTCAGATATGCAGATGATATCATCCCTATGGCAGAAAGTGAGGAAGAACTAAAGGGCCTCTTGATGAAAGTGAAAGAGGAGAGTGAAAAAGTTGGCTTAAAGCTCAACATTCAGAAAACAAGTGATGGCATCCGGTCCCATCACTTCATGGCAAATAGATGGGGAAACAGCGGAAACAGTGTCAGACTTTATTTTTTGGGGCTTCAAAATCACTGCAGATGGTGACTGCAGCCATGAAATTAAAAGACGCTTACTCCTTGGAAGGAAAGTTATGACCAACCTAGATAGCATATTAAAAAGCAGAGACATTACTTTGTCAACAAAGGTCCGTCTAGTCAAGGCTATGGTTTTTCCAGTGGTCATGTATGGATGTGAGAGTTGGACTATAAAGAAAGCTGAGCGCCAAAGAATTGATGCTTTTGAAGTGTGGTGTTGGAGAAGACTCTTGAAAGTCCCTTGGACTGCAAGGAGATCCAACCAGTCCATCCTAAAGGAGATCAGTCCTGGGTGTTCATTGGAAGGACTGATGTTGAAGCTGAAACTCCAATACTTTGGTCACCTGATGTGAAGAGCTGACTCACTGGCAAAGACCCTGATGCTGGGAAGGATTGAGGGCAGAAGGAGACGGGGAAGACAGAGGATGAGATGGTTGTATGGCATCACTGAATCAATGGACATGGGTTTGGGTGAACTCCGGGAGTTGGTGATGGACAGGGAGGCCTGGCATGCTGTGGTTCATGGGGTCACAAAGAGTCGGACACGACTGAGCGACAACTGAATAATAATATATAAATATTGGTTCATAATTGTCACAAATATATCCCACTAAATGCAAGATGTTGATAGAACAGAAAATTGGGTGGGTTGGAGGAGTATATATGGAATGCTGTTTATTTATTCTATAAACCTAAAATTGTAAGTCAAAAGTATATTTTTAAAAAACATTGAAACATCCCTACACATACACAAGAATGGCTGCTATCTGTCCCTCGCCCTCCCAAAAAACAGGCATTACCAGGTATTGGTGAGGATGTATAGAAACTAAAATTTGAATACTACTGGAAACTAGTATTAATGGAATAATCACTCTAGAAAACATTTTGGAAGTTTAAGGGTAAACCCAGATTTACCATACAACCCAACAATTCCACTCCTAGAAATCTACGCAAAAGAAATTAAAATGTAAGTCTATACAATGACTTATTCATGAATATTCATAGCAGCATTATTTATAACAGACCCAAACTGCAAAACTGCAAATGTCCTTCAAATGGCAAACTGGTAAACAAAATGTGGTATATCCATACAATGGAATGGACAAATGGAATCCATAAAAAGGAATGAATCAGTGATTTGTGTTACAATATGCACAAACCTCAAAAACATTATCCTAAGTGGGATGTGTTAGACATGAAGAACTATATAATATATGATTCCATTTATTTTTAAATTTCAGGAAAAGAAACCATAGAGCAGGAAAGCGGACCTGTGGTTGCCTGGGGCTGGAAGTGGCAGAGGTGGAAGTGGGGAGTGACAGCAAGGAAATTTATAGAGGTAAATGAAATACTCTAAACCGGAATTGTACCTATGATCACACAACTTCCTTAATTCACCAAAGCCATTAAATTGTACACTTATAACAGGTGAGTCTTATGGATATAAATTATACCTCAAAAAAGCTATTAAAAAGTATTTATAGTTTTCTGGTGGAAGAGAAAATAAAATCATTCCATATTGTTCAAACAGTCAAAATGAAATTTCATAGAAAATAATTCTAGGCAGTTAGAATTTTAGCCAATATGTAGAAGTACATACACTGGTAATCAGAGTTCCTCACCAGGAATAATTATGATTCTAAAGCAAGAGCATTAATACTGTTGGTTGGCCAAACCAAGAGAAGCCCTTCTTTATCAAAAGAACCTAAACTTTAACTAGCTGGATATTCTGTTATTTGTGTCTGAGTAAATCTTAATGGATAAACCTACTTTTCAGCAGAAGAAGTCTGAAAGAGCTGAATAACTTTTTGCCAGGAAAGGCGTGAAATATTCTTACTAGAGTGAAGGGATGACAGTAATGGTTGGATTAAAAAAAAATTTAATACAGAATTGTAAAGTAAAATAAAAAATAAATAAATAAATAAATAAAAAGAAAATAGATTTCACAATTAAAAAAAAAATTTAAGCATCCATTTCGAAAACCACCTGCATATAGGTATTCTCTGAAGAAAAAAAAGCAATTGTCATGATGAAAATATATTTATAGATATAGATCCATATAAATATAGATACAAAAATATGTATCTATTTATAGATAGAGATAAAGAAAGATATAGATTGTTCCCTGGGAGAACTTGAAGAGCAAAATAGGAGACTACTTTTTTGTTCTGTTTTTTGTATTTTTTTATCTTTATTTTTTAACATCAAAAACATTTTCTATTGGGGTATAGCTGAGTAACAATGTTGTGATAGTCTCAGGTAAACAGTGAAGGGACTCAGCTATACATCTACATGTATCCATTCTCCCCCAAACCCCTCTCCCATCAGGCTGGCACATAACACTGAGCAGAGTTCCATGTGCTATACAATAGGTTTTTATTGGTTATCCATTTTAAATATAGCAGTGTGTACATGACCTTTCCAAAGTTCTTAACTATCCCTCCCCCCTGTGAGTCTCTTTCTGGTTTTTTTTTTATATACTTTATTGCATTTATTTATTATTTTTTACTTTACAATATTGTATTGGTTTCGCCACACATCAACATGAATCCACCACAGGTGTACACGTGTTCCCAATCCCGAACCCCCCTCCCACCTCCCCCCAACACCATCCCTCCAAGTCATCCCACTGCACCAGCCCCAAGCATCCTGCACCCTGCATCGAATCTAGACTGGCGATTCATTTCTTATATGATATTATACATGTTTCAATGCCATTCTCTTTCTGTTTTGAAAGTAAGTTCATTTGTATCACTTCTTTTTAGATTCCACATATAAGGGATATCACATGATATTAGTAGGAGATAAAAGATGCTTACTCCTTGGAAGAAAAGTTATGACCAACCTAGATAGTTTATTCAAAAGCAGAGACATTACTTTGCCGACTAAGGTCTGTCTAGTCAAGGCTATGGTTTTTCCAGTGGTCATGTATGGATGTGAGAGTTGGACTGTGAAGAAAGCTGAGCGCCGAAGAATTGATGCTTTTGAACTGTGGTGTTGGAGAAGACTCTTGAGAGTCCCTTGGACTGCAAGGAGAGCCAACCAGTCTATTCTGAAGGAGATCAGCCCTGGGATTTTTTTGGAAGGAATGATGCTTAAGCTGAAACTCCAGTCCTTTGGCCACCTCATGTGAAGAATTGACTCATTGGAAAAGACTCTGATGCTGGGAGGGATTGGGGGCAGGAGGAGGAGGGGACAACAGAGGATGAGATGGCTGGATGGCATCACTGACTCAATGAATGTGAATCTGAGTGAACTCCAGGAGTTGGTGATGGACAGGGAGGCCTGGTGTGCTGTGATTCATGGGGTCTCAAAGAGTTGGACACGACTGAGTGACTGAACTGAACTGACTTTATAGTAGTCTCCTCCTTTTATTAGTAGGAGACTTCTACTAGGAGATGCAAGGCACACAAAAGGTTCAGATTTGTCCTCTGTCCTTAAAACGCTGGAAAGGCAATCTTCGTAGAAGCAGGTGAACACACCTGAAGCAATTAGCAGATAACAGACATTGTACAATGAAACCATAGATTGTAGGGTATAAATATAATTAAATTCTGTAGAACCCAAATCACAGACAGCTTTAAGATCCACCAGGATTAAAATATGCTACCTGATAGTGAAACCATACAATTGACTTAACTGTCCACACCCAAAACAAGTTATTTTGAACCAGGTATTAAGTAGTCTTTTGAAGGCTTCTAATACCAGGCTGAAACTCTAGTACTTTGGCCACCTCATGCTAAGAGTTGACTCATTGGAAAAGACTCTGATGCTGGGAGGGATTGGGGGCAGGAGGAGAAGGGGACGACCCAGGATGAGATGGCTGGATGGCATCACTGACTCGATGGACGTGAGTCTGAGTCAACTCTGGGAGTTGGTGATGGACAGGGAGGCCTGGCGTGCTGCAATTCATGGGGTCATAAAGAGTCGGACACGACTGAGCAACTGAACTGAAATGAACACCAGGTATTAAGTAGTTTTTTGAAGGCTTCTAACACCAACATTCAGAGAAGGCAATGGCACCCCACTCCAGTACTCATGCCTGGGAAATCCCATGGACGGAGGAGCCTGGTAGGCTGCAGTCCATGGGGTCGCTGAGGGTCGGACACGACTGAGTGACTTCACTTTCACTTTTCACTTTCATGCATTGGAGAAGGCAATGGCAACCCACTCCAGTGTTCTTGCCTGAAGAATCCCAGGGACGGGGGAGCCTAGTGGGGTGGCATCTATGAGGTTGCACAGAGTCGGACACCACTGAAGTGACTTAGCAGCAGCAGCAGCAACACCAACATGCTGTTAGATAATATTCATCAAGTGATTTCACAGGAACAAGAGAAATTAGTGCTTTCAAAAGAAGTCATTTAAAACAGGCCCCCCAAGATTATTTCTGGATGTGCAAATTCACTGTGGATTATTTCTTTAATTTTACTTATCTCTAAAATCTACATATGAGATACAGCAGTGAGTTTTGATAGATCAATGCAAATTAAGCACTGCTATCATGACAGTCATCACAATTGGATTTTTTTTCTTTATATTTTTCCATCTGCAGTCTTGCCTTCTGTTACTCTGGGATTTTTCAGAATGGCATCAACACAAAGACCTGTGTTATTTCAATACTGTATGGAAAAGCCCCCAAGCAAAGGAATTTTTTGGTGGTTCAGACGGTAAAGAGGAGAACTGGGTTCGATCCCTGAGTCAGAAAGATCCCCTGCAGAAGGAAACAGCAACCCACTCCAGTATTCTTGCCTGGAAAATCCCATGGATGGAAGAGCCTGGCAGGCTGCAGTTCAGGGGGTCGCAAAGAGGCAGACACAACTGAGTGACTTCTCTGTTCTTTTTTTGGGAGAATTAAAGTCCTTTAACGCATGCACTGGTTGGAGAAGGCAATAGCACCCAACTCCAGTACTCTTGCCTGGAAAATCCCATGGACGGAGGAGCCTAGTGGGCTGCCGTCTATGGGGTCACACAGAGTCAGACACGACTGAGCGACTTCACTTTCACTGTTCACTTTCATGCACTGGAGAAGGAAATGGCAACCCACTCCAGTGTTCTTGCCTGGAGAATCCCAGGGATGGTGAAGCCTGGTGGGCTGCCATCTATGGGGTCGCACAGAGTCAGACACAACTGAAGCGACTTAGCAGCAGCAGCAACGTATGCACTGGTAGGGTTAATGAATCATCTGCTTTAAATACATTCTCATTTGAAGCTTACTCCAGTAATCAGTTGTGTGAGTTGCTTTTCCAAGAGTTGTCACCCAGTCTCTCTTCCCCACCTTGTTCCCTCTCTTCTCCTCCCTCTATCCATTCATGAACTTAATTTCAAGAGGTCTGAAGAGGCAATAGGTACATGGACTCCAGGAGATAACTGGTTCTCTGGCAAAGCTGACTAGCTCTTTTGACACTGAACCCACAATCTTTGCTCTTTTAATACCACAACCACTCACTGAGAGCTGAGAGGACCCATCTCCCCAACAACTAGTAAATGACCTGCTGAGAATTCACCTACCACCAACTCCATCAATGGCAGATCTGGTGTCTAAATTTGCAGATCACTTTTACCTGCTGATAGACAGCTTTTGAGAGGGAAGCCCCTCTAATAGAAAAAAAACATTTCAAATACAACACTTCTCCTGACCCTGGGTAATTACATAACAGCTACTTGCTGTGAAAATTTACAAAAACTCATCTCCATTGCTTTGTTCATTTACTTCTAAATAGCACACACTGACTTACCTCATTATTCCTCATACCCAAACCTCACTTTCTAGTAAACAAATCAACTTTTGGTGCCCTGTGCAAAGGAATAATTCCCAAGCGCACTTGAAGAACTAAAACTAGTAACTGCCAATAAATATTTTTAAATTTTTTTTCCTCTAGAGCAAATATGCTGTAGTGTATTTTTAATCTGTTATTTTCCCTGATATCCTTCTGAAAGTTGCTGCATTTTAAAAATTTTCTCAGCTTAAATTTTCAACTAAATGGAATAAGTATCTGACAGAATTCTGTTCTGCCTTCACTTTCTATGGTATTTCTTCCAAAGTTGTTTATTGCCATTCTGACTTCTAAACTGGTTTTATAATTATGCCACACATTCCTATCACAACGAACTTCCTTGCCTTTAAAATGTGTATATCAGAATTTAAACGCTGGTCACCACGACATCTGTGGATTTACTTGCCTCTACTAGTACTGGGTATCAGCTCATATAATACTTTCAATTTATTTCTCTTTCAGAGAAAAAGCCTAATAGAGTTAGTGAACAGCATTAATAGCCTAGGATCAAAATGACCCAAGAATGAAAGGAGTCTTTTTTTTTTTTTTTTTTGCTTTATGTTAAAATCACAAATTTAACTTATGATGATTTGGAAGTGGAGGCAAATGGAACTTCTTTGTTTCATCTATATTTGATGTTTTCCTTCAAAAGTTCTTATCCGCTGTTAAGTGAGAAAGAAAGAGCTAAATATTCGAATTTAAAGCTCAGTCTGATCTGATTATTTCTTCAGTCTTTTTAGAAAATGTTCTGCCTGTCAGATAGCATTTCCTTGTTACTATTTCTCTCTTGTGAAAGAATTGGTGCTTTAGAGATGTGGTGCTGGAGAAGACTCTCAAGAGCCCCTTGGACAGCAAGGACAGCAAACCTGTCAATCCTAAAGGAAATCAGTCCTGAACATTCACTGGAGGGACTGATGCTGAAGCTCCAATACTCTGGCCACCTGATGCAAAGAGCCAACTCAGTGGAAAAGACCCTGATGCTGGGGAAAATTGAGGGCAGGAGGAGAAGGGGATAACAGAGGATGAGATGGTTGGATGGCATCACCGACTCAATGGACATGAGTTTGAGCAAACTCTGGGAGATGGTAAAGGACAGGGAAGCCTGGTGTGCTGCAGTCCATGGGGTCACAAGTTGGACACAACTTAGCGACTGAACAACAATTTCTTTCTCAAGAGAACATTCTGGGTTTCTGGGCAGGATGGTGTCTACATATGCTGGTGAATGAGAGACAAACGGACCCCTTGGGCATGTGCTGGCTGACACCTGAGGGTCTCCAGGACAACGTCCAGCTGGTGTGTGTCCAACCAGCCTCAAAGCTGGAATTGTCCATTCTCTTGGTTTGGCCAATACTCTCTGTCATGGCAAGACTGGCTATCTGGTCTGCAGCCCCAAAGACAAAGGCACATTGCCCTTTCAGGGTAAGTATCTCAGGCAGGTCCCTAGCCACTTCTCCTTGTCATGCCATATGCCCAAATTTATTTCATGGGGCTGCACCCTAAATTAATGAGGGAAAGTCTGGAAGATGATACCATCCCAGAGTCTTCAAGGGGAGTTAGATAGGACAGACGAAGTTGAAAGAATCCCTTAGGCTTCAATGTTATACTAACTCATATAACATATGTGCAAATGCTCTGGCTTTTGATATTCTGGACATATCAGCACTCACTCCTCTGGCTTCATAATTTGACACTGTTAGTTCCCTTTTGGATGTTCACACTTGCTCTTCCTTGGCCTCAGCACATATTCTAAAGTACAATTTCTAGTGCTTTTGCCCTTGAACCACTCTTTCCTCACCAAAAAATCATAAGTATGAGGACTCAAAAATACACATAAGGATAGACTGACTAATACATAATAGAGTCTCATTCATTTGTGATGAGATTCACTAAGGAATATTTTAAAAGAAATTCCACTTTTATAATTTTCTCACAATATCCATAATAACTCACAGGAAGCTAATTATATCATTCAATAAGCTTTAGGGAACAATATAGGGAAAAGAAAATAATTATTTTTAAGTACTATATTATTCTTTTGTAAGTGAAAAGTTATTTAATGTGCTTGGGAATACTTAAAAACTGTTTTAGTCACTCATATAGGCTCTATGTAGAGCCTAACTTTCACTTGCAATCTTTATATTCATTATCATAGAAGTGAAGTTTGTTCTCTTCAAAGGAAACTACAGATAGGCCATAACATCTAGTTTTAATCACATTACAAACGACTAAAGCAAAATTACTGAAATCTTCACATTATGATTTACTGAAGGCTCACTATAGGCCTCATTTTCATTTTATTTTTATAATAGCTTTATTAGTTCCCAAGCTTACCAAATGGCTCAGAGGTTAAAGTGTCTGCCCGCAATGTGGGAGATCTGGGTTCGATCCCTGGGTTGGGAAGATCCCCTGGAGAAGGAAACGGCAACCCACTCCAGTATTCTTGCCTGGAGAATCCCATGGACAGAGGAGCCTGGTGGGCTACAGTCCACGGGGTCGCAAAGAGTCAGACACGACTGAGCGACTTCACTTCACTTCACATTGCAAACTGAATGTAAACTGATGTCAAAGTGGAAATGTACACACACATATTGTTTAATAAAGAATGCTGAAAAATAATGAAAGGAATGATTTTCTAAAACCATGTAATTTTGTTGAACTTGAGACAGAGCTCCTGACTCAGAATGCCTGGGCCAGCCCAGTTCTTACCCTGCCAATATCCTGCCTAGCTTTCCAAAAGTGATGGCCTTATTATTCAACTAAAAAATAAAAGATCCATTGCCTAGAACACCACATCCACTTAGGTTTTTTTTTTAATATGCTGCTATAATATCTTAAAACATCTTATTAACAGACTAACCTAAACAAGATCAACCAGCAAAACCATTGTTTCCAAAGTTTTGGGAAACATGGTCCATTCCAGATTACCAGTTTTATCCCTCCAATGGAAAATTAGGCGGGACTGTGTGGATCACAATAAACTGTGGAAAATTCTGAAAGAGATGGGAATACCAGACCACCTAACCTGCCTCTTGAGAAATCTGAATGCAAGTCAGGAAGCAGCAGTTAGAACTGGACACAGAACAACAGACTGGTTCCAAATAGGAAAAGGAGTACGTCAAGGCTGTATATTGTCACCCTGCTTATTTAACTTCTATGCAGAGTAGATCATGAGAAACGCTGGGCTGGAAGAAACACAAGCTGGAATCAAGATTGCCGGGAGAAATATCAATAACCTCAGATATGCAGATGATACCACTCTTATGGCAGAAAGTGAAAAGGAGCTAAAAAGCCTCTTGATGAAAGTGAAAGAGGAGAGCGAAAAAGTTGGCTTAAAGCTCAACATTCAGAAAACGAAGATCATGGCATCTGGTCCCATCACTTCATGGGAAATAGATGGGGAAACAGTAGAAACAGTGTCAGACTTTATTGTTTTGGGCTCCAAACTCACTGCAGATGGTGACTGCAGCCATGAAATTAAAAGACGCTTACTCCTTGGAAGAAAAGTTATGACCAACCTAGATAGTATATTCAAAAGCAGAGACATTACTTTGCCGACTAAGGTCCGTCTAGTCAAGGCTATGGTTTTTCCTGTGGTCATGTATGGATGTGAGAGTTGGACTGTGAAGAAAGCTGAGCGCCGAAGAATTGATGCTTTTGAACTGTGGTTTTGGAGAAGACTCTTGAGAGTCCCTTGGACTGCAAGAAGATGCAGCCAGTCCATTCTGAAGGAGATCAGCCCTGGGATTTCTCTGGAAGGAATGATGCTAAAGCTGAAACTCCAGTACTTTGGCCACCTCATGCAAAGAGTTGACTCACTGGAAAAGACTCTGATGCTGGGAGGGATTGGGACCAGGAGGAGAAGGGGACAACAGAGGATGAGATGGCTGGATGGTATCACGGACTCGATGGATGTGAGTCTGAGTGAACTCCTGGAGATGGTGATGGACAGGGAGGCCTGGCATGCTGCGATTCATGGGGTGGCAAAGAGTTGGACACGACTGAGCGACTGAACTGAACTGAACTGAACATTAAAGTCTGGCCTTTGGGACTGCAACACAAGACCAAGGATCACATCCTTCTCAGACAACCAGTGTAAAAATTTTACAAAGCACTTTTAAAATAAGCAGACTAAATTTATCATGAGAAAAATACAGGAAAACTTCAATTAAGCATGCAAAGTGAAAGTTGCTCAGTCGTGTCCAACTCTTTGCAACCCCATGGACTGCAGCTTGCCAGGTTCCTCTGTCCATGGGATTCTCCAGCCAAGAATACTGGAGTGGATTGCGATGCCCTCCTCCAGAGGATCTTCCTGACTCAGAGATCAAACCTGCATCTCTTACGTCTCTCCTGGATTGGCGGGCAGGTTCTTTACCACTAGAGCCACCTGGGAAGCTAGATAACTAAGTGCTTTGTAAATAAGTTGTCCTTAGACATCCAGGACTACAGGATTAATTAAATCAATTACGGTACATCCACACAATAAAATACACAGGAATAATTAGAAATCATGTTCCAGAATTTTAACTGACAATGGAAATGTTGTTATATAAAATCTTCACATATGAAAAGGTCATTAAAAAAAAGCAGGATCAACTTCTTTTTTTTTTTCAGGATCAACTTCTTTGTGTGTGTTTTTAAAAACATATATAGAGACTAGAAAACTAGACTATATAGACATCAAAAGAGTAGGAAAGTTTATTTTACATGATATGGTTTTTCTCCTTTTCATTTATCTCAGTTTTCTAAATATTATGCAATAAATGTTCATTATTTTAATGTTAGAAAACATAATAATAGGAAAGTGATTAAGCTACTTAATTATATTTCCTAGTTAACTGAAAAGTAGGCAAAAGAACTTTGGAATGGTTCAAGAATTTTCATCCATATCCTGGTTACTGTCAACAAAACCCTATGATCTAAGTATATTCAGTGGGGCTTCCCTGATGGCTCAGTAATAAAGAATCTGTCTGCCAAAGCAGGAGACAGAGGTTCGATTCCTGATCCAGGAAGACAACATACGCCTCATAGCAGCTAAGCTGGTGCACCACAACTCGTGAGCCTGTGATCCAGAGCCCGGGAGCCTCAATTAGCTACTGAAGCCTGCCCACCTTAAAGCCTGTGTTCCACAACAAGAGAAGCTACCACAACGACAAGCCCTCTCACTGCACCTAGAGCGTGGCCCCAGCTTGCTGCAACTGGAGAAAACCCATGTAGGACAGCCAAAAATAAATAATTATATTCTATGGAATCAGTCATCCAATCAATTCTGATGTCTGTGATATCCAAAGGAGTTAAGTCTTAAGTTTTTACTTCATTCAGTTATTACATCACTAAGCTGATAAAGAACTTGGTAGAAATTCAAAAAAGTGAACACAATTATACCTTACTTTCTTAATTATCTCATAGGAACTACAGCTTGTGAAGATAAACATCACTCATCATATCCAGAGAACCATGAATGCTGGTGTTAAGGGTTTAATATTCACCAGTTCAAGCATCATAGTTTAGAATGGTATTTAGTAACTAAATTCCTATTTCTTGTTTACATGGTATCTGTCTCAAAAGTTAAATGCAACACAAATTCCAAAGAGTTTAGTTCTTTGAGATTCTTGTTGCAATTCTGTTATAATTTAATGCCTTTTTTGTTTTTGGTCATTTCAAATGTGCAAGTTCTATTTAAGTTCTTATACCCCCTTCTAGATTTTTAAAAATGCATAGTCATTTACTTTTTTGAATAGGTTATAATATTCAGGTGGCTTAGAGAAGGCAATGGCACCCCATTCCAGTACTCTTGCCTGGAGAATCTCATGGACAGAGGAGCCTGGTGGGCTGCAGTCCATGGGGTCGCTAAGAGTCGGACACGACTGAGCGACTTCACTTTCACTTTTCACTTTCATGCACTGGAGAAGGAAACGGCAACCCGCTCCAGTTTTCTTGCCTGGAGAATCCCAGGGACGGTAGAGCCTGATGGGCTGCCATCTATGGGGTCGCACAGAGTCGGACATGACTGAAGCGACTTAGCAGCAGCAGCAGCAGCAAACATCAAAAAGTAGAAATTCCCCTCCCATCCACATACCTATCTATACAGTTCTCACCCTCCTTCAACAATCCTCATTATTAGCTTCTGGTTTATCCTTCTAAAGATTTTTTTAAATGTATATTCAAGCATAGTATATGATTCTATGTATCTTATTTTCCCCCAAATATTATATTGCTATTCACCTTCTTTTTATTACTTAACAATGTACCTTTGAGATCTTTCCAAAATCAGCCTAGAAAGAACATCCACATTCTTTTTATAGTTGCACTATTTTTTGTATGAATATGCCATAGTTTATTAAACAAACCCCAATGATAGGCTGCTGGGTTGCTTCCAATTTTTTGATAATGCTGTGATAAACTATCTTGTGTGCATAAATTATTACATAAATGCTCAAGTATTACTGCAAAGTAAAATGTTGAATTGCCTGGCCAACATAATATGGTACCTAACTTGTAGCTTCTGCCAAACTGGTTAAAAATAGTATCTCAGTATATTTTTGATAGACTTTTCTTATTATGTATAACATTGAGCATCTTTTCATGTATTTAGGGATTCTGTTTGCTTCCCTTTTAGGTCAACTCTTCAATAAATGTTTTCTTATTGAAATTGAAGGAACTCTATAAACATTAAGGAAATTCAACATCTGCAGTATGAGCTTAAAATCTTTTTCCCAATTTGCCATCTTTCTTTTGATTTTGCTTATCATGATTTTTGCCATGAATATGAACATACAGATGTGAATATTAATACATACACACAAATGTGTTAATCTTTTCCTTTAAGGCTTCTAGATTTTGTTATAGTTTACAAAACCTTTCTTCCTTATTCTGAGATATAATTTTTTGTGCCTTCTTTAATTTAATGGGTTCATTTATTGATATCAAAATTTCTATGCATTTGGATTTTTCTTGGTTTACAGTGTGAAGTATGGATCCAGTTTTAATTCTTCCAGAGGCTACACTACTGTCTCATCAATAGTTTTTGAATAGGTTATTTCTCGGTAATTTGCATTGCCACCTTTCACATATCAAAACTGTATATATTTTGAGATCTATTTCAGGATTTTCTAGTCTATCCCATTGTCCTGACTACACATACTAATAACATTAATTTAAAACTAAGAGTCTATAACACACATTGACATCTGGAATATCTAGTCTCACTAATTTTTGCTCTTTACAAAGGTTTTGTGGCTGTTTTTAGGGGGAAAAATTGCCTGATTCTGAACAAAATGAAATTGCCTGATTCTGAACAAAATGAAAATCTCTTTTGATATTTTTGAGGTACCATGTTAAATTTATAAATTAACTGACATCTCTATTATGTTGAGTCTGTTTAGCCAAAAATAGGATATGCCTTTTCCCATTTTTTTCAATTACTTTAAGTCCTTCAGGAATGATTTAAAGTTTTTTTCATACAAGGCTTTATTGCTAGATTTATTCCTAAGTATGTTATCTTTGGGATTGGTAATTGCAGATGTGTGTTTTCCTTCCTTTTATGTACTGATTGTTCTTTGTATATATGAAAACTAGTCATTTCTGTTCATTTTATACCCTATTATCTTACTAAATTCTCTGCTTTCTTCTAGACTCTGTTTTTTCTTATAGGATTTTTAAGTATACAACAATGGCAGCTGCCAACAGAAATAAGGTTTGCTCCTCTGTAATTTTATTTATTTGGAGATGTTGAGGAGTAGTATCTCCAGCCTCCAACACAATGTTAACTACACTACATCTTTCTCTTATTCCTAACAGTAATAAGTGAGGAATAAGTCTACAGTCTCCCCATCAAAAATAATACTTGTTTCAAAGAAAAACATGATTCTGAATTAGTGGGTTTGGGGTTGTCTTTTTTGGGAAGAGGGTGAGCCAATTCTCTCTGTGTCAGGGAGAGTGACCAGATTATTTGATGAAAAGAAATTTCCATTTCATTCTGGCACAGAGAAGACTATGTTTCCTAGAGCCCTTGCTTTTAGAAAAGATATGTGGCTTCTTCTGACCAATTGTTATCACCATTGAGCCAAAGAACACAGGAGAATGTGTGAGATTTCTATGAGCTTATTATTTCCTTCGATGGCAATTGAAGAAAGCGTGCGTTTCGGATGATGCACCCACACAAATGCTGTGCCTCCGATACCTCACCCCGTGTGGCTTGTGAAGAAGAGGTTCCTTCTTACCAGCAACCAACGTTGCACGTACAGTCTCAAAAAAATAAACCTTGTCTTTTTTTTTTTTTTAAATAACAATAATTCTTGTTATTTTATCTCAGCCCTCTCAGTTTGGGAGCTGAAACAAAAATATTTTTCTCAAAGAAATATATTATTTTACTGTGGATTTTCTATCAAGGATAAATGTTGAGTTTTTTTAAAAGTTCCTTAGATTTACCAATATTATAAATTATGATCAAAGATTTTCTAATATTCAAATATGTGTTTCTGAAATAAAACCCCACATGATTTGTACTTTTAATATGTTTCTGGATTATGCTTGTGAACATTTTATTTAGAATTTTAAGTCTGTGATCATAAGTGAGATTGGCCTGTAATTTTCTTTTTTGTCTAATTCCTTTTAGATTTTGCTATCAGTTTTTACACTTGCTTCTTACAGAGATGTTGGAGACTTTCTTCCTTGTTTGATGTGCTGGAACAACTGAATTATCTTTAAAGTGATCTGATCTTTAATGGCATCCTGGAATTTCTCTGTGAAACCATCGGGTTTTAGTATTTTGGGGACTGGTTCCCGGTCAATTTCCTCTGTTTGTACAATGGAGCTGTTTAGATTGCCAATATCCTTTGGAGTCTAGTTGATAAACTATTAATTTGCAAAGTAAACTATTAAATTTAGAAGAATTGTTTCTTATAATTATCCCAGTTTTTTTCTTTTCTATAAATTCCCCTATTGTTCCCTAGTTTTCATATTTGCACTCTCTCCCTTTTATAACTGAATAAATCAGCAAATAGTTTATCTTGCCAAAGCTTTTAGATTTATTATTTCTACTACATTCATTATTTTCTGTTTGTATTCTTTCCTTTATTCTCTCAATGTATTTCTCTTTTTATAACTTTTAAATTGGATGGTTATATCATGATTTCTATTTTTATAGAGTGTGTATACAAGTACACATACAAACATATACACATATACATATATAAATTTTCCAAGGGTTACTTTAGTTACATCCCAGAGTTTCCGATATGTAGTATTTATATGATCATTTTCTAGCATCCTGGCATTTGAGTTTATCCTTTTTCTTTGACTCAGTTATGGCTTATTAGAGAATTTAATTACAAGAAGATACACAACAATTTTTTTCTGTTATTCTAATCCTCCACGTTAGTCTTCATTATACTGTTAAATATATTCAGTGCTTACCTCCAGTCCTTTCGCTGGTATTAACTTAGTCATAGTTGAAATGTGTTTTCTAGCAATTTCCACAGGAAGGACTCCCGATACTGCTGCACCAAGTCATACTGGAGCCTGGGGCAAAAGAAAAATCAGTAGTAATGATCCTGTTTTCCTGTTAAAGTTCTGATACTTTATTTAACATAGATTTTTTCATTATTTAGTTTAACATTGCATCAAATATTATTGTTGATTATTGAACTTTCTGCTACTCTCTTAAATTCTATGCCCAAAGCACTCAATATTCCTTGGGTTCTGTAGGTTCATGTTTCTTACTCAAAGAATACTTTGACTGACTCACTGTTTTCTTGAGGAACTTCCAGGTTGCTAGTCATTTATAATCTTCTAAAAGATATTGTAGAGAGACTTCCCTGGTCGTCCAGGGGTTAAGACTTCATGCTGCCAGTGCAGGAGGGGGCATGGGTTCAATCCCTGGTCAGGGAACTAAGATCCCACATGCCATATGGCATGGCCAAAAGATAAAAAAGTAAATAATTGATTAAAAGTGTTTTAATTTAAAAAAAAAAGATGCCATGGCAGCCAATTTTTTTTTCATTTGTTTTTTAACTTTTTGTAGCAATTCTTTATCTTCAAAATCTAACAACTTTTCCAGGACCTGTGTTGGTGTTAATCATTCTGGGTCACATTTCCTTGGCACACAGTATGACTATTAAATATAGAGATTTGAGTCTTTTTCTTTTTTGAACTGTATTTTAAAATATTGTTCTGTACCATTTTTGGTTTTCTTCTTTGGATATTCTACTTAAGTGCTTATTGGATCTCCCTTGTATATCTTCTAATTTTTAAATTCTTTGATTTCTACTTTACTGTGTTCCCTTTTCTTATTTTTATCTTTTAAAACCCTAGCAATATTTTCCATATTGCTTGTTACTTCTTCCAGTTTTGTCTTTATTTCTGTGCTGGTTTATTTTTTCCTTCTACTTCTTTCCTGATTTCTACCAGTTTATGTTTCTTTTTTTCCTCCTATCTTAAGACTTCTTTTTCAAATACAGGACTGCACTTCCACCTGGTGGGACTTGTTAGAAGAAGTGATTGCTTTACCGAGTTTTTGTTGTTGTTTTGATATCAAAATGTTTATCCATAATTCTTATCTGCTTCATGACAACATCTCTGGTGAGTAATGATCATCTGCTAATCCTTTTTGCTGCACCTTTTCTTCCTTTTTCTTATAGTTTCTCTTTACAGACATTGTTATAGTTTCTTTTTTTAATCACTTATTATTGATAATAATAGAGGACTGAAAATTTTTTATCTGATGAGGTTAAAACAAAGGAAATTTGGACTTAAAACTACGAGGTACAATTTCTGGTGGATATATAATTCATGAGATAGCGGGATCACATGGAATGGACATTCTTCCCAGCCTTACTTGGCTTAGCTTCAAGGACCCTGGCAGCCAGGCAGTCAGCCCCAGGCAGAGCCTGGACAGTTCTATACAGTCTTAACAGCCAGAAGCAGAGACTTACACATACTGACACCAGCGGTTCCTCACTAAAGGCTCAATCTAATCATTTCAAAACAAAGTTGTGGTTACCAAGTCCACCCACAGACTCCAACATTCCAAACCAATCTTTAGTGCCTACGTTAGTCTGCCCAGGATGTCATAACAAAATACCACACACTGAGCAGCTTAAACAACAGACTTTTTAAAGGCTATTTTCCCCACACTTCTGGAAGCTAGAACTCCCTAATCAAGGTGCAAGAGAATTCAGTTTCGGGTGCAGGCTCTCTTCCTGGCTTTCAGACAGCTACCACCTTGCTCTGGGCTCACATGGCCTTTCCTCAGCACATGTGCATGGAGGCAGAAGGAAAGTGAGATCTCTGGTATCATAATTTTAAGGACACTAAGCCTGCTGGGTCAGGGCTCCACCCTTATGGCCTCATTTAACCTTCATTACTTTCTCATAGGCCCCGATCTCCAAATACAGTGACTTGGAGAGTTAGGGCTTCAACCTGTGAAAGGGGGGAGGGGAGATACATAAACATTTAGTTCCTAATAGTTCCCCAAACGTTGTCAAAAAAAATTTTAACTCTATCTAAAAAGCCTCTCGATGAAAGTTAAAGTGCAGAGTGAAAAAGTTGGCTTAAAGCTCAACATTCAGAAAACGAAGATCATGGTATCCGGTCCCATCACTTCATGGGAAATAGATGGGGAAACAGTGGAAACAGTGTCAGACTTTATTTTGGGGGGCTCCAAAATCACTGCAGACGGTGACTGCAGCCATGAAATTAAAAGACGCTTACTCCTTGGAAGAAAAGTTATGACCAACCTAGATATCATATTCAAAAGCAGAGACATTACTTTGCCAACTAAGGTCCGTCTAGTCAAGGCTATGGTTTTTCCTGTGGTCATGTATGGATGTGAAAGTTGGACTATGAAGAAAGCTGAGCACCGAAGAATTAATGCTTTTGAGCTATGGTGTTGGAGAAAACTCTTGAGAGTCCCTTGGACTGCAAGGAGATCCAACCAGTCCATTCTGAAGGAGATCAGCCCTGGCATTTCTTTGGAAGGAATGATGCTAAAGCTGAAACTCCAGTACTTTGGCCACCTCATGCAAAGAGTTGACTCATTGGAAAAGACTCTGATGCTGGGAGGGATTAGGGGCAGGAGGAGAAGGGGATGACAGAGGATGAGATGGCTGGATGGCATCACGGACTCGATGGATGTGAGTCTGAGTGAACTCTGGGAGTTGGTGATGGACAGGGGGTTGCAAAGAGTCGGACACAACTGAGTGACTGAACTGAACTGATGGAGTTTCAGTATACAGATGGTGATTCCCAACCATCATCTCTTCCTTTCTTATTTGACTGTTTCACCTCTCAGTGTGCTTAGTGAGTCTCCAAACCTGAGGGTAACTAAGTGGGAAAAGACTTCCTGTTTCAAAAACGTTGTATTTAGTTCCATTGTGTCTAGAGTTAATGGACCTGATGTTGCCTTCTGTGGACAGTGCTATGCCCTCTTTCAGAGGTTTAAGTCTGTTGAAGTCGTGTAAAACTGGTAGAGACGGAGAACTGAAGACCACTGATTTAACTTTCTCTTTTCAGTGAATATAAGAGTGAGTGAAGTCGCTCAGTCGTGTCTGACCCTTTGCAACCCCGTGGACTGTAGCCTACCAGGCTCCTCTGTCCATGGGATTTTTCCAGGCAAGAGTACTGGAGTGGGTTGCCATTTCCTTCTCCAGGGGATCTTCCCAACCCAGGGATCACACCCAGGTCTCCAGCATTGCATTGCAGGCAGACGCTTCACTGTCTGAGCCACCAGAAAAGCCCTATAAATGTGCTCAATTCTAATGCACTGGTCTAAAATATCTATTAATTGGTATAAGAAATATGCATATATCTATATACCCTGTATAAAAACTGTGTATCCTCTGTGGAGGTACAGACTCATCACTCCCTAATAATTCTTCATCAACAGAGGCTGATGACACCTTCATAAGAGAATGGGTGAGCATTGCAAAAAAAAAACCCAGGTTGGGATATCTATATGCCTCTCCATCAGCAAAGTCACCCCTTCAAGGTACCCTCACCTCTACTTTTGTGGGTTCTTTGACTCCCTCCCATCTGTCTGTAGGGCCCAGAAGGAAACTCTGATTCTTCAGCAAAACCAGCTCTTAGCAGTGGGTTTATGTGAGATATGTTGTCCCTTTGTTTGCTGCTGACAAGCGTAAAGAACCACTTGCACTGCTGATAATAATGGTTAATTTATCACATCCAGCAGAGGCTGACCTCTGGGTGTCCCAGCCCCTCCATCACCTTCACACCTGCTCAAGCTAATTGTTAGAGCCAAGTGTAAATGAAAATCAACTGGGCTAATAATGAATGGAGCCCATTACTCGCAACAGCACATTGCTTTACGAAGGTTTATCAAGAAACATTATAACCAGTCCCCTGGTCACAGTTCCCTGTTTCATAGATGAGAAAAAACAAGCAAACAAGAAGGGACCTGCCCATGAAAACAAGCACAGTGACTGGAAACGTCTGATTTTACCTCCCAGAGCTCTAGAACAGTCACCCCTGCATTTTACCAAAATTCACTCATATATAAACAGAAAAAGGATTAAGATATTTCTCGAAATGTTCTTGTCATCTGTTTGTATAAGCAAATGAGATCATTACCAGATATGAAGACTCTAATTAATATGCTAATCTCGTTCCTCCATCACAACCATTTTTAAGGCAGTTATCTCCATGGCTTCTCCAGTCACTGCCACCTGCCCTAGAACTGCCTTGCCATTGCCTTCTGAAAGCACAGACCCAGCTCCAAAATGTTAGAAATGAAAAAATGAGAACTCCCATTACAGGGAACTGTGTCAAAAGAAACTCAGAGATCTTTACTTGACCTATTTCACTGAGCAAGAAACAAACTGTTACTGAACTCCCAAACCAAAGGTAGTTAAGTTCTTAGCTCTCAGTACTATTCATAACAGCTCAGGTGATGAATAAGTACATTGTTTTCTCTTGTGATCTTTCATCAGAAACTTTTTTGTTTAACCTGCATAAGCTTACTTGCTTGTAGCTGCTTTAGCTAGGAAGCTGTAAGGTCCTGCTGACATGAGGACTACTTAACTTTTATTTGAGGCCAGAGTCAGCATTTCAGGGAAATCAGGGCATTTTACACTTTGGTTATGTGATTATGAATGTTTGGACTAGGGGTACATTCAAACTGTGGTCTCCATTTTAATTGCCTTTTGACAACTGAGTATCTTCAAGAGGCAGATATTAGAGCACCAGGAATTGTCAACTGTTTTTGAAGAAACAGCTTGATGGAGTGCAAGAAATAGCTTCCAGTCCCCAAGGTAAGGGGTTGATACATTTAGGGAATGTTTTAAAGTTTTTTCATCTTGTACTTTATCTGTTCATTTTTAATGCCACTTATAAGCAGTTGCATACTAGCAAAGTAATGCTGAAAGTTCTCCAACCTAGGTTGCAACAATACGTGAACAGAGAACTCCCAGATGTTCAAGCTGGATTTAGAAAAGGCAGAGGAACCAGAGATCAAATTGTCAACATCCATTCAATCACAGAAAAATGAAGAGAATTCCAGAAAAACTCTACTTCTGCTTCACTGACTATACTAAAGCCTTTGATTGTGTGGATCACAAAAAACTGGAAAATTCTTCAAGAAATGGGAATACCAGACCAGCTGATCTGCCTCCTGAGAAACCTGTATGCAGGTCAAGGACAAACAGTAAGAACTGGACATAGAACATGGACTGGTTCTAAATTGGGAAAGGAATACGTCAAGGCTGTATACTGTCACTGCTTATTTAATTTATATGCAGAGTACAGCATGTGAAATGCCGGGCTGGATGAAGCACAAGCTGGAATCAAGACTGCTGGGAAAAACATCAATAACCTCAGATACCCAGATGACACCACCCTTATGGCAAAAAGCAAAGATGAACTAAAGAATCTCTTGATGAAAGTCAAAGAGACCAATACAGAACTGTAAAGTATAATTTTAAAAAAAAAGACTGTAAAAAAAATTTAAAAAAATAAAAAAAAAAGAAAGTCAAAGAGGAGAGTGAAAAAGCTGGCTAAAAACTCAACATTCAAAAACAAAGATCATGGCATGTGGTCCCATCACTTCATGGAAATAGATGGGGGAACAATGGAAACAGTGACAGACTATTTTCTTGGACTCCAAATCACTGCAGATGGTGGCTGCAGCCATTAAATTAAAAGATGCTTGCTCCTTGGAAATAAAACGATGACAAACATAGACAGCATACTAAAAAAAAGCAGAGACATTACTTTGCCAACAAAGGTCCATCTAGTCAAGGCTATGGTTTTTCCAGTAGTCATGTATGGATGTGAGAGTTGGACTGTTAAGAAAGCTGAGTGCCAAAGAATTGATGCTTTTGAACTGCAGTGTTGGAGAAGACTCTTGAGAGTCCCTTGATCTCTTGGATCTCCCTGCAAGGAGATCCAACCAGTCAATACTAAGGGAAATCAGTCCTGAATGTACACTGGAAGGCCTGATGCTGAAGCTGAAGCTCCAATACTTTGGCCAGCTGATGTGAAGAACTGACTCAACGGAAAAGACACTGATGCTGGGCAAGATTGAAGGCAGGAGGAGAAGGGGATGACAGAGGATGAGATGGTTGGCTGCCATCACCAACTCAATGGATATGAGTTTGAGTAAGCTCCGGGAGTTGGTAATGGATAGGGAAGCCTGGCATGCTGCAGTCCATGGGGTCGCAGAGAGTCAGACACGACTGAGTGACTGAACTGAACTGATAAGCAGTCGACATCCCCCCTTCAAGCCATAAATCAGAAGGAATATGCATCCCACAGTAAATTTAGCCATAGACGTAATACCTTTAATCCCACACGTCTGAGTAACATTTTTACGAACTTCTACCAACTGATTCTCTGCACTTTCAAACATATCAGACCTCAAGATCAGCAGCATGAGATCAATTGGGGCCAAATACCAAGCCAATCTGTTTTAGATTTGAATCGATCATTCATAGGATGCAAATAACCCCCTTACAATTTGACCAAGTGGAATTGATTTCCCATAACCTTGATTCTTGTCCAACTTTGCAGAAGACTACTCTTAAACCTGGCTGAAGACCCAGGGCTTTGCGCTGACAAGACCTATACTTGTCATCTGCTTAAATATGGGCATCTTCCTTCCAGGTTTTGTATCTCACGGACAGATATAAAAGAGAGATGTACTCATCAGGGGCTTCTGTGTTATCTGCTAAATAGCCTTCAGTTTGAGGGGCACCATTCCAAATTTATACAGCACAGCTTCTGCCTGTAATGTGACAAGGCCAGGGAGGTAAGCATACACTGCCCTCAATAGCAGTATCCAGCGATTCCAGAGGAACAAGGTATGAACTGTTGTTCAGGCTGCGGGAAGGAGGCGGGGAAGAGAGGGAAATTTCCACGGTCAAATGAGATGGGACAATACTGGGTTTAAGGAACGGAGGAGCCTGGTGGGCTGCTGTCTGTGGGGTTGCACAGAGTTGGACACGACTGAGGTATCTTAGCAGCAGCAGCAGGATTCCTTTTATCAAGGCAGAATTTCTTAAGTCTAAAAAACATTATCAGTCTTTTAATTTCTATGAATACAGAATCCTTGCTTCAGAACACTAGTAAACATCATATATAACATTGGTATTCAACAGGACACCAGATGGAAACACTATTCTAAAAGGCCCTGCCCCATAAAAGATCCAATATACTACTCTAGTAGGGAAGAACAATTAACAAATCTATCTATTCACACTAAAAGTGAGGGGTAGGGGCTTCCCTGGTGGCTCAGTGGCAAAGAATCTGCCTGCCAATGCAGGAGTTTGATCCCTAATCTGAGAAGATTCCACACGCCTCGGAGCAAGAAGTACATGCACCCCAACTACTGAGCCTCCAACCTGGAGCCTTCAAGCCCCAGTGACCAAGCTCGTGTGCTGCAAGAGCCGAAGCCTGCGTGCCCTAGAGCCTGTGCTCTACAGCAAGAGAAGCCACCGCAATAAGTCTGAGCACCGCAACTGGAGAGTAGCCCCCACACATCACAACCAGAGAAAAGACCACAGCAATGGGGACCCAGCACAGCCAAAACTAAATAAATAATTCAAACAAACAAACAAAAACACTGAGGGGCAAAAACTGTACTACCTTCATTTACAAACGGATGTGAATGAGTTTTTCGATTTTGGATTGTTCAGGTACTGTTGCAAAAAGCCTGCAGAGCAAACGATCTCCAAACCTCGCCCACATATAACAACCAACATCTATTTCTCATTGATGCATATCTGAATGGGATGGAACCACTTGGCTTCAAGCAGTAGGCCAAATGCAGGTGTTTATCAGGCATTTCTCACTCAGGAATCCAGTCTAAAAAGCAGTAGCTACTGTGGGTGTGCTTTGCTTGTGGGATAAAAAATTGCTGTCAGACATCTGCCAAATGTCATAAGCCTCAGTTCAGAACCAGTACACTATCACTCTTACTGTGTTTCATCAGCCAAAGCAAGTCGAATGGCTAAGCTCAACATCAACAGGACAGGGAAATACTGTACCCACAGCAAAGCCACACCAAAACCAGGCAAAGCCAGGCAAGGGCTGGGAGGGAGGCACCATGGTGGGCAAACGATATCTACCACACTGACCAGAAATTCAAATCCAAAGTGTAACCATGTGTGGGAACAACCATACTTCTATTTTCTTCAAACACAAATGGCCCGTTTAGTAATAATTGAAATACACTAATGGTTAGACTTGACCATAGGATTAGAGACTCCAGTTCTATTCTTCATTCTTCCTCCTGCCCCGTACAAGTTAGTATTTGGTATTTCTAATCCAGGGGAGTTACATGTTAGGGCATTTTCCAGTTGATTCCTCAGTATGTATTTTGAATACCAACACCACAATCAGCCTTTTATGTAAAAACAGTGACACATCTTGTACATAGCATAACAAATGACCACCAACTAATAGCGTAAGACACATGTTGGTTATGTCCATACAGAGATTAGCAGGGCCTCTGCAAGGCTGTGACCCAGGCCTGGGTTCTCCTCTGCAAGCTTGGCTGGGAAAGCATCTGCTTCCAGGGTCACTCAGGTTGTTGGCAGAACTCATGTGCTTGTAGTCATAGGACTCATGGCAGCTTGCTTCTTCAAAGCTGGCAAGGAGGGCAAGACCTTAGAGCAATTTTGCTAGCAATTCTGCTAGCAAGACAGAGACTTACGTAACGTAATATAATCCCAGGAGTGATAGCCCATTACCTTACCATACTCTATTGTTTATGCACAAGGGGTAGGGGTTATACTAAAGTGTAAACACCAGGATGTAGTGTTTACAGGCACCACCTTCAAGTACGTCCCTTGCAATAAGAAACCTAAAAAATATATTATTTGTGACTTACTCTAGGCCAGCTTTACCCAGCTTTTCTCAGTGGAGAGTCCTTCTCCATCATGTTCTAGAATTGCATTTACTTAGATGAACCCACATTCACTGGGCAGTTCTATTTCACTTTGTATTTTAAGATCTTTTCAGGGTAGGAAACTAGCCGATGCTATTCAATCACTGAGTGTAGTCAGTGTCATTAACACCTGAATGGCCAAGAAATCATTCCAGCCAGAAAAGACCCAAGTACCAACTATTAGACTGTCATGATTTATGTTTGTGCCTGATGTAATAGACATAAGTCAACTGCTTATACATGGAAACGTAGCCATTGCCTCACAAGAACTACTGAGTATGACTCATGCTTGCCTACCCACAGCCAAAGCCGCCAGTCAATTCCAAAGGTATAAACGTCAATTAAATAAGTGGTTTCACAGCCTAAATATTTAATAACTGGATGATGACTGGAATTTTCACTTTTCATTCAGTCATACAGACATGGTTTCGGTAAAAGAAATAACTGAAGTTTAGGGTAGTTTTCCTTTTCCTAAAAGTCATCCATCCCCAAACATTTGCTGAATGCCTACCATATTCTAGGTACTTTGCCTACTGTTGGGAATACAGAGATAGAAGACTAAAATTGTGTTTCAAAGGAAATATATTCTTCACACCGTTTCTCATTTAACTTCATGTTACCTACCCTGCAAATAAGCAATTTTCTCAGAAGCCATCAGTACCCAGGGGCCTTCCCCACTGCTCCTTTTCAAATATTTCTTATTGTTCAGAAAACCCTAATAATTAACCAAAAATCACTTTGCTGTGGCAAAACCTCAATACCTATACATCTCACTAGCTCTGAAGAGTAACTGGAATGAGATTACTCCCTCTGTTGACAGAAATTTTGTATTTATTAAAATTCTGAATGATGGAAAAATCCATATGATAAAAATTTATTACTATGATGCCCATTATAATACCCCAGGATAAGAATATTTTGCATTCCTACCATATATAAAATAAACAACAAAGATTTACTGTATAGCACAGGATATTGTATTCAGTATCTTGTAATCATCTTTAATGGAAAAGAATCTGAAAAAATATATATGTAAAAATGAATCACTTTGCTATTCACTGGAAACTAACACAATACTACAAATTAACTATACTTCAATAAAAATAAAAAAGAAAGACTGCTTTGTTCTACAAACAGTTGAGAGCTAAAGATCACTTGTAACAAACCAAGCAAATGCTTCAATGTGTGATAAACAGGAAATGCCACATGGAGAGGGACAATCTCAGACCACTTAGCCCCTTCTTTCCCTATACTTTTTCTGTAAGTAATTTTATATATTCCCATGGCTTTTATGTACTAAATCTTCAGAGGGAAAACAGATAACTTACTTTAATAATCATTTATCATAAGCGCGGGATGGGGGGGATGGTGAAACTCTTGACAAATACCAAGGACTCCTCTGTTCTTAAAGCCCCTTTATTCTCAAGGACTCCTTTATTCTAATGTAATGGCTCCTGAAATACTTCCCTTTTCAAGGATACTTTTTTCAAACACAATCAATAATCTACAATCAACTTCATGATCTCTTTGGAAACCAGGACCTTTTTGGCTTTGGAGTTTTAAAGATAAAATGCACAGCTGGATTCCTACAGGCCAAATATTTAACTTTTTTAAATTTCTGGCTTATGAATCAGATTACTAATATGGTGGTGTTTGATAGGTAATAGAAAGTCAAAATATAGTTTATCAAATTATTAGTTTTAGAATTCCAAAGACGAAATGAGTTTTAAAGCACATCTGGAAATGATATGCTGGAAATGAACTTCAAGGCACACCCACCCAGAGCTTGGGTCTCTTAAGCAACATCTGTAACAAGTGGTTGTCAGCCCTTGTTCCAACAGCCCCAGCAATGGGGAGCTCCCTACCTTTGGACCAGAGATCATTCTGTCTTCCCAAACCACTTTAAAAATATTTCCCTTGTTCTGAGTCAGTTCTTCTATAGCTTTAATCCTTGATCTTAGTTATAGTCCTTTGAGTCTCATTGGACAAATATAATCCCTTCCTATAACAGTCCTCAAAATCTGTGAAATCCCCTACCATATCCTCAACACTCCATTCTAAAGATGCTTTCCTCCTTGAATTATTCCTCATAGAACATATTTTTGGTTCTGTCACTGTCCTGCTATCTAATCTTTGGGTCAGATGATTTTAACCAGGATTTTGTAAGAATCACAGCCATTCTTCTGATCAATAAGAAAAGAAAGGGTGAGCAGCTGTAGCAACTGCACCCAGAATTAAGGATAACACTTTCTATATTATTCTGTGCCATGGACCAGGAAGAAACTAAAAATACCCAGGTGAGTATTTTGCTTCTGTGAATGTGATAAAGCACATGATCCATAGTGGATTAAAGGTTGAGAACCATCATTTTAAATGCACCCCAGTTTATTTATTCTTTGAAAAGTGTAGCAGCTGAAATGTAATACAAAAACCCAGAAGTGGGTTAGCTAGGACAATGCAGACTGGTTCACTGAACAAAATATTGCTCCTCTTCCTCCTCCTCCTTGTCTCTCAGGAGTCACCTGAAATCTTAACTCTTATGTGAAACATCAGTTCAGTTCAGCCACTCAGTTGTATCTGACTCTTTGCAATCACCATGGACTGCAGCACTCCAGGCTTCCCTGTCCATCACCAGAGCTTGCTCAAACTCATGTCCATTGAGTCAGTGATGCCATCCAGCCACCTCATCCTCTGTCATCCCCTTCTCCTCCTGCCTTTGATCTTTCCCAGCATCAGGGTCTTTTCCAGGAGTCAGTTATTCGCATCAGGTGGCCAAAGTATTGGAGTTTCAGCTTCAGAATCAGTCCTTCCTATGTATATTCAGGACTGATTTCCTTTAGGAATGACTGGTTTGATCTCCTTGTAGTCTAAGGGACTCTCAAGAGTTTCCTCCACCACCACAGTTCAAAAGCATCAATTCTTCAGAACTCAGCTTTTTTTATAGTCCAAATCTCACATCCATACATGACTACTGAAAAAAATCATAGCTTTGACTAGATGGACTTATGTTGGCAAAGTAATGTCTATGCTTTTTAATATGCTGTCTAGGTTGGTCGTAGCTTTTCTTCCAAGGAGCAAGCATCTTTTAATTTTATGGCTGCAGTCACTATCTGTAGTGATTTTGGAGCCCCCCAAAGTAAAGTCTATTACTATTTCCATTGTCTCCCCATCTATTTGCCATGAAGTGATGGGACCGGCTGCCATGATCTTCGTTTTTTGAACGTTGAGTTTTAAGCTAGCTCTTTCACGCTCCTCTTTCACTTTCATCAAGAGGCTCTTTAGTTCTTCTTCACTTTCTGCCATAAGGGTGGTGTAATCTGCATATCTGCGTTATTGATATTTCTCCTGACAATCTTGATTCCAATTTGTGCTTTATCCAGCATGGCATTTTGTATGATGTACTCTTCATATAAGTTAATAACAAGGCTGACAATATACAGCCTTGACATACTTCTTTCTCAGTTTGGACCCAGTCTGTTGTTCCATGTCCAGCTTTAACTGTTGCTTCTTGACCTGCATACAGATTTCTCAGGTGGCAGGTCAGGTGGTCTGGTATTCCCATCCCTTGAAGAATTTTCCACAGTTTGTTGTGATCTACATAGTCAAAAGCTTTGGTGTAATCAGTAAAGCAGAAGTAGGTGTTTTTCTGGTATTCTCTTGCTTTTTCAATGTTGGCAATTTGATCTCTGGTTCCTCTGCCTTTTCTAAATCCAGCTTGAACATGTGGAAGTTCATGGTTCACATACTGTTGAGCCTAGCTTGGAGAATTTTGAGCATTACTTCGCTAACATGTGAGATGAACACAACTGTGCGGTAGTTTAAACATTTTTTGGCATTGCCCTTCTTTGGGATTGGAATGAAAACTGGCCTTTTCCAGTTCTGTGGTCATTGCTAAGTTTTCCAAATTTGCTGGCATACTGAGTACAGCACTTTAACAGCATCATCTTTTAGGATTTGAAATAGCTCAGCTGGAATTCTATCATCTCCACTAGCTTTGTTGGTAGTGATGCTTCCTAAGGCCCACTTGACTTCGCATTCCAGGACGTCTGGCTCTAGGTTAGTAATTACACCATCGTGATTATCTGGTTCATGAAAATCTTTTTTGTACAGTTCTTCTGTGTATTCTTGCCACCTCTTCTTAATATCTTCTGCTTCTGTTAGGGCCATACCATTTCTGTCCTTTATTGTGCCCATCTTTACATGCAATGTTCCCTTGGTATATCTAATTTTCTTGAAGAGATCTCTAGTCTTTCCCATTCTTTTGTTTGCTTCTATTTCTTTGCATTGCTCACTGAGGAAGGCTTTTTTTTTTTTTATCTCTCCTTGCTATTCTTTGGAACTCTGCATTCAAATGGGTTTATCTTCGCTTTTCTCCTTTGCCTTTAGCTTCTCTTCTTTTCACAGCTATCTGTAAGGCCTTCTCAGACAGCCATTTTCCCTTTTTGCATTTCTTTTTCTTGGGGATGGTTTTGATCACTGTCTCCTGTACAATATCATGAACCTCCATCCATTGTTCTTCAGGCATTCTGTCTATCAGATCTAATCCCTTGAATCTATTTGTCATTTCTGCTGTGTAATTGTAAGGGATTTGATTTAGGTCATACCTGAATGGTCTAGTTGTTTTCCCTACTTTCTTCAATTTAAGTCTGAATTTGGCAATAAGGAGTTCATGATCTGCGCCACAGTCAGCTCCCGGTCTTGTTTTTGTTGACTGTATAGAGCTTCTCCATCTTTGGCTGCAGAGAATATAAGCAATGTGATTTCGGTGTTGACCATCTGGTGATGTCCATGTGTAGAGTTGTCTCGTGTGTTGTTGGAAGATGGTGTTTGCTCTGACCAGTGTGTTCTCTTGGCAAAACTCTGTTAAACTTTGCCCTGTACTCCAAGGTCAAATTTGCCAGTTACTCCAGGTATCTCTTGACTTCTTACTTTTGCATTCCAGTCCCTATAATGAAAAGGACATCTTTTTTTGGTGTTAGTTCTAGAAGGTCTTGTAGGTCTTCATAGAACCATTCAACTTCAGCTTCTTCAGCATTACTGGTTGGGGCATAGACTTGGATTGCTGTGGTACTGAATTACCTTGGAAACGAACAGAAACCATTCTGTCATTTTTGAGATTGCACCCAAATACTGCATTTCAGACTCTTTTGTTGACTATGAGGGCTACTCCATTTCTTCTAAGGGATTCTTGCCCACAATAATATATATAATGGTCATCTGAATTAAATTCACCCATTCCAGTCCATTTTAGTTCACTGATTCCTAAAATGTTGATGTTCAGTCTTATCAGCTCCTGTTTGACCACTTCTAATTTACCATGATTCATGGACCTAACATTCCAGGTTCCTACACAATATTGTTCTTGATAGCGTTGGACTTTACTTCCATCACCAGTCATATCCACAACTTGGTGTTGTTTTTGCTTTCGCTCTGTCCCTTCATTCTTTCTGGAGCTATCCGTCCACTCTTCTCCAGTAGCCTATTGGGCACCTACCAACCTGGGGAGTTCATCTTTCAGTGTCATATATTTTGGGCTTTTTATACTGTTCATGGGGCTCTCAAGGCAAGAATACTGAAGTGGTTTGCCATTCCCTTCTCCAGTGGACCTCATTTTGTCAGAGTTCTCCACCATGACCCATCTGTCTTGGGTGGCCCTACACAGCATGGCTCATAGTTTCATTGAGTTAGACAAGGCTGTGGTCCATGTGATCAGCTTGATTAGTTTTTCTGTGCTTGTGGTATTCATTCTGTCTGCCCTCTGACACATAAGGATAAGAGGGTTATGGAAGCTTCCTGTTGGGAGAGACTGACTGTGGGGGAAACTGGGTCTTGTTCTGATGGGTAGGGCCATGCTCAGTAAATCTTTAATCCAATTCCTCCCAACCTTTCCAGAGTTCACCTTCCTAAGGACTAACATGGGTATTCTTCTACTTCACCAGGCAACTCTGAATTTCTTAACATAGTATTTGGCAAGGTTAATTGATTGCCTTTCTTTCAGTCTACTCTAAACTGTGCTCAAAACACTGAAGTGCTAAGCTCCAAATACAGGGTATATCCAGAATTATGGGCCCAGGAGAGAAGATTTTACTATAAGAAACTGAAATAAGAGCCAACATAATATTATTGCATTGGCCATCTGGGGAAATCATCCTAGGATGTTACCCACAGTTATGGATAACTTGTGATGTAAGACTTAAGGTGCCAACCCAAAATGTTCTCTGCAATGTGTCAATCCAAATAATAGCTATCATCAGATGATCAACAAACTTGCCACATGCATTACCTTAAGAAATGTAATGACAAGTGCTTCTAGTTTACAGTAAAATTGTCCACGAGATTGGTGCTTTAACTCTAGATAATGCCAACATCTATGACAGACAAGTCCTTGGATGGGAGAAGGGCAATTCATCAAGTCATCACTCAAGAATCTTCAGTTCCTCGCCACAAACCTGGGACTCATGGAGCAACCTTATCACGTGTAGCACAATCTTCTGAGTACATAAACACAAAGGAGAGTCTGCCAGCCACACTCTTCCACCGCCAATTAATACATCAACACTCCAGTTTGCACATCAATCTCTTGGGGCCTTTGTACATATGAATTGATTCCTTAACCTAATCCTCTCTGGGAAAACGAATTGAATTCTGTTCTTGAAAAGCTGAGCTATACAATCTATGCTATCCAGACTCCCACACTGGCAGTGACTGTAAATGCCCTGGAACCTCTAACGACAATCCCTATGTATTGGTGCCTCACTGACCATGTAGGAGGGGAGTGACTTGCAACCCCTTTACCCCCCACCAGACCCTCCTCTGCACTACTTACACAACTCTGCTTCCTCCAAGCAAGGAGGAGTTACTGCTCAGGTCAGATTTATTTATTTTTTTCTCTGGTCAGATTTAGACATCTGACAGGCCACTGACAAGACAGGCTGGTCCTTAGCAGCCTGACTGACCTCTTTACCCCCTTCCCCCAGTCACCTGGCTCTCAGGTATGGCCTTCATCTCTCTACCTCCTCTGAGACAGGAGTACAACTGGGATGACAAACCTGATCACTTTCTACTTTGTTCCCACAGGCTCAACGGACTACCCGGTTTCAATGCTCAACTTAGTGGTAAGATAGGTTTGAATGGAATAGGATATATCTTTTGACCTTAAGCACAAGTCACCTTTCTCTTTCTAACTTTTATCAGAGAACTCTAGCAAAACCCCATCCCCTTAAACCCTAAAAATTTGCCAACTCGTTTCATTTATGTTAGTCTAATTTTCCCAAAGAGAATATAATCTCCCTGAAAATGTGGCTGATTTCTGGATTCTTCCTGTACTTTTTTTTCCTTTCATAGTGCCCAGCACTAAATATTTGTTCACTGAGGCCATTTAACCTTCACTTGGTATAGATATATCTATTTTTATCTTAAGCCTCTGATCTTTTTTCACTAGCCCAAATCAATCATCATAGTTGGGTTCCTGGTGCCAATGCAATTATAACACAAATTCAACTTGAAGTGGAATTGTGGGACAGGACTAATTACAAGGTGATCCTTGAAGTGACCCAAAGTATAGTTATACTAAGAGTTTCTAACAAAAATTAACAAAAAATTTTAAATTCTTACAGAAAAGGCACAGCTCCCCTAAAATTCATTTGAACAGTCTAATTTGAAAAACACTGATGACTACACAGAGTAAATCAGAGATGATGAATGCCAATAACGGATAAAGAGGTATCAGATATCCACACCCTCAAAATACACACATTACTTGAACTTCAAGCACCAAAGTGAATTAACATTCATGTGGAAGAAAGAGACAGCCAGTTTAGGGAGAGAACTACCCAAGGCAACAAAGGACACCCAGGGAGGAAGGGGGTGTGGGATGAGTTGGGACATAGGAATTGATATATATACACTATTGATACTATGCATAACATAGACAACCAATGAGAACCTACTGTATAGCTCAGGGAACACCACTCCGTGCTCTGTGCTGACCTAAGTGAGAAGGAAATCCAAAAAAGGGAGGACATGTGCGAATGTATAGCTGATTCACTTTGCTGTACAGTGAAACTAACACAACATTGTAAAGCAATTATACTCCAATCAAAATTAATAAAAACTAAAAAGGATATTGATAAACACAAAAAGCTATGAGAAATCTAGACAGTGTATTGAAAAGTAGACACATTACTTTGCTGACAAAGGTCCGTCTAGTCAAACCTACGGATTTTCCAGTAGCCATGTATGCATGTGAAAGTTGGATCATAAAGAAGGCTCAGTGTCAAAAAATTGATGCTTTTGAACTGTGATGCTGGAGAAGACTCTTGAGAGTCCCCCAGACTACAAGGAGATCAAACCAGTCAATCCTGAAGGAAACCAGTCCTAAATATTAGAAGAACTGATGCTGAAGCACCAATACTTTGGCCACCTGATGCAAAGATCTGACTCATTAGAAATGACCCTGATGCTGGGAAAGATTAAAGGCAGGAGAAGGGGATGACAGAAGGCAAGATGGTTGGATGGCATCACCGACTCAATGGACATGAGTTTGAGCAAGCTCCGGGAGATGGTGAAGGACAGGGAAGCCTGGTGTGCTGCAGTCCATGGGGTTGAAAAGAGTCGGACACAACTCAGCAACAAACAACAAAATACAAAACAACAACAACAACGGAGTCCCAAGTCAGATCTTTTGCCATGGTTTCCTACAGCTTCCCGATTCTTGCCTGGGTCACGAGCCTGACACAGCTGGGTATGTGGTCAGGGAGCAGGCTCTGCAGTGGCCCTGCCCATATTCCAGTCCCAGTTCCACACCACCAGCTGTGGCTTGGGAAACTTGCTGGACTTCTTCAGCCTCCCTCTCCCCATCTGTAGCACTGGGATTACAGTGGCTGACTTATGTACATGACACACAGCATGCAGCTAATTATCCTGGGGCCTTGACTCTTACTAACTTTCCAGAGCCATTCTTCAGACCTCCCTATCAACAGAGAAGAGGATTCCTCCTCCGGCTTAGGCTAACCCTTCCATCTTGGCCTGGGACTCCACCATCCTTCCCCCACTTTGGAGAGGCACTCAGCTGGTTATCTCTTCCCTGTCCGCTACACACATCCACTTAGCATCCCAGTGCCCTCTTTCACCTTAAAATCTCCACCAACACGCTATCCCTCTGCAAATACTTTCCTACATCTATCTTGTTCTTCAGAGAAACTAATAGAAAAAGTGGTAGGGTAATTTTTTTCAAAGGCCAATTCATAACAGGGTTATAAACTCTACACCTATCCTCTGTTCATTTCTCCACTCTGGCAGCCTAGAGACCGACCCACACTCCACTGAAATTGCTCTCCACAGGCTGACAGTGCTTCCCAGATGCCAGATCCAATGGACACGTGTCACTGACAGTTATGTACTGGACAGCAGCATTAGACTATACTGAGCCCTCTCTCCTGATGTTCTGTTCCCTAGGGTTTCATGATACTACAGTCTCCTTATTTTCTTCCCACCTCCTTAATCACTTTTTCTCTACTTGTCCCCTAAACACTGATATTTTTCAGGTCTCAAAATTTGACTTTCTTCTCATCTGTCTGCTTGCATGCTGATTTCATTGCCTTCCTAGATGAGTTTATGATCCAGAATTTACAGCTCCAGCCCTGGTTTCTCTCTTATATTCCAGTTTGCCACTTCTCAGCCAAATGCCTGTGTATCTTCACTTGAATGTCCTACAAACATCTGAAATTCCACGTACATGAAACTAAACACCTAAATTTCCTTCCGAAATCTGCTACTACTCTTGTCTTCCCTATGTCCATATCTGACAAATCAAAAATGCACTTCTGCATTTGGAAATGTGAGTTTTTTGAACCTCAAGCACACACGTGTATATACACACATCAAAATTTTAGCACGATTACTCCAAAGTGTTTGAAGTGTTTTTAAAGGGCCTAGAAAAGGAAGGAATCCTATCCCCCTCTTCCTCTACCTGAAAGCAGACTCAGTTCCTTTTCAATGAGATTTACCTTTTTATCTATAACACTCATCCCCAGATATCATCTCCTCCAAGAAGGCTTCCCTGAGCCCGAGAGCACCATACACAGCTCTCCTCCATGACCCCCTATTTCAACCATTGCACTGTTGAATATCTTAGTAACTTTCTATCATCACCACCAGTTAACAGAGCTTTCTCCCTCACCGGGATTTGAGCTATTGTTTTATTAATATTTATCTTTGTAATCCCAGTGCCTGACATAAACAAGTGCTCAATGACTTTGGCAGAATGACTGCATGGCAAATACTAAGCAGCTGGATGAGGCAGGAGAGTCCATGATTGAAACTAGAGGCTGAGCATTTCACTTCAGATTCTGTGACTCACTGTGTGACCTTGGCAAGTCCTCTTACCTCCGAGCCTGGGTTTTTATGTCTTTTAAGGAAATTGGAACAACAACAGTATCACCTTCTTCGCGGGGTTACTGAGACAATTAAATGAGATGAAGTCCATAACATTTCTTAGCAGGTTCTGTAATATTTGGGGGAATCTATTGGGTCGGTGAATAGAAGGCAACAGAGCAGGGGAGGTGAGAAGACAGGAAATTTACAAAGTTCTACTCATGTGATATAAACTCCAGTTCCCTGTCTCCTCCATTTTGAAAATGAAAACCGAGTCAGGATAACAAAGATAATCCAAAGGATCATTGGCTAACAATGTGATCACGGATTAATGGGGTTTAGGTGGGAGGAGGCACTGAATAGATAGGAATGGAATACTGGTGCCTTTGTGGTGCTTGAGCTTTCTCAGGAGGTGAGGAGAAGGGCCAAAGACCTGGAGCACTAGAATATGTTTTCTCCCCGAAAAAGATCACAGTGCTATACCTAACCCAAATGGAATTAAAATGGTTAAAGTCACAAAGCAGCTCAGCATTCATTAGGGATTCGGGCACAGGCGATGCTCAAGCACTAATATTAACTATGGTTCTTAGCCTTTGGAGTTGGCGAGATGAACCCAGCTTCCTGCAGACCAAACACTTATGCTAATTGAGGAGAAACTTTCTGAAAAAAAAAAAAAAAGGCAGCCAAATCTAAGAGACCTGTCAACGCCAGGGTCATCAGTGAAGTGATAACCAGCAAAGAGCTGAAATCAAAGGCTGCATCTGCCTCCCTGTGCACATTCTGTTCAGTGGGAGCCCACGGTGGTCACAGCTCCTTTAACAATATTTATAATGAAGGAACGACGTCGGAGATGTCAACCTTGATTATTCATAAAGCGTCCTCCTGCTCAGATCCACCCCGGGGCTAACAGTAAAAGTACCTGATTCCCAATTCTCAAACACAAAAGCATACAGAGCTTGAAAGAGGAGCTGACTAATAAAGTTTGCATATCCCTAAGAAAAAGAGCATACAAGGAAGAAGAAAAGGAATGGCAAGATTAAACAAAAACAGTAAGCTTGGATGGGAAATGATAAAAATTTTAAAAGGCAAGAACTTAAATCTATTTTCCTCTTTTTTTCCTAACGTCCTTGTTCATTTACATTTCAGTATAAGCTATTCGGAGGAAACAGCTGTTTCATCTCCCGACTAGAACACTGAGGTGCTTTGAACACTTACTGCGGGAGCATAATGTTGCTAAACTCTATTCTGGAGAGGAGTCTAGTGGCTTTAAACTGCGAGGAGAGGCAGAGAGAGGCCTTCATCTCTGGTTCTATTAGACAAGGAGGCCTCAGAGCAGAGGCTTTGAGGACTCACTGAGGTGGTCTATGTAGGGTGAAGAGTCCCAGTCCAACTCTGCAGTTTACACCCACCTTCTCCAGCCCCCTAGAGCTCTATGACCTAGTTCCTTATTCTTTCTCAGTTTCCTCATTTGTAAGACGGGAAGAATAATACCACCTCCTCCTAGGGCTGCTGAGAATATTTAATAAATGAGGAAAATAAAACCAAGCTGGGATGATGAAAAAGTTAAAGCGTTAGACTCTCAACTGTGTCTGACTCTTTGCGACCCCATGGACTGTAGTCCCCCAGACTCCTCTGTACACAGAATTCTCCAGGAAAGAATACTGGAGTGGGTAGCCATTCCCTTTCTCTAGGGGATCCTCCCAACCCAGGGACTGAACCTGGGTCTCCTGCATGACAGACAGACTCTTTACTGTCTGAGCCACCAGGGAAGCTGGGATGATAGTCAGCACTTAATGCTACTTGGGCTTCCCTTGTAGCTTAGTCGGTAGAGAATCTGCCTGCAGTGCAGGAGACCCAGGTTCTATCCCTAGTTGGGAAGATCCGCTGGAGAAGTAAATGGCAACCCATTTCAGTATCCCTGCCTGGAAAATCTCATGGACAGAGGAGCCTGGTGGGCTGCAGTCCATGGGGTCGCAAAGAGTTGGCACAACTGAGCAACTAACACTTATTAATGCCACTTACTTGCTGTTATTATCAATCCCGAGAAGTCTGGTCAAGTAGAAATTGAATTGTTTGCTTTTGGAGTTGATTTTAATAGAGCTATGGTTTGAGCTTATGGAATAACATGTTGACTGTCAAATATCCTAACTCTTCTCTCCTGGGCACACACTGGACCAGATTCCTGGTTCCCTATGGCTGGGTAGGGTCATGTGACTAGTTCTGACAAATAATTGTGAGAAGAAATACCATGTATCACTTTTAGGCCAGAGCTTTGATCGGCAGTGTAAAATCTGCCAGAACTCTCTTGCTGTTGCCATGATATCTGCAAATGTCCAAAATGATGGACCATTCCATCAACCTGTTCCAGGGTTTATAAATCTCTTGAATTTTAGCTGATTTAATATCTTTTCTCATTTTTGGAAACCCTTAGTTAGTAGCTATTCAAGTATTGGTTCTGCCTCATTATCTCTATTGCATGTGACCACAAAAGACATGTACAGGGTGTGCTTGCAGCAAATGTTCACAATAGTTAAAAATGAGAAGCAATATCAAAATTCATCCATAAGAGGATCACTAAAGTGAATTATATTCCTCCAGTGAAATATTACATAGTAGTTAAAATGTGAACCAACCATATACAAATAAATATGTACAATTCACAAAAATCTCATAAGAATAAAGTATTTTTTAATATACAAAAATGCTACATATATTTAGAGACACATAAAAATATAGTTAAAAGTATAAAAGTATGCATGCACGTATGCTCAGTTGCTTCAGTCATGTCCAACTCTTTGTGACCCTGTGGACTGTAGCCCTCCAGGCTCCACTGTCCATGGGATTCTCCAAGCAAGAATACTGGAGTGGCTTGCCATGCCCTCCTCCAGGGGATTGTCCTGACCCAGGAATCAAATCCACACATCACCTGCATTGTAGGCAGATTCTTTACTGCTGAGCCACTGGAGAAGCCAATATAAAAGTCTACATGAGAATTATAAATATAAAATCAGAATAGAGGGGGCTTCTGAAGGAAGAACAAGTATCACAATCAGAGATTGAGTATTAACTCTAAATATAACATCTTATTACTTACAAAAAGAAAAATATGAAGCATATATCACAAAAAGATTATAACAACTGTTTGAAATTTTTCAAAATTTTTAAACAAACATGACTAAATGAACATATAAAGATACATGCCAAGGCATGTTCTGCTAAATAACAGAGTCATTTCTGAACACATTTAAAAGGTACTTATTATTTCAGTCTGGTCTCTACAGAGATCCAAAACTACAATAGGTCAGACAAGTCCTAAGTTTCTCTTCTCTGATCATAGTCTAGGAGCTGGTCATCCAGGACCGGCAGCACAGTTCTGCCATCTTCAACCCCATGTTTCCATAACAAGATAGGTCGATGCTCCACCGTCTCCATCACATCTACAGAAGAGCCAATGGGAGAGCAAGAAAATGTCAAGGAGACTACACCTCACTCCTTTTAAGGTTATAACATGAAATTGCCACACATAGCTCCTTCTCATATCATATTTGTGAGAACTTTACTGCATGGCCACATCTGGTAAGGGAATGTGATAAATGTGCTCTCTGGCTGGGAAACCACACAACCAGCTAAACTTTGCGGTTCTATTGAAAAGTTCATTCCGATTCATCCATCACACCTTATGGAAATATCCAAAAGAACTTTTTGGCCAACCCAATATTACTAAGGAAAGGATTAAAGAATGGATACAGCTGAACCACTAGCCACCTCTGCCATAGGATAGATTAGTTGGAACTATGACAGAGGTACAGCAGGAACATTTACAAAGGGGAAACTTGTCCTTCTGTCTTTATCTTGGGATCCAACCTCACAAATAGGCCCTGCTCATCTTTCATTTCCAGAGGTGCCTAGCTCTAGTCTTACTCAGCTGTCCTGCATCCCATAAGCACCTTCCAAGAGCAAGACACTCTATGAGGTGCTAGAAGTTCAAAGATGGAATGACACGGACCCTGCCTACACCATAGTCAGCAATAAAATGGTAGTATCGGTTTAATCTGAGCATTGGGGTAGATCTATGAGCCAGCCAAAAGAGCCTCTGAAGACTTCTCTGTAAAGTCTCTTCAGGCTTCACAGAGCATGTGGTCCCGGAATTGAGGCTTGCAGTTTACGAAGGAAGCTCTCAGGGAGATAAGGTTCTGACCAGAGAGAATAAAATATGGAAAGAGAAGGGGAAGCATAACATGTACAAGAGAACAAAGATGTTCAGTGTGATGTAAATTAATAACACAGTGAGCCAAAAAGGAAGCTGGTAGCTTGCATGAGGTCAGATCATGGGCAGTCATTCACATGGAGGCATTCAGATTTTATCCTGTATATACAAAGGTAGCCAGTAACAAATTGTGAACCAAGGAAGGGACAATGTTATAACAGGTGTGTTAGATCACTCTGAAAGGAACATGGAAGATGGATCAGGAGGAAGAGAGAACTATTAATAGGAAAAAAAGGCAGGGGTTGACAGTTTGGGGGACGGGGAAAGATGAGTTCAAATTGCCCCTTGTTTGCTTTGAGGTCCCCAAAGGACAGCCAGTTTGAGATGGCTGGTAAATATGGTGTTAGATACATGTGAAGCTCTGGAAAGTTCTGGTCTCTGCAGCCCATTAGTCCTTGAGTTTGCAGTTTCTGGGACAGAGAAGCTGCTTTTCAGCTTCAGCACTCATTGCTGCTTCTCACTTCACAGGCTGGTCTGCCATTCCATGGCAGTTGAACACTCATGTCCCCAGCCAGTTCCCCTACTCCCCAGTGGACTGGGCCCCATTAAACTGTACTGCTGGTGGCACAGGCTAGAAATCCAAATCTAGCTGAACATCTTACTAACAGAGTGATGTCATCTTGAAAGGGCACCTCTGGGGTGAGCACCCGGCTTTGCATTTGGCCCTGTCATGTTGAGCAGCTTTATCAGACAAGATGAAGGCAGACAAAGCATCATCAACCCATTTCCAATGACACCAAGACATCAGAGGCAAATTTGTGGATGTCGGGGGGACAGTTCAGAGAAAACTAAATATGCTAAAAGCAACAAGATAAACTAGAATGGGGAAACATGGAAAGCTTGTCAAATTAATGAACTGCAAAAGTAAACTTGTGGGGAAATTCTGCTAAAGGTGTTTGCTACCCAGAATACTTAAGTCTTCTAAAGGATGCTGGAAAGTGTTATCCAGAGCATAGCAACCACCATTTCTCAGGGTCAATCAGCAAAACAAACCTGAATCTATTTTCCAGGGAGATGGCTTCCACTTCAAATAAAATGGGTGACCAGTGATCTCTGTTAATCACTGTTCTATTCTACAAGTATTTCCATTCACTCACTCTAGAGTCTCTGGACACACAGCTTCATTTCTCTATAAATATCTTTCTAGAAATGCTATTTCATAATTACCTGTTCATCTATGTATTTTTATAAGTACTAAGCAAGACTTGAGGCAGCTTCCAGACTGTCATCTGACCAAGCTTATCCATATTAGATAGCCCCTTGACTAACATTCACAAAGCCCACCGTACTTCTCTCCCAAACTTTCATCACATTGTAGTTCATTAAGTCGACAAGTTCCAGTGTTTGTAAGCTCCATGACTGATTCATCAGTCTGGCTCCAGTGCCTCCTGCGGAGCTAGCCCGTAGTAGGTGCAGAATAAATATGTATACAAAGAGTGAATAAATGAAAGAAAAAGTAAATGACTGACACCCAACGGGATTCATAACCTGGCCCTCCTATACTGTTGGTGGTAAAGTAAATTGGTACAGCTACTATGGAGAACAGTTTGGAGGTTCCTCAAGAATCTAAAACTTGAGTTGCCGTATAATCCTGCAATCCCACTGTGGGGCATGTATCTGGAAAAAACTAATTTGAAAAGATATATGCACCCCAACATCCATAGCAACACTATTTACAACAGCCAAGACATGGAAGCAACCTAAACATCTATCCCTAGAAGAATGGATAAGGAAGATATGGTAGGGACTTCCCTGGAGGTCCAGTGGTAAAGACTCTGTGGTTCCACTGCAGGGGGTGTGGGTTTGATCTCTGGTCAGGAAACTAAGATCCTGTAACGTGAGGTGCAGCCAAAAAAATAAAATTAAATTAAAAAGATGCAGTAACTGTATGCAATGGAATATTACTCAGCCATAAAAAAGAATGAAATAACGCCCTTTCCAGCAACACGGATGGACCTAGAGATCATCATACAAGTGAAGTGAAGTCAGAAGAAAGTGAAGTCAGAGAAAGACAAATATCATATGATACCTCTTATATGCAGAATCTAAAAATATATATACAAGTGAACTTATTTATAAACAGAAATAGAGTCACAGATATAGAAAACATCTACAAAGAAGAAAGGTGGGGAGGAGCAATAAATTGGGAGTTTGAAATTGACAGATATACATTACTATATTTAAAATAACCAACAAGGACCTACTGTATAGCAGAGGTAACTCTATTCAATATTCTGTAATAATATAAATGGGAAAAGAATTTGAAAAGAACAGATACATGTATAACAATCAGTTTGCTGTACATCTGAAACTAACACAACATTGTAAATCAACTGCAGTCCAATATAAAATAAAACTGAAAAGTTACCAAAGGGGAAAGGGGATGAGGAAAGATAAATTAGGAGTTTGGGATTAACATACACACACTACTATATATAAAATATAGATTGCCAACAAGGACCTGGTGTATAGCACAGGGGACTGTACTCAGTATCTTGTAGTTACCAATAGTGGAGATCAATCTGAGGGACTTCTCTGGTGGTCCAGTGGCTAAGACTCTGCATTCCCAATGCAGGGGACCTAGGTTTGATTCCCAGTCAGGGAACTAGAACCTGCATGCCTCAACTAGGACCCAATGCAGTCAATTAAATAAATATTTTTTTAAAAGAACCTGAAAAAGAATAAATACATACATACACAGATATATTCAATTTGTGGTATACCTGAAATGAATACAACACTGTAAAACAACTATACATCAATAAAATTTTTTTTAAATATTCATAATCTATTTTAGTAACACAAGATAGTGTCAAAGCTGTTTTTTTGTGCAACTATTTCATGATGGGAGAATAAAATTCTTTTTATCACTGTTTTGTTTTTTTTTTACTAATTGTTCATCATTACTCATGTCCATATTGTCAGCTGTTTCTACTTAAATAAACTATATACCTCTAGACACTAGCAACAGAGGACTTGTCTGAGAGAGGAAAGTAGCAAAGAATATATAATATTGTCACGGGCTCTCCTGCACTATAAATTCTGCTTGTATAAAGTAGATGCTCCAGAAGAGAAAGACAGTCAGTCCCTCCTTTGCTCACATTCATGTTCATTTTTTAGCTAGAAAAAAATAACTGTTACAATTCCAAGCAAAAGCCCTTATGCATAAAGCATGAATAAAAGACTATTTGCTGTACAAGAGCTGATTTGGCTATGAACAGGAGAAAGATGGAAAGAGAGAGAGAGTCCAGAGGTAATTCAAAGAATGCCGACAGGATGTAAGTGAAGCTAATCGCGTCAATTCTCTTTGAACGGCCCCTGCCCTTTTTTATTACAGATTCCATGTGCAGCTGGTGACGTGGCTCTGCTCCACACTCAACTTATAGCCATCAAAAATTCTCTCTGCGGAACTTCCATGGAGGATTCCGTCTGGTGTAAGTGAGACACGTTTCATTTTTACCGTGGCCTAATTAAGGTGTTCCAGTCCACATTGGTTCCATAAACTGTACCATAAAAAGCTGCTATTTACAAATTTTGCAAGCAAGCAATGGATTCCACTACCCTACGAGGAGCAAAATGCCATTTAAAAATTGCGTCATGGAAGAGCGTTGGACAGGTTGTCAGCAAACCACTTCACCCATCATTCGGTAAAGACCAACCCAGATTCCTGCCTGCCTGGATGCTGGAACTTCTCCACAAGGTAGCTCAAATTGTTAATTTTAAAATGCCCAAATTTTAGCTATCCTCACATCTATTCCAAAGACCCAAAAAGTAGTTTCAGAAGATGACCAGTTCCTCCCATACCAACAGACACAGGAAGTGAGGGGGCCATTTTTCACCCTCGAAAGGATTAGCTCATTAACTGAGGATCCAAAGCTCCAGGTAACATCCAACCTCAAGTGAGTAATCCCAGCTACTGCCACTCCTGGTGACATAAAGTGACATTTCACAAAAAGTGTTTTACTGCTTAATGTTTTGATCGTTTAAGCATCTGGAGGTTATGATCACCCTATAAAGTGAAAGTCAAGTCTCTCAGTCACGTCCAGCTCTTCGAAACCCTATGGACTGTAGCCCACCAGTCTCCTCCATCCACGGGATGACCACCTTGTACCATAGTTTTATTTTAATTCATTTCACAGCTGGGTCATCCTCATTTTTAATATGTGGAAAAACAGACCCTTAAGTACAGGTTTCATAAACAAACTTTTCATTCCAAAGACTCTCCCTCTTTTTTTCTCTCAACTTCTTTGTACCAGAAAAGGCTGCTTGCTTGTTTTGTTTTTTAACTTGTGTTATCAAGTAGAAACAGTATTCCCAAGCAGACAGGCAGCAGGTAAAGCAGGTCAGTTTTCCTCCCCTTTTTATATAGTTCACGGGCTTATCAAGGAAGAATACTAGGGTGGTTTGCCATTCTCTCCTCCAGGGGACCACATTTTGTCAGAACTCTGCACTGTGATCTGTCTCTCTTGGGTGGCCCTGCATGGCATGGCTCATAGCTTCATTGAGTTACACAAGCCCCTTCACCATGACAAGGCAGTGATCCATGAAGGGGAAAGACTAAAGGCAAAGGAGGAGAGGGTGGCAGAGGATGAGATGATTGAATAGCATCACCAACTCAGGTAGACATGACCCTGGGCAAACTCTGGGAGACATTGAGGGACAGGGAGGCCTGCAGTCCACGGGTCGAGAAGAGCTGGACACGACTTAATAACTGAGTACAGCTTCTTCCCCTGTGTGAGTGCTATAGAGCAGAGGTATCTGCTTTACCAATAGGGCAGATTTGAATATCCATACCCACTCAGGACAGAAAAAGGATACGGGTCTCATTTTTCCATAAGTACATGTCAGAAAGTAATCCAAAATTAGGCAACTGTGCAACCATCCTTGTGACCACTCAAAAACAAAGCACCATTCACAACCCAAATGGGAGACTTTTTCTTTCCTGAAGAAACACATTATGTGAACATTTTAAATACCCTAACAAACATTCTGGCAGGCTTGCAGAAACTTTAGCCTACTCACTAAAACATTGGGCTGTCATATATAAATTTCATGCCCCTTCTACGGAAATGACCATTCAGAAGGCCAAAAAAAAAAAAAAAAAAAGTTGAGGGTTACATTGGCCAAATTCTTTGGTTGCCAGCTTTAAAGTTTTTCCTTCCTGTGAAAGGCATTCATACATTTAAAGGACTCTGTCCACTGTCCCCCACCTCTTCTATTTTGTCAACAGCAACAACCTAAGAAATAAAATGCATAGAGTACCACACATTACATCCTCCAAATTCATTGCTTTAACCATCTATCGATCACGCAGTGCTTCTTACTACTGAAGATTTCAAATACTTCTTAACTATGGCTTCCATTCCATGCCTGCACGCTCAGTCTGTAAGTTGTGTCCAACTCTTTGCGACCCCGTGGACTCTAGCTCGCCAGACTCCTCTGTTCCTGGGTTTCCCAGGCAAGAATAAACAGAGTGGGTTGCCATTCCCTTCTCCAGGGAATCTTTTTCCAACCCAGGCATTGAACCTCTGTCTCCTGTGTTGGCAGGCAGATTTTTTACCATTGAGCTACCTGGGAAGCCCTTCCAAACCACAACTGTACCTAAATCAAAGATAAGGCATATTGGAACTGAGAAGAAAGTAAGAAATCTAGATTCTTTTCTCCCTCTCCAATGGCCAGGACACTTGAAGGACGTCCTTTTACATTTTTAATCCCAGTTCCCTAGAAGCAAAATGTGTAAGTATTCATAGCATAAAACAAGGGCATCAAAAGAATAATTTCATGCCACAACTGTTATTATGAGTGATAAAATGGCTAGTTAGAAGGCAATTCACACTTTAACCACTTTTGGAAACAGATGGTTCTAAATGTGACTAATTTTCCTCAACATTTAACAGCAACATCAGAAATTAAACATGTTACAGAAAGCATTAAGGTTCGGTCCCACTCCTGTTTTTATCAGTGTTGTCTACTAGGGAAATCATACCACATTAACGTATTTACATTAATTAAAGGAAGAAACTTAAAAGAAAGACAAGAATTAGCTATTCACTGCATACTCCAAAAGGAAGGCTGGCTTCTTCTTTCCCATTTTAAACCAAACACTTGCTGGTTTCCCTTTTGGCCAAGAAAGTTGATGGATCAAGTTCAGGTTTTTAAAAAAATTCCCTTTGCTAGAATCCTGATGCATTCCCAGGAGCTATAGTATATTTCCGCTTCAGACGAATAAGAATATACTATTTGTATATGTCTTTGTCTATCAAATAGTAAGAGGGCTTGAAGCAGCAATCCTAACCCTAATCCTGGTTTTGTCTGAACCTACAGCAAACAATCAAGGAAGAATGCAGATTTATTCACTCCTCCTGGTGGCTTCCCCTGGGGCTCAGATGGTAAAGAATCTGCCTGCAATGCAGAAGATGCAGGTTTGATCCCTGGGTTGGGAAGATCCCCTGGCAAAGAGAATATTCTTGCCTGGAGAATTCCATGGACAGAGGAGTCTGGTGGGCTACAGTCTATGGGGTCACAAAGATTTGGACACAACTGAGTGACGAACACTTTCACTTTCACACTTTCACCTGGTGGTTTGCAAAGGCACGGTTCAAACTTCAGGCTTTGACATGCATTGGCTGTATTGACTTTCCTCAACTAGCCAACTTCAGTGAAAATTGTTTCCCCAAGCCCTCTGTGTTCATATATGACTTAGATGATATAAAAATGTGAAGTGTTTGTAAAGGCTTCTTCTGAAATCCTTCACTCTAAAGATGTGATCATCATTAGTATCTCCTGTCCTTCCTTTTTAAGGATGCACTTAAAACAATTTATGAAGAAATACAGATATGGATGTTATGTTTGAATCTCAAAAGGTCAACCTCAAAATAAGCAGGGGGACGAGTTGTCACCTACCATTCCCAACAAAGGCAGAGGGACAGCAAAAGTCCTGAGACAGGACTTTTGAATGAGGGTGAGGAAGGAAATGGGGAGCCTGGTGAGCTCAAAGTCTTAGGGTCCTTTAGTCTGAGAAGGAGAATGAAGAGGGATGACCAAGGATGACCAAAGTCTTTAAAGTCATTAGAAGTGAGAAAGCATCAACGAGAGCTTGTTCACATAACTAGAATAGACTTGGGGGGACTTCCCTGGTGGTCCAGTGGTAAAGAATATGTCTTGCAATGCAGGGAACACAGGTTTGATCCTTGGTTGGGGGATTAGGATCCTACATGCTGCAGAGCAATTAAGCCCAAGCATCATGACTACTGAGCCTGCACCCCACAACTCGAGAGTTTATGCACTGCAGCTAAAGATGACGTGTGGAAGATCCCACAGCTGCAACTAGACCCAACACAGCCAGATAAATAAGAACTAGGGAAAGGCTGGGTCCTGAAGAGAGGGGCAATTTTGACATTGCAAACAGAAGCATTTAGGATAAAACAGTGCTCTCCACAGTAAATCGATGTAAACAAATAATTTCCTCCAGCCTCCTCCCTTTTTGTAATGATTAAATGAACTAGTATCTGTAAAGCTCTAGAAGAGTATACACGTTAAGTGACCATGACTACTTATTATCAACATCATCATCATCAATTCCTTCTACCAAATTACAAGATCCTTAGAGAATGGGTTGTATCTCATTCACATTTTAATTCCTGCACAGTGCCCTGCACACAGAACATGTGTCTGCTGGCCAACATTAAACAACCAGCTCTGCGGGTAAACTGATGTGGAGTGATGACCAGTTTCATGGTATAAATACCCCCATCAGGATAAAGGTCAAGCAACCAAGATGATGTCATTGGAAATGGTATTGGGAAGAGATGTACATCATCCTTTCTTGGGGGCTGTAATAGCTGCTCCAGTCCATGACTCAATTCATTTAGTAAATAATTATGGAACTGAAAATGGGCCAACCCTAAATGATTTTATACAATGGCCAGCAGAGAGCCAGGTACATGACTGTTAGGAGTAGAAGCATCCATTCACCATCACCAGTACTCTCAGTAAAATAGTTAGGTTTTTCTCCCAACCAAGAATTTGACCTCTTCATCACTCATTATGTCACTATGACCAAGGAATTCTACTTGTAACTTTAGCAGAAAACCTTGTCATAACAGGATATATGGGAGCTGTATGTGCCCATAAACAAAAACTATGTGCTATGGTATTTACTGTCACCAGTAAAATGTATACTATAAACCAGGAACACCAAGTAATAAATAAAATGAATATGAGTCACTCAAGAGAAAAAACCACAAAGCATTAGAACACTTAGTGAATTCTCAGTTAATACAATCTCTTCTAGTGAAGAAGCCTCCCTTCTACACAGACTCAAGGCCCTGTTGTCCTGGACTGGAACACATCAGCTCCCTCTTGATCTACTAATAGCCCAGTCCCACAGTAGGTCCCTCCCAGGGCACACTGCCTCAGCCACTTGGGCACGCGAGCAGATGACCCTGGGGGTTCTGTCTCCTGCCTTTCACTGAGCTCTCACTAACCTTTTCTGAAGGTGCTCAGAAACAGAAATATACTTTGAACTGTTTTTCTGCTTAGCAAAATTAGTCTCTGCAATCTCTGCCTGAAATATGTTTTATTTTCCCCCTCTTTTATTTATTTATTTTTTTAATTAATTAATTTATTTATTTTTAATTTTTACTTTACAATTCTGTATTGGTTTTGGCATAGATTGACATGAATCCACCACAGGTGTACATGCGTTCCCAAACATGAACCCCCCTCCCACCCCCCTCCCCACAACATAAAATGAGGCCCAGCTTAAAGATTCTGAACTTAGCAGGAGACTACATTGGATCTCCTGCTAAGTGAATTAATTGGTGGAGAGACTTCATTGATCACTGGTTGATCAATATGTTAGTCACAGAGCTGGTGATAAGATGAGGGTAGGATGCATGGGTATTAAGACAAATATGATATGTTTTCTGACTTTAACAAGCGTGCCACCCAGTAGGAGAGCTAAACATATAAAACTCTAATATTTTAATTTTATTTTAAGTAGATAATTTCAATATAATGTGATACAACAGAGAAACACATGGGCAGTAGGTGCTGTAGGAACTAAAAAGAAGTCACTAAACCCAGTCTATGAGTTGGATGGAGTCACAGGAGGCTTCCTATATAGATGAACCTGACCCTGAGTTTTTCTTGTTTCTTTTTTAATGCAGGATTTATCAAGGTAGCATTTATACACAGTAAAAATTATGTGTTTAGGTATACAATTTTATGAATTTTAACAAATGCACATGGGTACACAGCCATTAGACCGATCAAGAGATAGAATATTTCCATCCCCTTAAAATGTTCCCTTAAACTCTGTTGTGGTCAAACTCTTTCCTCCATATTCGGCCATATGGCAAACCCTGATATGATTTCTATGCCTATAGTTCTGCCTTTTTCAGAATGTCCTCCAATAAAGGGAATCATAGAGTATGTAGCTCTTTGTGTCTAGCCTTTTTTATTCATCATAAATGCTTTTGAGATTTGTCCATGTTGTTGTACACATCAGTACACATCCTTTCTGTCACTGCGTAATATTCCATTTGTATGCAAGTATCCCAGTTTGTTTCTCCATACGTCAGTTGAGGGACTTTTGGACTGTTTTCATTTGGGGCAATTATAAACAATGCTGCTACAAACAAAAATAAAATAAAATGAGCCCCAGCTTTGGTTGCTTGCATCTGCGAGGAGGAACACTATTTTTGTTCTCATTTCTGTTTCAAACTGCTCAGTCTTTCTTGGTGTATCTCCATCAGTCTCCACTTGACTTCTCTCAGTCTCTGAGTGAGTGTGAATTTCTGCGTGTCTATTTAATCAGAGTGCTTCTTCGGCATGAGATGTAACTTACAATGAAAAGCTGCTCTCAGTTAATGGCTCACTAACTGAACTCTTTCTTTAAGAAAAAGTCTTCACACTTCAGGCAGAAATCGCCATACTCTGCCAGTACATCATGTATCTCTCATCTCCAGACATCTCTTTCTGAATGTTTTTCCCTCCCAGTCCCAGTTATAATGGTCCATACCTCTCTTCTCCTTAAAGAAGACACACAGCTTTTCCAGGTCCAATAAACAGATAACCAAGACTCCAAAAAAAACAAAAAAATTCATCAACCTAACCAAGTACAATAAAATGTAACTGGGGTTCGGATCACAGGCATCCATAAAGGACTTTGTATTTGATTTCATTGAGTTTATTGTTCTAATACCAGGTCACATTCATCAGTGGATCAGTCTACAAATTATTAAATCTCATCAAAGAAGATTCCACACTCTTGCTTTCCTTGGCAGAAATAAATCCCTGGTGTAATATATGTGTGGAGACAAATTAATTCTTCTCCCTCTACATAATTCCTGCCAAAGAGAGCTCTATCATAACATATACCATGCAGATGCTTTAAAAATAGTGTCTTATTTTTAATAGTCATTAAAAGCAGTTTTAAATTCATGAACTCTGGAGTCTGCACCCAAGTAGGAGGGATAATGGAACCAACTTATGAAGAGGGCTTGACAAAGGAGGCTCAAGGGTTTACCAAAACATGTAATTTGGGAATCCCTGTTTAGGAAAACATAACAAGGGCTTCCCTGGTGGTCCAGTGGTTAAGAATCCACCTGGCAATGCAGGGGACATAGCTCCAGTTCCTAGCTGGGGAAGATCCCACATGCTGCAGGGCAACTAAGCCTGCGTGCTGCAACTACTGAGCCCATGTGGCTAGAACCCATGATCTGCAATGAGAGAGGCCACCACAGTGAGAAGCCTGCACACTGCAACTACAGTGTGCCCCCGGCTTGCTTCAGCTAGAGAAAGCCTGAGTGTAGCAATCACCGACTCGATGGACGTGAGTTTGAGCAAGCTCTGGGAGTTGGTGAGAGACAGGGAAGCCTGGTGTGCTGCAGTCCATGGCCGACTGAACGACGGAACTGAACTGAGTGTAGCAATGAAGACCCAGGGCAGCCAAAAATAAAAATAGTAAATAAGTCTTTAAAAAACACCACAATAATGAATATAAAACTAGATATAAAATAAAATCTTTACTTAACATGGGCATGTGCAAAATGAGGAGTCCTGAAAATTAAATTTCATAAGCTTCATGATAAACTACCTCCCATCTAGGTTTTCCTAAGAGTCCCTACCAGTGCTTTCTACACATTAAACCCATTACAGAGGGATGCCTACTTAATCATCACCCCAGCCTTCTGAGAAATGCACTATTTCTAACTTTGCTGCAAACTGAAGAGACCAAGGTTTTAAAAGGTTCAGCAACTTGTCCAAGGTCACAGTGCCATAGAGGATAGAGTTAGCACCTAACTCCAGCTTGCTATGGTTGGCCAGAACACAATGTGGCCTCCTAAGACCAAAAGATTATGCAGAAGTCTTCTACATTTCTCAGCATTAGTTTATTTTGATTCCATCCTAACTTTCCCTAGGAAAAAAAGGCACGAACATAAGAGTGTTTAAAGTGCACGGAAATCTGGACCTTGCAGTTGCACAGAAGCGACTCCATCATTAGGTCTTACGTTTTCATCCCCAACTGCTCCAACTCAATCCTCCCAAACACAATGAGCCCCTTCATCAGTCATGGTCAAATGGGTTTCGAGTGGATGAAAGTTATCGCTGCTGGTTGTGGGGTTCTCCAAATCACTAAATTCAGATCATTTCGAATGTCAAACTGGCACTTAACAGGCAACAGCTGAGAATCTGACTTGATTTTATTTTCGAGTAAAATCCTTTCCGAGCTAAGGTATTATACGATAATTCCTCACATTACCTAGAAGTGTCATCAGATAGAAAATAAAGATATTCTTCACCTCCTTAAGTAATTCAGAAACATTGGAGATGATCCTTCTAATGCGGAAAGCTCAGGAATAAAGTTGCTCACTTTCAATGGGAGCATTAACTTCCTTAGGACCCAGAAGCTATCAGGTGCAGTGAAATAGGTAATTTAACAAATGGACCCTAAGAGGCAGAAAGAGCTAAGTATCTAATGTATCCACTACCAAATGTCATTTAAAACTGAAATTAAAGCCACAAAGACCTGTGCAAGCATGAATTAAGCTAATCAAGAGTGTTTACCAAACATACTGTACTTCACACACAACACACACACACACATAGAGCCTTGCTATAGCAACAGTACTGCTGTGTTCCAACCAAAAAGAGAGAGCTTTAGACAGATCTGTCAATGCCATTCCTATTTTCAAAGCAATTTAAGAACAGTTTACTTGCTTAACAGTTAAGAGCTGTTTGCTGTCAGTATGCAAGGGTGCTCAGCTGTGTTTGACTCTTTGGAACCTCATGGACTGTGGCCCACCAGGCTCCTCTGTCTATGGGATTTTCCAGGCCAGAATACTGGAGTGGGTAGCCATTCCGTTCTCCAGGAGGTTTTCCCAACCCAGGGAATAAACTCGTGTCTCCTGTATCTACTGCATTAACAGGCAGATTCTTTACCACTGAACCACCTGGGAAGCCCTTTGCTATCAGTAATGGAGGGGAAAGAAAAGGGAGAAAAGCGCTGTGTTCCTAAATTCTGGCTGGCATACCACGAAAAATTATCCAGATGAACTGAATGGCCTACTGCTTCTGCCATCTCTTTTCTGTAACACACTCTAATCTAAAGATGTATCCCCTATAACAGTGTGGGGCCCCAAGGACAAGTCTGAAAGAACTAAACAAGCAGGAACCTAAAGTCAGGATCCTGTAAGCTTGTTTGAGCTGAAGGGGCCCAAATGCAGCATAATCTCAGAGTCACATCACTCGCCAAGGAGTTGAATTTGGTATGGAGCGGAGCTATTTTGAGCCTCATACAAAGTTAATGTTATTATTTTTTCAAGAATCCAAAAGATCTCCTTGGAGGTCACTTGAACACTCTGAGCATCAGTTTTTTTCTTTTTTTTCCTTCAGATATTTATTGAACACCATGTGCCAGGCACTGAGGTAGGAGCTCTACGTAGATAGTCATTCATCTATGATTTTCTTGTTCATTCTTTTGACCCCAGGACAGAGCATGGTACCTGGCATATAGCAGGTGGCTCAAAAATAGCATTGTCATCATTATCACTTTCGTTAATGGTGGAGGCATTCAAAGGTGACACAGAGGTCAACGTTTTTCAGAGGTGCACTCCTATTAGGCTCATGGAAGCCCTAAGTCCTGAGTGAGTGAGTGAGTGAGTGAGTGTGTGGCTAAAGTGAGATGTTACTGGTTAGAAAAAAATGATTGTTGTGTTTGTCATCAGAAATCTACAGTACTACTTTTTAAGGAAGGCCTGTGTATTATACACTAATGGCTTCTAAGTCAAATTACAAAAGGAGATTTAATTAAGAATCTGACAATCTTACCATGGCATCTCTGAGTGACCCTCCATGCCATGCTCTGCTTTAGACAATTAATATTTATCCACTCACTTAAATCTCATTACTTCCTCTTGTGGTAGTATTGGCTCTGTGCCCCACTTTATAGGTAAAGACACTAAACAGACTACTAGGAGACCAGGGAAAATGAGCAAGGGGACCAGGCCATATGTTCAGGAAGAAGCCCTTATGCAAGTAAGGCAGAAATCTCAGCAAAATCCTGAGGGGGTCCCTGGGGTGAGGAGGTAGAGAATTTGGTGAGCTAAAAATCAGTGAGCTCTTTAGCTTGGAAAGAAAGAATGAAAGGGGGAATGATCAAAGGCTATAAAATCATGAAGAGTAAGGAGACCATAAACATGGGTTTGTTCACAAGATGAAAGACTGGAGATGGAAAATATGAGAAGTTGAAGACAGATAATGGATTGGATGTAGTCACCTAAGAGAAAATCACTAAAGAGAAAAAGATGAAGGGTAAAGTCAAGATTGACGGCAAGATTGGACGGCAAAGTCCGTCCAAAGGAAGACGAATGTCTACTAGATACACTTTTATTGCCTTTCTACTAGGTTTCTAGCTTCACGCTAAGCTCTTTCCTAATGAGAGCATTTGATCCTAATAACAACCCCTCCAGGGAGAATGTCGAGTTTTCTCACAGCTGCTCAAATGCTTGGTCAATTAAATTCTGCACTAGGGACTGCATTCCACCAGAACAGCTAGGTTATTTTCAAGTCTTCATGACGTCTCTAAATCCATTGCTCCTGGTCACTCATCTTTGTGTTTACCTATTTCTCTGTTCCCATTTCACTCTAATTGAATTTGGAGTAACTCTGCTTTTGAACAACTATGCTCTCCCAAACTCCTTGCTCTCCTTCCTAACGAATGCCCCATCAGTCTCTTTATCTGTTATAGACTGAATGTATGACTCCTCCTCAAATTGCTAAGTTGTAACTCCTCCATCCTATGTCATGGTATTAGGAGGTGAGGCTTCTGGGAGGTAATTAGGACTAGAGGAGGTCATGAGGGAGGGGCCCTCATGAATGGGATTAGTGCCCTTTTCAGAGTTAGGAGATAGGGGACATCCCTAGCAGTCCAGAAGTTAAGACTTCATCTTCCAGTAAAAGGGGTGTGTGACTGAGAAGCTAAGATCCTATATGCCTCACAGCCAAAAAACAAAAACAGAAAACAGAAGCAATATTGTACTAAAACAAAAATCTCAAAAACAGAAGAAGCTTACTTCCTTCTTGGCTCTCTACCATGTAAGGATTCAACGACAAATCATCAGCCTGCAACCTGGAAAGGGGCCTCACCAGAACCCAATCGTGCTGGTATACTATGATCCTGGACTTACAACCTCCAGAACTCTGAGGAATACATTTCTTTTGCATATAAGCCACTTCATCAACAGTATCTTTGTTAGAATAGCAACCCAAACTGACTAGGACATCATTGTGCAGAAACCTAGGGTTTCTTGAAAAAAGAAAAAGAAAAAAAATCAAGCAAATAAAGCTGTTTATGTGGGTCCAATAGCAAAATGTAATGTAGACGCAGCCAAAAGAAGTCTTTGAGAGCTAGAATAATAAAATGCAGGTTTTTAAAAAGATGGTATTCAGCTGTGATAAACATAAGTGTTTTGACTTTAGTTGAAAAAAATGTAGATATATATAGGTTTATCCTGTTACAAAAGAAAAACAGAGATTTGGTCAACAATAAACCTAATATATGGGCTTCCCTGGTGGCTCAGTGGGTAAAGAATTCACTTGCAATGCAGGAGGCCCCAGTACATTCCCTGGGTTGGGAAGATCCCCTGAAGAAGGAAATGGCAACCCACTCCAGTATTCTTGCCTGGAGAATCCCCATGGACAAAGGAGCCTGGCAGGCTACAGTCCATGGGGTCGCAAAGAGTTGGACATGACTTTGCAACTAAACCACCACCACCACCACCACTCCCAGTTTATATCACCAATTTAATGTAATTTCCACAGAAGATAACATGACTTGGGCCTCAGTAATAGCTGCTGTGCACAAATCAGAATATACAACCTAGGGGCTTCCCTGGTCGCCCAGTGGTTAAGACTGTCCTTCCGCAGCAGGGGGCTTAGGTTTAATCCCTGGTTGGAGAACTAAGATCCCGAACAGTATAAAAAAAGAAAAGAGTCCACCCACTCCCACGCTCGACAAGAATACTGCTTTCACTTCTAGAAGCTATGCCTAGAACAGCTATAATTTGTTCAAGGCAAGTGATCACGACAGTGAAGAAATTCAAGCCCTGTCATATGAGGAATGATTCCAGTTAATGGGAATACTTAGCTGCAAATATTGAAAGGAAGACCAGGGATCAAGGAGAGAAAATAATTGTTTTCAATTATGCAAAGGGCTCCCATGTGGAGAATTGGTTTGTGTTGGTTCATGTTATACAACTTCAAGAGGCAGAACAAGAACCAATAATAGCAATGATAAAAGCAGTTACCTTTTACTGGGTTCTTTCTCTGTGTCAGATACTACACTATATTATATATATAAATACATTATATTCATTACCCTATTTAATTGTCACAACAATCTTGATGTTAATAAGTGGCAGTTACCAAGAAACAGATATGAAACCAACACACAGAATAATATTCTAACAATTAGTCACCAGAGATGAAATAGGCTATGTTGAAAGACACCAGTGTCTGTCTTGTCACTGCCTATGACTGATTATGTGCTAGAAAACCCTAGGTGAGAGGATGCTGTCAAGAGAATTTGAGCAGCAGATGGGGAGCTGGGTGAGGTCCCACAAGTCCCTTCTAGTACTTGCTGGAATAAAAAAGATATAAACAAGGAAGGCCTAATAGAGGCTTCTGAATGGATGAAAACAGAGGAACATGAAACAGACTTGAAAGAAAAACTGAAACTTATTTCAAGGAAATTGAGAGGTCATTAATATAAATCAAGACATCTTCAGTAACAGAACAAAGTCTCCTCTCTACAGGGTGGTTTCTCTCTGGTCTCCTGCAGAGGCAAAGGCGATTGGGTTAGTGAGCCCTGGGGCCATGTGCACCCTTCCAATTTTGTGGAGAAACTTCAGGTGACGTGCTGGCTTCTCTGGATCCTTTCAGGATTTGATAGCTGCCAGATTCTAGAATCCAGTAGAAGTCTCCAGACCCCCATGGTTTCTAACCTCAAGATGCTATTCCCCTCGTGGCTAGAATAACTACAATTGTGCGCCTGTCAAAACAGCCTTGTGTACTCTGAAAGGCCTTGGACAATCCAAAAACCTGCCAGCAGCAAAGAAAACTATGCGGAAGTGAGTAAATTGGAATTCTTCAAAATAGTACTGGGAGTATTTCAGATATTTAGAACAAGATGTGTGATGGCATTCGATTTTAGAAACCATATCCAAAGCCCATCTTCACTTTTCTTCCTGCCTCTCATGTGCTCTTTGCCTAAAGGAGCAATTGGATCTACTATCTAAGATGTGTTTCCTACAAGGAAGGGAGAGAGAAAGGAATGAAGGGCACGTGAGAAAGCAGAGAGCAGCATGGAGGTGAAGGAGAAAAGAGAAGAGGAATGAAAGGCACATTTGCAGACAGATGCAAAGAGTGGGGTTGTGAACCCTTAAAGATAGTAAGGGACTAACGGAATGATTACAGCTGACCTGTAAGAATGGGGGAGCCAAGTCTACACGAAGCAGCTCAAGATACAAACAGAAGACACAGATGTCAGCTGCCACCAAACACTGCTTCCTGAGACTTCTCTGGCAGTCCAGGGGTTAAAACTCCACTCTTTCCATGCAAGGGGTGCACATTCCACCCCTGGTCAGGGAACTAAGATCCCACATGCCGTGCAGCCTAAAAAATATTAAAACAAACCAAAAACCATTGTTTCCTGCCTTTCACCTCAGAAACAGGAAGAAGAGTCGATATCAAAAGTTAATATCAAGGACTTCCCTGGTGATCCAGAAGTTAAGAATCTGCCTGCCAATGCAGGGGACGCTGGTTCAATCCCTGGTGTGGGAAGATCCCACATGCCATGGGGCAACTCAGTCCATGCGCCCCAACTGCTGAAGCCCATGCACCCTAGAGCCCATGCTCCACAGCAAGAGAAGCCAGCACAATGAGAAGTCCATATATCACAACTAGAAAGTAGCCCTTACTCACTACAACTAGGGAAAACCCGAGTGCAGCAACGAAGACCCCTGCAGTCCCCCCAAAAAGTTAACATCAAAAAGCCTTTGAGACCCAATTTTTCCCCAAATATTGAGCCAACGTCCCAGTACATCAGCTACGACCTCTTCACTGGGAAATGCACTGTCCTGGCCTATAGTTTTGTCCTAGGAGGGCAGTACACCCATTTGCTAAATGATGTTTCTAGAAGAAACCCTTGCTCTTGAGTAGCAACAAGAGATTCACAGAAATTCAACTCCAGCAAGAACACTCTCAAAGCCATTTTTCCTAGTTCCTCTGCACAAAGCAGGTTTTTCCCTCCACTTAAACAACAACAATTTGTTTTACTTTGATAGGTCCTCCTAAATAATGGTTTCATCATTAAACATCTGGCTTCTTCCTAGCAGATTAGGCCTCCAATGAAGAAAGTGTGTTTATAATTTTAATTTGAAACACAGCACATTAATATGCTGATTCTCATAATGTTTGCCTTAACCTGTTTGGAGAAATTATGACTACAAATATCTTGTACACAACACCTCTAACTACCAGCTTGTATAAACAACATAAGAGCCGGAGCGCCTCATCCAGACGATTGGAACCACTTCAGAGGTGATCATGATTAGTGCTTTGGCTGGAAGCCACATTTTACACATAAACTCAGCATCTGTCTCTGAGATGCTGTCCTGGGCTGACAGACCCACCTCCACTGTTACTAATAAGCACATTCAAGAGAACCAGATGGTCTGACGGGAAGAATCTGCCTTTTCCTGAGCTAGCACACTGGAGGGAGGGTGTCCAAGGGAGGCTCTGAGTCCTATTTCCTCAGGCTCCAGGTCCCTGCGATGCTGTGAGCAAACAGTCTCCACTAAAAAAGAATGTAAATGAGGGTGCTATTCATTATTTACGGCTGGCACCTTGCCATTCCCTCCTCCTCTGGGTGATGGCTGCCCCTAGGAACAGGGAAAGCATCTGATGAGAGCTGGGCAACCCTGGAGGCGTCGAGTCATTGCAAAGCAGTTTCTTTTCTTCTGCCGAGGATCCTGCAGGCTCAGCATTTCTGGCCCACAGAACAGCTGAGCTTTTCACTTCCTTCCTAACAAAGCACTGGAGTTCTCTGGCCTCCACGTTTGTTCCAAGGGTGTTTGTTTACAACCCAACCCAGAAAAGCAGCCTTGCTGCTCTATTCTCTTTCCAGGGCTAAGGTTCTTTCCCCTAAGCCGGGGTTCAAGGAAATAGAAAAACCATCAGTCTACACAGGGGAGGCACTCGCAAGCAAGTTCAAGACTCAACTGGTCAGAAGTTGCATCAAGAGAATGGCTCCTTCCTTTTGAGTGAGTTTAAGCTATGATACTTACATATTTCACACATCTACATCATCTTTTGCAAATTGATTTCAAGCAACATGAGAGTATGGAACACGCTTTATACTTACTCTTAATTTCTCCAAAGTACCAACCAAACAGTGTCCAGAAGATCATTGTTAGACCCTTAAACATGGTTTTTAACTCTTCAGGGAATGTTGTGACTGAATATAAAATGTTTAACTTTATATTTTGAATTGAATCAAATTTATTTCCACACACATTTCAAAATCAAAAAGCTCTTGTTGCTGGGGTTGACATAGACCAGCTCTGTGTGTTGACTGCCAAACATCAGATTCTTTCCCATCCCATCTGAGAGTTTTTTCCTTTCAAAGATATAACCCCAACTGTTAAGGAAAAAATTAAACAGAGAGTAATGGACATAACTGTATGCTTTTTGAACATGGAAAAATTTTCTTGCCTAAGGATATAAAAGATGCTGGCTGATGGTACTAGTCCAGATCCCTTGAGGCAAGTGACAAAATCCCAACTCTATTCTTATCAAGGGGGTAGGGATGTGTTGGCTTCTGAATTCAAACTATAAAAAGGGCACGGATGGAGCTACACTCAGCGTTGGGTGGATACAAGGACACAGAGTTCTCCCCTCCCTCTCTTCCTCCTCCCCACCCCACATCTCTGAATGGGCCTGCATACTTGCTTCACTTTCTCTATACAACTGACCCCACACTGGGGATATGGCCACAGGCAACCCAGGTTTACATCCCTCTAGCCACACAAACAAGACTGCAAAAAAAGGATTGTTTCTCTCCATCAGTCCAGTGAGAAGAGGGAAGGATCTGGTTGGCCTAAGGTGAATTGGGTTCCCATTCCTGGGCCAGTCACATGACTAGAGGGAGAGTAAATGAGATCAGCTCTGACTCTGTCGTGTGTCCTCCTTTGACCCAGGAGAGAGAACCAGCAGGCACCCACCAATGACCGATGAGGAAATACAGACACTTGTCAAAGATAAGGAGTGTTGCTACAAGGAGAAGGCAGGAAAAGAGTCTGGACCAACTCAATGTTTTCTATGTTACTTCATTGCTGTTTAGTTCACTAAGTCATGCTCAACTCTTTTGCAACTCCATGGACTGACAAAATGTAGTCCACTGGAGAAGGCAATGGCAAACCACTTCATTATTCTTGCCTTGAGAACCCCATGATTAGGGTGAAAAGGCAAAAAGATATGACACTGAAAGATGAACTCCCCAGGTCAGTAGGTGCCCAACAGGCCACTGGAGAAGAATGGAGAAATAGCTCCAGAAAGAATGAAGAGACAGAGCCAAAGCAAAAACAACACCAAGTTATGGATGTGACTGGTAATGGAAATAAGTCTGATGATGTAAAGAACAATATTGCATAGGAACCTGGAATGTTAGGTCCATGAATCAAGGTAAATTAGAAGTGGTCAAACAGGAGATGGCAAGAGTGAACATCAACATTTTAGGAATCAGTGAACTAAAATGGACTGGAATGGGCGAATTTAATTCAGATGACCATTATATCTACTACTGTGGGCAAGAATCCCTTAGAAGAAATGGAGTAGCCCTCCTAGTCAACAAAAGAGTCTGAAATGCAGTATTTGGGTGCAATCTCAAAAATGACAGAATGATCTCTGTTCATTTCCAAGGCAAACCATCCAACATCACAGTAATCCAAGTCTATGCCCCAACCAGTAATGCCGAAGAAGCTGAAGTTGAATGGTTCTTTGAAGACCTACAAGACATTCTAGAACTAACAGCAAAAAAAGATATCCTTTTCATCATAGAGGAATGGAATGCAAAGTGGGAAGTCAAGAGACACCTGGAGTAACAGGCAAATTTGGCCTTGGAATACAAAATGAAGCACAGCAAACAAAATGCACTGGTCATAGCAAACTCCCTCTTCAAACAACACAAGAGAAGACTCTACCCATGGACATCACCAGATGGTCAACACTGAAATCAGACTGATTATATTCTCTGCAGCCAAAGATGGAGAAGCTCTATTCAGTCAGCAAAAATAAGACCAGGAGCTGACGGTGGCTGGACTCCTTACTGCCAAATTCAGACTTAAACTGAAGAAAGTAGGGGAAACCACCAGGTCATTCAGGTATGACCTAAACCAAATCCCTTACAATTATACAATGGAAGTGACAAATAGATTCAAGGGATTAGATCTGATAGACAGAGTGCCTGAAGAACTATGGACAGAGGTTCGAAAACACTGTACAGAGGCTGTGATCAAAACCATCCTCAAGAGAAAAAAATTCAAAAAGGCAAAATGGTTATTTGAGGAGGCCTCACAAATAGCTGAGAAAAGAAGAGAAGTAAAAGACAAAGGAGAAAAGGAAAAAATATATCCATCTGAATGCAGAGTTCCAAGAGAACAGCAAGGAGAGATAAGAAAGCCCTCTTCAGTGATCAATGCAAAGAAATCGAGGAAAACAAAAGAATGGGAAAGACTAGAGATATCCTCAAGAAAATCAGAGATACCAAGGGACTATTTCATGCAAAGATGGGCACAATAAAGGACGGAAACCATATGGACCTAACAGAAGCAGAAGATATTAAGAAGAGGTGGCATGGATACACAAAAGTACTATATTAAAAAGATATTCATGACCCAGATAACCACAATGGTGTTATCATCTAGAGCCTAGAGCCAGACACCCTGGAGTGTGGAGTCAAGTGAGCCTTAGGAAGCATAAGCATTGTGATGAACAAAGTGGAAGTGATGGAATTCCAGCTGAGCTATTTCAAATCCTAAAAGATGATGCTGGGAAAGTGCTGTACTCAATATGCCAGCATATTTGAAAAACTCAGCAGTGACCACAGGACTGGAAAAGGTCAGTTTTCATTCCAATCCTAAAGAAAGGCAATGCCAAAGAATGTCCAAAGCACTGCACAATTGCACTCATCTCACACTAGCAAAGTAATACTGAAAATTCTCCGAGCTAGGCTTCAAAATTCTTCAAGCTTGGTTCAACTATGTGAACCAAGAACTTATATTCAAGCTGGATTTAGAAAAGACAAAGGAACCAGAGATCAAATTGCCAACACCCGTGGGATCATTAAAAAAGGAACAGAATTCCAGAAAACATCTACTTCTACTTCATTGACTATGCTAAAGCCTTTGACTGTGTGGATCACAAGAAACTGTGGCACATTCTGAAACAGATGGGAAGAACAGACCACCTTACCTGCCTCCTGCGAAACCTACATGCATGTCAAGAAGCAACAGTTAGATCCAGACATGGAATAGCAGACTGGTTTAAAACTGGAAAAGGAGTATGTCAAGGCTGTATAATGTCACCCTGCTTATTTAACTTATATGCAGAGTACATCATGTGAAATGCCAGGCTAGATGAAGCACAAGCTGGAATCAAGACTGCTGGGAAAAATATCAATAACCTCAGATATGCAGATGACATCACCCTTATGGCAGAAAGCAAAGAGGAACCAAAGAGCCTCTTGACCAAAGTGAAAGAGGAGAGTGAAAAATCTGGCTTAAAACTCAACATTCAAAAAATGAAAATCATGGCATCTGGTCCCATCACTTCATGGAAATAGATGGGGAAACAATGGAAACAGTGACAGACTTTATTTGGGGGAGCTCCAAAATCACTGCAGATGGTGACTGCCACCATGAAATTAAAAGATGCTTTCTCCTTGGAAGAAAAGCTATGACAAACCTAGACAGCATATTAAAAAGCAGAGACATTACTTTGCCAACAAAAGTCCATCTAGTCAAAGCTACAGGACTTAGTTTTTCAGTAGTCATGTATGGATGTACCAGTTGGACCATAAAGAAAGCTAAGTGCCAAAGAATTGATGCTTTTGAACTGTGGTGATGGAGAGAGAAGACTCTTGTGAGTCCCTTGGACTGCAAGGAGATCAAACTGGTCAATCGTAAAGGAAATCAGTCCTGAATGTTCATTGGAAGGCTTGATGCTAAAGCTGAAGCTCCAATCCTTTGTCCACCTGTTGCAAAGAACTAACTCACTGGAAAAGACCCTGATGCTGGGCAAGAGGATGAGATGGTTGGATGGCATCACCAATTCAAGGGACATGAGTTTGAGCTAGCTCTGGGAGTTGGTGATGGACAAGGAAGCTTGGTGTGTTGCAGTTCATGGGGTTGCAAAGAGTCAGACATGACTGAGTGCCTGAACTGATCTGAACTGGACTCCCATGGACCCACGAGGCTCTTCTGTCCATGGGATTTCCCAGGCAAGAATACTGAAATGGGTTGCCATTTTCTTCTCCATGGGATCTTCCAGACCCAGGGATGGAACCCACATCTCCAGCCCTGGCAGGTAGATTCTTTACTGTGGAGCCAGCAGAGAAGCTCTATCTCTCTTATAACATGGTGTTGGGGGGAGGGAATTATGCAACACATGTTTTTATTATTTTATGTCAGATGTTTGTTGCTTCAAATAAGTTTACTTCTACAACTTTGGAGAGTGAAGACAAGGATTTGACTCTTGATAATATTTTCGATCTTTGCCCTAACAAGTTTTGAGAAATTCAGAAATTCTGCCATCCCACACCTCACTTCTAATGTTTGACTGCTGGTTTTTTTGTCTTAATTAAAATCCGATATGGTAGGAGTTTTAAAAGGCACATAGTTCTACAAGGGGTGGTTATAAAAAATAATTGTTCTCCTATAACCTCCCCTCCATACCAGCAAAGCACCTTCACTATTTAATTGAGTATTTACCTCCATAACTCTAATAGCAAGTATAAGCTTTTTCCTTTTGCAATTTTAGTTTTAAGCATTACTTATTGGGACTTCTGGGGTGATCCAGTGGTTAAGAATCTGCCTTGCAATGCAGGGGACTTGGGTTCAATAGCTGGTCAGGAAACTAAGATATCCCACATGCCGTGTGGCAACTAAGCTCATGTGCCACAACTAGAGAGCCCTCGTGGCTACAAAAGATCCTGCATGCTGCAACTAAGATCCAACTCAAATAAGTATTTTTTTTTAAGTATTACCTATTGATTTTCCCTATTAAAAATAAATATTTCACTTTTTCTCTGCCCCAGCTCCTCAACACACACACACACACACACACACAGAGGCATACTTCCAAATTCTCTGTGCCCAAACCTAATTTTATCATACTTTTGGTCTGCTCATTATCCACTTTTACATTATGATTATGTAAATGTACAGACAGGTCATGGTGGAGAGGCCTGATAGAATGTGGTCCACTGGAGAAGGGAATGGCAAGCCACCTCAGTATTCTTGCCTTGAGAACCCCATGAACAGTAGGAAAAGGCAAAATGATAGGATACCAAAAGAGGAACTCCCCAGGTCATTAGGTGCCCAATATGCTACTGGAAATCAGTGGAGAAATAACTCCAGAAAGAATGAAGGGATGGAGCCAAAGCAAAAACAATACCCAGCTGTGGATGTGACTGGTGATAGAAGCAAGATCTGATGCTGTAAAGAGCAATATTGCATAGGAACCTGGAATGTCAGGTCCATGAATCAAGGCAAATTGGAAGTGGTCAAACAAGAGATGGCAAGGGTGAACATCGACATTCTAGGAATCAGAGAACTAAAATGGACTGGAATGAACTGAATTTAACTCAGATGACCATTATATCTACTACTGTGGGCAGGAATCCCTCAGAAGAAATGGAGTAGCCATCATGGTCAACAAAAGAGTCCGAAATGCAGTACTTGGATGCAATCTCAAAAACGACAGAATGATCTCTGTTCGTCTCCAAGGCAAACCATTCAATATCACAATTATCCAAGTCTATGCCCCAACCAGTAACACTGAAGAAACTGAAGTTGAATGGTTTTATGAAGACCTACAAGATCTTTTAGAACTAACATCCAAGAAAGATGTCCTTTTCATTATAGGGACTGGAATGCAAAAGCGGGAAGTCAAGAAACACCTGGAGTAACAGGCAAATTTGGCCTTGGAATGCGGAATGAAGCAGGGCAAAGACTAATAGAGTTTTGCCAAGAAAATGCACTGGTCATAGCAGACACCCTCTTCCAACAACACAAGAGAAGACTCTACACATGGACATCACCAGATGGTCAACACTGAAATCACATTGATTATATTCTTTGCAGCCAAAGATGGAGAAGCTCTATACAGTCAACAAAAACAAGACCGGGAGCTGACTGTGGCTCAGATCATGAACTCCTTATTGCCAAATTCAGACTTAAATTGAAGAAAGTAGGGAAAACAACTAGACCATTCAGGTATGACCTAAATCAAATCCCTTATGATTATACACTGGAAGTGAGAAATAGATTTAAGGGTCTAGATCTGATAGAGTGCCTGATGAACTATGGAAGAGGTTTGTGACATTGTACAGAGACAGGGATCAAGACCATCCCCATGGAAAAGAAATGCAAAAAAGCAAAATGGCTGTCTGAGGAGGCCTTACAAATAGCTGTGAAAAGAAGAGTGGCAAAAAGCAAAGGAGAAAAGGAAAGATATAAGCATCTGAATGCAGAGTTCCAAAGAATAGCAAGAAGAGATAAAGCCTTCTTCAGCGATCAATGCAAAGAAATAGAGGAAAATGATAAAATGGGAAAGACTAGAGATCTCTTCAAGAAAATTAGAGATACCAAGGGAACATTTCATGCAAAGATGGGCTTGATAAAGGACAGAAATGGTCTGGACCTAACAGAAGCAGAAGATATTAAGAAGAGGTGCCAAGAATACACGGAAGAACTGTACAAAAAAGATCTTCGCGACCCAGATAATCATGATGATGTGATCACTAATCTAGAGACAGATATCTTGGAATGTGAAGTCAAGTGGGCCTTAGAAAGCATCACTACGAACAAAGCTAGTGGAGGTGATGGAATTCCAGTTGAGCTGTTTCAAATCCTGAAAGATGATGCTGTGAAAGTGCTGCACTCAATATGCCAGCAAGTTTGGAAAACTCAGCAGTGGCCACAGGACCGGAAAAGGTCAGTTTTCATTCCAATTCCAAAGAAAGGCAATGCAAAAGAATGCTCAAACTACCTCACAATTGCACTCATCTCACATGCTAGTAAAGTAATGCTCAAAATTCTCCAAGCCAGACTTCAGCAATACGTGAACCGTGAACTTCCTGATGTTCAAGCTGGTTTTAGAAAAGGCAGAGGAACCAGAGATCAAATTGCCAACATCTGCTGGATCATGGCAAAAGCAAGAGAGTTCCAGAAAAACATCTATTTCTGCTTTATTGACTATGCCAAAGCCTTTGACTGTGTGGATGACAAGAAACTGTGGAAAATTCTGAGAGAGATGGGAATACCAGACCACCTAACCTGCCTCTTGAGAAATCTGTATGCAGGTCAGGAAGCAACAGTTAGAACTGGACATGGAACAACAGACTGGTTCTAAATAGGAAAAGGAGTACGTCAAGGCTGTATATTGTCACCCTGCTTATTTAACTTATATGTAGAGTACATCATGAGAAACGCTGGACTGGAAGAAACACAAGCTGGAATCAAGATTGCCGGGAGAAATATCAATCACTTCAGATATGCAGATGACACCACCCTTATGGCAGAAAGTGAAGAGGAACTAAAAAGCCTCTTGATGAAAGTGAAAGAGGAGAGTGGGAAAAATTGGCTTAAAGCTCAACATTCAGAATACGAAGATCATGGCATCTGGTCCCTCACTTCATGGGAAATAGATGGGGAAACAGTGGAAACAGTGTCAGACTTTATTTTGGGGGGCTCCAAAATCACTGCAGATGGTGACTGCAGCCATGAAATTAAAAGACGCTTACTCCTGGGAAGAAATGTTATGACCAACCTAGATAGCATATTCAAAAGCAGAGACATTACTTTGCCGACTAAGGTCCATCTAGTCAAGGCTATGGTTTTTCCTGTGGTCATGTATGGATGTGAGAATTGGACTGTGAAGAAGGCTGAGCACTGAAGAATTGATGCATTTGAACTGTGGTGTTGGGAAGACTCTTGAGAGTCCCTTGGACTGCAAGGAGATCCAACCAGTCCATTCTGAAGGAGATCAGCCCTGGGATTTCTTTGGAAGGAATGATGCTAAAGCTGAAGCTCCAGTACTTTGGACACCTCATGCAAAGAGTTGACTCATTGGAAAAGACTCTGATGCTGGGAGGGATTGGGGACAGGAGGAGAAGGGGACGACCCAGGATGAGATAGCTGGATGGCATCACGGACTCGATGGATGTGAGTCTGAGTGAACTCTGGGAGTTGGTGATGGACAGGGAGGCCTGGCGTGCTGTGATTTATGGGGTCGCAAAGAGTTGGACATGACTGAGCGACTGAACAACTGAACTGAACTGAACTGATTCTACTACTGAACCATGAAGTCTATTATAATTTTACTTCTTTCCTGTACAACTTTCTATTTTCCCTAGTTTGCTTAGTTTTCTGGTTTGCTTAGCTTCTTAGGAATTCTCACTACTATTATCATCAGACTCTCCCCTGATTACCCAACTTTCCTTTCAATTCAGTCAAATACTACCATTTTATTTTTGGAATTCTCTCTTCCTGGACCTTCTGATCAGCTTCAATCTTCTGGTTGCTCTCTTGATCTGTTACAGAGATTCATCCAGGAGTCTCCTTCAAACATCATCCTGAAAATTTTCTTCACCTCTCACTTAGGTTGAATTATTTTTTTCTCACTATCTGTATCTTCATCATCATTTGTTTATTTCTTTGTTTTGGCAAATACTTCTTCCAGTTGCCTTATGAGAAAAATCTACAGAAGAGGCAAAATATTTTGGCCTCACATGTCTAAAAAATATATATATTTATTCAATTGGTACACTTCACTGATATTTTAGCTGGGTATAGAATCCTATGTTAGAGCAGAGCACATGCAGAGTCTAAAGTGATTTGGATTCCTTATTCTTTGACTATAATCTTCCCCCTGTTCTTTGAAAGCTTTTAGGACCATTATGACCCCAGTATTTAGAAATATTTTCAGGATGTGCTTTGGCAGGAATCTATTTTCATCTATTTTGCTAGATAGTTGATGGATCTTTTCATGCTGAAAACTTTAGGTCTAAGTTCTTTTTATTCTGAAACCTCCAGCCCTTGAATTATTTATTGGATATTTTCCCTCATTTTCATTCACTCAATTCTCAATTTCAGGAATGTCTATACTCAAATGTTCAAGCTCCTCATCTAATTTTCTTATCCCCTTTTCTACTGTTTTATGTTTTCTTGCCTTCTTATTCTGGTTTCTAAAAAATTTCCACAATCTTATTTTCCAAATCTTATATTAAGCTTATGACTTGCATCATAATTTTTTCCAAGACCATTTTAGTTTCTATTCTTCTGATTTTCCATTTATTACAACATTTATTCTTGCTTTGTGAATGCAAAATCATCTCTTAACTGATTCTTCCTGAAATCGCCTCAGATTTTTTTTTCTTGCCTAAGAGTCTTTCATTTTAGGGAGAAGCAATTCTCAGATGCCTGGTTGATCCTTCACTGTCTGATCACATTTAAGATTACACCACTAAAACACTTATGGAAGCTTTGAGTATGTAGGTTAGATTTCAGCTCTGGCTTACAGTTTCCTTGGGAAGTCTCCAACATTAATATTTTTAGATCTTTTCTCATAGCCTAGTCAGACTGTTCAGATACTAAATTCCCAATTTCATGCATGAAGTAGAAACTGGCTGCTAGCTTAATAGAAATCAAATGGAAAAAGAAAACCAAGTTCTCAAATTCAGGAAATTCTCCCTATTTCTATATGGTATCCCTACCCTCTTAAATACTTTATGTACCTTAGTTCAAAGAAAAAACTTTAAAACTTTCTGTTGTATTGAGGGGGTGCAATATTTAGCTGTTCTTGGTTGGGGAAGGAACAGATGATTTAACCTGCAGGTGCTAGTGGTAAAGAACTTGCCTGCCAATGCAGGAGACATAAGAGACATGGGTTTGATCCCTGGGTTGGGATGATCCCCTGGAGGAGGGCATGGCAATCCACTCCAGTATTCTTGCCTGGAGAAACCCATGGACAGAGGAGCCTGGTGCACTACTGTCCATAGGGTCGCAAGGAGTCGGACATGACTGAAGTGACTTGTAACATATATAGTACATGCATGTCCAATATAGGAGCTAATAGCCACTGAAGCTATGTAAATTTAAAATAATTTAAGCAAAATGTAAAATTTGGTTCCTCAGTTGCACTAGTCACATTTCAAGCGCTCATTAACCACATGTGACTAGTGGCTATTGTATTGGATAGCACAGATAGAGATACTGCAGAAAGTTCCCTGGGCCAGCACTGCTCTAATTGTTCTGAAATACACTTTTGACCAATCCTCATGTTTCAGTCCTATATTCCAGAGATATCTGGTATCCCCAATTCCTGAGCCCACTGGAAGTTCTAAGGTACAAATCTGGTTGAGTTTTTGGCTTTCTGTTATCAGATTGGTAACTCCATACAAACAGTGATCTTGGTTTTGGTCACTGGTAAGTCAAAGGACCGCAAAGAGGGCGTAGCACAAAGTAGATACTCCATAATGCTTATGGAATGCTGAGTAAATGTTTTCCCTCACAGCTGACTTAGGCTTCAGAGTTCTCAGATCTGCTAAGTCAATTAACTGCTCATCCTTCCTGCTTTCTAGTTTCTAAAATGTTATTGTTAACCTCTCCACTTCCACTCTGCTACTCTCTAGGTCTTATTACTGCTATGTTGGAGGGGTATCAGGAGGGAACAGGGATACATGTTTATACTCAATCACCATTTTAAACCCCAAGTGCATTTCTAAATTAAAGGGAAGGAAAAATAAATTTAGGATACCAACTTTTTAAAGGAAAAGATGTAGTGTTTCCTAGGGTGGGGGTGGGGGGGGGGACTGAAACAAATAACTAGAGAGGCCCACAAAGATGGGACTTATACTATACTCAAAAGAAGAAAAGACTGATAGTAGTCTTAAGAATAAAGTCAACCCGTGGTTTAGAAAAGTAAGTTGTTTATCGTTTTCTTACATGATGATGATGTAATAATGCTTATTATAGAGAACTCACAGGACAGCATACCTCATGAGTCAAAGCACACTCCACCACAGAAGGAGGCGGTCACCTAACCCGCTTCCAACACAGCTATGGTGCACAAACAGGTTGAGGTTTGCGAAGAGTCATGTAACCTAGACCAAGAATTGGAAACTAATGACCCAAAGAACCAGGGATGGCCTAGAATCCATATGGCTGGAGTGTCAGCAGCAGTGTACTTTCAATGATCAGTTCTGCAGCCTAACTAGAAGGACAGTGTCTGGCTGCATAGCTAGCCAAATCTATTCTCAGATCCTATATCTTTATTAAAAAATTGCAATAAAAAGTTTACTTTCAGATACTGAGTTCACCATTTATAAATACATTAAAACATAGTCAATGCTAATTCAGATTAATAATAGGTACAGTATCTTAACAAAACAACTTCTCTAAAAGGTCATAGGCAAACCAGTGACCTGTTTCACCCAGAATATTTAACTGGTTTGAAGTAAGAAAATGAACCTCTTTTCTAGATTTTATGGCAAAAACTCTGAAGACATATTATTGTTAAACAAACAAACAAAAACAAATGACTGATACTCCATTCCAATGTCCTTAGGGTCCTGAAATACCATCACTGACAACTGAACTTTTCCTATCATAGAAAAGAAAATCTCCCCTATATTAAAAAAAAAAGAAAGAAAATCTAAGCACCTAACCCAATATCCTTTAAATTGATGCTTTTGGTTTAAAAAGAGCAGAAGGAGTTTCTATAACTAGCAAGTAAGAAGCCAGACTGCCAAGAATTCAAATCCCCTATGTTAGGAACCTCTAGTTTACACAGAGAATACTGTAAGAAGTAAATAACCCAACATTTTTTAAAAAGAAGAGTAAGAGATTCTTGGGGTTCTGAATGTTCCATTTTCTGCCCAATATAAAAAAACAATTTGGACGAGAAAAAAAGGGTACTTGCATAACTTCAAGGTGTCTTCCAAAATATTTATTACTGTCTGGTTGTAATATAGCTCTACAAACTCTGATATGCCTCATTCTTCTCCTTAGTGTGGGCCAGACTTGCTGACTATAGTCTAGAGTATAGAAAGGGAAAAAGTACCTCTGGAGTAGAGAAACCTGGTGGATGTGACCTGGCACAGAGATCAATGTTTACATGGCCGGCGATGGGCCCTGTGACAGCACGGTCCACCCCCCATGATGGTAGAGCATACTGCCACTTCTACGGCATTTCTCCCCAAAAGCCAGAACTCAGTTTCATGATGACAAAAATCACACAGACCCGAACTGAGGTAACTTCTACAAAATGCCTAAACAGAAAAACAGAAGGACTCAGAAACTGTCATATTGGAGAAGACACAACTAGATGCACCTGGTGTCCTAGATGGGATGCTGGCTAGAAAGAACACTGGTAGAAAAGTGGTGACCTCAGAATAAAGTCTAATTTAGTCAACAGTACCGTATCGCACCAATGTTGATTTTTTAGTTTTGGTGAGCATATCAGGGTTAAAAAAAAAAGACGATCAATTTTTAAATAAGGCTTGGACAAGAGAAAGGATCCCTAAAATATTGCTTTCTAGAGAGGTCTTTATTTCAAGGAACACGATTAAACTCATGTTTTACCCAAATTTATGACCTGCCTTTGAACAGAGCTAAAGCAGTGCTTTGTTACACAGAAAGCCTCTCTCTGTCTCTCTCTGTGTAGCACTGGAAATTTGTGGTCTTTCACCTCCATTCTAGAAGCATTAGTCTCTCCTCTGTCAAAGATCTTTACACTCTAAGTTGCAGAAGATGCACTGAAGAAAAACACATTTTAAGGCAGGTTAGCTCCCAAGATCTAGCCCCACAGCAATATGGAATAAAATTATTTTAAAAGAGTAACTGAGACCGATTTTGTTCTGAAGGTTTGGCCTGCTATAGCCATAATTTCAAACGGGCCTTCTAAGAATCCTCTTTAAAGCTGTGTAAAGACATTAGAATTATATTACTTCTATCTCTATTATTATTAAAATACACCATTCTATACCAAGCCAACAGGCCTACCCTGTAGGCTGAAGCTGGGCTGGAAAAATGTGCTTGTTTTGACTTTATTTCCCAGTGCTATTAATAGACAAAGGGTGTGACCTACCTTACTGCTCTCCTTTCAATTAGTGGGTATAATGAGCAACTCTACTTGGCTATTCACTGTCTTAGGTACCAGGGATACAAGACTAAAAAGACATAGTCCCTGGTACACCTATTTTGGCAAATATTTGAAAACAACTGGCAAAGGTTCAACTTCCTGAATATTCCATCCAGGTGTCCTGCTGCCAGCTACATCTATCCTGTTACCAAACCTGCTTGTTCGCCAGACAATATGGGCAATTATGCTTCCAAGTTTTGAAATGATGAACAAGTCATCAACAATAGATTCAGTAAATAAAATATAAGGGCTCCTTGTTCAAAAATGAAGAAATTGAAGGCAGCACACAGGGACAGAAAGATTATAGATCAGGAGTCAATGAGATTTCTCAGCTCACTACAAAAGTTTCAGAGCTCAAAAGTATCACCACCATTATGAAACACAGTTTTGGAAGTCCTAGCCATAATAATCAGAGAAGAAATAAAAGGAATCCAAATTAGAAAAGAAGAAGTAAAACTGTCACTGTTTGCAGATGACACAGTACTATACATAGAAAATCCTAAAGATATCACCAGAAAACTACTGGGGCTAATCAATGAATTTGTAAAGTTGTAGGGTACAAAATAATACTTAGTGTCACTGAACTATACTGCTAAATCTGGTTAAAATAATATGTTTTATATAATTGACTTATACCACAATTAAAAAAAAACATTTAAAAAGAAGTATTGGTGAATAGAAGGAACTTCCCCAAACTTGCTTTCTTCCATCATGGGGAATAACGGGAAAAGTCCATCTAGGATTTAGAAAATTAGGTTCAAATTCCAATTCAACTCTCACTGGCTGTCTGTCTTCAAGCAAATAGCTAAACCTCTGTGAGAGGCAAATGTGGTAATGGAAAAGTAAAATTTTTTAAAAGCACTAGACTTCAGAAAACTGGTGGCCAAGTCAGAGCTGTATAAAGTAAAGTAAAAAGTTGCTCAGTCATGTCCGACTCTTTGCGACCCCATGGACTGTAGCTTACCAGGCTCCTCCGTCCATGGGATTCTTCAAGCAAGGATACTGGAGTGGATTGCCGTTTCCTTCTCCAGGGGAGAAGTTACTAGCAGTCTGTTAATGAAAGAAAGGAATGTCTCAAAAATCAGAGAATGGCACCAGGCCCCTCACCCACAAGATGTATTTTGAGATAATCTTGGCACCAGGCGAGTCATCCTGAGCCATAAAACGATTGATTTTAATCTTGTAAAGGGCAGATTCAGTTCAGTTCAGTCATGTCCGACTTTTTGCGACCTCATGAACTGCAACACACCAGGCCTCCCTGTCCATCACCAACTCCCGGAGTTTACCCAAACTCATGTCCATCAAGTCAGTGATGCCATCCAGCCATCACATCCTCTGTCGTCCCGTTCTCCTCCCGCCTTCAATCTTCCCCAACATCAGGGTCTTTCCCAAGGAGTCAGTTCTTCACATCAGGTGGCCAAAGTATTGGAGTTTCAGCTTCCACATCTGTCTTTCCAATGAACACCCAGGACTGATCTCCTTTAGGATGACTGGTTGGACCTCCTTGCAGTCCAAAGGACTCTCGAGAGTCAGAGCTGAGCCTTATGCAAATGAGTTTATAGCACATAGGACACTTGAGGAAAGGTATTAATGTGCCTGTTTTATTCCCTAGCCTGATGATAGATAGAAAGCTCTAAAGATTAAAGTACTTACTTATCCTTAGGACAGCTTCTGGTTTGTTTGCACATGAAACACACACAAGCCCCCCTATAAACTCACCTAGCCACACCCTTGTGAGATGAGCTGTCTTCCTGGACACTTACAGCTCCCTGAGGAATGTCCATCTGGACACGCCAGGGACAGCTAAGTGCCTGAAGCTGTGGTTCTTAAAGTGTGGTCCCCAGTCCAGGAGCATCAGCAACAGCTAGGAGCTTCTTGGAGATGTTAATTCTCAAGTTCAGCCCCAGACCTATTGAAAAGCTCTGGGTGTAGGTCCAGAAATCTGGATTTTAACAATCCTGCAGGTGATACTGATGCAGAGGTGAGTTTCAGAACCACTAGCCTAGATGATGGGCCTCCCAGGTGGCTCAGCGGTAAAGAATCCACCTGCCGTTACAAGTAGACACAGGTTCAGTCCCTGGGTTGGGAAGATGCCCTGGAGAAGGAAATGGCAACCCACTTCACTATTCTTGCCTGGGAAATCTCATAGACAAAGGACCCTGGTGAGCTACAGTTCATGGGGTCACAAAAGAGTCAGCCATGGCTTGGCAATTAAAGAACAACAAAGCCTAGATGATCAAATTTAATCACTTTATCACTTTGAAGTATGTTTGTTATCATTCCATTTTTTTTTTTCCTGCTGGGGAGGGTGTGTTGGAGGAATTGATGGAGGGTCAGGTTCTTCCCAACATCCCCCTTCTCACCCTGCAATACCACAAACACCAGCAATTCCCGAAGTTTCCGATCTCTTTGTGTGTTTCCCACAAAATTCAATTTAACTTGCACACTTTGTTTTTGCCTGTTCATTCAGGACACAAGGCAGCCCCTGGTTCCTTGTGAACAAACATCCCACTAGAACATGTCAAGTACCTGATCCATTTAGACTTATCCCACTTGTTTAATGTCTGCAACAGAAGCCTCCGTGATATTCTTGATCTAAACAGCTGAGTTAATGCCCCGGGAACAAAGGGGCCTGGTGTTTGGGTGAGCTCCTATGGGACTGACCGCCACAAAGAGAAGCTTGTTGAATGCACACACAAAAAAGAGAAGAGATAGGTGGCAGAGACTAGATCTTTATGACCCTCTGATTATTCTATCAGTTAGTTAAGGCATAAATCCATCCCCTGACCTAACAAAATACTATTTTACTTCCTTTCACTCCATATTTTATCTTTTATAGCCAATAAAACATAAAAACCTTACAAAGGTTATGTTCTCATCAATTTTGCACTAAATGACAATAAATTAAGTGGCAGTTATTGCAGCTGCAACACAGGCGTCAGCCTGAAACTTTGTGGAAAGACAATCCTCCCTTCCCACTGGCGGAGTTCAGAGCTGCCAGTCCAAGACGCAGCCATTAAAATGAAATGTTAATGGCATTGCCATTCTACTTCTTTAAGTAATTAGATCATGCTGAGCCTTTACTGATGTTTCTTCAAATCTGCTCTGGACATAGACTTAGAAAACAAACTTCAGGGGAAGGGACAGTTAGGGAACTTGGGATGGACATGTACACACGGCTATATTTGAAGTGGAGAACCAACAAGGACCCATTATACAGCACGGGGAACTCTACTAATGTTATGCATGTTATGTGCCAGCCTGGACGGGAGGGGGCTCTAGGGGTGAAGGGATACATGTATGAATATGGCTGAGTCCCTCTGCTGTTCACCTGAAACGACCAGAACATTGTTAATTGGCTATACTTCATCACAAAATAAAAAGTTTAAAGTTTGGGAGAAAAAAAATCTGCTCTGGAGGCCAATAACTAAAAAAGAATATGAAAACACGAAACCTTAAATATTTGTCAGATATCAAAAAAAAAGCTACAGAACTACTTTGAGTCCAATATCTTCCAGTTCTCACTGTAATAAGGTGGCCCAAAGCGCCACAACACTGAATGGTTCCCAATGCATAAACTCTAAATACACTTTTCATTTATATAAAAATCACTTAACCAGTGTTTCTCCAAAGTTCCATGCCATGAGTCAGTACCAGGCACTTAGAACAACACCTGGTGCACAGCAAGGGCTCAACATTAGCTCCCACTCTTATTTGTTATTGCTGTTACTGTAGCTGTTACTGTGAGATTATGTGCTATTATATGCTATTATGCGCTAAGAATATGAAGTGAAAAGCAAAACAGATGTGGCTCTCCTGTTCTCATGAAGCTCATGGGCTAGCAGCAGAGACAGATACCAAAAAATAATCTTCAATAAATGTAAGTTAAAAACTGAACAATTAAAATGTAACCCATGGGGGATCCAAACTAAGAAAAGCCCAGAGTAGTTCTGTATCATTTTATGATTCTGAAACCTCTCAGATACTTACTTTCAACCAAATCAAGACCCCTCCCCAGATGTTTCCAAAGCCTTCCGTACTACTATGCAAATTTCAAATATAAAACAGCCACCAAAATTGCAAACAAATATTCATATTTTATTACTGTGCCATTCAACATCAGAAACACTGTACTAATCTTATAGATAAGAACTTATTTTTTTAATACTGTTAACATTTCCAAATACAGAAACTGAGATATCCCAAGAAACAAGCCTGTGTTCAGATATATTCAGTGAATCATCCATGAATTTTCTTAGAACTTTATCTGTTCAAATTAATTCATAATTAAAGTTAAGGTTTAAGTATGCATACCACTTTCTTGAACATTATAACTATTTCTAAATAATATAAACTACTTGATTAAAAACTTTTGTATTCAACTTTTTAAAATTATAAAATGGGTTTTCCAGTGACTTCACTTAGAGCCAAGAACAAGAAAAAGAAATTCTTGACCACAGAATGTGGAGGCCCATTCTTAAATAGAATCTGTTTCACAGGGAGAACTGGGGAAATTCTGGGAGGCCCACTGGGACTGTCACTCAGAAAAGTACTAGGGTTGGGGGGAATCCTGAGAGCATCCCCCAAAATTCTTTATAGCCCTGCAGGAGGGCCTGGGCTCTGGATCCAGACCCCCATGTGGATTCTGGCTCCACCTCTCCGTGTCTGGACTTAGGGCTAGTAGCTTAACCTTGCTCAGTCTCAGCCTCCTGCTCTGGAGAATGGGTACTCACTTCATAAGGAAGCAACTCGAATAGTTGGGGGAATGGATGCAAATGCTTCTTAGCATGATGCTGAAACACTGAGTGCTTCTCCACAACCATTCAAACCTCTCCAAACTCTGTTTCCTAATGAGACAAGACCCAAAGTCACAATTACAATAAAACACAAACCGGGACCCAGAATGCACTTTCCATTTCCCATGTACTTGCTCTTGAATGTCACAGTCCTACCCTAGGATCCCCACAGGGCCCCCAGGGGAGGTATCACCCCATGGAGCAGATGGCAGGTAGGCGTCCTCCGAGTCAGTCTTTAGAGACCTCTACAGCCTGACCTCTGGGCTTCCCTGGCAGCACAGTGGTCAAGAATCCACCTGCCAATGCAAGAGACATGGGTTTGATCTCTGGGTCAGGAACACCCCCTAGAGCAGGACATGGCAATCCATCCCAGTATTCTTGCCTGGGAAATTCCATGGATAGAGGAGACTTGTGGGCTATAGTCCATGGGGTCACAAAGAGTCAGACATGACTGAGCGACTAAATAGCCTGACCTCCTGATATGTTCAGCCCTGGCCCACATCTCACAGGGCAACTTATTACCAAAGTGGAGACTGCAGCTAAAACAATAGGTCAAGCAGAACTCTCCCCTCCAGAGTTACTTCATCACACGTATTACCTAGATACATAGCAATCAACTCCTGAATGCTAAGAACATTAGTCCCATAACACATTCAGGAAGGGAACCTCCCTGGTGGTCCAGGGGTTAAGAATCCACCTGCAAATGCAGGGGACATGGGTTCAATCCCTGGTCCAGGTAGATTCTACATGCTGTGGGGCAACTCAGCCTGAGACCACAACTACTGATCCTGTGCTCTAGACCCCATGTTCCGCAACAAGAAAAGTCACTGAAATAAGCCTGTGCATCACAACTAGAAAGTAGCCCCCACTCACCACAACTAGAGAAAGGCCGTGCACAGCAACGAAGACCCAGGGTAGTTATAAATAAATAAATAATATTTTTAAAGACGCCCAGGAAGGAAAAGTCTTTAGACTGTGGCCCTAAACCCTTTCCTCCATCCATTTAAAACACGCTTACTACTGTATGCTATGTGTCACACTTCATGCTAGACTCTAGATATAAAAATGCCAAAGATTCAGTCCTGTCATCAAGGCCTTCACAATCTTGGAGGAAGAAGATGCTTAACAGACAATTTTAATGTGATGTTGTTATTATAGTGGAAAAAGCTACACACAAGATATCAAAATGTTTTTCTGTTTGGAATTTGGCCTGGGAAGTAAGGTATTTAAGACCTAAGTTTTTTTTAAAAAGCTCTTTCAAAATGACTATAATACCAACTTTGGTTAACTGATTAATACACATCAATTGTAAAAGACCCATGCAATGAAGACAAGCAAAAAGGAAAACATAACTTATAATCTGACTGTCTGAAATAACTACTGTTAACATTTAGCTGCATGGCCTTCTAGGTTTTAAAATATTGATAGATATCAATTACTAAACAAGATATGAGAGCATTTTATGCAGAGCATGGTAACCTGGGATTTTCACTTTTCCACAAACATATATTAACATATTTCTGGGGCAGTGAATGCTCCCCTAATTAATCATTTTAAGTGATTACATAGAATTCCACTATAAGTTTCGTCATTTCTTTCCCTGTCTTCTACTGTTTGATATTTAGACCACTTCCAGGATTTTTTGGCTATAATAAACATTATGGCATTCTTGTTCACACATCCTTCCAAAGCCAGATTACTTCTCCAGAATAACCTCCTTGAGAGTTGAACTGGATCAAAGGGTAAGCATATTTTTAAACTGACGCAAACGAGCCTATCTATGAAGCAGAAACAAACCCACAGACAGAGCAAACAGGTTTGTGGTTGCTGAGGGGGAGGACGGATGGCGGAGGGATAGAGTGGGAGTCTGGGATCAGCAGGTGAAAACTATTACACACAGAACGGATGGACACAGTCCCACTGTATAGCACAGGGAACTATATTCAATATCATGATAAACCATAATAGAAATTATGAAAAAGAATGTATACATATGTATATCTGAGTCACTCCGCTGTACAGAAGAAATGCACACAACATTTTAAATCAACTATACTTCAATTTAAAATTTTTTTAAAGGGTTCAGCATATTTTTTAAGACATTGATACCTATCACCAAATTGCCCTACGGAAAAGCTGTACCATTAAATACCACCGTTTCCCCATGTTCGATTTAGGGCATCGTTCTTCGTGCTCTTTGCATTTCATACTTTTGTTTTTTTAAGATTATTTTATGGAGACCATTGTAAAGTGTTAATTGAATTTGTTGTTAATACGATAGTACATCCTTTTTAGGTTTTGGTTTTTGGCCCTGAAGCATGTGGGATCTTAGCTCCCAAACCAGGAATCGAACCAGCGCTGGAAGGCAAAGTCTTAAACATTGGACCGCCAGGGAAGTCCCTATATTTTTTAATTTTAATGTACCCACCTTAGTTAAAAATGTTGCTTATAAGAGCATCTTTTTCAGAGGCAACTATGACATTTGCTGAAATTAGGCAGCTGTGAGCTGCCCAATCATCCCAGTTTGAGTTTGGGGCCTCAGCACTTCTCAAACTTCACCATGCACAGAAGTCACCTGGGATCTTGTTGCAGTGTGGGCTCTGAGTCAGTAGGTCTGGGGTAGAGACTGAGATGCTGCCTGTCTAACAAGTTCCAGGTAATGCCAAGCTTCTGGTCCATGAACTATACTTCAAGGAGCAAGGAGCACAGCTCTCTTATCTCAAGGCCCCTCCTAGCCCCTAAAAGATGCCCTCATCTCCCCAGCATCTTCCTCCTCAAAAGTGCCCAGCAGGCCTGAAATTCCTCTACCACTCACTCCTACTCGTGCTGTCTTAAATAATTCACGGAAGGCTTCCCTGATGGCTCAGTGGTAAAGAATCTGCCTACCAGTGCAGGAGACATGGGTTCCATCCCTGGTCCGGGAAGCTCCCACATGCCTTGAAGCAACTAACCCATGTGCCACAACTACCGAGCCTGTGCTCTAGAGCCCACGGGCCACAACTCCTGAAGCTGTGCACCCTAGAGACCGTGCTCCACCAGAGCAGCCACTGCAGTGAGAAGTCCGCGCACCATAAGTAGAGAGTAGCCCCCGTGGCAATGGCAGCCCACTCCAGGGTTCTTGCCTAGAAAGTCCCAGGGACGACGGAGCCTGGTGGGCTGCCGTCTATGGGGTCGCACAGAGTTGGACACGACTGAAGCGACTTAGCAGCAGCAGCCCCCATTCACCACAACTAGAGAAAAGCCGGCACATCAGTGAAGTTCCAGCAAAGTCAAAAATAAATAAAATTATAACACCCACAATTCACCGAGCATCAAAGGGCCTCAGTTTTCCCATCCATGAAATGAAAAGCATGGAGTGCTCCTTCTCACCTCCCTGCACAAAGAGAACTAGGTGTGCCCTGGGACGGTCTGAGTATCTGCTTCCTGTCAGCTCACAGGCAGCACTCGGAAGGAGGCCAAGAGAGGGGATGACACTCCAGCAGCTGGTGACAGCCACAGCCCAAGGAGAAAGTACCCCTGAAAGGGGACACTCTTCTCCAAATACCTCTCTCCTGGGGAGTCTCCAGATGTAATCACGTACACCTCTGTTCTCTTCCCCAAAAAGAAGAGATTTAACAAGAACCTAAGGCTAATTTGCTCATTAAAGGAACAAAGAGGGGAAGGAGGGAGGAGACTGTTAGAAATACTGCATCTGTAAATATCTCACCAAAGAGCCTCGGGAGGCAGCTCTGGGCAAAGGGAGTCCAGCATCCTCCATGATACTTCAGTCGTGGCTACTCCCTTTTGCTCTGTTTTACCCTCTAGCTTTTCTGCAGCAACACTTAAAGGTAGGCAGAAACAGAAAGAGATCCTCAGCACCAGTGCTGGTGGAAGTGGTTATTTAAACAGATGTTGGATCTACAGACATATTTTCTGCTTTGCCAATAACATGAAAATGTGGCTATTCTTATTCTGTGGGAGGCTTCCCAGGCAGCTCAGAGGTAAAGAATCTGCCTGCGAATGCAGGAGATGCAGATTCGATCCCTGGGTCAGGAAGATCCCTGAGAGAAGGACATGACAACCCACCCCAGTATTCTTGCCTGGAAAATTCCATGAGCAGAGAAGCCTGGCAGGTTATAGTCCATGAGAGTCACAAAAAGCCGGACATGACTGAAGTGACTTAGCATGCACATACGCTTGTTCTGTGGGGACGTCAGACATGTATTCTCCACCCTCAAAGAACACGACTGTCACGTGCCCCAGTTCAATTAATTTATTGAATAAGACCATGAACAGGGCCCTAGTTCAATTTAGTTATCAAATAAGGCCGTGAAAGGATGTCTCCTTAAGTTCTCTTGTCTTTGGAAAGACTGAACCAGGATGATTTCTTATTGGTAACAGTGCACTTCCTCCTCCCCTCAAAAGATACTTTTCCCACTTTTTCTAGTTACTGGCAGGAAGTTTAACATGTTCATAAATTTCTTTTTCTCATGTTCATTTCCTTTATCTTCCTTTGAACAACTCTTAAGTATTTGGTAAGTGATCTTTTTTTTTAAAAGTACCCATGTCCTCTGCCTTTCTCTTCTGGGGATGGTATCCCTTTCTTCCCAGGGTCTCTCACAAAACTGGGAGGCTTTTGTTGCTTAAATTAGGCCTGAATTAGGTATGATGGTCAACTCTAATCGAGACAGAACCGAATATCAATAAACACAAATACATCAGCATCTTCCACTGTAAATGCTGGTTCTGCTAGCATAACTCACTTCCACTCTGCAAGCCCAGAGTCCTCCTCTGGAGCTGTTCACCATCCCCTGCTTGCCCGTGTTGAGGTGGAGCCCTGGCCAGGACGCATTGCTCTGAAGACCGACAGCCCTAATTCCTCCCCATAATTTCTGCAGCTTGTCAGCAGGACCCAAGCAATAAAAAGATCAATAAGAAAACAAATCCCCCTTGATTAGGTCCTACTTGATCTTAAACTGATAGCATCCAAGATTTCAGCAACATAATGCTGACTCTGGACAAGGGCAACAGACTTTTCTTAAGATAAATTAGACGAGCAAACACGGAAGGAAGAAAACGGACATGCAACTAACTGCTAAAATATCTGAGAGCCTTCACCGTGGTTGGTGAGCTAAGCAAAGGGCAATGCTTTCTTTTCCCATTTTCTTCAGTTTTTATTCTCTACTGTCCCTTCTCCCTGCAACAAATGTTTTGCTTTCAACAAATAAGACTCTGAAAAAGAATAAATATGATTATATGAATAACTGAAAAAGAACAGATACGTGTATATGAGTAACTGAATCATTTTTCTGTACACCTGAAATTAACACAACACTGTAAATCAAATATACTCTGATTAAAAAAAAAAATCTCAGTAGAGTGCTTGGCATGAAGTAAATGCTCAAATATACTTTTTTTTTCAGGTACTAACTTTTTGATCAGAGATGCCTTTCTTTCTCTTGTACACTGGTGTTTTGTTTTCCACACTGAAATTATAAGGTACCCTAAAGACAGCAAATGCAAGTCCTAGGAGTCGCCTTGCTACACGCCATCAGCTGCGATCATATCAAGATGAATATATTGTCAGGAACCTGTAGGTAGCATTTATTTACCCCACTCCCTCCCCTAAGACAGGCTCAGCCAGGGAATAGATTATTATGCAAGCTTTCTGGACCCACTCCAAATGTAGATTGCAACTACAATTTGAAGGGAAACTTATAAAAGGCGATAGGAAATAAACCTTCTACAGAACACTTTTTATTAAAAAAAATTAACCTTTTCAAAGTTTAATTCCATCCTAGGTACCCATAAATAGACCAGCTTACAGGAACTAAAAGCTAATCCTATAGTAATAACACAAAGCTTGATATCTCATTCCACACGATCATTAATACTGCTTTAAACATCACAAGAAATCTCTTCGACTTCTTAAGCTTTGTAATTCATTTCTGTACACCAATTCAAGAAACCTCATTAATTTAGGTGGCCTTTTTGTGGTACATCTGAGGCACGCAAATATTTGAGATTTTTACCTTAGGTCAGAGATTAAGAAAAAATTAACTTTTCATTTTCAGGAAGGATTTATAAAAGTGAAAAAAAAAAAAACACTTTTGACAGTAACGTGTTTATGTCATCTAGTTCGAAAATAAAACAGGCTGCACAGATCATCGGAAGTAAAAACTGAAAGGAAAAAAGGAGAAAGCTTTATATAAGTGGTAGAGGTATTTCTTAAGAAAGAAAAAAATCTGGTTACCTATTCACCATTTTCTCCCATAACCCAGTTTCCATATTCCAAATGAGTGTAAGATGGAAGAGCTTTGATTAGGGAGAGGAAAAAAATCCTTTGAACACTGATCGACACGCGATTTATGCCATTATTTTACCTAGATTTAACTCCCTCTTCTCAACTCTCTAGCCATTTGATTGAGATGCTGTGTCCATTGAGCCGGTTTACAATTATCCTTAAACCAGTGAAACTTCAAAGGCTGTTCAATAGGTATTTTCCGTTCTTCATTAGAACTCGTAAATGTATAACCTGCACATAAACAAGTCACTCAGCCTAATTAAATGGAATCTCTTCGTCTCTATTAAAAATTTAGAAGTGCTGCCTGAGTATAAACATGTCATCTGAGAAGGGGACAGGGACACTCCTGTAACATCCGTGCATAACCAACTGAATCGCTTGTAAGCAAAGGCATCTTAATAATAGCAGAGATGCACATAAATTTTTCTAATTATTTTACTATCAAGAAAGATTGTTTTAAGGTAAAGGATATTCATTTTTGGGAGTTACCCCCTCAAATATTATCTAAATAATAATATTTCTAGGGAAATGTAGTCTGGGTGCTTTAAATTTACTTCAGAGACTATCACATAGCCTTTCCCCTACTTTCTTTTCAAAGCATCTGTGTCCTGGAAGAAATAATGGTGTTTTTCTCTAATATTTGTATTTAGTTTAGTGAACCTGAGTTGTTTGTTCTGGTTTTTTTTTTTTTTTTAAACCATATATCTAGAGCTAGAATTCTTAGGAAGACAATCCCTAAAAGCTGTTTTGGAAGTGCAAATGTTCCTAAAGTGTTTTGAGTTTGTATTGTTTGGCCTGTTGAAGAAAGCAACGGTTTTTAAACTGCCTTTTTTTGAAAAATTGATGTAGGAATTATAAAGCACCTCCAGCTAAACAATCAGTTGAACTTGTGCTTCGAATTCACTTCCCAGGTTCCCAACATTCTTTAAAAAAAATCTCTTCATAAAGTTTGAAACAATATTTGTGACATTGAGCTTTATGTCAGGAGACCAGGCAGAAATGGTAGCGTGTAAATGTTTGAGGAGGCTGATGTAGATTTCTGAGCTGTGAGGTGTTTTGTTAGCGCACCCTCTTGTGGTCAAACATTGTCAACACACTTTCTATTCCACATTTTTTTAAAGAACAAGTTCAGCAATTCACATAGGGTAATTCAGACAAAATAAGCTGCAAGTCAGAGTTGAACTTTCTAGTCTTTTGTTCGGTTTTGGGCCCTTTCCTGTTCTCCAAAAACAACCTATAATGCATTCACTCAAGAGAACAGGAAAACGTATGAGAGCTCTTAAATGTACGAGATCACTTAACACATACGTGCACAAGTTACACATAGTATTCTTAGTGATCTGGGAAGAGAGAAATTCTTCTACATGAAATGACACCCATCCCCAAATGTCCTTCAGCTGGCCGTGGAAGGGATGGCTTCTTTCCCAGCATCCACACCCCTGGAAGGTACCTATCTATAGCATGAGGTTGACATAACAGCTGAAGGCCAGGTGGATGATGTCATCCATCACTGCCTGAAAAGTCTTAAAATGCTGTGATACAGACTGAACTCATCTGCAAGAATATATATCCCCAGAGGACCAGGGGACCAGCTGCCTCAGTCCTTGAGTACAAATAAGTGTAGCTTTTTTGTTATATCTGCTCCAAAAGAGCTATAGGTATTCAAATGAATGAAAAAACAGTGAATGAAGTAATTATATTCAGGTAGTTCCATAATTTGTTAAATATGTAAGCTATAAACCATTAAAAAAACTAACACCATGGCACCTGGTGCCATCACTTCATGGCAAATAGAACAAGAAAAAGTGGAAACAGTGATAGATTTTATTTTCTTGGGCTCCAAAATCACTGCAGATGGTGACTGTAACCATGAAATTAAAAGACACTTGCTCCCTGGAAGGAAAGCTATGAAAAGCTAGACAGCATATTAAAAAGCAGAGATACTACTTTGCCAACAAAGGTCCGTATAGTCAAAGCTATGGTTTTTCCAGTAGTCATGTATGGATGTGAGAGTTGGACCATAAAGAAGACTGAGTGCCAAAGAACTGATTCTTTCAAACTGTAGTGCTGGAGAAGACTCTTGAGAGCCGTTTGGACTGCAAGGAGATCAAACTAGTCAATCCTAAAGGGAATAACCTGAATATTCATTGAATGGACTGATGGTGAAGCTGAAGCTCCAATACTTTGGCCATTTGACGTGACAAGCAGACTCACTGGAAAAGACCCTGATGCTGGGAAAGATTTGAAGGCAAAAGGAGAAGGGGGAGGGCAGAGGATGAGATGGTTAGATAGCATTGACTAAATGGACATAAATTTGAGCAAATTCCCAGAGATAATGGATGACAGGGGAGCCTGGCATGCTGTAGTCCATGGACTCACAAAGAGTTGGACACGACTTAGCAACTGACCAACAACAAACCACTTCTATGGTTTCAGAACATTCTACCTAGAAGCTTCACTGAAAATCAGGATCTTTATAATAAATCCTGCCTTTGACCAGAAAACCTGGGTTAAGAAGCATTGAGAAATGAGACCTTCTCTTTTATACACTGGATTTTAGATCTTGAGGGAGACTGGAGATTATAAATTGCAAATTTGTCTCATCACAGGTTAAAAAATAAATAAATAAAAGCCCACTGAGGTATAGGGATATGCCCAAGGTCTCCTGGTAAAAAGCAGCAAGCCCAGGACTACAAGGCCATCTCCCAAGTATGTAACTAGCATGGCCCATTCTCCTTGCAAAGAGCATCCTGGCACCCAATTTCCTGTGGAGGCCTGGGGTCCACAATCTAGCTCAATGGTCCCTGAACTGCTACTACAACTACTTTTCTGCTAATGAGCGGTCGTCCTTGTTCTCTCCTCACCTTAAGAAATAAATGATATTCTTTCTTTGTGTTTAGTCTTTGCTAATTTGATTAGTACATGTCTTGGCATGTTTCTCCTTGGGTTTATCCTGTATGCAACTCTTTGTGCCTCTTGGACTTGTTTGACTATTTCCATGTTGGAGAAATTTTCAACTATAATCTCTTCAAAAATTTTCTCATATCCTTTCTTTTTCTCTTCTTCTTCTGGGAACCCTATAATTCAAATGTTGGTGTGTTTGATATTGTCCCAGAGGTCTCTGAGACTATCCTCAGTTCTTTTCATTCTTTTTACTTTATTCTGCTCTTCAAAAGTCTTTTTCACCATTTTATCTTCCAGTTCACTGATTCGTTCTTTTGCTTCAGATACTCTGCTGTTGATTCCTTCTAGAGTATTTGTAATTTCAGTAATTGTGTTGTTTGTCTCTGCATGTTTATTCTTTAATTCTTCTAGGTCTTTGTTAATTGATTCTTGCATTTTCTCCATTTTGTTTTCAAGGTTTTTGATCATCTTTACTATCATTATTCTGAATTATTTTTCAGGTAGCTTGCCTCTTTCCTCTTGATTTATTTGGACTTCTGTGTTTCTAGTTTGTTCCTTCATTTGTGTAGTATTTCTCTGACTTTTCATTATTCTCTTTTTTTAACTTATTGTGTTTGAGGTCTTCTTTTCCCAGGCTTCAAGGTTGAATTCTTTCTTCCTTTTGGCTTCTGCCCTCCTAAGGCTGCTATTTCTGCTTTATTGACTATGCCAAAGCCTTTGACTATGTGGATCACAATAAACTGTGGAAAATTCTGAAAGAGATGGGAATACCAGACCACCTGACCTGCCTCTTGAGAAATCTGTATGCAGGCCAGGAAGCAACAGTTAGAACTGGACATGGAACAACAGACTGGTTCCAAATAGGAAAAGGAGTACGTCAAGGCTGTATATTGTCACCCTGCTTATTTAACTTATATGCAGAGTACATCATGAGAAATGCTGGGCTGGAGGAAACACAAGCTGGAATCAAGATTGCTGGGAGAAATATCAATCACCTCAGATATGCAGATGACACCACCCTTATGGCAGAAAGTGAAGAGGAACTAAAAAGCCTCTTGATGAAAGTGAAAGAGGAGAGTGGAAAAAGTTGGCTTAAATCTCAACATTCAGAAAATGAAGATCATGGCATACGGTCCCATCACTTCATGGGAAATAGATGGGGAAACAGTGGAAACGGTGTCAGACTTTATTTTGGGGGCTCCAAACTCACTGCAGATGGTGACTGCAGCCATGAAATTAAGACTCTTACTCCTTGGAAGAAAACTTATGACCAACCTAGATATCATATTCAAAAGTAGAGACATTACTTTGCCGACTAAGGTCCGTCTAGTCAAGGCTATGGTTTTTCCTGTGGTCATGTATGGATGTGAGAGTTGGACTGTGAAGAAGGCTGAGCGCCGAAGAATTGGTGCTTTTGAACTGTGGTGTTGGAGAAGACTCTTGAGAGTCCCTTGGACTGCAAGGAGATCCAACCAGTCCATTCTGAAGGAGATCAGCCCTGGGATTTCTTTGGAAGGACTGATGCTAAAGCTGAAACTCCAGTACTTTGGACACCTCATGCAAAGAGTTGACTGATTGGAAAAGACTCATGCTGGGAGGGATTGGGGGCAGGAGGAGAAGGGGACGACCGAGGATGAGATGGCTGGATGGCATCACTGACTCGATGGACGTGAGTCTGAGTGAACTCTGGGAGTTGGTGATGGACTGGGAGGCCTGGCGTGCTGCGATTCCTGGGGTCACAAAGAGTTGGACACGACTGAGCGACTGAACTGAACTGAACTGAAGGTTGGCCCAGAGGTTTGTTTAAGCTTCATATAGGGTGAGGTTTGTGCTGAGTTTTTGCTTGTTTGTCTGCTTTTCCTCTGATGATAATCAGACAGGTAATCCTGTCTGCTGGTGATTGGATTTATATTTTTGTTTTGTTTGTTCTTTAGATGAGGTGTCCTGCAGAGGGTGCTACTGGTGGTTGGGTGATGCCGGGTCTTGTATTCAAGTGGTTTCCCTTGTGTGAGTTGTCACTATTTGATACCCCCTAGGGTTAGTTCTCTGGTAGTCTAGGGTTGTGGTACATATTCACAATGGAATATTACTCAGCCATAAATAGGTACATATTTGAGTCAGTTCTGATGAGGTGGATGAACCTAGAACCTATTATACAGAGTGAAGTAAGTCAGAAAGAGAAAGATAAATATTGTATTCTAATGCACATATACGGAATCTAGAAAAATGGTACTGAAGAATTTATTTACAGGGCAGCAATGGAGAAACAGACATAGAGAACAGACTTATGGACCTGGGGAGAGGGGAGGAGAGAGTGAGATGTATGGAAAGAGTAACATGGAAACTTACATTACCATATGTAAAACAGATAGCCAATGGGAATTTGCTGTATGGCTCAGGAAACTCAGGGGCTCTGTATCAACCTAGAGGGGTGGGGTGGGGCAGGAGATGGGAGGGAGGTTCAAAAGGGAGGGGATATATGTATGCCTATGGTTGATTCATGTTGAGGTTTGACAGAAAACAACAAAATTCTGTAAAGCAATTATCCTTCAATAAAAAAAATTTTTAAAAAGAAACAAATGACAACCATATTCTTTAAAACAAGACTAGCAGCCATTGCAAACCACAACCAAACTCAGTACAACAGTGAATACAACATCCTCCCCAGAAATGTCCAGAGTTCCCAGTCCATTTGGGGTCATGGACTGTGGGGGCTTCCCTCGTAGCTCAGTTGGTGTAGAATCTGCCCATTGTGCAGGAGACCTAGGTTTGATCCCTGAGTTGGGAAGATGCCCTGGAGAAGAAAATGGCAACCCACCCCAGTATTCTTGCCTAGAGAATTCCATGGACAGAGAAGCCTGGCAGGCTCCAGTCCATAGGGTCATAAAGAGTCATACTGTGGAGCTCATCAGCCAAACTTTTTATACAAAATGGAATTAGAGTACGTAAGGAAACCAGAAATGTGCCATTTTTATTATAAACGCCAGTGTTAATACTCCTCCATGACTGACTTTATAGGATATTGGCCATTCGTGAAAATAAAAGCCCACAGGATGACTCACCGTAAGTAAAAGAAGTGAAGAGGGGCATCATCAGTTGCCCCCAGCTGATGGCACGTCACATGCAGATGTGTGCCCAGCACAGCGGTTCTCTGAGGTTGATGGAAATCCACCAAGATCTGATGTGGCTGTGGTCATAACAGAGATGCCCACAAGATGGCACTCTTCTTTACCTTTAATTCATAAGCCCAAAAGGCATTTTTCCACAGTCTATCAATAAATGGGATATGTAGGTAACTCCATATAGTATCAAGTTCAATGTTGTAACATGCATCACAGTTACGAAAATCTGCCCCTCACCTCACGGAGGATGAGGTTTGTGTTAATGGAAGATAGAAAGGCCTAGAAAGATGGGTGTTGGTGCTCTGAGGAAATGACAGGCCTTGGGAGAAAGAGTGTGTGTGGAGGGTGGGGAGGTATGGGTGGGTGTGGGGGTGTGTGCGTGTGTCTGTGTGTGTGTCTCTGTGGGGGTGTGTGTACCACATGGTTCCATATTTTTCCTAAAAGGTGAGTTCTGTCTTAAAAGTATGTTAATTGGATAGACTGCCTACTGTCTTTCTATCTTCAAGGCCAAAACAGAGGCTCTCCAACTACTGCGCCTTGCTCCACAAAGTCCCCTCCGAAGCACCTCTTCCGTCTCGGTCACATGCACACACAGAGCACTCCGTCTCCTATGTGGGAGTGCGGGACCTCCCAAGTTCTCTTTAGTAGGTGGAAGATAACATCTGACTTGGCAGGAAGATGGACAAAGGAAAATAATAGACGGACATTATCAGAAGGCCTCAGTGACCAGGCCAGAGCTCTCAAAGCTCACTTTCACAGCACTCCAGTTCCAGAAACTAGACAGAAATGTGTTGCCAAAAAAAAAAAAAAAAAAAAGCTGGCTTTTAAACAAAAGGTCCTGGAACAACTGAATGTCTACACACAAGATGGACCCTAGGCACAGACCTGGCATGCTGCAGTCCATGGAGCTGCAGAATCAGACATGACCTAGTGACTGAACAACAAAGCATAGACCTTACTCTTTACACAAAAATTAACTCAGAGTAGATCGCAGGCCCCAACATAAAATGGAAAAATACAAAAACTTCTTAAACATGGAAGAAAATCTACATGCCTGTGGATTTGGTGATGAGTTTTTAAATGCCAATAGCACAGTTGATGAAAAGAAAAATTAACTGGACTTCATCAAACTTAAAATTTCTGCTCAATGAGACACACTGTTAAGAAAATGAAAAGCTAAGCCACAGACTAGAAGAAAATATTTGTAGAACACGTACCTGACAAAGGGCTAATATCCAAAATATGAAAGAACTCTTAAAAGTCAGTGATTTAAAATAAAGAATTAAAGGGAGTCAAAAATCTGAGCAGACACCTCACCAAAGAAGATACAGATGGCAAACAAGCATATGAAAGGTGCTCAATCAGTTTGGATCAGTTCAGTCGCTCAGTAGTGTCCGACCCTTTGCGACACCATGGACTGCAGCATGCCAGGCTTCCCTGTCCATCACCAACTCCCGGAGTTCACTCAAACTCATCTCCATTGAGTTCATGATGCCATCCAACCATCTCATCCTCTGTTGTCCCCTTCTCCTCCCGCCTTCAATCTTTCCCAGCATCAGAGTCTTTTCCAATGAGTCAGCTCTTCGCATGAGGTGGCCAAAGTACTGGAGTTTCAGCTTCAGCATCATTCCTTCCAAAGAAATCCCAGGGCTGATCTCCTTTAGGATGGACTGGTTGGATCTCTTTGCAGTCCAAGGGACTCTGAAGAGTCTTCGCCAACACCACAGTTCAGAAGCGTCAATTCTTTGGCACTCAATACTACTGGTCATTAGGGGTTTGCAAGTGTAAACTACAATGAGATACCATTACAAAGACGATTAGAATGACAATATAAAAAAAAAAAACTGACAATACCAAATGCTGGCAAGAATGTAGCGTGCGGGAACACTCACACAGTACTGATGGAAACACAAAACGGCACAGCCACTGTGAAAGACATTTTGGTAGTTCCTCACAAGACTAAACACAGTCTTACCACCTGACTCAGCAATTGTATTCCTAAGAATGGTGTTCCAAGATGGCATCATCGATTCAATGGACACTGTCAAAAGCTGGAAGTAACCAACATGTCCCTTCATAGATGAAAGGATAAATAAACTGTTCTACCTCCAGACAATGAAGCAGTCCTCATTTGATAAAAACAAACAAACAATCAAGTTATTGAAAAATATGGATTTATCTTAAGTGCATATCACTAAATGAAAGAAGTCAGTTTGGGAGAGCTGCCTACTTTATGGTACCAAATATATAACGTTCAGGACGTGAAAAATATAAACCTGATAAACATATCACTGGCTGCCAGGGGTTGAGTGGGGAGGTGAGGTTGAGGAGGTGACATGCAGAGGATCTGGGGGGGGGGTGTAATTCTGTGTGATACTGTAAAGCAGATGCAAACTAGGAAATAAAAATTATTTAGAAGATTACAGAATGGAACAAAAAGTATGATGGCCCAACTGTCAGGTCCACAAATCAAGGCAAACTGGAAGTGGCCAAACAGGAGATGGCAAGAGTGAACGTCGACATTCTAGGAATCAGCGAACTAAAATGGACCGGAATGGGTGAATTTAACTCAGATGACCATTATATCTACTACTGTGGGCAAGAATCCCTTCGAGGAAATGGAGTAGCCATCATGGTCAACAAAAGTGTCCAAAATGCACTACTTGGATGCAATCTCAAAAACGACAGAATGATCTCTGTTCGTTTCCAAGGCAAACCATTCAATATCACGGTAATCCAAGTCTATATCCTGACAAGTAATGCTGAAGAAGTTGAAGTTGAATGGTTCTATGAAGAAGGAAATGGCAACCCACTCCAGTATTCTTGCCTGGAGAATCCCATGGACGGAGGAGCCTGGTAGGCTACAGTCCACAGGGTCGCAAAGAGTCGGACACAACTGAGCGACTGCACTTACTTACACTTACTTATGAAGACCTACAAGACCTCTTAGAATTAACACTCAAAAAAGATATCCTTTTCATTATAGGGGACTGGAATGCAAAAGTAGGAAGTCAAGAAACACCTGGAGTAACAGGCAAATTTGGCCTTGGAATACGGAATGAAGCAGGGCAAAGGTTAATAGAGTTTTGCCAAGAGAACACACTGGTCATAGCAAACACTCTCTTCCAACAACACAAGAGAAGACTCTACACATGGACATCACCAGATGGTCAACACCAAAATCAGACTGATTATATTCTTTGCAGCCAGAGATGGAGAAGCTCTATACAGTTAACAAAAACAAGACCAGGAGCTGACTGTGGCTCTGATCATGAACTCTTTATTGCCAAAATCAGAGTTAAATTGAAGAAAGTATGGAAAACCACTAGACCATTCAGGTATGACCTAAATCAAATCCCTTACGATTATACAGTGGAAGTGAGAAACAGATTTAAGGGACTAGATTTGATAGAGTGCCTGATGAACTATGGAATGAGGTTCATGACATTGTACAGGAGACAGGGATCAAGACCATCCCCAAGAAAAAGAAATGCAAAAAAGCAAAATGGCTTTCTGAGGAGGCCTTACAAATAGCTGTGAAAAGAAGAGACGTGAAAAGCAAAGAAGAAAAGGAAAGATATATTCATTTGAATGCAGAGTTCCAAAAGAATAGCAAGGAGAGATAAGAAAGCCTTCCTCAGTGATCAGTGGAAAGAAATAGAGGAAAATGATAAAATGGGAAAGACTAGAGATCTCTTCAAGAAAATTAGAGATACCAAGGGAACATTTCATGCAAAGATGGGCTCGATAAAGGACAGTAATGGTGTGAATCTAAGAGAAGCAGAAGATATCAAGAAGAGGTGGCAAGAATACACAGAATAACTGTATAAAAAAGATCTTCATGACCCAGATAATCATGATGGTATGATCACTCACCTAGAGCCAGACTTCCTGGAATGTGAAGTCAAGCGGGCTTCAGGAAGCATCACCATAAACAAAGCTGGTGGAGGTGATGGAATTCCAGCTGAGCTATTTCAAATCCTGAAAGATGATGCTGTGAAAGTGCTGCACTCAATATGCCAGCAAATTTGGAAAACACAGCAGTGGCCACAGGACTGGAAAAGATCAGTGTTCATTCCAATCCCAAAGAAAGGCAATACCAAAGAATGCTCAAACTACCGCACAATTGCACTCATCTCACACGCTAGGAAAGTAATGTTCAAAATTCTCCAAGCCAGGCTTCAACAGTAGGTGAACTGTGAAATTCCAGATGTTCAAGCTGGTTTTAGAAAAGGAAGAGGAACCAGAGATGGAATTGCCAATATTCGCTGGATCATCAAAAAAGCAAGAGAGTTCCAGAAAAACATCTATTTCTGCTTTTTTGACTGTGTGGATCACCAGTGGAACTGTGGAAATTCTTAAAGAGATGGGAATATCAGACCATCTGACCTGCCTCTTGAGAAATCTGTATGCAGGCCAGGAAGCAACAGTTAGAACTGGACATGGAACAACAGACTGGTTCCAAATAGGAAAAGAAGTACGTCAAGGCTGTATTTTGTCACCCTGCTTATTTAACTTATATGCAGAGTACATCATGAGAAACGCTGGGCTGGAAGAAGCACAAGCTGGAATCAAGATTGCTGGGAGAAATATCAATCACCTCAGATATGCAGATGACACCACCCTTATGGCAGAAAGTGAAGAACTAAAGAGCCTCTTGATGAAAGTGAAAGAGAAGAGTGAAAAAGTTGGCTTAAAGTTCAATGTTCAGAAAACTAAGATCATGGCATCTGGCCCCATCACTTCATGGTAAATAGATGGGGAAACAGTGGAAACAGTGTCAGACTTTATTTTTCTGGGCTCCAAAATCACTGCAGATGGTGATTGCAGCCATGAAATTAAAAGACTCTTACTCCTTGGAAGAAAAGTTATGACCAATCTAGACAGCATATTCGAAAGCAAAGACATTACTTTGCCAGCAAAGGTCCATCTAGTCAAGGCTATGATTTTTCCAATAGTCAGGTATGGATTTGAGAGTTGGACTATGAAGAAAGCTGCGCACCAAAGAATTGATGCTTTTGAACTGCAGTGTTGGAGAAGACTCTTGAGAGTCCCTTGGACTGCAAGGAGATCCAACCAGTCCATCCTAAAGGAAATAAGTCCTGAATATTCATTGGAAGGACTGATGTTGAAGCTGAAACTCCAATACTTTGGCCACCTGATGCAAAGAGCTAACTCATTTGAAAAGACCCTGATACTGGGAAAAACTGAAGGTGGGAGGAGAAGGGGACGATAGAGGATGAGATGGTTGGATGGCATCACTGGCTCAATGGAGATGAGTATGAGTTGGTGATGAACAGGGAGTTGGTGATGAACAGGGAGGCCTGGAGTGCTGCAGTCCTTGGGGTCACAAAGAGTCAGACATGACTAAGTGACTGATCTGAACTGAACCCAACTGTATCACAAATGTATGAAACAACTTTATTAAACAGGCCAGTGTGGGTGGGGTGAATAATGCTAATCCTGGTAACTCTGAAAATGAGTAGAATCTGTAACACCAAAGGAAACAGGAACTGCACACAGCATTGTACTCTACCCGTGGTGGATTCATGTCAATGTATGGCAAAACCAATACAGAATTGTAAAGTAAAATAAAAAATAAATTAATTAATTAAAAAAAAGACTTTTCCTTGGGGATACGGGTTAATAATTCTGATATCTATACACATATACTGGAATTGAACAACTAAGTTAAAGGATGGCAGATGTCAGAAGCCAGATTTCTCATTCTTGGAGTGTGAATTTACAGATAAAGAAGGGGAGATGGCTAGAATGAGCCATGCAGGGGTGTACTGGAGCTGGTGATATTAGTAGGCACTCATACTTAGCTTTAATACACATACAGATGGTTACATACAGAAAATTTTATAGGCATGTGTATATACAGAGATAGGGCTTCCCTCACAGCTCAGTTGGTAAAGAACGTGCCTGCAGTGCAGGAGACCCCGGTTTGATTCCTGGGTCAGGAAGATCCCCTGGAGAAGGGAAAGGCTACCCACTCCAGTATTCTTGGGCTTCCCTTGTGGCTCAGCTGGTAAAAGAATCCACCTGCAATGTGGGAGACCTGGGTTCCATCCCTGGGTTGGGGAGATCCCCTGGAGAAGGGAACGGCTACCCACTTCAGTATTCTGGCCTGGAGAATTCCATGGACTGTATAGTCCATGGGGTCACAAAGGGTCGGACATGACTGAGCCACTTTCACGTATACACAGATTAATATACACACGTATATTTCCTTGCTCTTTCAGCTAAGAGGACCTAGAAGCAATGCCACCCCACAGCAGTGAGCATACCTAATGCCCAGATCCTGGTTTCTAATACTATTCTCCATGAAAGGAACCAGAGCTACTTGGAGAAGCGGTAGATTCAAGGACTGGAGCAGGAAATATACAAGATGAGTTTGAAACATATTGTAGCTCCAAGAAATAAAGAACTGCTCAAAAAATTGATGTGTCATAGGGACACAGTATTATGGGAAACACTGACTGAGTCATCAGCATGAGTTATTTTATGACAGGAAGCTCTGGTAAGGAACACAGAATTAACAAGCCACCACCAACCAAAAGAATCCAGGTCAAAAGTCAAAAGGAGACGCCATGTGCCCTACCACCTCCCAGAATCCTTCTTGCTGGCATCAACCTTGGCTGAGCAATGCATGCACCATGAGGAAGGACCCTGAGTCAGAGAGCCTGGCCAAACACAGCCCCAAGACTAATCCCATGACCATAAAACCCGAGACTGCGAGCCACGTGGCAGAGCAGTCCTCCTTGGTTCCCTTACTCTCTGTTCTCGGCCCAGGTGCCCCTCCCCAATAAAGCCTCTTGCTTTGTCAGCACGTGTGCTGAATGTGCTGAATTCTCCTTAGACAATTCACTTCTGAGTGTTAGAGAAGAGCCTCCTTTCAGGCCCCAGAAGGGGTCCCCTTTCCTGCAACAATAGGAGTCAACTGAAAGAGCTCCTAATGGCCAAAATGGGAACAATTAGAGCAAGAAAATTAAGTAGCATTGGATTACAACCTAAAACATGAAATAAATATCCATGAGGCCATACTGATATAAACTACTGATTAAATAAATAAAAAGGGAAAGGAGACAAATCCACTCTGCAGAATTCCAAATAACTTATACAGATACTCCATCCTCAAGGAGATGGCACGTGACCCCACGCTTCTTAAGTCACTTCCTTCCACAGAGGACAGCATGGAAACAGGAGGAAGCAGTAAGACAGACAACCTAAGACAGGTGATCAACACTGACAGCTAAGTGATATCACAGTGATGGGAGGACCTTTGGTACAAGATGAGGAAGATGGCCCCTTACCTCTGTAGCCTTAAAGTATACTAATCTAATCATGAGAACATCAGACAAATTCCAACTGAGGAACATTCTACAAAAGATCTGACCAGCAATCCTCAAAGCTGCCAGAGTTACCCCAAACAAGAAAGGTTTGAGTAACTACCATATAAAAGAGCCTGAGAAGATACTATTACATATCATATCATGGGTGGGATCACGGAGCAGAAAAAGGAGGTAAGGGGAAAACTGAATAAACTATGGGTTTAAATTAATAACAATATATCAATGTTGGTTTATTCACTGTAACAAACATATCACACTCTCGTGTTTTAAAAAAGGGAACCCTGGATGTGGGAATACAGGTACTCTTTTACTATCTTCACAGCAATTTTGTAAATCTTGGACTATGCTAAGATTAAAAGCTTGCTATAAGAAGTGTTAACAGTCTTTTCCCATTTCACACACATGCACACACATAAAATTAATGAACAGATTTTTGTTCCATTTTTATTAAAATTCTGCTGCAGAGGCAGTGGATGAGTTAATTACCAACTCTGTTTGAGGAAGAGATTTGGGTTCCACTTCTTACTGGCCATAAGATTTTGGGAAAGTCTACCTTGCTGAGCCTCAGTTGTCTCATCAGTCAAATGGGTTCATGATACCTATTTCCAGGCATGCTGGAGGAATTAAACACCATAATCTATGTTAAACACATAACACAGCACTTGACATAGAGTAAGGTCAAGAGATTGCTGCTGTTACAAGCTAGCCAGTGTGGACTGATTGATAAAACAAACGTCCTGGTAGTAAACAGATTTCAACAGAAAAACTCAGAACATATAAAATCTCTATACTGGGTTCCTTATTGTGATGGAAGGAATGACAGGTTTTCTCTTAACCCATCAAGCATCAGCATCAGTTCCCGAAAAACATTCAATAGGTACTTCAGGTTTAAGCAACACAATCTAATTCAGAGAGCCAGGTTCAAGCAATGCAGTCTAATTCATAGAGAGCCAACCTCTATGGGAGAGATACGGGTTGTTTTTTTTTTTTTTCTCTAATCAGCTCAGTCTGTCTCCTAGGCTCAGCCCATACTAAACAGGTCTCTAGTCTCTGGCTCTGTGGGTGCAGCCTGAAAAAGGTGCTTCCTCACCGTTCCCTGTGCCTTCTTTTTTCTGCCTCTCCTCCTGCTCCTTCACTCCCTCTTCTCCCCAAACCTCCCTCCCATGCCTATCTGCAGAGACCCATCTCTGCTTCACGGTCAAGTCCAGACTAAAACCCTACACCCAGCAATGACTCACACCTACTAGCAAGCCTCCTTATATGCTACAAAACTCAGCAGGGACATTTATAAACCTCTCATAACAATGTGGGGAAATGCTTATGTTTTATGTTCTCATATTTAGTGAAGGCAGGTCCCCAAACTTAATATACCTTGTGTTCTCTAATATCTTTAAACATGCATGGGGATTAAAAAAAAAAAAAGCTATACTAGAACTAAATGTTAACAATGGTTTTCACTGGATACCTGTTACTTTTACATGTTTTTCTTCATAATTTAAAAAATATTTTTCATGTTTTCTACATCATGTTACTATTATAGTCAGGAAAAAAAACTTCAAGCTGTGGAGCCCACTGTAACAATTACTTCTATTTGTCTAAAACAGAAAGGTTACTTTTTAGGTTATGCTGTATATGCCACAGTCAAGTTGATTTTATATGATTAAACTGTTTGAAAAAAGAAAGAAAGAAAAAGAAGAAGCTCACAGGGGAGTTTCATTGTAAAAGACCTCCTTCTACTCCTTGGCCCCAGCAAGGCAGGCTGCAGGACAGGAGGAGAGAACAGTTCAGGAAGAGCCACTTCCTGAACATACACCCTTCATTTCCTAGAAATATTTTACACACATGTTTGTGAGGCCTAGAAACTCTACATACATGATTATAAACTTCCCCATCCATAAACCTACTTCTCATTCATATAACACATTCTGTGATGTCCCCAGAAGGGACTCCTAGGGGCCTGGCCCCAGGAACAAAAGTGGAAGCACTGCCTGGAAGTAAAGACTCACCACACTGTTTAACACATCCCTCTGAAATAGCCACCACGCACTGCGGGCTTCTGGCCTTTTCCGTGTTTGCTGATCTTGTGGGACCAAAACTCCCCTGAATCTAGGCGGCCTGCTAGTCCCTACAGTTTTTACAATTATCTTTAACTTCAGCCATCTGACTTACAGCAGCAGACCTGGATCTAGACCCAGGCTACCCACTGGGCACCCCCAAATCTGTATTCTTTGTTGGGACGGTGGTAGAAAATGACTGATTGATTATTCAACTCACCTCTGAAAGGGAGCCCTCATAAACCTTTGATATCTAAGCCAAAGTTTCATCTTAAAATACAGCTGACCCTTGAGCAAGGCAGGTTTGAATGGCAGTTTGAACTGTGCTTACTGGTAGGTTTTTTCCAACATAAATAGTACCTGTGTTTTACTATATAGATCTTTAAGTGTGGGAGAAAGTCTGCATTCAATTAGAGATCACACTACGCGGGATCCAAAGAACTAGGGCTTGAATATGGGGAAAAATGAAGGCAGGAGGAGAAGACAGCGTGAGATAGCTGGATAGCATCATCGACTCAATGGACATAAGTCTGAGCAAACTCCGAGAGACCGTGAAAGGGAAGCCTGGCGTTCAGCAGGCAGTCCACGGGGTCACAAAGAGTCGATTGAACAACAACGAGGGCTTGAATTCTGATTCTATCTAAATTCTTTAAGCTTCCAGCTCTTAGGTGAATCGTGTACCAATTCCTTTGTTTTCAAGACAGAGATAGAGCATGAGGGAGTTCCACTCCATGGGAGGTCAGCGCCCCTAACCCGCGCGTGGTTCAAGGGTCAAATGACCTATCTTACCTGGCTGTTCCAGTTAAACGTCTTAAATTTAGTTTCCAGTCAACGCTGCCTACTGAGTTATCCTCAGGCCCAGCGCAAAACTTTCCCGCCAGGCTGCTGGGATGGCGAGCGGCCCATAGGCCGCCGAGCGTGCGGGACTAAGGAGAGTTGTGATGAGTCTCACCTGCGGGAGGGCAGCCGTGGGCACTTGCACGTGGCGTGGGCGGAGCCACTCGCACCCTCACCCCCACCCCACTCTTTGGCAACCTGGGGCGTGCTCCGCTCGCTCCCCGCCCACCTCCCCGTGTGCTTCAGGCCCCGCCCCAGGCTCTAGGCGAGGTTGCCTAGGGGACCGAGCGGCGCGTCCCGCCCACCTAGCTTCTCCTGCACCTGCCCACCCGCCAGCAAGTGTGGTTCCTCCAGGGGAAGATAGGACGCTTTCTACTTGGAATATCTTAAGGGTTGCGTGGCTGTAAAACGCATTTCACCAGAGAAGACTGAAGCCAGAGCGCGCTCATCAGCCGGTATGGGAAACCAGTGCTCAAGAGCAGCTACGAAGTTGATGTTGAGCTAAACATCAGTGCTAAACATCAGCTAAGGACCACGGCAGCTCGGACACAATCCTGTTCCTCCACCTTGAAGGTACCTACCAAGCCCTCCAGTGCCAGTTCCACTCATGCCCTGCTGAGTGTCTGGCGTGGGCCTCTCAGGCCTGCATGGCCCACCTGATGGATTCCGGGCGAGACAGCCGCATGTGGCTGATATTCGCTCCTGCTTCCAAGAAGCAACAGGCTTCATTGGGTCTGAGAAAAGGGAGGCAAGGGCCTGCCCCCGTCCACTGTAAGGCAGGGATCTGGCATTAGGCAGCCCTCTGCATTGCTCACTTCTTGGAGACCAGCAGTTCCACCCGAAGGAGGCCTTTGATCACAGTAACAGAGGAGAACTGCAGTCTTCCCCAAAGTTGGCTTCCTGGGCCAGCCCTGCAGTGTGAACCTGAGACCCTGCATCCCACGACCTTCTCCCATCTCCCTGCTGCCTGGAGGACACAGCCGGCTCTTCGTGTAAAGCCCATGTGCAGACACTGACCCCTGATGCACAGGGTTCCTACTGCACATTCCCTACCCCACCCAGTGGGCACCAGTGCCCACCTCCTGGACAGTCCCAGAGCTCAGCAGGAGCCCCATGGCCACAGCCCCATCCTGCTAAAAATGGGATGGGGAACCAGCCCAGCCCCAAGAATAGCTGTGGTTGATTTTTAAACTAATGGACACTTCATCCCGGTGCAGTAATGAACACCTCACTGTACAGGCTGCCCCAGTGGGAGACAGTGGCCACCAGGCTTGCAAACGTCAAGCTGACTTAGAGATTAGGTTCTCAGAGGGAAGAAAGGTCAAGTCGTTTCAAGAGTAATGCCTGTGCTGACCAACCACTGTTCTTCCAGAGCCCCTGCCCTCTCAGGATTGCCCATTCTTTGAAGCTCAAAATTTGCCTTTCCATTTCAAGTTCAACGCAATAAATACTTGTATTCACATGGGAGAGAGCAGTTGCTAGACCAGGATAAAAGACAGTTACAAGGCCAACTGATTTTGCAAGAAGCATGATTTCTGCCTTATTTTGTTAACTTTGGTTGTCTCTATCTCTGTCACTTCAGAGCGTACGCTGATCACCATCTAGTCAGGAAAGCAACCTGCAGGGTTTTCAAGGACATGATCTACAAGCTGATTGGAGCCCTGGGTTTGTAGGAACATGATATACAAGCTGATTGGAGCCCTTTAGGGCCAGGAGAGGCAGGTTCTCTCAAGGGGGAGGGCTCTGGGGTGAAAGGAGGAAGCAAATAGTGTCTTCCCGGAAGAGCTGGGCCACGTGAGACTGAGTGGAATAGTGCTAAGTGGAAGACAAAGCTGGTGAAATATTCCATGCTCAGGCCAGCAAAGGCCTGGATTTCTATGTGCAGATTTGGAGGTCTTGGCCAAGGGAATAAACAAAGGATACAGAGGCTAGGAATAAGGCTGATGTGCATTCTCTGCATCTGTTCATATTAGAAACTCAATGTGAACTATGCAGAAAGCTCACATTAAAATAGAACTGGCAGCTATCCCACTGAAGAGCTGAGAAGTTCTGATTCCACCTCCTCCTCTGTCTCATCTATGCTCTGAAATAATTTTCTATGGTTTGTTTTCCCAGCAATTTGGAATACACTATCCAGAGAGCGTCCATCATCTTCCTTCTCTTGCTTGAAGACTCTAAATGGAACCCCTAACTTAGGCTCCTCAAAGCACAAAGTCAGATCTAAATCATGGAGCTCTGAAGTATCTGGAATACTTAGGATTTACAGGGAACGAATATTGTAAATTATAAAATTTCAAAAGAGAAAGAAGCCAGGAAGTAAACATAAAAAGATTCCCTTCCAGCGATTCATCCTGGCATGTGGGCTGTCCTGGTGACTGAGGGAAGAAATGGTAGAGAATCAGAGCAAGACTGGAAAATAGATTTTACCATTAGGGAGGGCCTCATTCCCCCCATTTACTACACCAGCCACTAAGCTGTTCCCAGATAGAACCAGTACTGTGGTGGGCAAGTTTTTAATTCCCTGCAAACACCCAGGCTTCCCCGTCAGAGGTCAGGACACTCCAGGCGCTGTATGGAGGCTGGTACTGTTCCTCATCCCTGGGCACTGCCGTGTTCAGTCTCTGAATGCAGCTGCCCCAGGGCCAGGATACTTGCTAAAGGCTAGTTGTTTCTTCCTTTACTCCAGAACCCTTCCCTTGAAGACAATCCAGGTATACATCTTCTTGAGCAGGACTTTGGAAACTCAAAAGCTGCCTAACTCTTCCATGAAGCAAGGGGAGCCTGACTTTTACTGCCTGAACCTCGGTCCTCCCTTTTCAGGATGGGTAAGGAAACCTGCCTCTCGCTCTTTTCTGATGAACTTACTGCCAAGGAAACAAGAGCTCATTCTCAAAAGGTTGTCCTGCCAAACTGTCAACAGCGTGATTAGTTCTAGTTGGAGTTTCAGTTGACTCAGATTTTCTCCTTTATACTTCTCTGTAGTTTTGAACTTCCTATAGTGATTCTATTGTCTTCTTCCTGTACGTCAGGAGAAAAGTACAAAAATAATAAAATTACTGTTTTAAGGATCGTTGTTGTTCATTTGCTAAGTTGTATCCAACTCTTTGTGACCCCAAGGACTGCAGCACTCCAGACTCCCCTGTCCTTCACTATCTCCTCGATTTTGCTCAAACTCATGTCCACTGAGTTGGTGATGCCATCCAACTATCTCATCCCCTGCCTCCCTCTTCTCCTTTTGCCTTCATTCTTTCCCAGCATCAGGGCCCTTCCCACTGAGTTGGCTCTTTGCATCAGGTGGCCAGTGTATTGGAATTTCAGTTTCAGCATCAGTCCTTCCAGTGAATATTCAGGGTTGATTTGCTCTAAGATTGACTGGTTTGATCTCCTTGCAGTCCAAGGGACTCTCAAGAGTCTTCTCCAGCACCACAATTCAAAGGCTTTAAGGACTACCTCTTACAAAACCCTTCCAGATGTTTTATCCCAGGTGAAAATCACCTACTGTGGACCACCAAGTATCTTACCTGTGCCTCCATCCTCGCCTTTATCGCTCTATGTGGTCAGCACTGCCTTGTTCTTCTTCCAATTCTTGGTGATTAGTTTCATCACCAGCATATAGCAAGCTTTCTGCTGACTATGTTAATAAGTCAATAAATGAATAAATGAATGACTGACAGATCCTATATTACCTGCTCAACTCTGGACTTTAAAATGTTTCCTAGTCATAGATGAGTTCATATCTATTAGTCATAGATGAGTTCATATCTATCTATTAGTTCATATTAGGACAAAGGTGATCCTTTAAGACCAAGATGGTTTTCCCAAGCTCAGGAATCCAAGAAATATGGCAATCTTGCTGATATAGCAACCTAAAACTTGTTTGAAATATTTGTGTATTCCTGATCCAAACTCCTTGCTAATCCTGGTATTAAGTAATCTTTCAAAATTATTAATTATCTTTAATAATTAATTAATCATACTTGGAAGTTGATTGGCTCTAATGGCTAGGAAAGTTCTAATTGTCCTTACCTACTACTTAAAAAGGACAGTCACCTCCACAGCCAGGTTCCATTGACATACCATCTTTTATGGTTTGTTTCTTATAAATAGAAAACTGATGGTTCTATTACCAAACAACAAGGGTTGCAGGGAAGGGCTAGTGACTGTTCTAAATACTCAGCCCACTTCCCTATTGTGATTTCAGGGGTTTAAGAATGCCCTCTTGAACCCCAGCCATTCTCCATTTCTTCACTAACTCCTTGATATGGGAAACAAAGCCTTCATTCCAAGATAAAGCCTACCCTATAAACTTACCTCCAAGAAAGAGACATGGCTAACAACACTGTCAAGATTTTAGCAGCATCCCACAGACACTGAAAGGAGAGAGAGGCCCTGCAGAGACCAAGCAGGAGAGTTTGGAGAACTTAAGTCTATCCTTAATCAGTCCCAGTTTTGCCCAGAGCTTACCTAGCTTTCCGACTAGACATAGGCTATTTAATGGTAGAATCTGGTTTGCTCTCCCTTTACCCTATACTGTGGAGAACAAGACTGAGCAGGATGATTAGGGACGCAGAGCTGGTAACAGCACAAATGGAAAAGAGGACTTGCAAAGGGGGAAGTGTGTTTTTTCCTGTTTTAAGAAACCTGCTGACATAGGGAATGCTCCCATTTTTCTGCAGAAATGCTGCCTTCAGTGGACAAAATTCAGCCACAATCAAGCTAATTGAATGCACAAATGTAATATTTTTCCTGGGCACCTCCAATTTAATGCTTGATGAAATCGTGTCTTTCGCATATATTTACAAAAGCTTTTCTTCATCCAGAAATGTCTGTTAAAATTGCTTATAGATGCTGAGATAGCAAATCACTCTTCTAATGTAATGAGATAAGTCATCTCTATAAACTTTGCTTGCTCAAATGTACTTGCATAAAAGAAATCAGGCTACAGGCTTTTTTCAATAAATAGAATGAACAACTAGAACTTGATGGCTATAGCATGTTCTGCCTCATTGCTAAGAGATGTTTAAAATTGCTCCCTCTCTCTCTCTTGAGCAGCGCAGTTTTCATTTTGGTAGTTGATGGAAAAAGGAGGTCAGATAAACTGATGTGGATAAGAAGCCAAAGCTGTTTGTCAAAATGTGGGGAGAGGCCTGGAGATTGGAGTCATTTTAAAAACTAAAAATTGATTTAAAAGATTTCTGTCCTCAAATCATTTTTCTTGCTAAATGTAGCCATTTTGTAAGCCTGGTTTCCTCTGCTCCAGCTATCTTTACCAATAATTTATGCCAAGGGAATTTCACCTACTGGGAAGAATTGTATGTACAATCATTGGTGCATATCCCAGTAAGACAGGTCCGAAGATCAGAGTCCATGGTAAAAATGAGGCCTCGAGAGCTTTAGCCATCTGTTTCTCCAGATTTGTCTTCCAACTCTAATCTGGAAGCCAACAATGTGACGCAGAGGTTTAGTAGGCCATCTCACACACCCCCAGGGTCACCATATAGGGCTGTTATGTACGGCTGCTCAGGCCACGCCCTGTGTAACTCCGAGGGGACAAACCATTCACATAGGCTGCGATGTGAAGGGTGTCATCTGGAGCTGGGCAATGTAACAGTCCTGTCCAGCCCCACCATGCGGGTCAGGAGAGAAAAAAAAATCATATCTTCTCAGTCATAGTTTAATTAGTTTAATAAGTTATTAAATCATGGTTTAATAAGTTTAATAAGTTCCCATGGCTACATTGCATGAATTTATCTTTAACTTATCCGAGAATACAATCAGAGTTCTTATTATCAGCTGCCGAAGTATGAAAGCCTGCCTGGTGCCCTCTTCCTTCTCTTTACAAAGTGAAATTGGGAGAAAAGTCAAATCCCCAGATGGTTCTTTACTTCAAGAAACAGTTTGGACAGTGGACTGTGAAGGACACTCTGAAATCCAGAATATGAGACCGAATTCCATGTGCCGTTTCTGTTGGTTTTGGAAAACACTAGGCAGCCACTGGTCCACTCAGGGGAGACTGCAGGCAGCACCTGGAATGGTTCTCTGGGGGCCTTCCTTTTGCCAGTCTGTCTTTTGGATTTCCTTTCACACCTGCTGGGGGGTCTAGACCAGCCAGGCCAGGGGCCGGGAGCGCCTGCCCAGCCCTGCCTTCTCCCTCCACTTTTCTGTCTGCTGGTGAAACACACTGTGTGATGGGAAGAAACAAAGCCTAAATACTGCTCAGCCCCATCCCTTCTGAGGTCAACACCAGACTGTGGGGGAAGCAGAAAGTCTCCACTTCATAGGCAGTTCTGGGGACTCTGCCCTCAAGCACGTGAAAAAGTCTATTTTGGGATGAGAGGAATCAAATCTAATATGCATAGGAGGAGACATTTGAGAAAAACCTCTATTTTTAGCCGAATTTGCATTATTATTTATTTATTTTTTTATTGAAGGATAATTGCTTTAGAGGAGAAGGCAATGGCACCCCACTCCAGTACTCTATGCCTGGAAAATCATATGGATGGAGGAGCCTGGTAGGCTGTAGTCCACGGGGTCGCTAAGAGTCGGATTCGACTGACCGACTTCACTTTCACCTTTCACTTTTCACTTTCACCTTTCACTTTTCACTTTCATGCATTGGAGAAGGAAATGGCAACCCACTCCAGGGTTCTTGTCTGGAGAATCCCAGGGACGGGGGAGCCTCGTGGGCTGCCATCTATAGGGTCACACAGAGTCGGACACGACTGAAGTGACTTAGCAGCAATTGCTTTACAGAATTTTCTGTCAAACCTCAACATGAATCAGCCATAGGTATACATATATCCCCTCCCTTTTGAACCTCCTTTCCATCTCCCACCCCATCCCACCCCTCTAGGTTGATACAGGGCCTGTTTGAGTTTCCTGAGCCATACAGCAAATTCCTGTTGGCTATCTATTTTATATATGGTAATGTAAATTTCCATGTTACTCTTTCTATACATCTCACCCTCTCCTCCCCTCTCCCCATGTCCATAAGTCTATTTTCTATGTGTTTCTCCATGGTTGCCCTGTAAATAAATTCTTCAGTACCATCTTTCTAGATTCCGTATATATATGTTAGAATACGATATTTATCTTTCTCTTTCTGACTCACTTCACTGTAGAATAGGTTCTAGGTTCATCTACCTCATCAGAACTGACTCAAATGCATTCCTTTTTATGGCTGAATAAGAGTTGACTCATTGGAAAAGACCCTGATGCTGGGAGGGGTTGGGGGCAGGAGAAGGGGACGACAGAGGATGAGATGGCTGGATGGCATCACTGACTCAATGGACATGAGTTTGAGTGAACTCTGGGAGTTGGTGATGGACAGGGTGGCCTGGGTTCTGCAATTCACGTGGTTGCAAAGAGTCAGACACGACTGAGTGACTGAACTGAATATTCCATTATGTACACGTACCACAACTTCTTTATCCATTCATCTGTTGATGGACATCTAGGTTGCTTCCATGTTCTAGCTATTATAAATAGTGCTGCAATAAACATTGCGATACATGTGTCTTTTTCAATTTTAGTTTCCTTGGGGTATATGCCTAGGAATTTGCATTTTCTCCATTTTGTTTTCAGAGTTTTTGATCATCTTTACTATCATTATTCTGAATTCTTTTTCAGGTAGTTTGCCTATTTCCTCTTCACTTATTTGGACTTCTGTGTTTCTAGTTTGTTCCTTCATTTGTGTAGTATTTCTCTGCCTTTTCATTATTCTTTTTTTTAACTTATTGTATTTGAGGTCTCCTTTTCCCAGGCTTCAAGGTTGAATTCTTTCTTCCTTTTGGTTTCTGCCCTCCTAAGGTTGGTCCAGTGGTTTCTTTAAGCTTTGTATAGGGTGAGATTTGTGCTGAATTTGTGTTTGTTCATTTGTTTTTCCTCTGATGGGCAAGATTGAGTGAGGTGGTAATCCTATCTGCTGATGATTGGGTTTGTATTTTTGTTTTGTCTTGCACAGGGTGCTGCTGGTGGTTGGGTGATGCTGGTTTTGTATTGAAGTGGTTTCTTTTGTGTGAGTTCTCACTATTTGATTCTCCCTAGGGTTAGTTCTCTGGTAGTCTAGGGTCTTTGAGTCAGTGCTCCCACTCCAAAGGCTCAGGGGTTTATCTCTGGTCAGGAACGAAGATTTCACAAGTGGTTTGTTATGGAATTAAGTGAGATTAAAACAAATATCCAAAAACAAAAAACCAAAGATGAACCCCAGAATAATGGCAGTTCTGAAATCAGGCAAATAATTAAAATAATGGAATATACACATATACACCCATGCTGCTGCTGCTGCTAAGTCGCTTCAGTCGTGTCCAACTCTGTGTGACCCCATAGACGGCAGCTCACCAGACTCCCCCGTCCCTGGGATTCTCCAGGCAAGAACACTGGAGTGGGTTGCCATTTCCTTCTCCAGTGCATGAAAGTGAAAAGTGAAAGTGAAGTCGCTCAGTCGTGTCCAACTCTTAGCGACCCCATGGACTGCAGCCTACCAGGCTCCTCCGTCCACGGGATTTTCCAGGCAAGAGTACTGGAGTGGGGTGCCATCACCTTCTCCAATATACCCATAAGCAAAGTCAAAACAGTCCAACAAAAATAGAGTACAGTAGATTGACCTGGCAAACAAAGAAAATCAAAAATTATATTTACCAGTTAAGAATGAAACTAATTAAAGCACAAACTGGAAAACAAAACTAAAGCAAGGTGCCAAGTGGGGAATAAAGCAATGAAAGCAAAACTAACAAATATGTTGAGAAGAAAGAAAAGAAAGAAAGAATAGATATGCAAAGTTAAATAGAGGTAGATGAAGAAGATTTTCATACACTAAAGATTAACTGCAAGGGGAAAAGAACAGTAGGAAAGGCAAACAAAGGAATAAATGTAGAAAAAATATAATAGGTTTAAAAATTAAGAATTAAAATTATAAAAAAGAGAAAAGAAAAAAATGGAAGAAGAAAGAAAAAAAGGAAAAGGAAAACTCCACAGACCTGCCAAAACCCAATGTAGAGGCAGAGGTTTATAACAATAAAAAAATGTGACTGAGGGGAAAAACAAACTCAAAAGCTTAACTGGATTTCATATTGCCAATAAAATTAAAAAGTACACCGGGGGGGGGGGGGATCCAAAAGATTCTACAGAACAAGTCAAAAAAATAAGAATAATAAATGGTTTTACTGAGTCACTGCTGTCAAGAGTCCTTTCCCACACCAGGAGTCACAGTCCACCTTACCTCCCTAGGATGCCCTCCAACACTGCTGATCTCTGGACCTGCTGTGGGGCAACTCTAATCTGGTCCTATTCCTGTGTGTTCTTGCCTTCCATGTCCACAGTTATCAGCACTAGTGCATTTTCTTTTGTGGGAGCTTTCAATGGCTTTTTATATATTCCAAAGACACATAGGCTGTCTAGTTGACCGTGTGATTTTAATCTGCAGCTTGTACAGCTGGTGGGAAGGTTTTTGGTCTTCTTCCTTAGCCATACTGCCCTCGAGTTTCTACTGCGTGTGGGTCGTCCACTGGGGTGTGCTTCTGAGGCTGCCCTGGAGGACTGGGGTTTGCCCCTGTGAGGGCCAGGTGTGGAGGTGGTGCAGTTGCTTGGGTCGCAGGGGTTCTGGCAGCACCAGGTACTCAGGGGGGTTGGTGGCTAGGGCAGCAGGAAATATATGCTCTCGAAGGGTATGGCAACCAGTATTGGCCAATACGCTCCAGGATTCTTGCCTGGAGAACCCCTCTCCCTGACAGAGAAGCCTGGCAGGCCACAGTCTACAGGGTTGCAAGAGTCGGCCACAATCGAAGCAACTCTGTGTGCATACACGGAAGACTTTTTTTGCCTGTGGCAGCTGGCCCCAGTAAGAGTTGAGCATGAAAGTGGTGCAGCTGCTTGGTTTACGGGGACCCTGGTGGCACCAACTGAGCAGGGACATGGACTGCCTTCGGCACAGGAGTTATGGCCCTATCAGAGTCTTTGTTCCAGCCTCTTGTAGCTGGCGATCAGACTTCTTTGGCCAGTCTTTCTCCGCAGCTCTGCCTGTTCAGGCACTCAAAGGGTTCCCTTGCCTGGGGTCCTTCTCTGTTGTTTGGTGCCTCAGGCACATAGAGGAGCCCCCTGGCTGGGATCCTACTCTGGATTGGAGCAGCAGGCACTTAAAGGGGCACCTTGGGTGGGGTCCTACTCTGTAGTTCAGTGCCTCAGGCACTTGCTGGGCCAGCCTCTCCATTGTTCAGCTGCCCATGCTGGCCTGTGTGTGGAGAGGCTATGGTGATGGCTCCACCCCCTATGCTGGACTCAGCGGTATCGCCTTGCTTCCATGGCTGCTGGGCTTTCCTCCACAGGCGTTTCCCCCGACCATCTCTTCCCTCACATCCCCCCGATCTGTCTCTTCACAGTCAACAGCAGCCCTCACCCTGGGATTGCTCCACAATCCCTAAACTCCAGCTCCTAGCTGCTGCACCTTCCAGGGGACCAGCGTTCCTGTCTGGGGTATACACGGCTGCGGCAAGGACTGTGATTCTCATTCCATTTAGGGTGGTACAGATCAGTTGTTTCACTCTCAGCCTTAAATGTTTTTCCTCTGCCTCTGACAATTGCCCTGATGTGGGGATCGGACCCCTGCTTCAGTTCCCCAACTCGTCGAGAGCAGGTCCAGTCCCACGAACACTCCTGTTTTTCCCCCTGGTTCCTTCATCCTACCAACAGACGTGGTTCTATATATTCTTTTCCACTGGTCAGGTACTCCTGTTCACTCTCAAGTGGTATTCTGCATGCATTTCTGTGTCTGAAGGTGTATTCCTGATGTATCCATGGAGAGAGATGTACTCTAGGTCCACCTACTCCTCTGCCATCTTGTTCTCTCCGCTAACTTGCATTTTAAAGAATATCTCATTGGATTTACAGGCACTTCAAGGACCACTTAGGGACTCAAAGAGTTACGTTCCATCTGAGTTTCTACCTAAAGTTTGCCAAAGGTCAAAATAGCAAATCAGTCAGCTCACAGATGTCTCATCATGTATTTAATGTGGTGGTGTTTTCACCAGATCTGAAAGCTGAAAAGTGGGGCAGAGGTTCTCCAGATTCCCCTCTGTGTCCAACCAGCCCATTTCACACCTGCATTCCCATTACTGCCTAGACCCTGCAGGCCACCAAGTGCATTGGACATTAGCCAGAAGTCAAGAATCAGCAACTGCCAGGGCATCCTCTACAAACAGGAAATGTAAGAATTTAGGGATAGTTATCAACACTGCCCCAGCCCTACCCCCAGCTGAGGGGAGATACCTGTTATGAGCAAGCTGTCTGCAGGGTCCTGGGCTAGAAGCCTAAGAACAGCGTCTTCACCTGGCGAATGGAGACAGATACATCAATACACATACCTGTTTAGCTTGCAGCCTAGCCAATCCATGGAAGGAAGGACCAGAGACCACGTGACTCTAGGAAGGCACCTGGCTGGTTGGGAGGAGAGTAAGAGGGAGACGTAATTCTCACTGCACTGACCCTCTGTGCCTTTTGAAATGTGAACCAGGTGTAAGGATCAGCTCTCCTCCATGATCAAGACCATGTGAAGTGTGTGCAGAGCTTCCTGCCAGATGTAACACTCTCCCTTAGATTTCAGGGTGAGGTTGAAATGTTTCCTTCTCTGGGTCATCCTTCTCAATCCTCCCAGGCAAAACCGCTTTCTTCTCGGTGCACGTGTCCACTTGTGTTACACTTCCTGGACAAGAATGCTGTAGCCTGACTCACTGACATGTGAGCCCTCGAGGTTGGGACAGGATGGTGTTTATTCGTCTGACTCTTATGGGAATATTTGCAGTATTTGCTGAACACACCATCCCACCCCTTTTCCCAGTTTGAGGCCCCTGCAGATGCTGGTTTTCACCTGTATAAAGATGAGCAGAGATGAAGGGGTCATTCTGGGATTTCCCCCAAAGAAACTTCTCTGTTTATCCCTTGGGTAAACAGAAATGCCTAATACAATCTTCTGTTTATAATGAAAGAAGCATCCAATCCACTTTTGATACACCTCCTGTGCTGTTCCAATACACTAGGTGCTAACCACATATGGACACTGATTATTTGAAATGTCAATAGCATGACTGAGGAATTAACATTTTAAATTATTTCATTTAAATAAACGTAAATGTAAACAGCCACATCTGGATAGTAGCTACCATGTTGGACAGCTCCTATTCAAGAGCTTTCTTCCTCGAGGGGACAGCCTTACCAGCTGAACAAGACAACCCTGAAGCATGTCTTGATTTTGAAACAATTGAGAGCAAGGTCCACAAGTACCTGTTCCTACAGTAAAAATTCAGTTTATTCATCTGTTTATGACACAGTACTCGAGAGGCAAAGTGTTTCACATCATAGATTTCACTTCCAAATCCTTGGAATGTTCATTTCTTTGGCTATAAAGAGGGACTAGCCAGGAAAGCCAGGTAATGCATAGGAAACTAAACTAACAAAAGAGCGGGTGGGGTGGGCAGCGCTAATGTCATCCTCCCAGGGATGGGCACAGGGGGCTGTTAGCCGCAAGCTGACTGTGGAGAACTGTTAGCTGGAGCACGGAGCAGCCGTCCCGGATGCTTGGGCCCTCGCAGGGGTTCAGTCATCCCCACCACACAGGTACAGCAGCGCTTTCTGGTAGTCACCCTTGGTGTCTTGCTACAAATGGCCAAGAAAAAAAGAAATCCTAGGTCAGGAGACAGATCCAAATTCTGCAGGAACAGAGAAGCAGGCCCACGGCACATGGAGGCCCTGTGGGACCTGCCCAGATGCCCCCACACCATCAGAGGATCCTCAGAGAGTGGTCCAGGGGGATTACTGCCACAGCGTAGAAAACGGGCGGTTCTGGGGATTAACATGGTATGTGAGCAGAGAACAGAACCTGGTCTGCTCCTCCTGCACTGAGGTCCTGCAGATACCACCCTCTTTCTCCCCAGCCTGCACCCTTCCAGAGAAGACACATGAGGCCCCTTCCTGTCTCCCTGTGTTGTTTTGTGGACTTTTAATATCACATGGGAAGAAGCTGATAGATTAAGGAAATAATTACGTAAGAGTCTAAATGGCCCCAGAATTTTAAACATATGCCCTGTGAAACCTAGTTGTAGTGAACTCAGCTCTGAATTCATCCCTGGTGACCACTGACATGCCTTTGACATTTTCAGGATCTTTCAGAAAAAGGGGTTTGCAACATACGTCTGAACTAAACACAGTGGGAGGGACCACAGTGACTGCAATCAGTGCTTATAAAAGGATGCTCCATTCCTCCAAAACAGGGACAGGCTAAACCAGGGGAAGAGACGGGGGTTCTGAGTGAGGAAATGTTGCCCAGGCTTATCACAGAGGAGTTTTAAGAAATGCAAATATAATAAAATGCAGTTTGAATTGACTGAAGTCTTTTCAGGATGTTAGCAAGTTTTACAGTATCACTGTCATGAACACCAACTATCACTGTAGAATAGGTGTGGAAATATAAAATATTTGCCTGATTCTTTAACTTTCCAGGACACGTTGTAATAGCACTTTGAGAATAAACCCCTGATATTTGATGAGTAGCATCTCTTCCCTGGGGAGTTAGGAAACAGAAAACCACCATTTTGCCATTGTTATGACAGACACCCGCCTGAGACCCCCAGCCCTCTGATGGCCAGGTGGGGCTTACCTGAATGTAGTAGTACAGGGACTTGCCGTACTTCTTCTTGAATTCAGATCTAATTTTCAACATGTCCACTTCACTGCGCGAGACCATGATTCTAATCAGGACCTTGTCGCGAGTGCCCTTGCCCTGAAAATCAAATTCACACTCCAAGATACAATTCACTTACAATGTTAATCATTAAAAAGGAGTCTAGCGGGGACTTGGTGATCCAGTGGGTAAGACGTCAAGTTCCTAACTCAGGGGGCAGGGATTCAATCCCTGATTGGGGAACTAAGATCCTGCCTGCTGCACAGAAAAAAAAAAATATATATAGTAATAAAAAAAAAAGTCTAGTCGGTTCTCTTGCACATAGAACTGACCTAGGTTCTTGATGCTGCCCTAAGAGATTACAATGATAACAGTGAAACTGCTCCCTAAAGAACAATGAGCATCTTGGAATTCCAAACACACCAGTGGCACAAACCCCTCCACACCATGCGTTTAACAAACGTGAACTGAGCACTAACTACTGCAAGGCTCAGAGTTAAAGCACGCGAGTTCACCCACGTAACACAAAGCTCCTGGCTCTTGGGGGCTCGGGGAGCACACGTAATCACGTTCACCACAGCTCTGTGCCATCATGAATGGTACAAACAGTAAGGACCACTGAGTTTACTTCCAGAACCTTACACCAGAGAACAGGTCAAATGTGACGTGGAACCTAAGGGGAACGGGAAGAGAGGCCGTGTAGGTAAGAGGGTGGCCCAGGAAGAGGCGGCAAGGGCTCGGAAGCCGGAAAGCACGAGGCACATGACAAGTGGGAAAGGGGATGGGACCGTGGGAAGAGATGGCCCCTGAAGGGAGAGCTGCAGGGCTGGCTTTGGACTCATACAGACCCAAGTTCAAGTCCGGCTATGCACCCTCAAGCAAGCCGAAAGCTTTCCAAGCTCCATTCTCCTCCTCTAGAAAGAAGATGGCCACACAAGCCCCATAGGTCTTTCAGTAATGATTTACGATGAGGTCAGCCGCACAATGCCTACAGCACAGTGGTCGCTCCACAGCCTCTCTCTTCCTTGCCCATCCTCACTCTGGGGCACCAGCGGGGAATCACTGAGAAAGCTGAGCAGGAATCTAACGTGATCACCATCTGGCATTTTCTGTCCTGTGGTACTTTGTTTTCTGCCTGTCCACAAAAATGCACTGAAGTAGCTGGGAGAAGCCGAAGACTGAGAATCACTGGACTGCGGGCTTCCCTCTGACAGGTTGCAAGCACAGCTGACCAGTGTGGCCACCTAGACAATGGGGTCTCTCCCGCCATCCGTTAGTTACGGAGACTTAGTTTGGGCCACAAAGAAAGGAAAGCCTAGTGCAGAAACATGGGCTTCTCGGCAGGCTGCTCTTACCTTCATGGAGTCATACAGTCTGTCAGCAAAATACAAGGGCTTGTTCTGAATGCACTGGACTGCGGGGAGGAGAAAAGGGTCAGCAAAGGGGCTGCACAATGGGAATGCTCAGGGAAAACCGGGGACCCTCTAAAGCCCCGAGTGCTTTCAAATCAGGGGAGTCTGAGGGCCACAGAAACTGACGTATATACGTGTGCTGCCCCCAAGGACAGAGCCCTTTCCCTGGTTATCTTGTTCTGCCTGGGCAGCTCTCCATCCTACCAACATAACCCCTTCTTCAGTCCCACATCTTAAATTCGTACGGTGAAGATTGTGAAACTACCTACAACATGTAAAGAAGTCACACTTCCCAAAGCCACTTGAATTATCAGGATGGTCATTTGTTACTTCTCTGCTTAAGCACAGTGAACTGAAAGCTGATGTTCACTAGGATGGGGCAGTGGCGGGGGCGGGGTGTGTGTGTGTGTGTGTGCACTTGCTTACCCAGATTCAGAAAGGCATTTTCCAGGTCTCCTTTGACCTCCTTCTTGATGCTCTCCAGCATGTCATAAGGGCTGTAGCTCTTGTACCTTTCAAATACTAAAGAAAAGCAACAAACAATTATTGTAATAGAGCCACTAAGAGAGCTGTCAATGGTCACCCACGGAGTTACACATGACACACACACGGATGATCACAGCATTCTAGGGGTTAGGGACTGCCTTGTGAACCAGGGCCAACACTGCACCAGCTGCCCTGGGACAGCCCTCCCATGCATCCGTCCTGAATGGCACAGCCCAGGGCATGTATTTTGACCATCTTCATCTCTGTAGAGTGGAACCCATTTTATCTAAGCTACAAGAACCAGCACATAGCACCCAGCCAATTCCATTATTTGAAAAAATGTGGCAAGAGAAAATAACCTAGACAGGAAGAGGCAGCCCACCAAACAGGTACCAAACATGGAAAATATTTAGGGGGGAAAAAAAGCATCCAAGATGGGAGAGAAGGGTGAATGGATTTGGCGAGGAAAAATGCGTGAGATCACAGGGTACAGAGTGGAGAATGAACTCTGTTCTGGCAGACCCGAGCCCCAACACAGACACCCGCTGGCAATGACCCATCTGGGAGGGCCCTTCATTCAGGCCCCAGGACTCTAAGGCCTCCCCAGAGCAGCACCCACCTTTCTGGAGGTGGCACACACTCCGCTCGGTCATGATGCTGATCCACTTGGGGACATCAGTTCCTTTCCTTTTCACACCGGCATCATAGAGATCCTGAGAGCACAACCAGCCAGCAAGGCCATTAAAAACATCACGCAAAAAAAAAAAAAAAAGCTATGCGTTCAAGATGCCAAATGAGAGAGGATGGCACTGCAGGCACAGGAAACATGTGCTATTTTCTTGATCAATGTCAAAGTCTTGATTAAGAGCAGTCTTCCCGAGGCACGGACATGCAGTATGAGATTAGGTTGTTTGTGAGGCTGATGCTGAACCTGAACACCGAGGGAGGAACCAAGAGCTTCTACTCATCTACAGTAGGATAAGCCAATGCTCACTAGTGCCTCCAGCTCACCTCCATGTGGCCCTTCCATCTACTGAAGACAGCTGCAGGTCAGGCGCCCACCCTGGGCTTCTTAGAGACTGAGAAAATGATGTAGCTGGGAAAAAAGGCTGCTTCAACCACATTCTCAGTTTCTAGAAAATTTAGGGGCTACAAGTAATGCTAAGAATGTCAAGGAAGGAGGGAGAAAGGCTTACCCAGGAACCAGTACTCATTGAGTGACTGTCCACTACCTGGGCGCTGCAAAGCCTAACTTCCATTTCTTTATTAAAAAGCTTTTTCTACCTTCTGCTAAAAATGCTGTGTGAAATATACTGAATTTTAAAACTAAAACGAATTAAAATTAACCTTGTTCTTCAGCTCCTCTGAAATACACTGAGACATCTGTCGACCCTCTGGGAAAGGCAGGCAGTTCACAGTGATCTGAATCAGCTTCCCAACTAGTTCTCAGTGATTATGGGATGAGAAGCAGCAGGAGTTCCATCTGGCCAGAAAGGAAGGAAGGACCTCTGCCTCCCTCGTCTGCTCCCCCACCGGCCGGGGCAGTGAGCTCCCCCGTCCCTGGCCACGCCTCTACCACCTCCTTCCACTGCTGTGTGTGGTATACTGTATGAGGGCTCATTTGCAGCAACTGGGCACCAGTGCGCGCAGCTGTGGCACACCCTGTGGAAACTGGCTCCTCCATACAAGCAAAGCTTGAACGAGCAAATGTGAGTCAGGTGCTGATCCTGGAACCAACACTGGCATTAGAAGGTCGTGTAACTATGGCTCCCAGAAAGTGCAAATGAAGCCCACAGGTTCTTTGACGTTTCTCCCTCCCAAACATGGAGCCCATCTCCTCTCCCGCTGTCTGGAGGCTAGACCTAGGGACTTGCCTCTGATGAACAGAGTGTGGCAGAAATGACAGTGTGGGGCTCTTGAGGTCACATCCTAAATGGTACCTGGCTTCTTCCTGACACTGTCTCTCTTGGATCACTCCTTCTGGGAGAGCCTGCGGTCACACTCTGGGAACACTCAGACAGCCCCTTAGCGAGGCCCATGTGGAAAGGCACTAAGGCCTCCTGTCAACAGTCACGTGGGTGGGTCATCCAGGCAGCCTCCTGACGCAGTCAGGCCCTCAGAGGATGCAGCCCTGGTCAACAATTTGTCTGCAACCTCATGAGAAGCTCTGAGCCAGAACCACCCAGCCAAGCCACTTCCCAGTGCCTGACCCACGGACACGGAGGGGTAATACACGCTTGTGGTTCTAAGCCACTGAGTTTCGACGTAATTTGTTACACAGGACAGATGACTACAAAGACTATCCAGAGATTAGGAAACAAAACATCAAACCAAGAAGCTTGGCACTCACCCTGGCGTCCTGGTCTATCAGTTCATAATCAATGACAGAGCCATCCTCCGCTCTCCGACCCTGAAAGAAAAAAAAAGAGAGAAAGAACATCAAATGTATATCTTTGTACATTTTAAAACTGAAAATGTTTATTTCTCCCCAACTCATGTAATCCACTATTTACTGAATGGACACCCTCTGAAAATTATTCTTCACTTAAAAGTCTAGGCAAGACCAAGGATTGCTACAATAATTGAGGCAGTGAAGTGGGGGGCTGTACCCTCTGTGGTACCCATTCCTGGGCTAAGCACCTTACAGAATCCACCCTCTGTCCACCCCCCCCGAAAAGGTAATGATATTTAAATTCCTTCCCTCAGAGAGCACACAATCCAGAAGGACAAATAAGGATGGGATAAATGGTAAAGCTAAGTATCTGTGGCTCTAAGTAGATGTGAAATGCAAAAGAAGGGAGAAATCTGTCAAGTAGTATCATCAGCAAAGTCTATGGACAATGGGGTACAGCTGAGGTAAACCCAAAGGATGTGTCAGATGAGGGTGGTACAGGGGAATGGGAGAAAGGCCCTCCACGCAAGAGGAAAGTCTCAGAGGAGTGAGGTGAGCAGGGGGAAAGCCTGGGCAGGAAGACTAAGGGAGGGCCAGGGTACAGAGGATGCCTGAGGCAGTTGAGAGTTTGTATGTGATACAACAGAAATGAGTTTCAATCAGGGTATGAGTAAAACGGTACAAGTGGATTTCAAAATGATGGGTAGGTGACCAGACTCAGGGCAGGTGGTAGAGAAGGGAGCTGGGGAGGGCGGAATGGAGGTATAGGTGGCCAGGATGGAGTATGCCCCCTTGTCTTCAGGGTTCCTGGATGAAATTCCTCTTCCCTTGCAGCGCTCAGAGTCATTAAACAGCACATGGGTCAGAACTCAGACTTAGAAGCGAAGTGCCTTTCAGCTACATTAATGTGTTCACCTTGGCAAACAAGCAAAGACCTTCTCCCCAGGCAAACCACTACCTGGGCAAACCATCCCTTAAGAAATTATAACAGGTGAAAGAAACAGGAGGGTCACTTCCCACTGGGTCCTATGTGACAACAGAGAGAGGCAAAATGACTTTCTCCAAGTCACAAGGCTGGCACAGAAATCCAGGCCAGGAGCTAAGAGCTGCCTCTTCCTCCTCTGGCCCCAAAGCCCACCTGACCATACGGTTTTGCAGGATAAGAAATCCTATTATACAAAAATGACAACTCTGCAGTTGACAGTGCAAACCCACTGTCAAAATACAGCTGGAATTTCTGATGCAGGCCCAGAGGACTGAGTTAATTCGCTCCCGAGTATAAAATGAGGTATGCAACTTGCTTTGGGAGGAAGCAAGGACAAAGAAACGAGCCAGAAACTAACCTTTGCAAGGGCGACCATCAGCTTGCGGAAGTCGCCAGATGTGTCGGAAACGATGTCCTTCTCCAGATCGGTCTTGTACACTTGGAAAACAACACATCTGGTTTAACACTTCCTGCCTACGCAGCCAGCCACCCCACCCATCCCCTGCCCACTAAGCCTCTGAAAAGCAGAAATCTGTGGCAGCGTGGATGTACCCCTAAAAATGAGGGTGGATTCTCAAGAAGGAATTTTACCCTCATAAAATCAGAACTAGTATTATTATATTATTGTCAGTGACAAGCGATACACAGAGCAGGAATAGAAAGGGAATCCTCAAACTCACCTTTGATCAGGGACCTCCTGACTAGCTAAAATACTATTTCCCAAACTTCTTGATTATACTTATTTAGAACATCAAAAAGTTTGGAGGACTACACACACACACACACACAATTGTGCTTTATATCTACTGATTGAGAAAATACACAATGGCAAAAAACTAGTAAGAATTAAAGGGTACTTTTGAATGAATACTCAAAATAACACCTATGGGGATACCTTCTACTTCTCCCCATCAGATCTCTTTTGTTTCATAGTCTGCTTTCCCTCCTGTATATCCTTCTGAACTAGTTCTAGGGGGATGTAGTCACAAAGCCCAGGCCGTCAGGAGATGGAGGAGAGTGACCTGGTCACAGCAAACCCCTGGACAGTCCAGATGGCAGGTGTTTCTACACATGGAATCCAGGGATCCTATCCTGAACACCAGACCAGGGGGCCAGGATAGTGGTCCCAGAAACAAGGTGGAGTGGGTGCACCATGGACCTGGGGCTACTCACTTTCCTTGTAGACTCTGTTGATCTCCTGCAGCTCCTGGTTGGTCCTTGAGCAGATGATCTCAATGAGAGAGTCCTCATCAGTGCCCAGCCCCTGGGAACCAGGCAGCACAGACATTAGCAGGGATACCCCTCCCGGCCACTAGCCCACTTCTCTGAACTCAGTCAGGTAAACTGCACACACGAGCTCAGTCTACAGTGCGCCCCTTTCTGCATTCCTCCTGAGGGATCTGTACTGAGTCCTTGGCACAAGGTAATGTTATATTCTATTCCTTTAAAAAAAAAAAAAAAAAAAGCTTTACTAGAATCAAGGACAGTTTAACTGGCATTTTTTTTTTTAGCTCAACTATATATATACACACATACACACACACACACATATATATATATATTTCCCCACTATATATAAACATATAGTGAAATGGGAAGAGACAGTAATGGAATACACCAACATGTAAGAATACAGCCCTTTTTGGCGATGGGTTTATAAAATGAATAACTTCATCTTCACTTTGTTTCTTTATTTTTCAACTCCTCTAATAATCAGCCATTATTTTCATAGATAAGAAATCATTTACTTTATTACACAATTCTGCTCATTGATTTAAAATAAAAGAATATAGAGATTTTGAGCTGTTGTTGGCAGCCAGCATCGTTAGATTGAAATAAGTCTTTTACGAGGGAAAGGTATAGATAAGATAAAATTTTTAGCTTTACCTCTTTGAAATGTAAAACTGGGTTAATGTTAAAAATTTCATTCTTGTACTCCCATTTTTGCTTGATTACTATGCACTCTTCAGGCATTTTAGAGAAGCAAAAGGAAATAATGAAGCGCCAAATAAACCTAGACACCAACACTTTATTAAGGAATGAGAATTTGATGGGTGATGTATTCAAATTTAATATATACACTTTTGAGCTGGCGTGCCAGATAGCTTGAAAGGACTCAATGAAACATGTATTTCAAAGCTGGCTTCATGATCAAAGTCAAGATTTAATAATCAGGATTCTCTAATGCTCATCTTTCCGAATATGGAAACATCACTTTGAACTAAGCAGAATTACAACTGTTTAAAATGTAAATCAATTATAAGGTGTTAATACAATAAGAAACTTACTTATCCACATGAGAAGTGTGTCAGCTATTAATTAAACTTATTAGAGTTTATATGCCCCTGAAAAAGTAGTTTGTATAATATGAGCTAAGCCTCAGGTTAATAGTTAATTCTGAATTTTATTCCTCAATCTGATCTATGAGCCAAGGCCTCTTCTCCAAGAGTTTTTAATCATGATTTGTAGAGGTGCCTGCAAAACCAAAATTCCTTCCCTTAGCAAAAGGTCTACACAACATTCTATATAAATATTATACAGAGACTACCAAGCATCTTCACATATTTTAAGGGGCAGTTTGTCAATCTCGAGGATGTAAATATAGTCTAAAAAATAACTCATGCATTGGAAGAAATGTTATTTCTTAACATTGTTGAAATATAAAATAGGTAAAGCAACATAGATTTGTTTTCTTGCATCACTGATATGCCCATTTTAATACAGGAAAATTCTGAGTGTTTTTTCTCTATATTTAAAAGTGACCTTGGCAATTTCAAACTTGGCCCAAGCGCTCCACAGACTGTCCACAGTTCCCATCACAAGGGCAATGTCTACTGTAACATATGGCAGATATTGCCAGTGGTATTGCCAGAAGTCAAAACAGATTTTTTTTTAAAGCATTGTTCAGTTAATGTCACTCAGAGCTTTATGGATTTCAGAAGGGTACTCAGCTGTGATAGCTAATGGACGAGCTGGCCCAAGGTCAAAGATCCAGCAGTCAAAGCACGTTTCACTGGACCCAGTTACAGAGATTACAATGGCGATGGACAGCTCTCACAGGTCTGTTTCAGGTCACTAATACCTAATAACAGATACAAGTAAAATCGCACAAATCACAGCTAAATGAATTCTTGAAGAAAATAAGATAGACTGATCTGAAGTGACGATGGTGAGAAGAAACCCAGGAGAGGCTGGTTCATCCACGGCTCCAAAGGTCCCAAGACTGAGTGTTTTCAGTGTTCTTTTTATCACGCAGGATCTTTAAGTGTTGTTGACATCTTATCATTCTTAATTATACCTTCCCTTCAACATAGTCTCCTTAGATAACTCAGAGCCAGTCTGCTCAAATAAACTGAGCACAGCTTAGGCTTAAGCCGGAAAACTGATTTCAGAGCAAATAGCAGCCCTGAGCTATCAACTTCGGGGCCCTGGAAATGCCTGGCTGGGAACCTGCCTCCCTTTCGAAGTGTTCTGTGGGAGAAGCGATGACAACTGAATTGTAACATTAGCTAGTGACAGGCTTACAGGTCTGTCTCTCCGTTAATTCAGAAATGGTGGCATCACAGAAAACACACTCGGACTTAGAATGAAACATCAGAACTGCAGCTTTTCCCTCTATACTGAGGCTTTACCCAGCTTTACCAGCAGAGGGCAGTGACACATTATTCAAAGTGTCACAGGCACCTTATGAACGCATTCTATGCTCTGCTGTAACATGCGTTTATGTTTCTGTATCTATTACATTTTTGTAACACTTGATGTTTTAGGTACACATAAAATACAGGGGCACTTGCAACCTGGAATTTTTACTATCTACTTTAACCTTAAAATCCATGTTCAAAATAACTGCAAAAATACAAACAACACTCAGTAGTATGTGCTTTGAAAACATAGGAACCACTCACGATCTGAAATCACACTTAATATCCAATGATATTCTGATTTTGTCCGAAATCTGAATCAAACAATGGGACCAGCAAGGAGAAGGTCAGAAGAAGAAACAATCAAAAGAGCATCAGCAGATTTCTGTTAAGCTTCACTTAACAAAAGCTATGAGTTTTACTTTTGCCTTAATGTCATAACAAATCTTTTTTAAGGAGGAAGTGTAATCAAGGAAGTAGTTTTTCCAAATGGTATTCCAATTGCCCAGGTGCCAAGCAGTAGCAGCTGGTAACTGACTTCTCTGCATCATGAAATTTCTTTACAGTCTTAAAAAAAGTAATTGAAATATTTTTGGTACAAATCCTGAGACTTAAAGCTTCAGTTCATTCCCCCAAAATGACTCCAAATGAGAATTCAACAAAACTGAAAATCACCTAATTATACTCAGAAAGCTGTAATTCACAAATATTAATGGCAGATTTGACAGAGATTGCATTTTACACATGTTTACCTTCATGGACGCTTTCAGCTCAGAAGCATCATACTGAGCAGGTGTTTTCAAAAGGCCCAAAATCACTGTCTCCAGGTGGCCGGACAAGGCTGACTTCAGTGCTGATGCAAGTTCCTTCAGAAAAACAGGCGAGAACATGGAAAAGTTGGTTAGTAACTGATAGTCCCTTTAAAACTAATAAGACAAAAATAGAGGCCTGTGTTTGTGAAGCAGGTTGTGATTCTTTGACAACTCCAGGGTGTTGGGTCAAAGTATTCTTCAACTGCATTCCCTTTGGCCAGACCCAAAGGTCAGAAACTGGAAGATCAGACCTTGCTCTGATAAAATCCAAGCTGATTTTGCCTTCTCCCCCATAAATAAAATGAAACCAGAGCAGCACACAAGCCTCAAAAAGCTATGAGTGAAGGCCTTTCACAACTTGCTTGCACTCACCCGTGATTCAGCCTACAGGGGGCAGGGCCCTTTCCAGGGTCAAGGGCCTTGCTAAGAAGGAGGTGGTCAGAGTAGGGAGCTGCCAGGGAAGCAGAGCCCTCAAGGCCTGTTGATAACTTCCTGTAAAAGCCTTTGTGCAACTATGCCAGAGGTGGTTCCAGAAAGTCTCCAGCTGAAACCAGAGGCCACCACGTGGCTGGAAGTAGGTCATGAAGTTTTCCTATGCAAAACACTTCACCTATTGAGAGACACTCTGTTTTCCATGCCAAGTTGGAATGGTGTTGACAGAGGTAGTGAGGATAAAGTCCCCCCATTCACTCTTTAACTTCCCCATTGTGTACTGTTTCTTGAAGGTTCCACTGTCACCATAAAAAATCCACTGACTGATTTCAAGTCAGAGGCCTGAGTCAGCAACACATATGCAGACATATCCCAATTCAATGTGGCTTTTACAGATGCTTCCTCAGGGATTATACTTCCTACAAACTATGAGCACTGAGTGATGGCTGAATTCTGTTACAATAATTTTTCTTCTTTCTTTTCACTTTTTCCCTCTCCTTCTGTCCCTTCTTTCTTCCTCCCCTGCTTTCCAGCAGCACCCATGGCATCTATGATGTTTAGCCTCTAGAGGTGTGTGCAGGCTTTAAGAGGTGATGTGCAGCCTGCTTCAGAGAATCTTCTCAAATCATTCACAAACGTCGAGAACTGAGATGGGTCTTAGAGATGTCTGGACCAACTCTTTCATCACCTACTTTCTCCAGCTTCCCCAAGTCCTAGTAACACCTAGCACTTAGGAGGGGACTTTCAAAGCTACTCCTTCCAATTATAGCACCAATTTTCCAACTTGGAACTTTGAGGTTAGGTAATTCCAAATTTAGTCTACCCTTGACACTTCCCTCCATCCATTCTCTGTTCAGATTTTAAATAGCATCTGGGCACCTACTGACTTCTTCCACTTCTATAATAAACTTCTCACGGGCGGTCAGCTTCCTGCTTCTCACACTGTTAAGCACAGGGCTTTGCACTCGGCAGAAACTCCAGATATGTTTGACAAATAAAATACGACCATTCCTTATATAGAGAAACCTGGCATCTGCTTGAACATGAAAGAAACATTAAAATCAATCCTCTGTCCCAGCACCTGTCTACTTGTACTAGCTGTACCCATGCTTGCCTCTTACCCAGACAGCCTTGGTCCCTATTGTTAAAGACTCTACAATACAGGGCTTTTCCCATTATTATGTAAACAATAAGGTTCTGCTTTGAGGATTTCCTCCAGAAAGTATCTCAAGGGACTTCCCTGATGGTCCAGTGGACTCCATGCTCCCAATGCAAGGGGCACAGGTTTGGGGAACTAAGATCCCACATGCCACACAGTGTGGGCAAAATAAACCAAAAATAAGTGTGCAGAAAGTTATCTTAAGTATTTTATGTATCTCACTCTAAAATATAACAACTTTCCTTAGTCTGACAGACATCAAGAATCAGTAGGACAGTGAGCTGACCCCAGCCCACAGCAAAGCCTGTGAGGTCACCAAATCCAGCATGATACTGCAGTATCTTCCCTCCAGCAGGGTATGCAAGAGCTTGGTTCTCCATCTATCTCATCTGAAATTGAGATCCAGGCTTCTATGATTCAATGTACACTCGTGTGTCCACACTCAGCTGTGGTCTGGAAGACCACACCCTGTAAGTGACAGCTGAAGGAGCAATTGCAGGCATTTTGTCCAAAGAGGTGGGCCTTCAGCTCCAACTGAACTCAGTTCTACCAGCTCATAGATCCTTTTGGGAAAGTAGAGAAACAAACACTCCCTTCCATGCCTCACTACAGTAGGTTAGTAAAAGTCTAGCTGGAAGAAGAGCTTTACTGCATATGAGAGGAAAGAAACCACATGCTTTCCTATTTATGTCCTTCCCAACTGTTTGAGAGGTTGGGCTTGGGCTTGACCTGCAACTCCCTGGACCCTGGGGGTCATGCCACTCCAAGTGTAGAAACATCTTTTCTAGAATCCTTCCAGCTTACCTCCACTGCGATTACCATCTTTTCTAGAACCCTTTCAGCTCACCTCCACCGTGACTATGAGTGAAAACTGTAAAACGGAAGCTGCGGGAAGCCACGCTTACGGCACCGTCAAAGAATAAATCAAACGCCTTTAATAGCAAGAAGTTAAAAATAAAGCAGCTTGTCCTTAAAAATAAAATTTCCTAACACCGCGAAAAAATAAAGGATGAACAAGTGCTAGGCTGATCCTTAACCGCTAGTGGACAAGCAAGTGAAAAACACCAGAGAAGACCCTTTCAGCAATGGCAGCATAGCATGTTGAAGATGGTCTGGAGACCAAATGAACTATACTAACTAAACCCTGGTGGTTCGAGAGGTCTTAAGAACGTAAGTGAATTTTTTTTTTTTTTTTTTTTTTTTACTTTAATGAGAGGTGCATGTCAGGATCAATACTCAATAGAGGTTAGTGTCCTAAGATTAAATTCAAAACGTTTTCTCAAGAGCCAGCAGAACTCATGAAGATGAAATGAGTGGTTACATTGAAATGAGAGAAGCGCATGTCCAGCACAAAGTAAGCATTCAGTAAATGATACCTGCTGCTGTAGTTCCCCAGCCTTTCTATTTCTATTTCCAGAACTGCTGCCTCTACATGCTCTGGCTTGGAAGAGGTTGTGGTCTTTATGAATGACATCCAAGCACCCCAGGGGCCACACATGTGTGAGCTGTGACTCTTACAAGGATGGAAGGGGGAAACCTTGGATCCCCTAGGGTTCCAGAAGGCGCTTGCTGGTAAGAGAATTCATGAAACGAAAAACTAATGGCTGAGGACCTGAAATTCAACAAGCAGTGCCCTATAGTCCTGAGCCTGCTGTACCTTCTTGGTCCTTCTCTGGTAGGCGAAGGCAATATCCTGTCTCTGTTCATTGCTGCGGTTGGTCAGGATGTTGACGATGGTGACCTCATCCACACCTATGAAGATACAAGTTGTGAAGAGTTACTCAACCATATACTCTAGTCCTTCAGGTTTACTAAGAAAGGTTTAAGCATTTTTTTTTCAAACTGATATATATATATATTGTTCTCTAAACTGAAATACCAAGACATTAAGATTTGTTCTCTTTCTTTTTTGTCAGCACCCTCAACCCAACATGTACATCCTTTTTTTTTCCCTTACAACCTGAAACCTCAAGCCCAATTGAACCTCTAAAATATCCGTATTAAAAAAAAAAAACACCTATTTTATTCATAAATTGCTTTCTGGAATCAACAGTAGGAGGTGCATTTGTGAGCTTCGGCAGTCAAATGAACAACAAAGATTTAGAGGGATTTTAAATGAAGGTCCCGAATTGCCATTTAACTGGGGATTTAACAGACAGTAACTGTGACCTGAATTAATAGAGACAATTATTTATATTTATTGCAGGATTATAGCTATATAAGCAGCTAGGTATAATTTCTATAATTATAGAAACTGTCATGACAAATGAGTCAGATTTAATATGGCAGTTGTATTTTAATAGCATAATTGATTAAAACAATCCTACTTACTGAAGACTAAATTGTTTTGTAAGGAAAATAAAAGTTCCACTGCTTTTAATCTTCAATAGGCAATTTTAATAATCAATTTTATAACTTTATTAAAAAGAGTAAGTGTTTTAATCTAAATTAAATCTAAATTGGGAGCTTTGAAGTGCCACCAAAATATTTTAGTACCTATTTTAATTGGAACATGTGTATTTACAAAGATAAGCAATGCCTTCTGGTATCTGAAAGTTTCCAATTTTACATCAGAAATCCTCCTAACATGCCATTTAAATGAAGAAAGCACAATTTTAAAAATTCAGAAAGTGAGAGGCCTCTCTCCTGACTGATAATGAACTTTAATAAAAGGAAGAGCCTTTGCCACAACAGGATAGGTAATTTCTGAGTGCGAGAGAGCAGAGTGGTTAAGCCTACAGGGTCACACGTGAACTGCAAACAGGCTGGCCTAAAGGAAATCAGGAGGTGCCAAAGTCAGAACTGTCGTGCTCTGAGGCAGAGGTCAAGAGCAGACTGATGGAGAAGAGACTCTAAACGCTCAAGTGCGTTAGAAAGATGAAAAGCCGAAAGTTAGAATTTCTGGGTATAAAAATAAATAAGATTTGTTTCTGTATTTATGTACTCATTTCTAAGTGATTTTATACCAATGTTAGGGCTTCCCAGGTGGCTCAGCAATAAGGAATCTGCCTGCCAACACAGGAGACACGGGTCCTATTCCCGTGTCAGGAAGATGCCCTGGAGAAGGAAATGGCAACCCACTCTGGCATTCCTGCCTGGGAAACCCCAAGGGCAGAGGAGCCTGGGGGGCTACAGTCCACGGGGTGGCAAAAGTGGGGATGCAACTTAGCAACTAATCAACATACCAATGTTAGTCAGTTACCTTAACTGCACTTATACCTCTAGCCAGTGTCAATGTGGATACCCAACTGCTGAATAGCACATTATTTCAAAGATGCTTATTTCAGCACTGCATATAATAAATGAACAGCGAAATATCTAATAACTGATTAAATAGATGTTTTTGTTCATATAATCGGGTACTATATAGACATTTTAAATGATGGTATTAACTGACATGAAACAATGTTCACAATATACTGTTAAGGAAAAAAAATGGGTTGCAAAACAGTATGCCTAATCTAACCTGATTTTTGTAAAATGAATGCTCATGTGTAAGAAAATACAAAAACCTCTTTACACCAAAAATAAATGTTTTAAAACTTCTATTAGAGTATAGCTGATTTACAGTGTTGTGTTAGTTTATACCAAAATTTTAATAGTGATCATCTGAGTGGTAGGATTATAGATAATTCCAAGTTTTCGTCCTTTCAATTATCTGGAGTTTCCAAATTCACCATGATGAGCATCAAAAGGGTATTTTGAAAAAATATATACACTGGGAATGGAATATAACCACTGGTTTAGAGTCAACTAGTGATTTCACCTCACGAGACTCCTAGTGTGCTTCTAAATACTTTGGTTAGAATAAAACATGACATGCATGATAGTCAGGAACTGTATCTGTACCATCCTCTTTGGTTTCTCAAACATCCTAATGCAAACCATCTTACGTAACCTTCACAACAACAGTGTGGCAGGGTGGCTATTTCTCTTCCTAGTTTATAGTTGGGAAGCTGAAGCTGAAGCTGCTGTTACCCATGGAAACATCTGCCCTCCTGGGGTCCCGGTTGCTACACCAGCACAAGAAGGGATCTGAACCATGACCTCCAGATCTGCTTCCACAAAACACTAACACATAAAATTGAACTTGAACTTACATTTAGTCTCAATTAGGTCCAAGCCTGATAGATTTCTTCACAGACTCATTAAGGTTTTGGGGACTACTTTAGGGTATGTCTGGGCACATGGCTACCCACAAAAGTGTATTCACAGGTGCTCTCTCTCTCAATAGTCTATACCTCTAACTTTATATTAGAAAAAATGCTTGTTTATAAATGTCTTTTTATTTGACACTTAACTTTCTTACCCAAATCTGAAAATGCTGGGAAATAACAAAATACAATTATATCCTCTAACCTCTAATATTTTCTGAAACCAATTGGGGTTGCTGACCTGAATGTAGGCCAAGAATACTGACCCATAAAAAAGTATTCTTCCCTGGAAACAAATACACGGTTGTGTTTGTGTCAGAATAGGTCCTGAGCCCACCTGAATGACAGTCACATGAAGCTCTTATTAAAAACACAACACCCTGGGCCCCATCCTGAGATCTGATTAAAGACGCCTGGGGACATGGGACCTGGGAAGCACCATTTCAACCAGCTCCCTGGTATCCTTTTAGAATCACCACTAGAGGTGGAAAAGCATGGGTAGGGACTGGAAACGCTGCTGGCAATCTGTCTGTGTATATTAAATTGCTTCTACCAGCTGCTTCATACCATTTCTGTCCTTTATTGCCCATCTTTGCATGAGATATTCCCTTGGGATCTCTTAATTTTCTTGAAGAGATCTCTAATCTTTCCTATTCTATTGTTTTCCTCTATTTCTTTGCATTGACCCATGAGGAAGGCTTTCTTATCTCTCCTTGCTGTTCTTTGGAACTCTGCATTCAAATGCGTATACCTATCCTTTTCTCCTTTGCTTTTCACTTCTCTTCTTTTCACAGCTATTTGTAAGGCTTCCTCAGACAGTCGTTTTGCTTTTTTGCATTTCTTTTTCTTGGTGATGGTCTCAATCCCTGTCTCTTGTGCAATGTCACTAACCTCCATCCAGAGTTCATCAGGCACTCTGTCTTTCAAATCTAGTCCCTTAAATCTATTTCCCACTTCCACTGTATAATCATAAGGGATTTGATTTAGGTCATACCTGAATGGTCTAGTTGTTTTCCCTACTTTCTTCAATTTAAGTCTGAATTTGGCAATAAGGAGTTCATGATCTGAGCCACAGTCAGCTCTCGGTCTTGTTTTTGCTGACTGTTTAGAGCTTCTCCATCTTTGGCTGCAAATAATATAATCAATCTGATTAAAAATAAATCAATCAATCTGACATCATCATCTGGTGATGTCCATGTGTGGAGTCTTCTCTTGTGTTGCTGGAAGAGGGTGTTTGCTATGACCAGTGTGTTCTCTTGGCAAAACTCTTATTAGTCTTTGCCCTGCTTCATTCTATACTCCAAGGCCAAACTTGCCTGTTACTCCAGGTGTTTCTTGACTTCCTACTTTTGCATTCCAGTCCCCTATAATGACAAGGACATCTTTTGGGGGTATTAGTTCTAGAAGTTCTTGTTCAATTTCAGCTTCTTCAGCATTAGTGGTTGGGGCATAGACTTGGATTACTGTGATATTGAATGGTTTGCCTTGGAGACGAACAGAGATCATTCTGTCTCTTTTGAGATTGTATCCAAGTACTGCATTTTAGACTCTTTTGTTGACTATGAGGGCTACTCCACTTTTTCTAAGGGATTCTTGCCCACAGAAGTAGATATAATTAAATTTGAGTTAAATTTGCCCATTCCAGTCTATTTTGGTTCGCTGATTCCTAAAATGTCGATGTTCACTCTTGCCATCTACTGTTTGACCACCTCCAATTTGCCTTGAATTATGGACCTAACATTCCAGGTTCCTATGCAATATTGCTCTATACAGCATCAGACCTTGCTTCCATTACCAGTCACACCCACAAATGGGTGTTGTTTTTGCATATCAATAACCTCAGATATGCAGATGACACCACCCTTATAACAGAAAGTGAAGAGGAACTATAGAGCCTCTTGATGAAAGTGAAAGAGGAGTGAAAAAGTTGGCTTAAAGCTCAATACTCAGAAAACTAAGATCATGGCATCTGGTCCCATCACTTCATAGCAAATAGATGGGGAAACAGTGCAAACAGTGACAGACTTTAATTCTTTGGGCTCCAAAATCACTGCAGATGGTGACTGCAGCCATGAAATTAACAGACACTTACTCCTTGGAAGAAAAGTTATGACCAACCTAGACAACATATTAGAAAGCAGAGACATTACTTTGCCAACAAGGTCCACTAGTCAAGGCTATGGTTTTTCCAGTAGTCATGTATGGATGTGAGAGTTGGACTATAAAAAAAGCTGAGTGCCAAAGAATTGATGCTTTTGAACCGTGGTGTTGGAAAAGACTCTTCAGAGTCCCCTGGATTGCAAGGAGATCCAACTAGTCCACCCTAAAGGAAATCAGTCCTGAATATTCATTGGAAGGACTGATGTTGAAGCTGAAACTCCAATACTTTGGCCACCTGATGAGAAGAACTGACTCATTTGAAAAGACCCTGATACTGGGAAAGATTGAAGGCAGGAGGAGAAGGGGATGACAGAGGATGAGATGGTTGGATGGCAGCACCAACTCAATGGACATGAGTTTGAGTAAACTCTGGGAGTTGGTGATGGACAGGGAGGCCTGGTGTGCTGCAGTCCAAGGGGTCACAAAGAATTTGACACGACTGAGCAACTGAACTGAATTGAACTGACTGAACTGACCAACTGCTTCTGTGAGGTGCAAGGTCAGCTACAATCTTAGGGAAAGAAATGCTTACCTTTGTTCAAAACCCAGGTAAGAAATAACACCTGAAAGTTCACTCCACAAACTTCAATGCAGTCCCATGCTCTTGATCAATGAAACTTCTCTTAGCAATCAAACAATGAAACTTTCTGTTCACAGCAGCTTAGTGTTTAGCCAACAGTCAGAATCCAATCCAATTATTGGAACTCCCCATAAAGAGCCTGGGTGGTTAACCTGAATCTCACCTGGGAGGCAGCAACGGCTATAGTCTGAAGGCATCTCAGTGTATTTTACCTAAATTATTCATCACGTAACCAGCCTGCTGAGATGCAGTATCCAGCATGCTGGGACCCCTGACCAGTGAAGGATCTGATACATTACACAAATGCTAATACCAGCAACTACAGAGACAACTAAAAATTGTCTACTAGTAGAAGCCCCTCCTCCTTCTGAGAGCCTCACCTTCATCAGCTGTTTCTCCCCTACCTCTGTCTTCAAGTTTCAAATCGAACTAGAAAGAGGAAAAAAAATCACTCAGCCTAGGATCAATGGTTGAGTCAAAGCCACTTAAGGCATATCCTACGTTGAAACAGCAGGATGCACACATCTGCCAGTGGGATTTAACCATCTTATCTTCAGAACACCGCTGCTTCCTCTCAACCTGCTATCGTAATTGGTGAGACGGTAATTCCTGCGGAAAATGGTGCAGTCCAGGTTGAAGCTGCAAGGGTCATCCAGTGACTCATCACTTCTGCCCAGGATGCAGCTGAAGGATGATGGCCGAACACTCAGCTACCTATGTCAGCACAATCACCATCAAAAAATACACAGCGAGTACCAGCACTTCAGGAAACCGCTACACTGAACAAAGTTAATCCCGGTATGGGTGCCTCTGCCACTCTGGATCTGTACTCTCTGCTCTTTTGTGCCCATGTGAAGGGAAGTGTTTGCCAAGAGAAGAAGCCCAGCTTGAAAATAAACTGTGTGAGGGAAGCAAAAGCATAAAGAAAACAACAAACTTGAATAATGCCTGTTACCTCTTCTCATTCTTCCTGTGTTGGATATGGATGGTCACAAAGTAATGTGAGCAAAGCCTCACCCTGGGAAACAGTGACACGGATGGGCGATCCCACAGAATGTAGGTGCAAACACAGTAAATTCTGGGATTCAGACAGATTTTTAAAAATGTTTTTTCAATTTAGTTTTTATTTTATATTGGAATATAGGTGATTTACAATGTTGCGTTAGTTTCAGTGTACAGCAAAGTGATTCAGTTATACATGTACATATATCTACTCTTTTTCAGATTCTTTCCCCATATAGGTTATTACAGAATACTGAATTTGAGTTCCCTGTGCTATACAGTAGGTCCTTCTTGGTTATCTATTTTATGTATAGTAGTGTGCATATGTTCATCCCAGCCTCCTAGTTTATCACTACCTCCAACCTTTCTCCTTTGCTAACTATAAGTTTATTTTTGAAATCTGTTAAGTCTGTTTTGCAAATAAATTCATTTGTATCATACTTTTAGATTCCACATATAAGTGATATCATATGATATTTGTCCTTCTCTGACTTAATTTACTTGGTATGATAATCTCTAGGTCCATCAATGATGCCACAAATGGCATTATTTAATTCTTTATTATGGCTGAGTAATATCCTATCATATATGTGTACCACATCTATTTTATCCAGTCCTCTGCCAACAGACATCAAATGTCTTTTCAGCACTAATAGAAGTTAAAATTTTCAAGACTGGTGAGGATCTAAGACACACATTTATTTGGCCCCTGAGAGAAAACAGCACAAAAGTTTTTAAGCATTTACTCCTTGAATGAAAATGGCTGGCCAATCTTCTCAGCTAACTATAAAAATAGTCCACTCTGAGCTAGGGCATCTGGAAAATCAGTCTCTGATCTAAGTGCCAGTCACCTGAAGCCACAGTTCTGGCAAGTGATACCACCGTTGACAGCAGGGTTCTCACAGAAAACTCCGGGGTCGCGGGTCTCTTAAACCATCCGTCATAGTTTTAAAACAAAGAACTCTTGCAGTCTAAAATAATGGCTGAATCCAAACCCACAAAATGGGCCTCCTGGAGTCTCCTCCTCTCTGTGGGTGGAAACCCCAGGCCTGCTCCACATGTGGCATTCCATGGAAAATGTGTATCCTTACTGACCATGGCAAGGAACCAAGAGGCCATTCTGAACAGGATGCTGACTCACATCTGCCAAGACACACTGGTTGCACAGAGAAAATAGATTTCATTCTGCTTGATAAAGGACTCAGGAGGCCCTCAGGGCAGGGCTGACTGGTTAGAAAATAAAGGAAAACTGCCCAGATCTGCTCCTTATCTAGATCAGAGGAAAAACCAGGACTTGGCTTAGATTACTGGGCATATCAGTAGCAAAGCTCGGAAACCACCTTTGCAATAAGGTCAAAGGAAGGTCACTGGGAGAGGAAGGCCATGGACCCATGGGTTTTATTAAAACAGTATCAACTATTCACTGAATACCTACAATGTGCCAGACATTTTACGAGGTACTTTGTACAAACAAGTCTCTACTGCAATTGTCACCACGTCTGTGTGTGAGGGGTGTTATGGTCACCTCCACCGTACCTGGTGAGGAAACCAATGCTCACAAGGCAAGGGCTCACCCAAGGTCACACAAGTAAGTCACTTGCAGAGCTGGGATTCAAGCCAGGCTTAAAGACCTGCATTGGGCTGTTCTGCTTCTAGTGAGAGAAAACTAACCAAAACTAAAACATGAGGCAAGAGGAAGGGAACATGTCCTCTGAGTGCGGCTAACTGCCCTCCAAGACTGTTTCTCCAGGGCTCGCTCTCACTCGACTGGCTACTCACCACTGATTATAGCACAGGCTCTATGGGTTAGGTGTTCACTTGTAGATTTTGGTCCAGTAGAAAGGATAGTTTCCAAGATTATGGCTTCAGTGCTCTCATATTCATGAATGGTCCTGTATCCAGCCCAGTAAACTTCTAACATTCTTTTCTCAGTGCTTATAAACAACCAGCCTCTCAAATTTCCTTTGAACCAGCCCTATCTCAATGAGTTAATGTTTGACATGGGTTTATCCTATATCACAAAAGTATCCTATATACTCTTATGAGTCCCATTTGTACCTTTCTGAAATTACACTTTAGTGGTTTTTTACACAACACTCCTCCATCTTGTTCCTAATAAGCATCTGAGACAGTAATGCATCTATTTGTCTAAAGAACTGGACTTACTATTCAGAACATACAAATGTACAACCATCAAATAATCTTTAGATAACATTTGCCACACAGTAACAATGCACAGCCACTGATGAGATATAACCCCACTGAGGTTTAAGAGAAAGAGCTAGAAGACCCTCTTCTGAAAATAGCCATTCATCACTCGGCAGGAACCTAAAGTGCCAACAAGAGTGATTTTAGGGACAGGGAAGCACGTGCATGTACACACACACATACACACACACACACGCAACACCATTGCCCAAAGTATCCCTACTGCCATCTGACACGGTGCTACCTGGCCTGATTCAGAGAAAGCACAGTTTAGCTAACTACCTCTAAGAAGAAAGTTCGCCTGAGAAATTAAATTTCTTCTGTTTCCATTCTGCTCTGGTCTCACCTCAGCTGAGTCCCTTAGAAAGGATTTAAGCGTCATCTCTTTGGTAATCCCACTGGATTCTTTAATAATCTAGAACCCTGTCGGCCTTCTGTGCATAATCACATTTCTGTGATACTACAGGACCAGCAGAAAAACACAAGGGCCACTGCTCAAGATCCAAATCAAATAAAACTGCAAATGAAGGATCGTGCATAAAATGCAAGCAGCAATTTGTGCACTGTCGCTCTATCAGCCTCCTGAGTCAAAAAGTAAAACATCTGAACAGATGCAAGAGAAACTGCCACACTCACCCTGAACTCAGCTGACAGAGAAGTTACTATTTATTGCCCTAGCACTGCAGACACCAGATAGGAATGTGGTGACTTCCATGGTCCCTGGGTGTCACTGGTATTTGATTTCCTCAATGGACAAGAGGTAATGGTTTTCTACAAAAGAAAGAACTGAGAGGCAGGCAACAACAGCCAATGCCTACGGTGAGAAAGGCACCCGGGACTCCTTTACCCAGGTTTCACAGGCTCCTTAGCTTGAGTGTGGCATCTACATACCTGAGTAGACAATGATCCTCTTGAAAATCAGAAAATCTATGCCCACAATAAAGGTGGCTATGACTCAGCACTGGTCACTCTGTTCCCAGCAGTGCTGTGAGACGACAACTCAGTCTAGAGTAAACTTGAACACAAAAGAGAAAGTCTTCAACGGGAAGGTTGTGTTCCTTTCTGTTCAATTTCCAGGATGGTGAGAAGGCCCTGGGCTACATGAGTCACAAAGGTCTTTCCCACAAGCGGGCTCGCACTCAAACTTGGGGGTTCTTGGTTTGGGCTCCCACCTCCAAAGCCCCTCCCAGAGGAGAGAAGCTACTTTTCCCAGCCAATCTGCCTCCCAGCATCTTCAAGAAAATACATTCCGAATTGCTGTCTCAACTGAATGAATACACCTACAGGTATGCAGGTGAAACACAAACACACATCCTGGCTTGCTTCCCACTGCCATGGGATGTTAGTCTTCTAGCCATGCTTGAAAACTTAAGCAGTTCCATTTCAAAAGTATAAGAGAAAAAAAAAGTGCAAAAACTTGCAGCATTTATGCTTCTATACTTGTGCTAATAAGAAGTGGGGGAAAAACACCCGCTATTGCAACCCTTCCGGAGAACACAAATACAGCTAAAATCAAAACTGGCAATAATAATAGGGCAACTCATTACCCTCCCCTTCCAGAGAGAGACCAAAGCTGTACCAGTTTATTGGCACTTACTCTAACTCTCGGGTTGTGCTGCTTCTAATTACAATCTATTTTATGGAGTCTAGATTCATCCTTTTCTAATTTAGCTGACTTTCCTTTCTAGTTATTCGGACCCATATGGTAAACCACTCACAGCTGTGTTGTACACTCCACAGTATATATTTAACCCAAGGCCAATCTAGACCAAGAGACTCCTACAGATTTCAGTTTCAGCAACCTCTTGTTAATTAAGCAATATTACTACTTTTGCATGGCTTTATACAGCTTCTAACTAGACATTAATTGAGGTAAGTAATTGCAGAGTCTACCTCAAGCCAGAACATACACAAAACAATCATGCAGTTGGTTGAGGTGAGATACACGGAATACTGAGACCCCTTAAAACCAGAAACAAAGAAGACTTCCAAGGCATGAGCTAAATTCACTTTGGAAAAAGGGATCAAGCCTCACGAGGGGACTGTTAATCCTTTGTGGATATGGTCCGGATTCCTGATCTGTCTTTTGCTGCCTTATCTTGCTAGCCACATGTCCACACTCACCTTTAAGCTCTGGTATCTGTGTACATTTTCACTACTATTCAGGTTAACTATGTACCTTCACATGATCCCAGTGGCCTGGGTGTTAGAAAAGGTTAATGAAATGAAGCCCTCACCCTCAATGAACTCACATTCTGGTAGGAGGAGACAAATCCGTAGATAAATAACTTTAACACAATGTGACAAGAGCTATAAATGAGATGAAAAGTATTATGAGACAGTCAAGGAATAATTGATTCTGCGTTCCTGCTAAGAGAAAGCTTGGAGAAGAGGCTGTGCATTGGCTCAAGTCAAGAGATGAGTGAGGGGACTTCACTGTCGGTCTAGTAAAGACCTCACGCTTCATATCAGGGGGTGGTGGGGAGGAAGGTTCAATTCCTTGTTGGGAAACTAAGATCCCACATGCCATGTGGCATGGCCAAAAAAAGTTTGCCAAAAGAGAGAGAGAGGGATAAGTGGGAACTGCCCAGATGTTAGAAGTGGGATAACACTCCCATGAGAGGAGGGCTGCACACTCCTGAGAGATCAAAGGCTCTGTGTGGGGCATGAAATAGCCTGGAGATGAGGCTAAGCAGAGAATCTGTCATGGATGAGGCAAGGAGTCTCTTTAGAAACAAAGACAGAGGCCCTCGCAGCCCAGATGAGAGATTTTAAGGGCAGAGGGGAAGGGAGGGATGAGAGCTACTTTGAGGCCTTCTGACCAGTCTATGCAGCACCAACCTACAGATCTCAGTCAGGTCTGCCCCTCCTTACCCTCTCCACTGCAGGCTTGCCCCAGGTCACAATTCTCATGTTTAACAGAAGTGAGAAACCCTCAGCTGTTGGGGGCCAGCGTGAGGAACTCTGCCCATGGCAAAGGTCATGAGGAAAGAGGCTTGGCATACTCGAAGGCGTGATCAAGCCTCAGGAAACCCCCTGTTCCAGAGCATCTACCCCAAAACCAGAGTCTGTTTTATGCTCTCACCTACACCTCTGACTTTACGGGGGGCTCTCCCCCATAACCATTTTTCTTGCAGGAGTAAACAGTGCAGCTCCAAGGCAATAAAAATTCCTGGGCGTGACAAGAGTGTTTCAGCTTAGGAACTCCTCTGAAGGTTATCTAGCCCGCCTGTATAGGTTCTTCCGGCCACATGTGATTGTTTACAGCCTCCCAATCTGAGAGGCAGGAGATGTTTTAGACTTACTAAAGGCAAATTCTTTTGGGGACTTAGAAATTATCAGTATAGTGGGTTGGTTAGGAATTATATTGGTGAAGGGTTTTTCATTTGTTGTGCCAATAATTGCTGCTAATTCCCTGCTCTGGGTGGGACAAGGATGTCTCAGGTCAAACCTCTCTGCTGACAGGCTAGCTTGTGTGACAGGATTATCCATACTCCTGCCACTAGCACATGATGGTTTACTACCTCTCAACCACAAACAGCACAGAGAGTTTTGGAGTATTTTGAGAGTCTTAATTAGCATAGGGCTTTTTCTTCTCATTGAGTCAATGATTGCCGCCAGGCCTCCATATCCTTAGGCACCTGGGAGTATATTAATCAATGTATTTGGAATATAGAAATATAGTAGTTTTTGATGTTAGCAATACTAGACTTTTTGAGTTAATGGATTTTCTCTTTTGTAATAGATCACTATGCTTTGTTATAAATCACTGTGTCTTTGTTATGTAAAAATGTAACTTTATCGCTATCTTAAGACTAAATAGATCTTAAGAGGAGCATTGGTAAAAGGATTTTCATTTGTTGGGCTGATGTTTGCTGCTAAATCTCCATATTCCCTGCCCGTATAATGAATATAACTAACATATAGGAGAAATAAGTATTAACCTTTAAGCATATAGGAGAAATAAGTATTAACCTTTAAGATTAATCCTGTTAACCTTGGGTTAAATAAATTCCTTTCTTGATTGTAACTCACTACACCCCCACCCTATAGGAATGCAACTTTATCTGGAGGGTGGTGCCTGGTTTAAAAGAAAAAAACACCCTTGGAAGAAATAAGGTTTTTGGTTATCATAAAGAAAAGGTCATAGAATGTCAGCAGGTCTTACTCATGGCCAGAAGATGATGTAGTATCCCTAAGACCCCCGTGTGACTCTGTATTCATCCCTATGTGTAACAAAAGGTATATAAGCAAACCCCAAAATAAAGAAATCGGATCAGTTTCCAGAAAGACTGATTCCCCCATGTCGCTTCTTTCTTGCTCCCGTTTCTCTGGCTGAATTCAGCCTCTTTTCTCCGCTAATTCTCCTACTACACTATCCGTTTCTAGTCTCTCTATATATCTGTAATTAAATATGTATTTTTCCAAAGACGCTGACGCTGTCCCCACCTTCGAATTCCCTGGATCCACCGGGGATGGACCCCGGTACTCAGCCACAGGTGACTTGCTCACAGCCTTTCTTCCTTAGAGCACTCAGACGACAGGACAGTTGATGTACGTTAGGCAGTACAAGTAACGCCCAGCATGCTCTACATTTGGCACACGCACAAACACGTACGCCCACACACCTGGGCTATACCATCTGAGAGGGAGGCCACAGAGAGTCACCTTGTCCTGGTCCTTTGGCTTTTGTTTGTATCAGCATTTGAGGCTTACCCTTTGTTTCCTTTGATATCAAGGAAGCACCAATTAATTTGCATTGTGTTCTGGAAAAGGGTTTGAGGTGGAAGCTGGGTAAGGCGTGGCACAAGCTTCTTAATTACACTTAAAGTGAAAGGCACTCTAAAAGGGAAGGTAAGATCTTAATTAGCTCATTAAAAAAAAAAAGTAGTGTTAATATCTAAAAAGATCAAGAAGAAGGAGAAAAAAAACAAAAAGGGATGGGATTTTCTCAACTATAGCTGATGCTTGAACAACTCAGGGATTTAGGATGCTGACCCTCCCCACAGTGGAAAATCCACATATAACTTATAGTCAACCCTCCACATAATTGATTTCATACCCATGCATCTAACCAACCTCTGATTGTGTAGTACTTACTATTGAAAAATATCCATGTAAGTGTAGTTCAAACCCATCTTGTTCAGGAGTCAATTGTAATAACTTCATTTGTTTTTAATTTGGTTTACTGCTTCCCGTTACAAACCCATCTTGTTCAGGAGTCAATTGTAATAACTTCATTTGTTTTTAATTAGGTTTACTGCTTCTCTATATGTCATCATAGAGAATTTGGAAAATACAGAATATATTTAGTTTTATATATATATATACACACACAGAGAGAATAATGCCTCATTTTTCCTTTCTGACATAAAAAAATTGTTGTGGTGTGATCACACTGTATATACTATTCTGGGGAGAGAGAGCTTAACCATGAGTCTTGTGAGATCTTAGTTCCCTGACCAGGGGTTGAACTCAAGCCCCTGAAGCGGAAAGATAAAATCCTAACCATTGGACCACCAGGGAATTCCCTGTATATACTATTTTGTGTCCATTTTTTATGCAATTGACAAATCTAAGGTGAAATTTATGTTAAAATGAGTGTTCCAAAATTGATTGCAAGGATAGTTGCACAAGTCTGTGAATATTCTAGGAAAAAAAACAAACATTGAATTGTACATTTTCTATAGGTAAATTGTATGGGATGTGAATTTTAATCTCAATAGCAACGTAAAACAACTGTTTATAAACTTTACTTTTCATATTGTGGGGACATTCAACAGATATTCTACGTAATATAAAGAGAGCTATCATAATTTACTAAGTCACTCCCCAGCTAGAAGAGAGACCTGGGTTTTGTCACCATCATGACCAATACTGACGATAACAACTTTGCCAGAACACTGAGCTCTGTATGGGTATCACAGTCTTTCCTCTCAAGAGTGTCCTAGAAGAATTTAAAATTCTAAATACAGCAACAATCTAGAAACTATTTTAAAGGGTCAACATATTTAAGAAAATTCAGTTACTCTTTAAAACCACTAGACACCAAAAATAAGTAAATAAAAAGCAGTCCTAAGTGGGACTCACTGGGCATTAAGTTCGGGAAAGATGACAAGGGACGAAAAGCTGGACCTACAAATATGACATATATCTGATATCTCTAGAATCACAGACAGAAAATGTTCTCATGCCTGAACACAACTTATGGCAAAGTAAGAAGTCTGGTCCTGCCAAGTGGGTGGTGTAACATTAGGGTGCGTGAGAACACAGCCCTGGGGCTGGACTGAGTCACATTCAAATCCCAGTCTGAACCACAGTCAAGAGACCTGGAGCATGTTAATCCTAAATTGTGTCCTCCATATATTGGGGATGATAGCACCTAGTATGAGAGGATCAATCTGAAATTCACCTAGGAATAATGTTCCTGAAGTGCTTGGTGCCATGCCAGCCCATAATGAGCAGCACTCAATAAGGAGCTCCTGCAACCCTGATAATGGTGATGTCAGCTGCATTTGACCAAACTGGAATGTAGGAACCCAAATCTTAGCTCTCCAGACGTTTCTGCTTAGAAACTTGAGTATTTTTCTACTAACTCAGAAAGGGCCTGAAGGTATTTTTATTACCCTGGGAGTTTCAGCTGTTACCAGAGTTCACTTGCGCAATCTTTACATTCCAGCGCGCTAAAAGCTTTCTCAGGCAGGGATAAAAGCAGCCTTTGTCTCCAGCTTGTAAAAGGCACCATCTTTGTCAGATGAGTGAGCTCTCTACAATGGCTTGTTGGGAAACCCTAGGAATACAGGCACATCCAAATAGCGAGACGGGGTGAGTTTATAGGAGAGCGGACTGTGTGTGTGTGTGTGTTACGGTAACATACTCGGAGTTGTCTATATGGCAGGCACCACGCTACATGCTTCATACTTCACAACAACCCCGTGAGGTGGAAACTTTTATTAGCTCCCCCTTTATAGTAAGGAAGTTCAGGCTTAAGGAATCTAAATGTTTTCCCAGAGTCTGCAGTTAGTAAATTAGTGGCAGAGCTAAGATTTGAAGCCACACACACACATGTTCTCATCCACCAGGTTCCACCAAGTAGAACTGACTGCAGGGAGATAAGACCTGCAGATTTAATTTCACTTCCTGATTAGTGACTTCCTGACTTCCCAGGCTGGCCTTTGAGAAGTATGGTCATTTAAAAGCTCCAAAAGAGATGGCTTTTTGAAGGTTAGTTAGTCATCCAGGCCAGACATGCCCACGATGTCCTCATGGAAACTAAGGTTGCTTTGAGGCTGATGATGCAAGCCTATGTTGCATCAGAACCACAGGACCTAAAGGATCTTTCTATATCCCTTCTTATCCTTGGAAACACTGTATCCAGTTTCTCCAAGGGTTTTAGGAAAGGTGACTATGCAATTTATCCTGCAAAATATGACAGTTCTGAGGGTGCAAGGGGGCACAATCAGTAAATATGCAGGCATAATGGGGACATACGGTCATCCCAGTTTTAGGCCCCCCAGGTTACCTTGACTGAGGTCCCCAGTCTGCAGTGACCTGTATGTGAACTGTTGGGGTGTGTCAACAAGCAAAAAGACTCCATTATCCTAATGTCCTGTGGCTCATCAGCAGGGGATGAACCAGCAGTCAGAATAGCTGCTGGATCACATCTGTGTCTCATAAGCTTTGCATGTAAAGAGGTGCTTTGTCCAAAGGGGGGGAAGAGTGTGGTGAATCACAAGCATCACCACAATCATCGCAGTGTTTCCAGGGATCCAGGGATGGAGCAACCCCAGAGGTACATGCTTCATCAACAGAAACCTCCAAGTCTGGTCACAGGCTTTTGTAGACACAGAAAACAGCATGATGACCTGAACAGGTCCTTGCTCAACTCTACCCACAAAATGCTTTATCTGCTTTATTTCGGAACAGAAGCTTTTATGCCTCCTGGTCCTCTCTTACTCATCCTGGAACTCTAGGAAATACAGTCATCCCGACAGCTCTTTAAATCTGAGCTCCAGGCCCAAGGAGTGACATAACTTGTGGAGTTAAAAAAAAAAAAAAGCCTGGACTTTTTGCTCATTAGATCAATCTAAGAGCAAAGCAGCAAAATGTACCCAGCAATTTTACAACAAAAGTGATGAAATTCAAGGGGACTTAGGACCAAAAAGAGGCCCTTAGGGATCACCATGACCAATTTCTTCCTTACAGAAGGGGTACTGAGGCCTCTGAGCCCAAAGCACACACCCAGGGCATCAGGCCTCCTGGCCCTGAAATATAAGCTTATTTCCATGTCACTATGTCATTCGGTTAATTTCTCATGCTTTAAATCTTCTCTCCAAGGGGAGGAGGGAGGGAAGAAGCTGGAAGGAAGAAGGGAAAGATGGGATGGGGTAGGTTTGGATCACTTCATTAAAGCTCGATGACAATTTCCAATGACCAATGTATGAAGATCAAAGACAGAGACTAATAACATTTTGGTGAGAGTCTGACAAGAGGATAAACATATGGCTTACCTTTGGTCTTGATGGCTGTTTCAATGTTCAGAGCATCCCGCTCGGCATCAAAGTTAGTGTACGCTTTGACTGACCCGTATGCACTTGGAGGTGTGGAATGCTGAGGTTAAAAGACAAACACACTGAAATCATACACATTTAAAATCCTTTTGTTGAAATGTCAGTTACTAAAATTTTTTTTCCTATTGTTTTGTTTTTTAGCAATTCACATCATTCTTAGGCCAGGGAACTTGTAAGTATTAACAGGCCATCACATATAAGATATAAAACTTCCTTATTTCCAATGAGAATTCTTCAAAGGCTCAACTAGTTCAGAATTTGATAAATCTATTTTTACTTTTCATTTTAATTTTTCTGCAAGCTCAAAGTGGACAACGCACAACTTGAAACCACCTGTTTCTCTGGGGAAGGCTTTGAAGAGCACAAAACTGGGCTGGCAACGATTTGAAACAAGCTGGAAATGTGGAAACGCCTGAATACAAGCGTGTTTTGCCAAGTTTTTGCTACAGGCACATGAATTTCCACTGGGCCTGTATCAATGTTCTTTAAAAAGCAAACGCAGAGTGCCTGCCTGCTTATCTCTATCAGATAAGGAGGCGTGAGGGAGGCGTCTTCCTCCTACCCCCTAATTTGGCCACAGCCGTGGCACCAAGGTGGTCAGGCCACATGGCCCACATCCTCTACATATTGGCCAACTTCCGCCTCTTTTCTCTCCTCTCTCTACCCTCCCTTCTGCTTTTTTTTTTTTTTTTAACTTTTTACTTTATATTGGGTGTATAGCCAAGTAACAATGTTATGATAGCTGCAGGTGCACAGCAAAACGACTCAGCCATACATGACCCACATCCACTCTCCTCCAAATTCCCCTCCTATGCAGGCTCACTGAGCTTTACTCAATGCCCATACCATTGAGCAGAGCTCCCAATATATACATATTTCTCCAGACAAGACACACAGATGGCCAAGAGGCACATGAAAAGATGTTCAACACTGCTAATTGTTAGAGAAATACAAATCAAAACTCCAGTGAGACGTCACTTCACACCCGTCAGAATGGCCATCATCATAAAACCCCTCTGCTGTCTTTCACACAATCCCTTCCACCAACTACTCTTCCTAGAACTGTGTTTTTCTGTCTTTTAAACCATGCACTCACTCTTGCTTTCCAGTGTTTTTCAAAGCCCTGGAAAACTGTTCTTGATACTGTTCTTGATCTGAGGGACCCACCCTAGACTGAGGTAATAGCACAGTTTTACATCAGTTCTCCTTTCCAAAGTGTTAACTTTTCTCCTTTGAAATGCTCTTACAGCTTTATTCCCCCTTGCTATCCAGTCCGAAAGCAAAGGACAGGCTAAACAGCACTGACAATATCCACCACCTTCAGCATCAAGGCTCCCCCATCCTACCTCTCCCTAGAACATACTTCCCATCATACATGACTTTGTCATGGCTCAGCTTCTGGAAAGAGTAAGAGACTGAGCCCCCTGACTCACCTTTCCCCACACACGTCATGTTACAAGGTGTCCCAGCACTTATTACTAATAGAAGTGAGGCTGCACAGGTAAGCAACTAAGATGCCATCCTTTCAAATGTCTCCTGGGACAAACCCACAAATCTAAGCTCCTGTGGATAGAATATTTTAAACTAACTTGTGATCATCTTAGCTAAACAGTAAATCCAGTTAATATATATAACTGAAACCCAGTGGATTATCAAGGTGTTTTTCATTATAATTTCACTAAACTTTCCAGTAATTAACTCAATGGAAATAGCACACACAATCAAGAAAAGGTAAGGACAGAGTATTATTCTGAAATACTGACTAGATATGTTAGAGTGGCTACAAAATAAGTAAAGAAATCTATGGGAACACATGTTCTTATTAATGAACAATTCCAACCATTGTTTACAAAGGCAAGCAGTCTAGTCATTGAGCCATATGATATGTGGCTTCATATAGCAGGTGCTATGTCATCTCATTTCAAAAACAACAGTGAGTAGGGAAAAGTTTTGCATACTTTATATCTCTGGAAATAAAATTAAATGGGCAATTGAAGCAATCACCTGTAAAATTCATTTATCCAAAAATCAAATTAAGAAGGCAAAAGTAATGTTTCTCTTCCCTCAATGTACTGGCAAATACATGACATTTTCTGTTGCAGTCCCATCTCTGCACACCAAGAAACACGTCATACTTGAGGAACTTCAAAGGCCACATGAAAAGCCCTCTTATGAAACCTGATACTAAAAACGAATTAATGATCTACTCCATTAAGAAAAAAATTATTTAGCTCTTAGACTTGTCTGGACCTCAATGTGCCACTTGTATGGTTGCCAGCAACAGTATGCACAAGGTCCAAGAGGAAAGATGAAAACGAGGTAGGCTATACACGCCATAGAATTTGTGCTTGCACCAGTGACATCATCAGAACATTTTATTGGTAAGCACCAAGGACGGAGGATTCTGTTCCTCATGACCCAGGCTGCTGTCGACCCACTTGAGTGCTTTGTATTTTAATTTCAGTGACAGCATATTTTGAAATATCTGTAAGATATGCCTACAGACCAGTGTCACTGCTGAGTTTCTGTAAAAGCCAGTTCTGCCAAGATGACCTGGAAGATGTATGGTATTACTAGGTAATTTACACATTCACAACTTTATATTCTAATTTATTCTAAAAGCATTTGCAATGACTTATAATTTGCATATAGCTTTCAAAATTTTTGACTGTAAAACAAACAAACAAACAAACAAAAAAAACAAATGCATCAGAATGTCTAGGTTCCTGTGAAAAACAAATACAATTCTGAGCTCCCTGGTAGCCAAAGCAAAAAAGGCATCATGATGAATTAGAATATAGAATACTTTCATTATTTAGTTCAAAAAAATTCTAGTGGTTTTAGAGAAAAGCTTTTCCAAAACATGCAGGATCATTTTCAACATGGCTGCAGTTTGATGCAGCCATTAATAAAAATCTGAGGGCGTGATGCTAAAAGTTCTGTGTCATCATAACAAGTATTATCATTGGCATGTTAAGTAAATAGGAAGATAAAGTTCCAGGCACATCAATGTCACTAGTGTATGCCCAATTTTGATCTGACACCAAAACAGTTTCTGGAGCCATAACATTTCTTTCAAATTGAACTACCAGGAACAGCTAAAGTAATGGGGAAGACAGGAACCAAGAGGGGAACAAGTATCTTAATTCTGTCCTCATTTTCTTTAGATGGACAAGGAAAAGAAGGGGCACAGTTACCGGGAGGTTGCCCAACTATCAAAAATTACACAAAATGAAAATGATATACTTACATCACCCTCCAAACTGAGCTTGCACAGAATTTCATGAACGGTAGACATTTTGAAAGAAGCTGGAAAAAAAGTACAACAAAAAGTCCTTATTACGAAGAGATTCCCTTCCCCTGGAGCACAGTCATTCATTATACTAATCTCTACTTCTTGGACCATTTCATCTGGTGATATTAGAGTAATATTTGCAAATAGATGCAATTCTCATCTTGTGACTCAGAAAGTTAAAGCTGAGAGATGGTTTGCATTGTTTGGGATGGACTACAGAACTAGCTAGTTTTGTTCCTGCTCTGCTCAAAGAGAACTTGGAATGACTGACTTGTAAATACAAAAATCAAAATGCTTCCCAACAGCAGTGTACCTTGTCTAAACAGGATAAGACTGAATCTTTTGGTTCTCCTAAAAACTAGTAATCTTGTCAAACTAGCCATTACTTCAGTATTTTTCACCAGTAATATATTGAAAAGGGTCCGTAAACTATGGATGTGAACTGAAATCAACAGCATTTTCATGGTGGCTCATTCCTAAATAGAGCCCTTTATTACTATCCCTAATTATTCTCTTAGCTCACCAATGATGAGAGGTGTTAGAAGATATTAAACTGTTGAGAAAGACAATGGACATATCTTCTGATGTTAACTCATCTTATGAAAGAGTAATAATCCTTGTATTTAAGATTCAAAATGGCTGAAATGATATCATCTTCCAGTTAATACACTTAACCGGGCAGTGATACCACAGCCTAATGAATTGGCTTTCCAGCTTTGCGATCACAGTTCTCGGAATTGATGCACCAATCCCTGCCAAAAAAAGTGCTCAACTGGCAGGAAATTTACCTCAGCTGAGACAAGACAGGTCATTCAGCAGCAGCCTCCCCAAAACAAAGAAAATAGAGCAGAGCTGTGTCCTCAAACAGTGGAAATGACCTCCGAAGTACAGCAACTCCTGTTTTGCTCTTTTATTATTATTTTTATGTTTTTATATATTTGCACCAGGTCCCAGTCATGGTGTGTGGGATCCCCGATCCTGAGGAATGCAGGATCTTCAGCTGCAGCATGTGAGATCTAGTTCACTGAACAGGGAGAGAACCTGGGCTCCCTGTATCGCGAGTACAGAGTCTTAGCCACTGGACCACCCAGGAAGTCCCTGCTCTTTGTGCTTAATGTTCTTTGATCAAGGAAATAGTGCCCATGCAATTCAGCTTTCTGTTTTCTTCCAATAGTTTGTTTAGTTTACATGTTTTCATACAACTGGCTTGGAGGGAGTATTTTGACACAGACATTTTCTCGTTTATCAGAAGGCTCTGGACTAGGCAGATTCCAGGCTCTGTGGGGAGTGAGTTATAAGAATATAAGACAAGAGGATTTGCCTTTATTTGTGGTTATGGAAATATTTCTGCAAGACTTTCACAATAAACTCTGTCCTACACCAACTCTTCTCTCTCAACTGATGCTTATAGAAACGTTTTAAGCATGGCAAAAAAGAAAGTCACAGCTATTCCAACTCCTCCATTCCCACACCTCTCAGACACCATCACACACACTCCCAATCCCTGCAATATACCCCACCACTGGGATATAATCCTAATTTGTAAAGTTGTCCTCCATAAATAAACTGTGGTACATCCAGATAATGTAGTATTATTCAGCACTAAAAAGAAATGAGCTATCAAGTCGTGAACACAGAGGTAACAAATGCATATTACGAAGTGAAAAAATCAGTGTGAAAAGGCTACATATTGTATGATTCCAATTATATTACATTCATGAAAAGGCACAACCATGGAGACAGTAAGAGGCTCAGTGGTTGCCAAGGATTAGAGGGTAAGGAGGGAGGGAAGAACTGGCGGAGTCTAGAAAGATTTTTAGGGCCGTGATACAGTGGATACATATTATTATACATCTGTGAAAACCCATAGAGTTTACAACACCAAGAGTGAAGTCTAATATAAACTATGGGAGTTGAGTGATAATGATGTGTCAATGTAGGTTCAGCAATTAAAACAAGTGCACTGCTCTGCTGGGGGATCTTGAGAGTTCAGGAGGCTGTGTGTGTAGAGGGGGTGCTGGAAATACATACAAACTCTGTACTTTGCACTCAAAGAGGGCTTTTTCTTTAAGAGTAGCCAGACTGTCCAAGGGCTTCCCATGTAGCTCAGTTTGGTAAAGAATCTGCCTGCAATGCGGGAGACCTGAGTTCAATCCCTGGGTTGGGAAGATCCCCTAGAGTAGGGAAATGAATACTCACTCCAGTATTTTTGCCTGGAGAATCCCTATAAACAGAGGAGCCTGGTGTGCTGCAGTCCATGGGGTTGCAAAGAGTCGGACACGACAAGTGACTAAACACAGCACTCAGCACAGACTGTCCAATATACTAGCCACCAGCCACGTGGCGACCAGACAGCCACCGGCTATCAAACATTGAAAGGTGCTCAGTCCAAACTGAGATGTGCTTAAGTAAGTGTAATGTACACACCAGATTTGGAAGACTTAGTGTGAGAAGGAGAATGTAAAATCTAATAATTCCCAACTTCACCCTGGGCCAAGAAACATTTTATAGGGTCACCTCAGTATCCTGCTGAGATTCACCAAAGCGGAGGTGAACTCCCTAGGACACGGACCATCTGGCCTTGACTCTCGCTCACGGGGCTCAGTAAGAACTGGACCAGGTCTGCAGTGAGGGATAAACTGTTATCCTCTGCCTTGTGGAATTCTAGGCTTCATTGTAAGCAGCTAAGAAATAAAAATGCCAAAACAAAAAGAAGACCAGTAAATCAGAACTGTTTCTGGATGGATTTATTAGACCAGGCACTTCACATCAGTTCTGGTGAATCCGCAGCCACAGAGGCAGGTGAGGTTCTGCCAGGTAGTTCTTTCAAGCTGCCTTTCCAGCTCTGAGCACCAGCCTGGGAGACAGGTCTCACCATGCCCTAGATGGATCCCTTGGTGCTGTACCACAGAACATGTGATTCAATAATCCTTCTCACGCCCACAACACACCGACAAAGAAAATCAGATTTTAAAAAGCCCACAGATTTCCCTTCCCATTAACTATCCATAGTCCTACTGCTCTTTCACCAACTCAGTGGCTCTTTCATGCCACTACCAACTACATTCCTCTATTTTACCTTGTCACAACAGTTCAATATCCATCCTTCTGGGATGTTCTCTTACTCCAGCTCCATCCAGCCCTCTATCTACTCCCTAGCAAAAGTGGACTTGAGGGACTTCCCTGGTGGTCCAATAGTTACTTAAGAACCCACCTTTCAATGCAGCAGCTGTGGGTTCAATCCCTGGCCAGGGAACTAAGATCCTACACGTCGGGGGGCATCTAAGCACAAATACCACAACTAGGGAAGACCACCTGCTGCGACTCCTGAAGCCTGCACGCCACAAGGAAGAATGGGCACAGCCCCCTCCAAGAGAAGAAACGGCAAAGGGACTTGAGCCAAACTGTCCCTTGCTTCCCCTCAAACATACCGCCACTGCTTTGATCCGCAGCATCTTGGCTCGTGTCTCCCGTCTCACTGTCTTCCCCTCATCTTCTCCTAGCGACAGACTCCGCCCATTTCTCAGGTCTCTAGCACTTTGGCATATGCTTCAATAGAGTGGCTGCGGCCCCCTCCCCGCAACACCGTCTCCCACCTTTTGGTATCAGAAACACTTTCTGATGCCCCTCGACTTACTTGCCGTGAAACAGTATCCTGAGTTCCTGCCATGCATCACATATTCAAACGGCAACTACATAGTACAGTTCAACAAAACAGTCATCTGCTGGACAGAGTCCCAGTTCCCCAACAGATTTAAGAAGGCTCTTCACACTTCAGGTGCTAAAGAAACTTTCAGAAACAGTGACTTGATATTTTGCATAATTAACATTGATATGTTACTATTTACGAGCATTCTGCAGAAAAAGAATATCACAATAACCAAAAAAACAAGATCCATGAAGCTTGCTATTTCTCCATGCAAGAGTCTTCTGCATCCATATAAATACTTCCTACTTCATGCAAGCTTAACAGCAAAGACATTTTCACCTTAGAAATAAACATGGTCCTAGTTTTTCACTACGGCCAATCCATTTATTTCTTCACCATATCCTGGTCTCCTCACTACATCCAAGATCCTGGCAATGCAAAGTCATTTCGCAGATGACTAATTAATCTCCAGAAGAAACAGTCGGCTTTGCCACTCATAATATTTGTTAAAACATTAGCTTAATATAGTGCATTTGATTAATGAAAAGATGTCAGGGTGCAGCTACCCTTGAAAGTGGAAAGAGCAAGTCTTGGCAGGGCTACTGTAGGTTACAAACACTGGTGACACCCAGGAAATCAATCAACAAGCCCCTAACACACACACACATACACACACACTCTCTCTCTCTCAGCCTGCCCCTCATTAAAAGCTGAGACAGACACACACAAAACTATGTAACACTGACTCCACTTCTGCAGGACCTTCCAGCTCTCTTCCTTTCTTGGCCCAGGAAGACAAGACCAGGTCACCCAGCTAACGATGAAGGGAGGCCCAGGTCCAGGTCCTCAGACTCAAGGGCCCTTTCAACTTCACCACAGTGGATCTTCATTCCAAGAGGTTAAAAGAGAAGAGAAAGATAAAAGCATGCATGAGGCTGGCTAAATACCTGAGAGGTGACATACTGACTAGTTTGAGAAGGGCAGTCACTCACTCTGGAAGGCTCAAGCCAGAACAACAGGGGAAAGTTGGAGGAGATGAGACACGGGTGAGTGTTCCGGGGGTATGAAGATATAAGGCCAGGTTTAAAACCAGCCACGTCTAATGTGGTGGCATGTGGGGGCCTGAGAGGTAAGTTTCTGGATGGTGCATATTTAAGTGTGGCTGTGGAAAGGGATTTGACCCCAATACTCACAGTATCCATTCACAGTATTTGCTCTGGAGGCTGAATTTTCTTACTGAAACAATAGCTCTGCCTTGGTGTACCTATTGTTAGGACGGTAACTGTCCATACCATCGGGGACAATTCCACCCCTACTGACCACTCAGCACAATGAAAAATTCCTAAGCCCATTATAAGCAGAATCGCCGCTTCTTTTCTGGTAGATCTCTCTATGGAACATGAAAATGCCATCAACCGTTCCAACACTACAACCTCACCCAGATCTCCAACTGGTTTCAACTTGCAGGAAAGAAAAAAACAAAAATCAGCAAATTCAATCTGTTGATGAGTACCTCCACATAACAGAAAAGGGCTGGGTGACTAGACAAGACTGTTAAAATTACCTTTATCAGGTAAAGTTTTTTAAGAAAATAACCAGAGGGGTACAAGGAGACTGACTGAAAGAGCCACACCCATTTCAAATTGGCTCGAAATAACTCACTACTGGGAAGGGAACTCAGACACCCCACCCTAATGAAGGGAACAGACAGTTTCCTCTGGCCTTGAAAATATTAACAAATGAGGCTGTTAATAACTTAAGGGTTTATCTTAAAAAAAAAAAGATTATACTGTACTTCAATGCTTCACTTTCACAACATAGTTACAAGCTGTACAAGTAAAACAGCTGTAAACTCTCCCCTAACCCCCACCCAGTAAAAAGTAAAACAAAGCTTGCAAAAAGGTGGAAAACAAAAAGTAAACCAGAAGTTAGCACTTCAAATAATAAAAACAAGTCCTACTGATATGAATTATGAAGAACCAGATCCAAAAAGCCCGAATAGCAATTTGTACAAACAAACAAAAACACACTGCAACGGGCTCATCTGCACAGCAGAACCTGAGTAAAACCCAGCAGTTTCGTGGTCACACCCACTTTTAAAATGTGGAGTGTTGATGTGTTACCACAAAACACATCCCTAGCAACCATGATGAATCAATCAGGAACTGAATGATACAAAGGAGTTTTAAAATTAAAAAAAAAATGGGTGAGGGTGTGGGGGTGGAGGGCTGGGATTCCCCACCAAGCTCTTGTTTGCAGTCCTCTGTCTACAGGACCAGACTGAAATTTTAAACCAAAAGCAAGGAAAAAAAAAAAAAAAATTCATGAGTCGGGGGGAAGAGGTGGAGCTCCCACTGTACTCCACTCTCCACCCCTTCCCCAAACCATTTTTATTTAACAGAACCTTTCTGAAAGCACCCCGTTTCCCCCTTGGTTTTTATGGTCTTGATTAATGTCTGAGTCACAAGCGCAAGTCATTCCCGAGAAATCCTGGAATTCTGCCCAGTGGCCTTGCTCACACAGAGCAGGATGGACACAGCAGAACTTGCTCTGGCCTGTCCCTTTTGCTGCCTGATCTGAATCAATATTTGTTTGCTAACTTCAGACACAATGCAGCCTCAAGCTCTCAGAGCCTCTCAGTCAATCTTCTGATGCAGGGTTAGAGTAGGCGGAAAGAGACACACAGAAGAATGATGTCACTTGGCTCCAAGCACTCTCAGGGTTGAGAAATCAAGGTCTTCACATCTACAACTCAATTTCACTGTTTTATGGCCCACGTATTACATTTCTAGTGGGGCCCTGCTGCTTACAGTAAAAAGTCTACACAGCATTCAAGATTTTCCACACTCTGGATTCTACCTACTTTTCCTTAAAGCACACACATACACACACACACACACACACACACACACACACACAAACACTCAGCACCGAAGTTGGATTGGATTGGTAATTCTCCAAACACACTCGGTGCTATTCCGTGACCTCCATGTCTGGGTTTTTCAAGTCCCCAGTACTGGGAATGCTCAATGTGGATCAGCTGACATCCTCATGCAACTTCAGGGTACAAAAATTACTGTTAACTTTCTCCTGCACCTCTCCCTGCTCCGGGTTCCTGTCTCTCTTGGCGTGTCTGTGAAGTATCAGAGCTGAGAGTATAAAGTCAGTCTTCCACTCTATTCGCCCCCAGGGTTTCTGTCTTACTCACTGCCATTTCCCTATAGGTCTGAGCATGAGTGCTCAGCACACTGGAGGTATTCACTGACATTTTGGTATGTTTTACACATAGTGGCTCTTTCCACATTTTGTCCTTTCCCCCTTCTTTTCCAATACACTCTCCTTTCTCAATTTTCTTTCTCTTCCTCAGACTGAATATCTCATATGCAGTTCTAGTTCCACACATAAAGAGCTGGAGGCATCAGTTCCCAGCCTCTATTCACATCTTTGTAATGTCCAATAGATCCATTCAGGGGACAGACTCTTTCTCGTGATCTGCAGCTCTTCCCAACTCCCACAGCCCCTCATTTATACCTCATTTAGGCCCCCTGGGTCCTAGCTCTGTCCACAGGACAATGTGGAAAAGTAACCTACATCTGCCATGGCAAGCAAAGTGGGAAAGGAGGCAGGAGGGAGTAAGGGTTTGCAAATGGCCTTGGGACTCTGATTTCCTCTGAGCTGGGAGTGTGGAGACGGGTGTGGCAGGGAGACAAAGAGCAGGGAGTCCATGTGACAGACACTCCCTTGACTCAGAACTTTCGCACCAAGCCTGGGAGGATAACTCAGACCACTTGTAATGCACTGACTTCTCTCTGACAAGACTGAACTAAGATGGTTTAAAAACCTTCAGGCTGTACCCTGTGAGAGAGCTCTGGAGGTCATCTCAGTGGACCCACTGAGAAGGGCAAGCCTGGGCACCTCCTGACCCTTTCTGCTGACCTGCTCCCCAGCTAAGTAGATGGGGACCACATCTGGCAACTGGAGGAGGAAAAAGAGATCTGACAGTGAATGAGTTGGGTAGGGGGGAATCTTTTATTTGGAGACTCCTGTCCTCTGATGTAGCCTACAATGAGAATAGGGTGTGGCACCAGGGGAGAAAAAAAAAAAGGTGGATTCCAGTACGCCAAAAAAAAAAAAAAAAAAGAGTATTCCATTTCTGTTCTTACAGTCAAATCCAGAAGGCAGGTTAAGTCATGATAACCTGCAACAACACTTTGCCTAGGAGGTTAAACATGAAGCTCAGGTCTGTGGAACAGCTGGATTAAAGGGGAAATGAGCCCCAATCAAGTTCGGAAGCTAATATTAATTTGGGAAAACGTAAAGTTCACAATCAATTACTGCCTATACAATTCACTCATTTTTGTTTTTCTCCTCACTAGATTTAAAACCTAAAGAGCAGAGTGGTGCTTTTTTTTTGGGGGGGGGTCTGTTTTGTTCACTGCTATATCCCTAAGTACTTATACTAGCGACTAGAATATGAAGTGAAAATGAAGTGTTAGTCGCTCAGTCGTGTCCGACTCTTTGCGACCCCATGTACTGTAGCCCACCAGGCTCCTCTGTTCATGGGATTCTTCAGGCAAGAATACTGGAGTGGGTTGCCATTTCCTTCTCCAGGGGATCTTCCTGACCCAGGGATTGAACGCAGTTCTCCTGCATTGCAGGCAGAGTCTTTACCTTCTGAGCCACCAGGGAACATAGTAGATGGAACATCTCAGTGGAACATAATAGATGCTTAATAAATACTGTCGAATGAAGAGATGTTTAAGGCAGCCCAGGAGAGCCTGGGATGTTCATCTGGCACACCCACCCTCAGTTTGAAAGAAATGCCTCAGCAGGCCCACAGCCCCACACAAAGGAAGGACAAAGGCCCGTGCAGGAAGAGCCTACAAACCCCAAAATCAATAACAATGTAGGAGGATATCTACCTTGCCAGGAAAAATACTTAAATTAGAAATCAGTCAGGAAACTAATGGCCACGACTGTAGACATATCAATCGATACAGTATTTTTAATAGCTTAAAGACAGAGGATGTTAAATATTGACACCCCAGTCCCAAACCAAGTTCATGATCAAAGCCAGTGAGTCAGCAGTATTTCCTGGGCATTTCCTTACAACAGGCAAGCCACTTGGCACTACAGGAAATCACAAAATCCAGGCAGTCCTGCAATCATAAAACTCCAACTAAAACAATTTAGTTTGATAGTCGCACCCTTCCATGGCAGATGCAATTTATTTCTGGGGAAAGCCTTGACTTAAGCTTTGAGATAACAGATGGAGTTAGAAGGGAGGAGAGTTCCACAGGCAGCAGTCTTAACGCCTCTGACCAGTAAGGACACCGAACCTGGCCGCATCTGAGATCTTCCTTCACACTGCCTGGATATTATGTGGCCCTCTGATTCCATGGCCTTAAATATTATAAATTAAAATGCTTAGGTTCAAAAAGGTACCTTGCTATTTTTTAAATAACACAACTCCCCTGAGTTGCTAAGGATTTTAGGACCACCAACCTTCCTAATACTGAATCTTAACAAATACGGATTCAATCTGCTACTCTCCAGCTGGGTATAGTAAGTGCAGTGAAGGAGGAGGAATGGGGGGAATGCATCAGAACTGGATAAGCCTGGTCGAGCTTCTGCAATATGTCAGGGAGGAGGATCTCCAAGGAGGCAGGAGGAATACAGAGAAAAGTGGAGATGGTGATAAGGCCATAATTACAATTACAATAATGTGATCAAGGCCAGCATTAAAACTAAGAAGACTTCCAGTAAAATATTTCAGTGATTTTTTTTCTTCTTACCTACACATCTTCCCTCCCACTTCCCACCACTCTGAACCCCCAAGCTGGGCCTGTACGATCAGTACTTTCTATGGGAGTGCCTTCTACAACATTGCTTCAGTGCGACAGTGCCTTCTACATTCCAAATGACCAAGGTCCAGACAGGCACAATATGGTACATTTTGGATAGAACCTATCAAAACAGTCAGTATGAGCTCAAGGGAACCCTGGACTCCATGACCTTATGGTTCTGGATAAAGACCCAGTCAGTCCCTATGAGGGTACTGCTCTTTTATACACAAATTGAGAATACCGTCCAATAGCTTTAAAATGGTAAACCTTAATACAAAAAGAATGATACTGCTTTGGTATGACACAATGCTTTCAGGGTGCTCTACAAATTTATTTTTGAATGAACATGTTTTGGAACCTTTGATAATAACCCTCAGGGGCAATTCTTAAACCACTTTCATCCATAAGGAAATAGATGCCCACTTCCCACCGTCTTAACCGCGCCTTGATGGAAAACAGCCCTCCACGCCAGGAGCTAGGGCCGATCTCACAGAGCCACAGGGAGAGGCCTAGGGGGCCACGCCCTGTTCTGTACCCTCTGCCTTTGACTCATTGTCGCATCAGCGCCAGTCAGTCAGTGACAACTCTACCCACAGAACCACGGGGGACACTTCCTTCCTGAAGCAAAAGTGGTCAGGCAAATTGGAAACTCTTCAGATACACGGAAATCAGAAGTGCTCTCCTACAGGATAATCTAGACAAAGGAGAAGGAGCTGAGGTTCTTTCGTTCTGTTCTGTTCTATAGGGGCAGGAGGTCGCTGCTAAAAACCCCTACCCCTTATCATCCGTCCAGTTGCTTCCCTCTTGCTGGTTGGCACAAGTTCCACAAATGCACATTTGTTTCAAGTCAAGTTAACTTGCAACAGTTGGGGATCCCTTTCTAGATGGCCGTAAGGCTCGTGTTCAATGCAGAGGGTGCCACACCCTCCGCTCTCCTCCCGACCCGGGGCTCCTAGGGTGGCCACACCCAGCCCCCCGCATCGCCTGGCGCGTCTGGAATGTGGGGCCTCCCTCTGGCCCCCTCCCCGGCGCCACCTCGTCTGGCTTCCTACGTGCACTCGGGAGGGATGCCCGACCCCTCCTTCTGCCTTGCAACCCCCAGGCCGCAGCACACCCGGCGCCCCTCACTCCTGTCCAAACCTCCTCGGCACTAGGCACCCTCCCCGCCGAGCCCCTAGTGCAGACGATCTCTCCGGCCCTCTCCCGGGTCCCCGTCGCCAGAGCTTCTCTTTGCAAGGCTGACTCCTTCCCTGCCTCTCCGCACCGCGCCCCCCCTCACCCCGCCCCCGCTAGCTCGGCGGCCTCGGGCTGGCGGGCGTCCCGCTTACCTGGGCTGGGCGCAGTGCGCTTTGAGCGTCCCCAGAATCTGAACAGAGCCGGCTGGCCTGGGTGGGGCTTTTATAGTCACCACATCCTCCCGGTGCACTAGAGGCCCGCCCCGCCCCGCCTTCCCTTGCCCCTTCCCTTGCTAGCAGCCGGACTTGGGGGTGACTCACCCTTCCCACCCCGCGCGCCCGCCAGGGCCGCCTCGCCCTGGAACATTCCCTGGGCCGCGCCAGTGGGAGTGGCCCCGCGCCCACTGCCGTACCCTCCGGTAAAGCGCTGCTGAGACTTCCCCGAGGCCTATTAGCGGCCTCTTTTTCCTCCCTTTCTCTGCTTCTCCAGCGCCACGTCGAGTTCTCAGCCCTGCCTCAGGTTCGTATCAGTACAGTTGCAAGACTTTAGTCGACTGTGAGGTTGGTTAAGTCATTTTTTTTTTTTAAGGCGTCGATGCAATGGAAGAAAGAATAGTTCTAAGAAACATAAATCGTGATTCCCCTGAGCTGGGCCGTTGGCATCCAGCCCCCGGTTACCGTCTGCAAACATATTAGCTTAACCTCTGACCGGCCATTCCCGGGAGGAGCGCTGGGAGGGGGAGTTCCGCAGGGTCCTGGCTGGCAAAGGATTCCTCCGCCTTGGGGCGCGTTGGCCCACAGGGAGACACTGTGGCTGTTGGTTAGATGGTGGGAGGCCGAAGCCAGGAGCAAGATCCCACCCTCCAGCCCGGGGAGGCGCCCTTTTCCCAAACCTCCAGAGACGCCGGGCCTCCCGCGTGTCAGGGCAGCTGTGCATGTCCTCCTGGCAGGCAGTCCCAGGCTGGGTGGGACCAGTGGCTTTGAACCTTGAGTTCCAACAAGGAAGTTCCTCCCTTCCTTCTTTCCTAACTGGCTTTTTTTTTCCCCTCTCAACCTCAGCTCCCTGGCTTGGTTTTGCTATTTCTCGCTTTTTTTTTTTTCTTTTCTTTTCATTCTCTGCTTCTATGAACCACCGTGGCAACAAGCACGCAAATATGATTTTGTGTGTGATTGTGAAAATACTGTACTCACACCTCAAAGTAACCGGAAAGTTTTGCTAAGAATTCCAAAAATCTCGCTCTGCACCTCTGAATTCTTTCCTTTCAGACACCTCACGTAGCTCTTTCATCTGATGCTTCTATAGAGTTTTAATCTCCTGTCTCGCTTAACGTCTGTTTTTACTTTCTAGTTGAGCGTCATTTCATTCCTGGGAATTAAGAAATGGCGAGGCCAAGAAATCATTGCCAAGCTCACAGTCAAGTCCAGACCACAAATGGGGTCTCTAAACACTCAGCCCACAGCTGTTACCGTTTCTTCCACTTATAATGAAACATGATAGACACCGTCAGAAGGACAAATAGAAAATAAAGCAATTCTGTTGATACAATCTCTGATTTGCATTTGTGTTCAGTTGCTAAGTCGTGTCTGCCTCTTTACCACCCCACCAACTGTAGTCCACCAGGCTCCTCTGTTAATGGGATTTTTAAGCAAGAATACTGGAGTGGGTTGCCATTTTCTTCTCCAGGGGTTCTTCCCACCCAAAGATCAAACCTGCCTCTCCTTAATTGGCAGGCGGATTCTTTACCACTGAGCCATCAGGGAAGCCCATTTACCTTTCAGTTCAGCTCAGTTCTGTCCCTCAGTCGTGTCCGACTCTGCTACCCCATGAATCGCAGCACGCCAGGCCTCCCTGTCCATCACCAACTCCCAGAGTTTACCCAAACTCATGTCCATCGAGTCGGTGATGCTTTCCAGCCATCTCATCCTCTGTCGTCCCCTTCTCCTCCTGCCCCCAATCCTTCCTAGCATCAGGGTCTTTTCAAATGAGTCAACTCTTCGCATGAGGTGGCCAAAGTATTGGGATTTTCAGCTTCAGCATCAGTCCTTCCAATGAACACCCAGGACTGGTCTGCTTTAGGATGGATTGGTTGGATTTCCTTGAAGTCCAAGGGACTCTCTAGAGTCTTCCCCAACACAATTCAAAAGCATCAATTCTTCGGCGCTCAGCTTTCTTCACAGTCCAACTCTCACATCCATACATGACCACTAGAAAAACCATAGCCTTGACTAGATGGACCTTTGTTGGCAAAGTAATGTCTCTGCTTTTAAATATGCTATCTAGGTTGGTAATAACTTTCCTTCCAAGGAATAAGTGTCTTTTAATTTCATGGCTGCAATCACGATCTGTAGTGATTACGGAGCCCCAAAAAATAAAGTCTGACACTGTTTCCACTGTTTCCGCATCTATTTCCCATGAAGTGATGGGACCAGATTCCATGATCTTAATTTTCTGAATGTTGAGCTTTAATAAAGCCAACTTTTTCACTCTCCTCTTATAGCTCCTCAATTCAGGCTGAAAGCTTTACAACCATAAATTGTGTTTTTCTGCCTACTCCCTGAATATTTTGGAACAGAAGGAGAACATAGACTGACAATAATGGTGGGCTGGATCCTGTCTCCCTTCTGTTCTCCCGGCTGGTTGCACAGCCTCTGATTCCCAGTTGTGCTGTGATAGGCACTCTACAGAAGATAAGATTTAATTCAAATCATGTGGAATACCTAGGAGCCAAGTATCCACAAGAATGCTTTTGCTTATCTAGGGCATCTAGCAAATCCAAACATACAGATCTGTTAAACAGCCAGAGTCAGCTTCATACTGCAGAACTTCACACTGGTGTTTTCATAAGAGGAAGCTGTTGCAGGTCATGGATTGCTCTTTCTGAGGAATGTGGGGCCAGTCCTGCCAGTTGAAATGAGCCTTTGAAACTCTGTGCAAAGATCCTTTTTTCTTTCTTTTCCCCCCATGGTTGGAAGAATGTTTACAACAACAAATCTCAGATTATGTCTCTGCTACTGTGCATTCTGTCCTCCAAAGCCTTGACTTTATTTTGTTCACGCTTCATCTGCTGTACCTCAGCACTACTAATTGTGCCTAGCTAGCTCCAGTACTCTTGCCTGGAAAATCCCATGGACGGAGAAGCCTGGTAGGCTGCAGTCCATGGGGTCACTGAGTCGGACATGACTGAGTGACTTCACTTTCACTTTTCACTTTCATGCACTGGAGAAAGAAATGGCAACCCACTCCAGTGTTCTTGCCTGGAGAATCCCAGGGATGCGGGAGCCTGGTAGGCTGCCGTCTATGGGATCACACAGAGTTGGACACGAATGACGTGACTTAGCAGCAGCAGCAGCAGTGACAGGCCAGAGAAGGCAGTGGCAACCCACTCCAGTACTCTTGCCTGGAAAATCCCATGGGTGGAGGAGCCTGGTAGGCTTCAGTCCATGGGGTCGCTAAGAGTCGGACACGACTAAGCGACTTCACTTTCACTTTTCACTTTCCTGCATTGGAGAAGGAAATGGCAACCCACTCCAGTGTTCTTGCCTGGAGAATCCCAGGGACGGGGTAGCCTGGTGGGCTGCAGGCTATGGGGTTGCACAGAGTCAGACATGAATGAAGCAACTTAGCAGCTGCAGCAGCAGCAGCAGCAGCAGCAGTGGTAGGCACTCACTAAAACTTAGCAAACAATAGAATTATTCACCCAATAATAGAATGTTAGAGCAGAGAGGGGCCTTAACAGACTACTTATCCAGTCCTTGATTTTTATAGATGTAGAAACTGGAGCCCAAATAAAGTCTCCTGCCCAGTCCAGAGATGGAAAAATGCACTCAAGTTACTTATCGCAGTTTAACAAATACCACCAAAACTTAGTGGTTCAAACATAAATAAAACCGTTTACTCATGATTTTGCAATGTGGACAGGACTCAGGGGACAGCTAGTCTCTTCTCAGTAATGTTGGGTGGGGCTGCTCAACTGGGGTTGCAGGATGGAAAGGCATTTCACTCATTTGTCTGGTGCCTCCACTGGGGTTGCTGGAATGCCTGGGAGCAGGCTGGACCTCTTTGTCCTTTGGACTGTCATCTGCCAGGTCCTCCTCTACACCAGGATAGTAAGGGCAGCCAGCTCTCAAGAAGCAAAAGCGGGAGCTGCCAGGCCTCTTAGCTTGTGGGCTACCCTAAAACAGGCTGGATTGGTTTTGTGGGCTGTAGTTTGCTGATCTTCACTTTAATCTGTCATCTGATCGGTCTTTGGCTTTGCCTTCTGGCCTCTTGATTCCACTCTCTGAGATGTCTTTCCTTTTCCTTAAGAATGGTCCATATTTGTTCCTGAGTAGTTCTCTCAATCTGCGTCATGTTAGTAGAGACTCGAAGGCCCAGAAACTTCTTTTCCTTTTTGAACTGTTTCTGTGTCCAACCTGGCAGTCCTTTCATTAATATAATTATCTTTAAAATTCTGTGGGCTTTCAATACATCTTATTGAGGTTCCTTCCGTGCTCCAAAATTTATATCCGATGGAATTTTTCTCAAAACTTTTGAGGAATTTCTGTAAATTTTAATGAGGCTTAACATCCAAATGTTCCAAAATTCACATTGATTATTCATATTGATTATCCTTTCTAAAAAAGATCTGAGTTTGTCAAGCTGGAACAATACTTAAGATTCTCAGAAACCCTGAGATGGCCTTCAAAGTACCACATTAAATCTTTCTGGAATCTTAAAAATAAATAAAAGGGACTTTTCTGGTGGAGCAATGGATGGAAATCTGCCTGCCAATGCAGGGAATCTGGGTTCCACCCCTGGCCTGGGAAGGTCCTTCATGCCTGGAGCAGCTAAGCCTGTGCACCAATAACTCCTTAGCTTGCACTCTAGAGCCCCTGAGCCGCAACTACTGAGCCTGCAAACCACAAGTACTGAAGCCTGTGCTCTGCAACAGGAGAAGCCACTGCAAGGAAGCCCCCACTTGTCACAACTAGGGAAAGACTGTGCAAAGCAACAAAGATCCAGTGAAGTAAAAAATAAATAAATTTTTTGAAAAAAATTTTTTTTTAAATTAGGAAAAAAAAAAGATTTTGCAACCACACATGATTTGATCTTTATCCTGGGGCCATTTCTTATTTTCCAAATCTTTCTTCGGCTAGAATTCTGCTTAAAAACCAAACATAAGTTTACTTAGTACTTTTTTTTCTTTTTTACTTTATCATACACAGCTAAAAGAAGACCACTGGTATTTTCAGCATTCTGCCTGGAAATCTCCTTGGCTAGATTCATAAGTTCATTAGGCACATTTTCTATCACTTGTGTTACCACAGGCAACAGTAACATTAAACATTCTGCCAACACATAACCTGGGCTGCCTTTTTTCCAATCTTCCATGGCAATTTCCTTACCACTTTTCCAAGCTCCAGTAACAGTCTTCTCTCTAGTTACTGTCTGGAAGTAAAGTCCATGTCACACATTTTAGGTTTTTCTTACAACAACACTTCATGTCCACATTCTAATTTCTGTTTCAGTCTCCTGTTACTAGGAAATAAGCCCACTTCCAAATATCAGAAACTTAGAACAGCAACAAATGTATTTGTTCCGATTCTATAAAGGGCAGAGTTCATGGAATCAGCTCATCTCTGGTCTATTTAGCGTTCTTTGCTACTGCTAAGTCACTTCAGTCCTTTCTGACTCTGTGCAACCCCATAGACGGCAGCCCACCAGGCCCCCTTGTCCCTGGGATTCTCCAGGCAAGAACACTGGAGTGGGTTGCCATTTCCTTCTCCAATGCAGGAAAGTGAAAAGTGAAAGGGAAGTCGCTCAATCGTGTCTGACCCTTAGCATGGACTGCAGCCTATCAGGCTCCTCCATCCATGGGATTTTCCAGGCAAGAGTACTGGAGTTGTTTAGGGAGACTCAAATGAAGCTGGAAGATCCATAATGGCCTCCCTCCTGCAGAGTAGTTATTGACCTTCAAAGGAGTGAAAGTGGAAGCTACCAGGCCCAGAAGCGGAACAGTGGCACTTCCCTGCATCCCATTGATCAAGGGAAGTGATATAACCCAGATTCAAGGGAAGGGGAAAATTTCCACCTTTTCATAAAGGGAGTGATATATGTTTCAGTTCAGTTCAGTTCAGTCACTCAGTTGTGTCCGACTCTTTGCGACCCCAGGAATCTCAGCACGCCAGGCCTCCCTGTCCATCACCAACTCCCGGAGTTCACTCAGACTCACGTCCATCGAGTCAGTGATGCCATCCACCCATGTCATCCTCGGTTGTCCCCTTCTCCTCCTGCCCCCAATCCCTCCCAGCATCAGTCCTTTCCAATGAGTCAACTCTTCGCATGAGGTGGCCAAAGTACTGGAGTTTCAGCTTTAGCATCATTCCTTCCAATGAACAATCAGGACTGATCTCCTTTAGGATGGACTGGTTGGATCTCCTTGCAGTCCAGGGACTCTCTAGAGTCTTCTCCAACACCACAGTTCAAAAGCATCAATTCTTCGGCGCTCAGCCTTCTTCACAGTCCAACTCTCACATCCATACATGACCACTGGAAAAACCATAGTCTTGACTAGATGGACCTTAGTCAGCAAAGTAATGTCTCTGCTTTTGAATATGCTATCTAGGTTGGTCATAACTTTTCTTCCAAGGAGTAAGCGTCTTTTAATTTCATGGCTGCAGTCACCATCTGCAGTGATTTTGGAGCCCCAAAAATAAAGTCTGACACTGTTTCCACTGTTTTTCCATCTATTTCCCATGAAGTGATGGGACCGGATGCCATGATCTTCATATTCTGAATGTTGAGCTTTAAGCCAACTTTTCCCACTCTCCTCTTTCACTTTCATCAAGAGGCCCTTTAGCTCCTCTTCACTTTCTGCCATAAGGGTGGTGTCATCTGCTTATCTGAGGTGATTGATATTTCTCCCAGCAATCTTGATTCCAGCTTGTGCTTCTTCCAGTCCAGCGTTTCTCATGATGTACTCTGCATATAAGTTAAATAAGCAGGGTGACAATATACAGCCTTGACGTACTCCTTTTCCTATTTGGAACCAGTCTATTGTTCCATGTCCAGTTCTAACTATTGCTTCCTGACCTGCATACAGATTTCTCAAGAGGCAGGTTAGGTGGTCTGGTATTCCCATCTCTTTCAGGATTTCCCACAGTTTATTGTGATCCACACAGTCAAAGGCATTGACATAGTCGATAAAGCAGAAATAGATGTTTTTCTGGAACTCTCTTGCTTTTTCCATGATCCAGAGGATGTTGGCAACTTGATCTCTGGTTCCTCTTCCTTTTCTAAAACAAGCTTGAACATCTGGAAGTTCATGGTTCACGTATTGCTGAAGCCTGTCTTGAAGAATTTTGAGCATTACTTTACTAGTGTGTGAGATGAGTGCCACTGTGTGGTAGTTTGAGCATTCTTTGGTATTGCCTTTCTTTGGGATTGGAATGAACACTGACCTTTTCCAGTCCTGTGGACACTGATGAGTTTTCCAAATTTGCTGGCATATTGAGTGCAGCACTTTCACAGCATCATCTTTCAGGATTTGAAATAGCTATACTGGATGAGTGAAAGGAATTGTTGGCAACCACTTTTGCATACAATCCACCACAATCCTTAAACTAGTAAGTGGCAGAACTAAGTCCACTGCTTTTTGCATCATACCATCTCTCTCACACACCACCACTGCTTCAGTAAGAAGCAGGCTGTCTCTAAGTCCTGTACATTATATGGTTTAGAGTTTCACTAACCATAAAGCTGTTCTTACCTTGAAACTTGTTATACACAATCAGTATATAATAATGTATTATATTTGAAAACATGGCCAGAAGAGGAAAAACACCTATTTGGAAAACCTGATATCCAGAATATCAGAATATTCAGATATCAGATATATCAGATATCAGAGTTCTAGAAAGAAAAATAGGGAAAATGAAGGGGAGAACATCACCAAAAAATAACTGAGGACAGTTTTCTAGAACTGAAGGCTATGAGGCTTTAGATTGGAAAAACCACAAGTAATGGGAAAACAAACCCAAGACACATTATCGTGAAATTTCAGAACACTGAGCGGGGCCAGGGGAAAGATCCTAAAAGATTTCAGAGAGATTTAAAAAACAACTCATTTATGAAGGGTAAGAAAGAAGATTGGCATGATATTCAAGACTCAGATCTTAGTTTCCAAATACTATTCCCAGTAAATAAACCAGTTCTTAATGCAATGGCTGGATCCAGAGGTGGAACAGAGAAAAATCTGTGGTGAGCTTTGTGCTGAATGACTGATGGTAAAAAAATCAGAGACACAAGAGACAATTTAAAGGAGTTCTCACTGGTTAAAATTGAGGGTAATTTGAGGATCATATTGAATAATGATAGGAACTGATGATACACATTGAATAATCTAGTAGTAAAATAGAAAATACAGGAGTGGACAGGAGAAGTTCTTAATTAGATAAGAATGCTAACTTATAAATGTATCAGGAAAAAAAATCATTATTATGCAACTAGAATTCCATACCCAGGCACACTATAAATCAAGAATGGACTTCCCTGCTGGCACAGTGGATAAGAATCCACCTGCCAATGTAGGCAACATAAGTTAGATCCCTGGTGTAGGAAGATTACAAATGTGATGGAACAACTAAGCCCATGTACCACAACTACTGAAGCGCATGCGCCTGGAGTCCATGCTTCACAACAAGAGAAGCTACTGCAATGAGAAGTCTGAGCACCGCAACAAAGAGCAGCCCCAGCTCACCACAACTAAGAAAGCGTGCACACAGCAACAAAGACCTAGCATAACCAAAAGTACATAAATTAATTTTTAAAAGAAAGTTTCATCATTAACACTTTTCAAAAATATTGTTTATGCCTATGTACCCTGTGTTAATTTCCTAAGACTGCCATGAACAAACTGCAACAACCTGGTGGCTTAAAAGAACAGAAAAGTATTCTCTTACAGTTCTTGAAGCCAGAAGTATGAAACTGAGGTACCTGCAGGGCCACACTCCCTCCAGAGGCTCTAAAGCAGAACTCTTGTCTCTTGTGGCTCCAGTCATTCCATGTGGCTGCATACTCTAACCTCTTCCTCCAACTTCTCAAGGGCCTCTTCTCTGTTCCTCTGTCTTCTCCTCTTCTGTCTTTCAGAAGAACACTTCTCATTGGATTTAGGATCAATCTAGATTCAGTTCAGTTCAGTTCAGTCGCTCAGTCATGTCCTACTCTTCGCAACCCTATGGACTGCAGCATGCCAGGCCTCCCTGTCCATCACCAACTCCCAGAGTTTACTCAAACTCATGTCCATTGAGTCAGTGATGTCCTTCAACCATCTCATCCTCTGTCATCCCCTTCTCTTCCTACCTTCAATCTTTCCCAGCATCAGGGTCTTTTCCAATGAGTCAGCTCTTTGCATCGGGTGACCAAAGTATTGGAGTTTCAGCTTCAACATCAGTCCTTCCAGTGAACATTCAGGACTGATTTCCTTCAGGATGGACTGGTTGGATCTCCTTGCAGTCCAAGGGACTCTCAATAGTCTTCTCCAACACCACAGTTCAAAAGCATCAATTCTTCGGTACTCAGCTTTCTTTATAGTCCAACTCTCACATCCATGCATGACCACTGGAAAAACCATAGCCCTGACTAGACGGACCATTGTTGGCAAAGTAATGTATCTGCTTTTTAATATGCTGTCTAGATAATTGAGGATAATCTTTCTTCACATCTGTAACTTATCTTCAGATCTGCAACTTAATTATATCTGCAAAGACTCTTTTTTCCCAACAAGGAAATATTCACAGATTCTAAGACTGAGGATGTAGACATAGCTTTAGGGCACCACCATTCATCCCACTATACACCCTATTCTCAGGAAACTTGTGAATGGTGTACTTCACCAAAACAAGAGAATAAAGCAAAATTATGAAGCAGTGGATTCAGAAAACAAGGGATTCAATGCAAAAATAAGTGAACAGAATTCCCAGAATGATGGGGAGGAGAGAACTTGGAATGAGAGCTGTGCAGCAGGCATTCAGGGAAACCAGTATAGCTTGGAGAAGGGGACTAATGGCTCTAGCACACGCACCTTGGAAACAGCAGGAGGAAGCAATTACCACAGGGGTTTTAAGTTACTGAGAAGAAATTAACAGCTCCATTTGGAAGGCTTTGCAATGACTTTGTGAGCATGCTAAGGAAAACTATCAATGAAAAGCTCTGGGAAAACAAAAACTTGTTGCAGCATGCTATAAACTGAATGTTTATATCCCACCCATGATTCATATCTTGAAATCTAACCCTCTACATGAGGGTATTTAGAAATGGGGCTTTTTGGAAGTGAATAGGTCATGAAAGCAGAACACTCATATGAGATTAGTACTTTTATAAAAGAGCCCAGGGAATTCCCTGTTGGTCCAGTGGTTAGGACTCTGTTGTTACTGCTGAGGGCCTGGGTTCAAAATCCCAGCTCAGGAAACTAAAATCCCAAAAGCCACGTGGGTCCTCATCAGATCTTGATCTTGGACTTATCCATCTCCAGAGCTATGAGAAATTTGTGGCAGTTTGCTGTGACAGCCTAAATGGACTAAGACACACATATTATATTCTCCAAAGATGACCCATCCCAGATGCTCCTCCAGACTTCTACCACTTTTCCCTCAAGAGGAGGAGGATATGCCCAGTTCCCTTGAATCTCATGACCTGTTGTGAATTATCTGACCAACAGAACACAGCATAAGTCATGCTGTGTGCCTTCTGAGGCTAGATCATAATTGCATTTCTACTTTGTTTACTTGGGACATTTGCCTTGGAATCCAGTCACCATTCTGTGAGGAAGCGCAAGCAGCCTATGGAGAGGTTCCAAAGTCTACGGCTGACAGCCAGTACCAACCTGACATAAAGCCATCTTAAAAATGGGCCATGCCAGAAGCAGGGCACTCAAAAGCTGGGGCTCTGGAACAAACCAGAGGGACGGGGTGGGGAGGGAAGTGGATGGGGGGACACATGTTCACCCATGGCTGATTCATGTCGATGTATGGCAAAAACCATCAATTATCCTCCAATTAAATTAAATTTTTTTTTTAAGTGGACCATGCCAACTGAAGTTGAGTAGAGACAATCCTCTTCCACCAAGCCCTGTCCAAACTGCAAATGAGTAAGCAAAACAAATGACTGTTTTAAGAAACTAAATTTGGAGGTGGTTAGTTATTAATATACAGCCAAAAAGAGTGCAGTGAGAAGATAATGAAGACATAACACATTATGTTATGCTCAGGTTATGTTTCTGTAATTGTAATTCTATAAACAACATTAGAGAAAAATAATGTAATTATTTGTGTGTATATCATAGGTAAGGATTAAAATATCTCTTTTCATTAAAACATAATAAATGCTACTTAAAACTGAAAAATTAAGAAACAGTGGAATGTTATTCAGAAATAAATTGGTGAAACTCCACAAGAAATAGCTGCAAGTGCTGAAAATATTTGGCTTCTTGGAGCAGAAATTTTGAGTACTGTGGATGAGGGTGAGTAATTGCTCTGTGTGTGTGTGTGTATGCTGTCACAGAAGATCCAAATTCCTGACTTCATTCTGATTATTTTCTTTAGCAACCCTTTTCTTTAAAGTGGGCAGCAATATACTCAGCTAAAAGATTGTAATTTTCAGCTTCAAGAAAATCTCCTTAAAAAGAAAACAGCAGTTGACATGGGGTTTTGGTTTGTTTGGTCTGGTTAGTAACTTTTACCCTGAAATCCCCTTTCCTCCCTACTTCCTTTCCCTAATACTTGCTGTGATGTCTGGAGCTCTTGCAGTTACTGTGGGCGCTGAGAAAAACTGGAAGATGAAAACTAGGCACAAAGGATGGAGAACAAAAAACTAGAGCATGAAAACGAAAGCATAGGGCAAAACGTCAAGAGGAGACTGTTTTCCTGATGATCGTTAAGCCATGAGTTCAATCCTGGACTGCTTTCCTCCAGATATCTTTTACATGAAAGAAAAAAATTAATTTGTACCTTAAAGTACTTACATTCAGTCTCTGTTACTAACAAATAAGCTGAACACTAACTTATATAGAATTATATAGAATTCTTGTGTAAATATGTGCCTTGTACAACTATTCTCTTGTATAACTTAGCTGAAGATAAAAATTAGAAGAGGAGGGCAGATGGAGAGGGAGAGAGGGAAGGAAGGAAAGGGGAAGGAAAGAAAGAGGAGAATCAGAGCGAATGAGTCAGTGAACAAGAATGGGGCTTGGAGTGAACCCAGTCCTGGGGTGTTGTTCTGTCTGCTTCTTTGACAACCTCAGTTTTCTCACTTGTGATACTGCAAGACAAATGTAAAGATTAGACAAAGTACTAAAAAGTGCCTAATGTATTGTACTTTTGCAAAAAAAAAAAAAAAACAGGGGGGGGGGCGTATTTCACTGGCTTTTTGAGTTCTTCCAGCATCTAGCCCTGTTGAATTCATGGTAAGTCTTCAAGAAACTCGTGTTGAATTAAGGTGCTTTCAGTGTGGACAAACCACAATTTGTTTTGAGATATTTTTCAGGGAAATGTATGCCTCTTTTTCCCAGTATTAACATATACTTTCAGTCTCAGCTCATTCTATACAAGGCATCCAGAAAAGCTTTCTAAGAAATAGTTCTGATTACATGACCCCTCTCTGGAAATCCTTCTTGCTCCCCCACATCTTTCCCGTCACTCCCACTTTGCACCCCTGCCAATCACACTCATGCCTCCACAGGCCTTTCTTCAGACTGTTTCCCTGCCCTTTCCCACTCTCCTTGAGAGTGAGTTTCTTTTCCCTCAAGCCTCAGAGCAAGTATTTTCTCATGAAGGAAAACCTTTCCCAAGCCCTTCAGGTAGATCTGGCTGTAATCTGTTTCTCTTGATATTTTTGTGTCCCTCTCCTCTCTCAGTTGTCACTTTGTATTGTTATTCTTTTATTTGTTGGTCTCTGCAACTAGCCAGGAGCTCCTTGAGGACAGGTTTTTGGTTGTGCTGACATTGTCTTTACCCAGTACCTGCTGTTATTGTATTTCTCTCCACAAACACATTACTTTGTCCTATTCAAACTTAAACATATCTGTTAAATATTAACGGGCTGTTAGTATCCAGAGAGGCTGGAAATGGCTGAAATAGGAATTCTTAAATGTTATCAGTGAGAAGGCAATTTAGGAGTATCTATCAATATTAAAATTGTTCATACTAGGGAATTCCCTTGTGGCCCAGTGGTTAAGACTCTGTGTTTCCAATGCAGAGGGCACAGGTCTGATTCCTGGTCAGGGAATTAAGATCCAACATGTGCTGTGGCCAAAAATAAATAAAATTTTTAAAATTTAAAAAAAAAAGTCATGGGGGCCCAGTGGTTAAGAATCTGCCTTGCAATGCAGGGGACACAAGATTCATTCCCTGATCAGAAACTAAGATCCTACATGCCACAGAGCTACTGAGCTCACATACCACAACTTAAGAGTCTGCACGCAGCAACGAAAGATCCCGCATGAAGCAATGAAGATCCCACATGCCACAACCAAGACCTGACGCAGCCAAATAAATAAATAAAATATTTTTTAAAATGTTCATACCCTTTGACTGAGTGATTTTGCTGCAAGAAAGCTATCTTGAAAGGGGTGTGTCATATATGATCACAACATGTGTGTGTAAGGATTTTTATTATAGCGTTAAAAGACTGATATACCCTAAATGCTTATCAGTGAGGGTAAATTAAAATTATAAAATATCTGTATTATCAACTGAAGCTGGAATAGATCAATATGGACAGTTTTCAAAAATATAGAGTAGGGACTTCCCTGGTGGCCCTACTCTAGGCTAAAGCTAGCCTACTCAGTGGTTAAAGCTCCCTGCTCCCACTGCTGGGGGCCTGAGTTCAATCCCTAGTCAGGGAACTAGAGCCTGCTTGCAGAAGCAAAGATCAAAGATCCTGCATGCCTCAACTAAGATACGGTGCAGCCAAATAAATAAAATTTTTTTAAAAATTTAAAAAACATAGAGTAAAACAAGAGAAAGCAGAATATCAGTGTAGCCTGTGTCTTGTTGTCATGCTAAGTTACAATACTAATATATAAAACATTATAAAAACAGATTTGGCTATAAACATCCACCCTATCGTGATGATTCTTACATTAAATTGCTGAGATATTGGGATGCTTCCTGAGCCATCATAGTAGCATCTTTGTTCTTACCTCAGCACATTTTGCTGCATTTTTATGGTTTGGCAAGTCAGAGGATAAATATTTCAAATTCTCCCAGCCTCTATCATTCCTTCAAGCAGTATTTTCCACAGAATATTGCACAACATATATACAAGTATTTAGGTGCCAAGTGTCTGGAATGATCTTAATTCTATAATAAAAAATGTATCTTTTAGTCGTAAGAGTTTGCTCAAAATAGTATTCTTCAGAAAATAAAATGTTTAGTGAGTATAAAAACACATAGAGATAGCTACACCTTGAACATTTTCATCTTTATTAAATAGCTACTAGATACTTTTTTGAGTGTTTTGACTATTTTTAAACTTTAAAGACCTTATGGTTTGTGAGTTAAAAAGTAAATTAGATTAGTAATACTAATTTTGAGTATTTATATTAATAGTAATATATGTACATTTATATATTTACATATGTGTGTAAGTGTATATATATATTGGAAGGATATACACCAAGCTGATACTGGCTAGCTCTTGGGAAAGAAGAAGATTGGTGTATATGTGTAAAGGATAATGCTCACCTTTTATTTTATATACTTCTTTATATTACTTGATTTTTGTTAACAATGAATATATGTTACTTCTTTACATAGAAAAAATAAATACAGCTAGTGAAAAGAGGGCTTCCTTCTTTAAAGGAAGATTAAGATTATGACACATTAAGATTATGACAGTCTGTGCCAGGCTTCGGGGAAAACTTCCATCTTCTTGATGGTATTTTTCAAATATATTCAAGAAAATACAATTAAAAAACAATAGAGTAAAAGTTATATCACAGCACCCGCTGTGAAAACCTCAATCTGTGAGAAAACCATCTAGTAAAATTTCATTTGATTTTGATTCTTCTGATCATAATTTATGATAATACAACCTATACAGAGTCAATGCTTACATAGTTCATATACTATACAGAAATAAAAAGGTTTGCTAAACAAATTGATATAATAAATAAGATATATTGTGGCATAAGGTTTGTGGAAGGGTAGAGTAGACTTCTTTATTCAGATAACCTTTGTCTTACTTGTAGTACTTTATCTCAGGGCACCATGACTGCTTATGTATCAAGCTGTACCATCAGACTGAGAGCTCCCTATTCATCTTTGCAACTCCAGCACCTGATCCAGTGTGGGCACATGACAGGCTCGTCATCTTTCAAGGTCTCACTTTGCCGGACTCTTCTCTATTGCTGAAAGTGAAAGTGAAGTCGCTCAGTTGTGTCCGACTCTTTGCGACCCCATGGACTATAGCCTACCAGGCTCCTCTGTCCATGGGATTTTCCAGGCAATGGTACTGGAGTGGATTGCCATTTCCTTCTCCAGGAGATCTTCCCGACCCAGGGATCGAACCTGGGTCTCCCACATTGTAGACAGACGCTTTACCGTCTGAGCCACCAGGGAAGTCTCTACTGCTGAGTCCTGTGCTAGTCATCATCAACCTCAGGAGGAAGAGGTTCTGGTCCTAGTTCTGATCCTAACTGAGTTTACTTGAACAAATCATCCAGGATCTATGATTCTGTTTCTTACCTGGAAAACAAAATGAGGCACTTTGACTAGAAAATCTTCAAATTCTCTTTTAACTCTAAAACTCAATCTTTAATACGCAAATGTAACTGATTTAGGCACATTAAAGTATATAAGCACATGGATGTTACCAAACAGAAATAGGTCTTATCTATTCATTAAAACAGACCCAATAGGATTTCTAAATGGAAATATTTTGAACAACAAAATTACATCTCTTTACAAAGAGATTAATAGATCACTTTTTATTGAGTACAATTGGCCACCTTCTTTCTCTGCATTTCATTTTTGTCCAAATTAGGAAGGTGTACCCCTTGTGCAACTGAATATATTCACATAAAGTTGTTTTAATTCAGATCTTTGAGTCATGGGACCCCAGCATATTTTTCATCCCTAAGTTATTCAAATGTAAAGCTGTGACTGAGAAACATCAATTTAAAGTGAAATAAAGCTGTTGGGATATTATCAAAATAAAATGAACTAACAGGCCAACTGTTGAATCTCTCATGTTGCAAAGGACTTTAGATTTTTAATAACCTGAACCTGTGATAACATACTTAGGTAACTAAGTATGGGACATTACACTGGGCACATTCAGATGCTATCAGCCCTGATAAGGTTCAGAGTCCTCCCCATTTTGTAAGGGGACATTGGCAAAGAGCAAGCAGTATGAAGCTGATTTTGCAACCCAAGAGGCCAAAGCTGGTGCAGGGATGCTATAGAAGGATGTTGGAAGCTAGGAGAGAACTAAGCTAGGTATCAAGGGAAGAGCTAAGGACATTATGATCTTTTAAAAATTTCAAAGGATAAAAAGCAAAGATGAAATCAAGGTTATGTAGCTGCAACAACACAGAAGCAAACAGAAGGAGAGAAGGAGCCTGGCAGACGAGCTCCAGGTGAGCTGAAGTGGCGTCTTGCCACACTTGCCTCTGTGGCCCATGGATGTGTGATACCTAGTGGTCAGGCTTGGCTGATGTGAAGAGCAGACATAGACACTGAATCATCTCTCCCACTGCTTCAACCAACAATGCAAAAAAAGAAGACAAAAAGGAGAGGAGAGGAAGAAGATGAAGGTGGAGGAGAGCACTGTGAGGGAGAATACTGTGACACGGGGGAAAGGGCTGGAAGTCGGCACTCCTGACCTTGTCACACCTGCCACCACTCACCAGCTCCACCTGAGTCTCTGCACCTGGGAACTAGGCATTTTAGCCCGGATCTTCAGTGAGGCTCTCGCTAGCTCTTAAATTTGTAAGACCTAGTTAAAAACACTCCAGTACTCTGACCTGGAAAATCCCATGGATGGAGGGGCCTGGTGGGCTGCAGTCCATGGGGTCGCTAGGAGTCGGAGACGGCTGAGCGACTTCACTTTCACTTTCCACTTTCATGCATTGGAGAAGGAAATGGCAATCCACTCCAGTGTTCTTGCCTGGAGAATCCCAGGGATGGAGGAGCCTGGTGGGCTGCTGTCTATGGGGTCGCACAGAGTCGGACATGACTGAAGTTAAAAACAGAGTTTAAAATTCTTTAAGACTCCATTAAAACAATCAGTGAAAGATTCATAATTTCACTTTATTACTCAAGCAGCAAGATTTTAGTTTGACTCCTTAACACTTTGGCAACTGGTTGTCCATGGGCCCTTGATAAGAATTCCTGATTGCTTTCTAACAGGGTGGATCTCAGGACTGTGTTAGAAGCAAAAGGCAAACAGATGAGTGGGCTGCTCTAAACAGCTCCAGTTGCACTTTTTTTCCTTTTCTTTTTTCAAATGAGAAGTTAGTCTTCCCCAAATCCCAGTGCTCCACTCCCTAATTTGGAGATGAACCAGATGATTTCACTGGTCTTTCCCTTCTCTGGTTTCTGTGACTCATCAACTGTAGCAACCAGGGTGGGGTTAAAATAAGCAATGCTAATGCTCAGGTTATGCTGTAGCTCAAAAGGAAGGAATCTGAGAAAAACTGTTAGGATAGTCAAAGAATGAAAAAACAATAGGACTCATAATACTAACTCATTCATCTTTCCCAGGAGGTCATCCTATATCCAGTGCCCCTATTTTTCTTCTTTAATTAACAGCTACATGAATGTTTTGTTTATTGATGTGTACATTTTTCTATGAAAACTGGTAAAATGATTAACGTAGTACAGAGAGAAGCCTACTTGATTTTGATCACTCACATCCCTGAAAAAGCTCCAGAATCTATCTGACTATAGAAATCAAGGCAAATTCATTCCATTTAACCAACATGAAGTATCCACTATATGCCAGGTACTAACCAGGGCAAGATTGTATACAGCAGATGCATGACAGGAAAAAACACAATAACTCCCATTTCAAGATCTGGTGGAGGTAAATGAATAACTGTAATTTCACAAATGTATCAGAAATGAAATCAAAGTGCTAGGGAAGCCCAGGAGCAGTTAACCTTAGAGAAAGGAAGTGAGATAGTCCCTCTTGACCAATGCATTCAAGGTTACTCATAGCTATTAATACTTGAAGTCATTGTGAAATCATAAAAGAGGAAATGTAACATATACCAAAGTATTCCATATCCATGTGAAGGATCATAGTAGAGAGACATAGCTGTTAATTCTTAAAAACATCATTCCATTACAAAAAAAGGTACAGAGGATTAGTCACTGGAGAAGGTGTGTCTACCTACTTAATGCCACTATTGTGAAAACTGTGGAAATATTTTTGAAAATTCTTAAGTATTTCCCTCAGAGCCCAAGGCAAATCCTGGTCACTTGAGAGAAGTTTTCAGGAACAGCTAAAGGTCACTTTGAGACAAGGCTCATGACTCAGAGAGTAAAGGAGAGCAGAAGATACTGCCAACAGGGGTTAAAAATGCATGAAGGGGTGATCAGGTCCTTCTTTGATCACATTGTTCAATGGATGAGTAGTATCTTTTTTTTTTTCTAGTTTTAAGGAAATTGATTGTTCTGATATGAGGTCTGAAGTCAGCCCAATGAGGTTTTCAGAGTTTTCGAGATACTAAATATTCACAGTTATGTAATGCTATTTAAAAGTGGTTTCTTTCTCTTTTTTTGGTGAAAATGTCCAAAAATATAGTGGACTGAAATGGAATCTTCAAAAATGACATAAATGAGGATTGAGGTATTTATATACCAACAAAAATTCGCAAAAACCCAATACTCCCACAGGCAAGGGAATGGTCAGGTTTGCTGCAGTTTCCAATGAATGACATCAGCTTCCTATAAGTCTCCATCAAAATGAATTCAGTTAATACTGTTAATTTCTTTTCCCTTCCAGAGCCTGTGATATTCATGTGGGCATTCTGGAGAGCTGCAGCAAACTTAAGACGGAAACTCGGACAGCTGAAGAGGAAAAGGATAAGGCACAGAGTTAGTGGATAGAGATCAGCCCAGAGACCTCCACCAGTCAGTCCTTACAAAGGTTGACCACTCGCCTGAAGCTGCAAGTATTCATCCTTCATAAACAGAGATCATTTCTCAGAATTGTTAACATTGCTTCTGTTAGTCTTTAAACAAAGCGGTCTGTTTATAATAAGGAACATTTTTTAAAAAGTCATTCACCTTGTTTTTTTTTTTTTTTTTTTTGAAAATGAAGTCTGCACACACTCGATACTAAACTGAAAAGGAATGGAGAGGAGATGGAGGCATAGCCTGAGACCCACATGGGTTTTTAACTGGCTAAGTTCAGTTTTCTCTTTCAAGGCTGGAGTAGCCATTTAAAATATTTAAACATTAACATAAATATCACACAAACATTAAAACGTTCTGGGGAGGAGGTCATGCCATTACTCACCCAAATGGTCAAGTCTCTGAGGGAGGGCAACTTGGGTTTCAGCTTGGGCTCAGCTGCTGGGCTCACTTTCTTTTTTTCTTTTCTAGACGCCAGAGTCCAAGCATTAAAAGGTAAGGAGAGTCCAGCGAGATAAAAGTAACATTTAAAGAGTTAACCATTCTTTTTTAAGTGACCTTCTTGGGAGGATACAAACTCCCCCCGTCCCCCTCCCCAGCCCCGATTTAGAATCCACTTCCAAATGATACAACTGGAATTTAATTCCCCAAAGAACAACTTTTGCAAAGGAACCTTTATCTCATTTAGTATAGCTTTGAGCTCTAGAGGAAGGAGAGCCATCTGACTTACCTTGCATGAGGATCTGTAGTACTGAATACCACCAGTTGTGATATGTCCAACTCCAGTAGACTTAAGATCTGCATTGTCTATATCACTGGCTTGGCCACATCGTTACATGTGTGGTGGCAGGCGTATTTGGTACCAAAGAAACAAAGGTGAACAGATTGCCAGTAAGACTGATTACTATAGCCTCAAGTTTAGGCTGAAAAAATAGCCTTCCTTGATTTCTCTGCCCTCAGATTGCCCTAGTTTCCATTCTGCCTCCCAGGCTAGCTGACATATTTCAGCCACAGTTTCCATTATAGAAGTTTAACCACGTGGCCCACCTCTACTGCCACCCTCATTAAAAAGCTTTTGATTATTCCCCATCTCAAGACAATGGCTTCTGTCTCTAAGAAGGCACTTGGGGCTTTTTATTGACAACTGCTCCCCAGCACACTTTCTTAGGTATATTTTGGTTCCTTCCCCATAAATACCCAAGGCCAGGTCTTAGGCACCCTGGAAGGCCTGCCATTCCAACAAGCGGTGCATGTTTCTACCTCTGCAGCATGGATTTTACGGTCCCTCAGCTTGAAATTTCCCTTCCCATCTGACAAACTCCTTTCAAACTTCAGCTCAAATGATACCTCTCATTGATGTGATCTGACAATACTTCACATTTATACAGTGACTTACAGTTTAAAAACAACTATATACATATATATGTATTATTTATTGGAAGACCACTAGAGCCTGTAGAATATGATGGGAAGGCATCAAATTCTGGATTTCACAGATGAAAAGACACAGGCTCAAAAGGGGAGAGATACTGCCTTAGCAAACGGTACAGTTGAGACTCACTCAGTGTTCTCTGCTTCCCACTCATCGCTTGCTTCTTCCAACAAACTCTGGACTGGTTACTTCTAAGATACAGCTTCTCAGACCTCTCCAAGTTACAGCTGACAATTCCCCAACTGCTGGATGTGAATTAACTTTAGCAGGGGCTCCTGAGAGGTGGAAGGCTTGGCTGACAGCAAACTCAGCACTCCCTGATATGCAAAATGACATTTTGGCCTTAGGCACTTAGTAAGTTACACAGACCTTGCTCCTTAGGAGTAAAAGTTTTCAGGCACTAGAGTGTAGCATTAAAAAAAAGCCAAACTGAATTAGGAACTGACCTACTATTTTATTAGCTTCCCAACATGCACACATATAGAGACATTCAAGCCTGATGCACTGTGATTTCAGTCTCCCTTATCCTCTTCTTGAACTCAAAATAACTCATTGTGCAATTCTATGAGGTTGCATGTTGGAACTGGACAGAGATTGCTTCCCGCTGCCCACTGTGGCACTTGGGAAACTATAATTTGCATCACTTTTGGTGGGGCAGAGAGCAGATATACTTGGGAAATGTATTCAATTATTTATTTTTCACATTAGTAAAACTGCTGTTTGCATATTGTTGGAACCCAAGACTAGTTAAAAATAAAAAAACAAACTCCATAAAATACATTCCATTTCTTATTTGTATAGAAATTGTTTACTTTCTCATTCAATTAAACAAAGATGGTAATCACTTTATTTTGGATTCATTTCTCACTTTCAGTTGGAAACTTCAGGAGTAAATTTAAATATTGTCTCATGGAAGATTATGCAGTCAGTAAGACTGTTCCTGGACACAACATGCTATTTATTCAGAGTCTCATCTAACAGGTTAAAATAAAAAAAAACCTGACAGTTTAGTGTCTGCAGTCTAAGTTCGGTAGAAGTTTGTTGAAAGGCCTGTTTGTAGAGTGGGGAGGAATTGAGTTTACTTGACGTTGGAGAACATCCCTGCAGCTGGAGTGGCTTCCAGAGTTGTGTGAAAGAGTAGGTTCCTTTTCAGCATGCCACTGACTTGTACATGGGTGGACATGGGTATCTCTTTGATAAACTTTTTTTTTCTGTCACAGAAAGAATCATAGGTTATATATTCATGGGGAAACAAGTTTTGGGTGCTAGAAAGAATGTTTTTAAGAGGTTTTAAATACTATATCTTCCAACTATTAAATCTAACCTGAATTTGAACTTACCTTGTTGCTCTTAAATGAGATATAGTAACATTAAATGAGTTAGTATTATAATAAAACTGTATCCAAAACATGGAACTTCAGTCTTTTTTGAGACGTGTTCGGTATCAATTCAGTTCAGTCACTCAGTCGTGTCCAGCTCTTTGCGACCCCATGAATCGCAGCACGCCAGGCCTCCCTGTCCATCACCAACTCCCGGAGTTCACTCGGACTCACATCCATCGCGTCGGTGATGCCATCCAGCCATCTCATCCTCGGTCGTCCCTTTCTCCTCCTGCCCCCAATCCCTCCCAGCATCAAAGTCTTCTCCAGTGAGTCAACTCTTCGCATGAGGTGGCCAAAGGACCGGAGTTTCAGCTTTAGCATCATTCCTTCCAAAGAAATCCCAGGGCTGATCTCCTTCAGAATGGACTGGTTGGATCTCCTTGCAGTCCAAGGGACTCTCAAGAGTCTTCTCCAACACCACAGTTCAAAAGCATCAATTCTTCGGCGCTCAGCCTTCTTCACAGTCCAACTCTCACATCCATACATGACCACTGGAAAAACCATAGCCTTGACTAGATGAACCTTAGTCGGCAAAGTAATGTCTCTGCTTTTGAATGTGCTATCTAGGTTGGTCATAACTTTTCTTCCAAGGAGTAAGCGTCTTTTAATTTCATGGCTGCAATCACCATCTGCAGTGATTTTGGAGCCCCCAAAAATAAAGTCTGACACTGTTTCCACTGTTTCCCCATCTTTTTCCCATGGAGTGATGGGACCGGATGCCATGATCTTAGTTTTCTGAATGTTGAGCTTTAAGCCAACTTTTTAACTCTCCTCTTTCACTTTCATCAAGAGGCTTTTGAGTTCCTCTTCACTTTCTGCCATAAGGGTGGTGTCATCTGCCTATCTGAGGTTACTGATATTTCTCCCGGCAATCTTGATTCCAGCTTGTGTTTCTTCCAGTCCAGTGTTTCTCATGATATACTCTGCATATAAGTTAAATAAGCAGGGTGACAATATACAGCCTTGACATACTCCTTTTCCTATTTGGAACCAGTCTGTTGTTCCATGTCCAGTTCTAACTGTTGCTTCCTGGCCTGCATACAGATTTCTCAAGAGGCAGGTTAGGTGGTCTGGTATTCCCATGTCTTTCAGGATTTTCCAGTTTATTGTGATCCACATAGTCAAAGGCTTTGGCATAGTCAATAAAGCAGAAATAGATGTTTTTCTGGAACTCTCTTGCTTTTTCCACGATCCAGCGGATGTATGGCCTTTAATAAATATGAATTTTTATTTTTTATTCAAAAAAATTTTAAAAATTGTTCTTTTTTTTGGGGGGGGCGGTGTGGGCCTCATGGGATCTTAGTTCCACAACCAGAGATCAAACTCTGGCTCTCAGCAGTCAAAGTGTAGAGTTCTAACCACTGGTCTGCCAGGGAATTCCCTAAATACAAGTTTTTAAACTTCTTTTCTTGCGCAGGGTTCATAGCTGCCCATAGACTTGCCCTTGTAAGTAAAGGATCTAAGACTGAGTTATAGACAATTTAGCTGGTAGCTCACACGGTAAAGCATCTGTCTGCAAAGCAGGAGACCTGGGTTCAGTCCTTGGGTTGGGAAGATCCCCTGGAGAAGGAAATGGCAGCCCACTCCAGTAGTCTTGCCTGGGGTTGCAAAGAGTCAGACACGACTGAGCGACTTCACTTTAGCTACATGCTGGAAAATGGGGAGGCTCTTATCAGCACAATTTAGTAGGTGTCGATGGTACATCTGGAGGCTTGGCTAGTCCTGAGTTTGGTCTTAGGTTAGACATACATGTATACAAATATAATTGTTGCCTCCAAGGAGCATCTGTTTAAGGACTTTTACAAAATACTTGAAAGAGAATAATGTAGGTAAACAGCTGAAATTCATAATCTGTGGTATTATAATAGGCAGAGTAGGAATTTAAAGCAGAAAAATTTTGTTTTTAGGGTGTTCAATTGTAAGGAATTTTCATGTCTGGGACTCTCAAAACATGAGCCCCTAATTCCCTTACCCCTGCCATTTCATTTAGGCACTTCTATTGCCTGATTGATTATTAAATCTAATTAGTCTTTTCCCCTCAGTCTTCATCCTTCTTGACCTTCCTATAATACCTGACACTGGAACAATACATTTTTCATAAACTTTCTCTAAAATAATCCCCAATTTATAAAGAAGCTGTAGAAATAGTACATATAGCTCCTATACACCTTTCACCAAGACTCCCTGTTAACCTTTCTCTGCTCAAGTCCCTCCAATTTGAGGCTAAGCTGTAGACATGATGTCTCATTACCATATTATACTTCAGTGTCTATTTCCTAAGTACAGGGCATGCTCTGACATAACCACATCGAAGGAAATGAACAAAGATACAACAGTCCTCCAGTGTTCTCTTTCTTTCATGATCATGACATTTTTTTAGATTACTGACCAATTACTTTACAGATTATGCCTTTGGGTTTCCCTGGTATTTCCTTATAATTTATGTATATTTGGCAAGAACATACCACAAAAATGTTTTAGGTGCACACCTAGAAACACACATTGCTGATTTTTCTCATTACTGGTGATACCAACTTTAAGCACTTGGTTCAAAGTTTCTGCAAGGTTTAAGCATTAAGTAAACTAATAAGCATGTTATGCTTATTATTAATAACTATCTGGCAGTGAGATTCTTTATGATTACTCAAATATTCTCATCTGCTATCAAGTTTTCACCCACTGCATTTAGCACTTTGATGGTTTTTAGCTTATTATTGTAATGGTTGCAAATTGGTGAGCTAATTCCATCTTTCTCTCTAGTATATTGACATTCTACTACAGAATATTCCCTTTTGCCCCATTTTTAATTCATTCATATAAGTATGAACTTGTGGACTACTATTTTACTCAAAGGATTTCAATCTGTTACTATCATTAATTCCTACTCAAATGTCACCAGACCTGGGGACTTCTTTAAGCTAGCTCCTGTGTTCTCTTGACATGGAACCATCATTCTGTGAGCACATCCACAAGCTGATGTTCCAGGTTCATCTTCTTTTAATACTTTTACTTATTTATTTTTGGCTGTGTTGTCTTCATTGCTGCACGGGTTTTCTCTAGTTGTGGTGAGCGGGAGCTACTCTCTAGTTGTGGTACACAGGCTTCTCTCATGGAACAGGGGCTCTAGGGTGTCTGGACTTCAGTAGTTGTAGCAAGTGGGCTCTGCAGTCGCAGTTCTTGGGCTTTAGAGTGCAGGCTCAACAGTGGTGGTGCAGTATGTAGAATCTCCTGTATTGGAAGGCAGGCTCTTCAACTACTCAACCACCAGGGAAGCCCTCCAGGTTCATTTTATAGTTTCCCTTCCCCATTCTCAGAACTAGTAATTTCTCCAAGGAGCATTAGTTTCTTTTAGTGATGAATGGGACTTAGAAACCAAGGTCTGGATACTGGTGCTAGTTATGTTCATTACTACCAGAGTGCTATTGCTTCTAGACCCTATCAGCAGAATTAGGCAGTATGGATGCATACGTACACACATATCTATTTCACCATCTCTGTTAAGTACCATGAATTCATTTCCAATTCCAAATCAATACCACAGGGTTTTTCCCATTATTCTCGGTGTATTTGCTTGCTCTATTAATTTGGTATATAACCAAACTCCCAGCCACTTGACCCAAAAAAAGGGGGAAGTGGAGGAAAGAAAAGAAAAAAGGCCACCTTGGTTCTAGACATGTCCCAGTTTCTTAGTATGTCAGCCCAAAGGTGGGCCCCTAACGTTCCTGTTTCTCTCTCCTAAGTTGCAGACCCACATCTTCAGTCTATAGGTTCTGTAGAATATCACCTGAAACATACTGCCAAATTTGGTTGAAAACATAACTAGTTGTCTTTTCACCCCATCCATATTCTCCAATATTTTCATAATACAAAATAATATGAAGTCTTTCTCCTTTCTGAATAAACCATTATATTGTAACTCTTACAAACGATATCTTGCTCAAAAAGCCTTCAATATCTCTTTACTTTATAAATTTATTATTATTATTTTGGCCATGCTGCATAGCTTGTGGGATCTTAGTACTGCCCCTAGCAGTGAAGGTGTAGAGTTCTAACCACTGGACTGGCAGGGAATTCCCTCTTCATTGCTTTTAGAGTCAAATCAAACTATCTGGGAATAATCGTCAATCCCTTTCACTACCAAGCTTTAACTTAACTCAACTTCATCCTCCATTTATCATCCTTTGTTGTTGTTCAGCTGCTAAGTCGTGTCCAACTCTGCACCCCATGGACTGCAACACACCAGGTGTCCCTGTCCTTCATTATCTCCCAGTTTGCCCAAATTCATGTCCGTTGAGTCAGTGAGGCTATCTCACCATCTCATCCTCTGCTGCCCTCTTCCTGCTTTGCCTTCAATCCTTCCCAGCGTCAGGGCCTTTTCCAATGAGTCGGCTCTACGTGAGGTGGCTGAAGTGTTGGAGCTTCAGCAGCAGTTCTTCCAATGAATACTATTCAGGGGTGATTTCCTTTAGGATTGACTGGTTTGATCTCTTTGCTGTCCAAGGGACCCTCAAGAATCTTCTCCAATATCACAATTTCAAAGCATCAATTCTTTGGCATTCAGCCTTTTTTATGGTTCAACTCTCACATCCATATATGACTACTGGAAAAACCATAGCTTTGACTATAGGGACTTTTATCATCCTTTACCCTCATGCTTATTAAATGAGCATATTAGCTACTTCCTAAAATCAGTTCTTTTCATGAAAATTTCTCTCATGCTCTAATGCTTTGCTTCCTCTTTATCCACATTAGTAATTTACTTGTTTTTCAAACATAGCTTAAAGGTCATTCCTACCACGAGTTTGCCTTACTTCTAATTATCCCCTTTTCTTACTCCTGTCACTACTGTGCTACTTGAATATCCTTCTCTGTATTACAGCTAATTGTGTATACGTATCTCCCCAAGTAGCTTAGGAAATTCCCTTAAGGCAGAAACCAGTATTATCATTAAATCTCAAGAGATGGGTATAGTGCACCCAAATGATGCTCAAATCTGGACTATCAATTAAAGAGAGGACAAAGTTTTGACAGGTGTTAATAAATGCAAGAAGATATAGCTTTACGTGGTAAAAACATGCAGGTAGGGACAAGGCAGGCTAATCTGTGTTGGTAAAGCTGGGATGGAGCAGATGTTGCCTTAATGCAGGGTTTGGGAGAGATCTGAGAACCATGGCAATGGTGTGGCACTGCCATACTGGAGTGTGCTTCTTAAAGTTCACATGCACACACTCTCCTGTGTTGTATACTTCTGAGTAAGCAAAACCTGGGATAGGGAATATGAAAAGATTAACTTTTCTCCTCTAAGAAATGCACATTTTCAAGAAAGGGGAAAGAGTGATTCAACTCATTAATCACAGGGTCTTTAGGTGTCTTCACTTTCAAAACAACAATTAAGTCACACTCATACTCCCTCTTCCCAGCCCCAATTCCTCACAGGATTAACAAGGTTATACCATGCATGTACAACAATGGAAACCAACCCTTGGTAGGTCCTTGCTTTATCACTTCTAGCAGTAGCTCATATATAGAAAGCAAACATATATGCCAAGGTAACTGAATCTTTCTATTTGTTGAGATAACCTGGAGACCCATCCTAGAAATGTATATCTGGGCTTCGACACTTTGAGTAAGCTTTGCTCAGCAGATCACCCTCAATCTCTAGATAGATGCATATGTGTCTGTCCTTATGTACTCTGATAAGAAGTCTGGACACTAGCCAAGGGAACACGAGAGTGGAAGTGGAAGGATCAATGAAATGCATAGCCTTTATTTCTACATCTCAATGAGAAGCTCAATAAATCCTGACACAAAATATTCTAAGGCTTGATTAAAAAGTACCTGCATGTATCTATAAATGTGAAAAACTGTCTTAATATCTCTACTTGCGTGTTCATCAAGAACTTCAACTTGGGAGCAAAATATTAAAAAGTGTTCTTTTTCTACCCTAAACATGTGCCTCCTTCTGATATCTTTAAAATGTGCATGGTATCTAAACAGAGAATCCAAAAGAAATGAAAAGAAATAGGTTAACTTCCTTTATAGTTACAAATGTAGATCCAAACAGAACTATTTCCAGGTTTTGCAATAAAGATTTTCATTGTTGCCACCTCAGTTTCTTATTCCTTAACAATTATAAATCTGACTTCCAAACTGGCCACTTTAATAAAATCCTAAAGTTCTATGGTTTTCCTGGGGCCCCATTCATGGTCCATTCTTCATTCATTCTTGCTATGCCTTTCTTTTCTCTGATTTCAATCACCACATATACACCAAATCTGTACTTGAGTTTAAAACTCAAATGATTAACTATCTTTGACACTATCTATATCCCAGATTTAATATGCTGGTAATAAGACATTAAAAAAAAAAAAAGTCCTTTCTTTTCTCTCCACCCTAAACCTAATCTTTCTATATGCCTAGTGTTCAGTGACATTGTGGAGGTTTAAAAATAGGTTCACTAAATCTTTCTATACTCCTCCCTTGTAAATCCTCAGTGTGGACTTGGTGACTTATTTCTAACAAGGAAAATACGGCATAATTGACAGTACCTGACTTCTTGGCCAGAGCCATAAAATACACTGCAGCTTCCTTCTTGCTCTGTCTTGGACTGCTCACTCTGAGATAAGCCAGTTGCTACGTCATGAGGACAGTCAAATAGACCTGTGGAGAGGTACATGTGGTGAGGATGAGTTACAGCTGACAACCAGTGAGAGACTGAGGTCCACCATGACCACGGTGAGCTTTCTTGGAAGCAGATGTTCCAGCCCCACACAAGCCTTCAGACAACTGCAGTCCCAGCCAACAGCTTGACTGCAACTTGACGAGACCCTAAGCCTGAGGCACCCAGGTAAGCTGCATCTGAACTCCTGACCCACAGAAAGTCTGAGATAATTATTTATGAACTTGCCTGGTGGTAGAGTGGATAGGAATCCACCTGTCAATGCAGGGGACACGGGCTCTATCCCTGGTCTGGGAAGATTCCACATGCCAAGGAGCAACTAAGCCTTTGCACCACAACTACTGAGCCCGCATGCTGCAACTACTGAAGCCCATGAGCCTAGAGCCTGTGTTCCACAGCAAGAGAAGCCACTGCAACGAGAAGCCCATGCACTGCCATAGAGCAGCCCTGGCTCTCTGCAACTAGAGAAAGCCTATGTGCAGCAATGAAGACCTAGCAGGGCCAAAAATAAACAAATTTCAAAAAAGAGTCTTAGAACATACCTACTCTTTAAAAAAATAATAACAATTTGCAATTTTAACTAGCTAAGTTTTGGGCTAATTTTTTAAAATTATTTTCAATTGGAAGATAATTGTTTCACAATATTGTGTTGATTTCTGCCATATATCAACATGAATTAGCCATAGGGATACATTATATGCTCTCTGTCTTAAAATTCCCTCCTACTTCCCACCGCATCCCAGCCCTCTAGGTGTCACAAAGGACTGGATTTGATCTCCCTGTGTCATATAGCAAATTCCCACTGGCTATCTATTTTACATATGGCAACATATGTTTCACTGTTACTCTCTCAATTCATCCCATCCTCTCCTTCCCCGACTATGTCCGTAAGTCTGTTCTTTATATCTGCATCTCCTTTGTTGCCCTGCAATTAGGTTCATCAGTATCATCTTTCTAGATTCGGGTTAATATAAAGTATTTTTCTCTTTCTGACTTACTTTACTCTGTATAATAGGCTCTAGGTTCATCCACTTCATTAGAATTGACTCATATGTGTTCCTTTTTATAGCTGAATAATATTCCATTGTGTACATGTACCACAGCTTGCCTGTTCATCTGTCAGTGGGCATCTGTTGCTTCTGTGTCCCAGCTAGTGCGGGATAGTAATAGTTTATTATACAGTAGTAATAGCACACCCAGCCCAGAATTCAAGGGAGACAACTGGGGAAAGGAAATGAACGTGTTAAGCAAGCTCTCTTGCTCTAGGCACACTCCTCTTCATACTTTCTAAGTAGTGTATTTACAAAGTATCCCATGAGGAACCTGGAAGCCATATTTTATTTCCCCTACCAACTATATAACCAAGTTGTCAGTTTTTTTCTCTTATCACTTGAGCCTGATCCTATTTTTATTACTTTAATTCATTTTTCAATTATTATAACATAACTTTGCAACTTTTCTACTTCCCTACAGTCTTTCCCAGCTCCATTCCATTCTCTACACTAATGCCAACAAGAACTTTTTCAAAATTATACCTGATCATGTTATTTATTTTTATTAAAAATCACTACTAGTTCCCACACTGCAGAGGACAAAATTCGAATGCCATAGCACAGTGCACCTGTTCCTGTCCTATAGCTTTTTCTCTCGTCTCCCACGTTCACAGCCTACACTCTGCCTGGCTTTCACCTCTGCATATGCTGCTTTCTTTCTGTGTGGAAGGCTTTTCATTCTTTCCTTGTAACTCTTACTTATTTTTAGAGGCTCAGCTCAAGGTTTATCCAGAACTTCCTCCTTAATTATCAGGTCCTGGTTAGATGACTTCCTTACATTACTTTTTTGGGGTACTTACCACAAAGATCAATATTGTGTCTTCCACTAGAAGGTTAGCTCATGGGAAGACCAAAATCTATCTTCAATACTGAGATATTCATCTATTCATATATTCAAGTTCTATCTACTGAGCGACTATGTATTATGTATGTTATACACAAGTGAACAAAACAAATATGCCCCACCTTGGCATAGCTTGTAGTCTATTTAAGAAGAAAGATAGTAATAAGTAAAATAAACAAATATTCTGATATATGAGTAAGAATTTTATGAGAGTAAACATGGGGACCAATTTTAGGTTGTGTGGCACACAGGTACACTCAAACATTTACTGAATGAAATGTTTATATCTTCACCACAGAGATGTAAGTGGGCCAGGCTCATTATATCTTTGCCAACACTGACTGTTTTTGTTTTTTTAAAAACATCTTTGTTCATACTGTCAATGTCACTTTCTTGCTTATACATTCTCAGTACTAAAAATCAATAAAAAGAACACAAGACAAGTTCAAATATCCATTAGAAAAAAGAAGCTTGATTCAGCACAAGTGGAAAACAAAAACTAGCTTTATATATATTATCAGAGTTACTCTAATAGATGGCTAAGATAATTTTAAAATAATCTCTTACAAGACCACACATTTTATTAAGTAAAAACTAATACTAAAAAAATGAAAGCCATGTCTTTCTGGTATTCAGAAGTCTGAAGCAATCATTGCTTAGCTTTTCTAAAAGAGCAAATTACTAGGGAATCCCTGCCTTTCCCCTGGTTCACTGCCAAATGACTCAGAAGTGGAATATTTCAGGAAATATGAGTATGTGACAAAAGTTAAAAAAAAAAAAATCATGACCACTTGAAACAAAGCTCAATATTTTAAAAAGGGAATGGCAGGATGAGGAAACTATATATTAAAATACATAAGACAATTTCATTAATAACTAGTCATTAATTTAAAATATTATATAACCAACCAAAAAACTCAAAACAAAACTTGGTAGTAAAAAGAATATTTAAATGCTACTTACAACAGCTGAGAAGGTTGCTGGGGCTAATTTCTTATATTAATATAAAATGCATAAAAAATTCCAAAAACAAATTTTCCCTTGGATTATAAAGCTTATATTTTATAAATGATGCACATATTTAGTGCAGATTAAAGAATAGGTATAGAAAAACTAAATGAGTTCATTCCTTCATAAGCACAAATAGTTGGCTATAATAACATTAAACGACTGGCCCTTTCCTAAATTCACGTTCAAGGTCCTGAAAATTTTAAATTAATTAGTACAGATGAGGAAAAAGAGCTTCTGTTTTACCACACGTTAGTCTTTCTAGTTGAAATATGAGATTTCTCTGGAAAATACACTCATCTGTTTGTCTTTAGTAGTGTATTTCAACACCTAGCCAGGATTTGTGCCAAAGGACAGAGGCAGTCACTGAACCTGTTACACCAGAAGCTTTTTTTTAAACAAACTGATGATTGTCCAACAAAAAACTGTTAACTTCCTTGTGAATTTTCATAGGAAGAGAGTTTTTTATTTTTCTTTTTGGCTTCTGCAATGGAATTTCACCAGTTTTTAAAGGTATTAACTTCGTAACCTGCAACAATCATCATTTTAAATCAGTAGAGAAAAACTGTCAGATGGGTCAGAAATAGGGTTTATGTAAATCAAAATTATCTCTGACAGTAGCAAGATTTAACCTTTTGAGCAAACCCCAATAGACCAGCATTACAACTGAACTGATTAACCTAATGTGCAGTTGTTAAGTCGTGTCCGACTCTTTGCGACCCCATGGACTGTAGCCTGCCAGGTTCTCCTGTCCGTAGGATTCTCCAGGCAAGAATACTGGAATGCGTTGCTATTTCCTCCTCCAGGATTAATCTAATACATTATGATAAATATTGCTCTTGAAAGAGCAGATTATTTTCCTACTTACAATTTTTTGCCAAAGGTCTGGTATAAAAATATTTTCTTCTCTCTATATTTCCCTGCCACGATAATGCTAAAACATATCTATAGTCTCCTCAAACCTCAGGTGTTAAGGGCATATTAGCCTGTTTGAGTTGGAACACTGCTTCACATAGTCAAAGTGTTTTTTTAAGGCACTCTAAGAACTCTCAAGGACAGAAAAACAAAAACATTCCTGTTGCGGTACAGATCTTTCAGGTATATTTTCCCTCAAATTTTTCTAAACTAAATGTTGTGATAACTGGTTTTTCTTTGTTTTCCATGGTACAGTCTTTAAGTTATTTTTCTTTTACTTGAAGCCACTCCTTCATTTTCAACTTGCTGAGCAGGCAGGCTTTTCGTTTCCACGGAAACTGAATTCCTGTGGCTTCGGGTAGGCATTCTTGTTCCACCAGTCTAGGAGAAGAAGCAAAGAACAGGACAGTTTAACATGTTTACAATACAGTCAACTCTATTGTTTATACATGGAATAATTACCCTGCAAATTGTCCTTTATATATTTTTAGCCTCTAGCCACTTAACTGCCTCTAAGCAAGCTTTAATCTGACAGTTTTAAACTATGATATTTTCAAATAACAATCAGGAAAGCAGACAAATCAGGGTAAACCGAGAGAAGTGAAAAGGAAAATCACTCTTCTGTGTTAAATCTGGAAAAGTTTGAAATGTTAAATGAGGAAATGAAGGAATGACAGACCTTTAGAACAATGTGCTTACAACAACGAAACTGAAGGACAGTAGAAAAGAAGAAATGAAAACTAAGAAGGGAGGGAAAGGAACTATAAGAAGGTCAGCGATGGTAAAGACAGAGAAGAAATTATGAATTGGAGAAACAGACAACGAGTAAGAAAAACACAAGAGTCCAAAGGAGAAGAAAGATACAAAGAATAAATGAGAAAGGAAGAGAAAATAAGACTCCAGTTTGAAATGAAAACTGAAAAATACCCAACAAAAACTGTAGCTAAAATGGCTTAAAATACTGATAACTCATTCTGTCTACTCTTTCACTTGTTCCAACTAATTAACTACATTTATGTATTTTCTTGGCCAAAGTTAACAATGTACAAGAAGTTGTCATTTCTAAAAGGATTCTCTCAATAATAAGAGTGGAGAATTGAAAAATATAAACAACCTTTGTAAACCATAAAACCACTGTAAATTACAAAATAATCCTCAATATCTGCATTCTAGCTATTTCTCCAAAGGAATTTTGGACATTTGCAGATTAATACAGAAAGAAAAAAAAAACAGAAAATATCCACATGATATACAAGTGATAGATGTTGTGGAGTGAAATATTAAGAAGAATAGAGGAATCAATAATTTTGACTCAAAGATTTTTGGCAGCAGGGAAGGAAAAGTCGGATTCACTCACAGAGAAGAAAAGTTTTCCTTCAACTAAACTCGAACTGGAACTTCTTACATGATATAAAGAATGGGCTACATGGTAAACAGTATCTCTAACCATGGTTTTACAAAAGTTTCTGAGAAATATCATTCAACTGTTATTTCTAGGAAGGATGCTATAAAGAGTATGACATTAATTATAACTAAAATATTGAGTTATAAAAAATACTTAGCATTAAAACACAATTTACTTAACATTTTATTGTACTTTTAATAAGGCAATGCAGTCACTAATTACTAACACTTGCTTTTATATTTTTCCATATCCTACTTATCAATTTTTAATTGCATCACCATAATTTTATTCTATGTATTCTTCTGCAAATTGCCTCAAATATTTAATGAAATAAAAAAGTATACATAAAAACTGCACAAAAATTATAACTCTGCTTTTCATAGGAACATAGGGCTTTAACTATGTGGTTGCCTTGCTTATGCCCTCACTGGGCAGGCTAATAGAATTTTCTTTAGTTGACTATAACCCTTACAAAAAACAGAAAGTTCTGCTAAAATGACTGGGTTCACAAGAGCATACAACTTTACCTATCCTACCAATAAACATTGTTTTTAGAATGGTGTTGTGATTAACATGGCAAATATGGACATCAGGTTGAAATGCATAGTTAGTGAAATAGATTAATAATAAACAACCTAGTGGAACATTTTATTTCAGAAAAGATCCTACCTTTTGTTGCGCTGTGGGACCCAGTGACTTAGGTGGAAAAGTACAAGGTATTCTTCCATGATGGATATGATATGGTAATAAGAGACTGGGGTCTAAAGGGACCCAGGGAACTGAGAGGCTGGAAGGCACACCAGGAAGGCTGCAATGTGTTTTATGCAAATTGTATGCTGTCCTAGTAACTTTTCCATCAGAGGTTTTGTAGATCAAGAGCGAAGAATCTTCTGCGGCGTGAGACAACAAGTAGGAACCCTCCTGCAAACTAAATTCACAGTAAAACTCAACTGACTGATTCACTGTGTCAATTTCAATAGCACTTTCTTAATCATGATCTATTAATGAAATAAAAAAAACAATTAGGGGAATGGGACATCATCTCTAAAAACACTCTGATGATCAAATAAGATTTAGGAATCTTCTAATTTATTTTCATGCCTTTTCAGCAACTAGTTTTAGTTCTTATTCCAAGTTCAGGATATATAATTATTTTCTTTTCATTGTTATGTCAGTCAGTTTGGAAGTTTTCAATAATTTAATGTGAAACAAATAGTCTCCCTAATTCTCTAATTCCTGGACAACACATAACGAAAAGTACACAGACATATTAGTATGTTAAGAACATATACATACCATTTCTATACACAACATTTAATTAAACAAGCACTGTACCTACTTTCTATCTACTAATAGGTGAACAGAGATAGAAAGGTGAATGTGACACACTACACTGAAAAGTTTAAAATAAAGCGGCAGAAACAGTTAACAGAACGATCACAATATGAGAGGCCCTGACATTCAGAAAACTGAGATCATGGCATCTGGTCCCATCACTTCATGGGAAATAGATGGGGAAACAGTGGAAATAGTGTCAGACTTTATTTTCTTGGGCTCCAAAATCACTGCAGATGGTGATTGCAGCCATGAAATTAAAAGACGCTTACTCCTTGGAAGAAAAGTTATGACCAACCTAGATAGCATATTGAAAAGCAGAGACATTACTCTGCCAACAAAGGTCTGTCTAGTCAAGGCTATGGTTTTTCCTGTGGTCATGTATGGATGTGAGAGTTGGACTGTGAAGAAAGCTGAGAGCCGAAGAATTGATGCTTTTGAATTATGGTGCTGGAGAAGACTCTTGAGAGTCCCTTGGACTGCAAGGAGATCCAACCAGTCCATTCTGAAGGAGATTAGCCCTGGGATTTCTTTGGAGGGAATGATGCCGAAGCTGAAACTCCAGTACTTTGGCCACCTCATGCAAAGAGTTGACTCATTGGAAAAGACTGATGGTGGGAGGGATTGGGGGCAGGAGGAGAAGGGGACAACAGAGGAAGAGATGGCTGGGTGGCATCACTGACTTGATGGACGTGAATCTGAGTGAATTCCGGGAGTTGGTGATGGACAGGGAGGCCTGGCGTGCTGCATTTCATGGGATCGCAAAGAGTCAGACATGACTGAGCGACTGAACTGAACTGAAGCAGTTAATAGGTACTGAATGTTTATCATGAACTAACTGTTGCACTGTTTATGTCCTTTTTGTCATTAAATCCTACACAACAAATCTTGAAGGGATAAAATAATTAACTCCATATTAGAGACAACCAAAAATTAGAGATGTTAATTAATTTGCCCAAGTTCTGAGTGCAGAACCTGCATATAAACCCAGGCAATCAAACACCAAAAAAAACCATACCCTTAATTATAATCCTCTACTATCACAATAATAAGTTCTGTCAAATCTCCATTAAACCTTTCTCTTTAGAAAGCTTTAAGGAATTCAGTGTACCAACATGAAGAGGTAAAAGGATATGATTGACATCCTGTGTGTTCCTTTTTTGTTGTTGTTTTTACACTCTTCTAGTGCAAAGGTACTATGGGGGATATAAGTTCTTCCTCACAATCTATCATTAAAAACAAGGATTAATCATACTTATAAGTCATTCTTCTCTAGAATTTGTGAACCTTACCCATCAATGGCTTGTAAATGTGATTAACGACACAGTGTAACAACAAAAGCAAAACTGTGAACGATGTTACTTTGGAGATGGAGTAAGGGACTACAATCTAAGAAATACAGGTATTTTTCCAAAGAAGGCAAACAGATGGCCAATACCATTAATCATCAGGGAAATGCAAATCAAAACCACAATGATATACCATCTCACTCCTGTCAGAATAGCTATCACCAATAAGACAATAAAATAAATAAGTGTCGGCAAGGATGTGGAGAAAAAGGAATCCTTGTACACTACTGGTGGGATTATAAATTAGTGCAGCCACTATTGGAAATAGTAGGGAGGTACCTCAAAAAATTGAAAATTGAACTGTCATATGATCCAGCAATTCTACTCTTGGGTATTCATATCAAAAAGATATATAAACACCAATGTTCATTGCAGTATTATTTACAAGAGCCAAGATACAGAAGCAAGTTAAGTGTCTACTGATGACCAGATAAATAAGATGTGATAAAAGTACAATGGAATACTACTCGGCCATAAAAAATGAAATACTGCATTTGCAGCAACATGGCTGTGTCTAGAAGGTGTTGTGCCATGTGAAATAGGTCGGAGAAAGACAAATACCACATGATCTTACGTATATATGGAATCTGAAAAGCAAAAGAAACAAAATTAAGATAGACTTACAGATACATAAACAAAAGGGTGGTTGCTGACTGGAGGTAGTATATGTGTGGAGAAATAGGCACAGGGGTTTAGGAGGTACAAACCTCCAGTTATAAATAAGTCACAAGGATGTAACACACAGCATAAAGAATATAATAAATACTACTGTAACAACTTGTATGGAGATATATGGTTATTAGACTTATTGCAATCACTTCATAATGTATGCAAATATCAAACCACTATCTAGTATACCTGCAACTAACATAATATTGTACACTAACTATATTTCAATTAAAAAAGAAAAGAAACACAAGCAGCCACTAGAAGCTGAAAATTAGGCAAGGAAACAACTGCTTCCTAAGAGCCTCCAGAAGGAGCCAGCCCTGCTGACACAAGTTTAGTCCAGTGAAGAGAATTTCAGATCTTTGAGCTCCAGGACTATAAGAGAATAAATTTGTGTTGTCGGAAGCCATTAAGTTTGTGATAATTTGTTATAGTAGCAATAGGAAGCCATTATAATAGCTGTACAGAAAAAAATGTTTAACTGTAAGCCCAGTAAAGCCAGATGTTATTATATTTCCCTCTTATTTATATTTTCACAGTTCCACTTTGACACAACAGAATAAATTTTGTATTTCTAGGTTATTTTCTGTCTATTCCTAACAAGATGTATTCAAAGATCAATGAAAAACGCCTCCAGAGTACTTACCTACTTAATTTTCTTAGAATGTGTTGGAGGATGTTAAATAAACTTGAAATCCTATTAAACAGAAGAAATCCAAATAAAATTAAGGAACAAAAACCTTAATCTTAAGAACTATAACTCCTCGGGAAGAGAAATGTCTCAATAACAAAAGAAAACAACAGATGACATAATGTAAAACAAATATCAAAATGTATTTCCAACTTGACTGAATTTTAGTATTCACTTCATTTCTGCCATTTTCTGATTTCCCTTAAAAATCATAAAGTATTTTGGCTTGTGTCAGTCAGAACACTGATCAGTAAAGAGATCACTATTTTATCTTCAAGCTATGATTTTTTTTTTTTAGTATTATTTATCATTTTATTTATACTTTCATTTCCTTAAAACATAGTAACTGAGTTTAGTCCCTGGAAATACATAAAAGAATGGGATATTCTGATGTTTTTACAATGAAAAATACCAGTTTTATTCATTAATGCTCTCTCTTATCTTCAAGCTATGATTTTTTTAAAGAATGTATTTCCCTTTGTGTTTTTTAAGAAAATGTTTTTACAATGAAAAATACCAGTTTTATTCATTAATGCTCTCTCTTATCTTCAAGCTATGATTTTTTTAAAGAATGTATTTCCCTTTGTGTTTTTTAAGAAAATGTTTTTGTTTTTACGGCTGTACCACGCAGCATATGGGATCCTAGTTCCCCCACCAGGGATCAAACCCCCCGGCACTGATTCATGAAGTCTTAACCACTGGACTGACAGGAAAGTCTCTCAAACTATAAATGTTTTAATAAGTTTATAAGTTTAAAATTTTTGAAGTCTAAAAGTTTAAAAAGTCTTTAGCAGAATTAATCTGCAGAAGAATTTGCCTTTTAGAGATGGTGGTGGTGAATTTCAAAGAAATTGAGAGGTACTTTAAATGAATAAAAGGAAATGAAATATAAGATATTGATTTAAATATCTCTTCTAGACCCACATTCATTCCCTTGACTATTTATTTAAAAATGGTTTTCACTGGGAGAGGTAGAGCAGGCAGTGCATAAATGTATGGAGAAGCTTTTCTATTCACATATGTAAATAAAAAGTTACCCATCAAAAGAAGTAATACTTATAACAGATGTTTAAGTATAAGCAAAGAAGTCAAACTTGAATCTGCAGCCTTCAAAAACTATGACAAGCCCCAAAGCTGGAACTACAGAACTAATATAAGTCAGGGCGACTTCCCATCCTTTCAGATGAATCAAACATATTAACTACCAAAGCTGTCATCCTAGCTCAGCAGTGCGCTCTGGGGAAAGTCACTCCAAGTTCCAGTTTCCTCATGTATAAAATGGAGATTAAAGGTTCTTCCTGGAAAGTTGTGAGATGCAAATTAAATTAATTTCAATCTGATATACAGTTAACAGTTGGTAGAAGAACAAATTTTTAGAAGTTAGAATACCTGAATGAGTGTATATATCCCTGAGCTCAAAGTCTGACTGGGCTATTTTTTCCCACCTCTGGAAAGAAGTGAAATATGTGTGTCCATAGTTCACCAAGATGGAAGACTCCTCTATTGTTTTAGCCTCCTTTGTCTTAAGTAGAAATACTAGTGTCACTAGAACATTTAATTTGGAGATGGAAATGATTAATGTGAAATGGATCACAAACTGGGTCAAGGAACACCCCAGTTTATAAAAGGATGAAAGTCTTGAAAATAAATAATTTAAACCAATATTTAGTGATAAAGAAAAATTAATGATCATTTAACAAGCTTTTAAATTCCTACCACAAAATTTCTTACTTGAGTGCTGAAAGTTTTTCTTTCAATTCTTCTGAGGTAATTTCTTCAAGCAGGAAAAGCTTTGATGTAAATGCATCAATATGTCCTAAAATAAAAGATCAAACTTAAAAAGAACAATTACTGTATTTAAAAATCAAAAAGTGAAGCTATCCAATCTTTTTAAAGATGTTTTTATACAATTGTCATAATTATAAAGGAACTTTATATTCTAAAAAGAGAAATAGACATTTTATTAAGTTTATTAAGTAAAGCTGTATTTTAAAATAACACCAGAAGTCAGATTATAAAGGAATATATATTAATTCTAAAATATTTGCTGAACATAGAAAAGTTTATACACGTCCACATCAAAAAAATCATCTCTAACTCTACAATTTAAGAACAACAACTGTTGAAACAGTGGTTTCTAATTTCTAGTAAACTTGCATTTTTATGGAAATAAAATTTTTAGAGAGCTTCTCAGGTGGTGCTGGGCTTCCCAGTGGCTCAGCAGTAAGGAATCTACATGGAATGCAGGCACCATAGGAGATGTGGATCAGGAAGATTCACTGGAGCAGGGCATGGCAACCCACTCCAGTATTCTTGCCTGGAGAATCCCATTGTGGCCTGCAGTCCACAGGGTTGCAAAGAGCCATGACTGAAGTGACTTAGCATTCATGTATGCACATACCGTAATATTATAAAAGCAAGCAGATAAAATAAAATTTATAGTTTGGGTATGATAAATACATTTCTCAGACAAACTTGGTTAAGGTAAAAACTTGGCTTAATTATTCACAACAGCCAAGATGTGCATAACCTAAGTGTCCACCAACAGGTGAAAGGATAAAGGTGTGATACACACACAAATAATGGAATATTATTCATCCATGAGAAAAAAGGAAATACTGCTATTTGCAACAACATAAAGGACATTGAGGACACTATGCTAAGTGAAATAAGTCAGAAAGAAAAAGATAAATACTGCATGATAACTTATATGAGGAATCTGGGGGAATAAAAGTCAAACTCATAGAAAGAAGTAGAAAGGTGGTTCTCAGGGGTTGGGGGCTAAAAGGGTACAAACCTTCAGCTACAAGATGAATAAGGTCTGAGGATCTAATGTATGACACAGTGACTCTAGCTGATAACAGTAGATTATATAACTGATATTTGGTAAGAGAGTAGAACTCAAATGTTTTCATCAAAAAAAACAAAACAAAAACAAAAACCTGGAGGTGATGGATTTGTTAATTCAACTAGATGAGAGGAATTCTTTTACAATGTATACATATATCAAATCATTATTATATATGATTTAAATATCTTAAAATGTTATTAGTTATACCTCAATAAACCTTAAAAAAAATCTAGCTTATTTTTTAATTAAAGCACATGATAGAGATTTCCTATGGTTTAAAAAAGAAAAATCAAAATAGTCTGCTCCAAGTCTTACTTTCTTATACACATGACCTAATTCTAGAATTCAAAGAAACAGCAAACTCTCATGATTACACTTGCACATGTTCTCCAACAAAACAGGTTGAGACACAACACAGGCCTTGGAATGTGCCAGGGAAGTGATACAAAAGATGGCGTTTAGTTAAATGTTATATAATCACATTAATACAAAATCCATGTTATTACACCAGTCAAAAACATCAATCGCTAAGAGTATAATACTCACTAATGCTGAAAATAATATCACTTTAATTTTTTTTAGCTTCCAAAATTTGGTTATCAAAACACGTGACCTGGATAGTTGACATCAATCATAATGCAACAAACCTGCAAATAATTTATTATCTCATTTCTTATCTTGCCCCCTTTCATTTCATTTGCTTTGTGCTCATAAAAAAGAATTAGAAACATTTTTACCAGACACTTTTCTTCTAAGACAACAAATCTTTTCCCATGCCTACTTATTCTTTCCTGTGCCAAGTTTCGGTTTCACCTCTGCATTTCTAACACTCATTACACTGTGACGTTTCTAATAAAAAGGACACAGTTTAATGGTTTAAAGACTGTCAAAAGGCAATAAATATTAAGTACAATAAAACAGTTTAGACATTTACTGAATGTGTCTTTGAGGAAACTCACAGTTTTTACCTTTTTAAAGCAATCTCAATGAAAAGTATGTATTATAGTATATGTCAAATACATTAGTCAAAAATATACAGAGAATACTGTACTAAGTTCTATGAGGGCTTCAATTCTCTCAACATTGGAACATTTTAACCAGTGGGCCTCAAATGAGTTCAGATGTTTATCTCCTAGTCTTTGGGGCAACTATACAAGACTTGGGATGGCAACAGCTCCCTGGCCATTAACCCTCGTAGACTCTTTTGCATATCACAGTATGCTATCCAAATACTTTTTTAAGTGTATCAAGGTTGGGAAGGTTAGTTAATACAAATCAAGGCTTTACATACATGCGTGAATTCATACATATATATATACACACACACATATATATAGGCAGTCCCTACTCTATATGTAGTAGGGGATGATAAAAATAATCATGCATAAGCCAAAATTATGCAAGCAATTTTAATAGTCAATGGGAAAAATTACAATTGTTCCACTACCTTTAAGATATTTTTGTCAAAACATTATAAATTCCCCATCAGTGATAAATGCATGGAGAAATGAAGACAGTAAAAACTAATCTTTATTTAGTAGACTGTAAATTGCAAACACTGAGATTTAAAGTATTATTTCATTATAAAACTCATTAAGAGTAGTCTGAATAGTGCTTGTCACCTTCTCCTGTTGTTACAACTCCCTATAAGAGTTAGGGAGCAAGCACCTATAAGATAGGGAGCAAGCACCTTTTCTATGCTGTGGAGGAGGGTCACACTTGCTGATCATTGTTGGGTCAGCTCCCAACGTTATACCCTTTGCACTTTTAAGGTCATGAAATATCTCAAAGAGTTCCTTCAATATAAAATACTGTGCCAGGGTCATTCCTTCATCCTTCATGCCACAAACACTTTCCTTATTTATGTGAGTCTGCTCACTTTCACTAAGTTCCTCTGGTGGCTTATCTCGTCTCTTGAACCTCAGCAGTGTCAACATTTCTACTGTCAGTTATTTCTTCTCTAACTCCGTTTATATTCAATTCAAATTCCATTTTCAGCAGTATGGTCTTTTGTTTCTTTGCTGTGCTTTAATCTTTGTTGACCAATTCCCTCTTCTGATTATCCACGTTTACAAAACATCATGTGAGTTTATCACTGGGAGACAAGGAGGGAACACAACTAGACATTTTGCTTTCTATGCATGATCTCAGTAACAGGTACACAGCGACCAAAAACACTGACAGATTCTTAAAGGAGTGATATGATTGGTGACTGGTCATGATGCATGTCTGTTATGTAGTGATCTGTGGACTGAAGAGTCAGCAGTAAAGTTGGTAGTTTACACAATTACAGTTAGTATACCTTTGTAACTGACATTTGTGGATATCAGAATAGCACAAAGGAAGGACTGCTTGTATGTCGACTATGCAGAACTGATATACATTAGATAACTGAAAAGTAGATACAGAAGTTGTGGTAAGATGACTTTGGGAATTTTCTTTAGGGAGTACATATTAATGTTTGGGGCAAGAGGGAAAAAACAACACAGCAATCTAAAGAGAAGAACGTGTTCATAGCAAAGCAGGCAAACAAAAAACAAGTATTTTTATTCTACCTGAAAAGGAGCCTAGGAGCTACAGGAAAGATATTCAAGGTATGGTCCCTGGACTACCAGCATCAGCACCACCTGAGAACATGCTACAAACGCTAAAGTCTTAGGTTCCAATCCAGACCTACTGAATCAGACACTCCTAGGGTCAGGGCCGATAATCTTCAATCTAACAAGCTCTACAAACGACTGCGACACACAGTCAATTTAGATAATTGCTGAACTAGAGTCCTGTAAATCAATATACTCTTCAGTTCAGTAAATGACATTTTGTATCTCTTGTGTTTTGTATGATACGCTATATCTGAATCTCTCAATCACACATGTAAACTCTACTCTCACTTTTCTCTCCAAAAGATCTAATGCCAAAAATAAAAGAAAGAAAGCTCTAATGCACTGGTCCCCAGCTTTGATTTCTGAGAAGAAACTGTCTTAAATTTCTTTTAAATTTTGAGATCACAGAGCTGGGCAGGGAAAACTGACAATGAAATGCCACAGTTAAATGGAGCAGCAGCTAGCAAAGGCTGAGTGAGGAAAACACAGGTCACAACTTAGAAAGGACTAGGGTGCATGATTGCATGGGAAAGAAATAAGAGCACGTGGAAATCTTCTGGTTAAGATTTCATCCCAGTTTCTAAGACACAATGAATTATTTGTACTCAGGCACACTGACTAACATTGTTATACACACAGTGCTTCATTTTTGTTACCTCTGACCTCCCCCCGACCCCTTTTTTTCCTAGCCCTGTTCAAGGTTTACAGCAAAGTTATAAATACTTAAAAATTGTAACCAGGACTTCCCTGGTGGCACAGTGAGTGAGGATCTGCCTGCCAATACAGGGGACACAGGTTTGATTCCCAGTCAGGGAGGATTCAAAACACTGCAAAGTAGCTAAAGCCTGTGCACCACAACTATTGAACTGCATGCTGCAACTACTGAAGCCCATGTGCTTAGAGTCCGTGCTCCGCAACAAGAGACGCTACTTAATGAGAAGCCTGTGCACTGCGACGCAGAGACGCCCCTGCTCACCGCAACTAGAAAAGTCCAGGTGCAGCAACAAAGACCCAGCAAAACCAAAACAAATAAATAAATAATTGAAAAACACGGACTAAATTCTAATCCTGCCACTGATGGACTCTGTGGCATATATGAGGGTTTCTTTTTTGTTCTTGTTGTTGCTGTTTTAAATAAGTAGCATCTTTCATTTTCAGCAACAAAGTCATCCTTAATAAACCCGAGGATGCTACATCACACAACTCTGAGGATGGCCATCCATATGGAATGGACTGGGCACACTGTCTCTTGGACGGTGTATAGTGTGGAGACAATAAAAAATATTTTCTATTTTATATGTAACAGAACTCTACAACACCATTCAAAGCAGAGGACCACCTGTCAGTCTACTAACTTAACATGAATAATGTTCAGTTTTTAATTTCTTTAGAGAAAAAATAAAAGCTATAATATTTTCTTCTTTTATTCCAATGGCTTGTCTTACACACATCTAGGAAAAGTAAAATGAATAAAGTATATAAATTCTGTGGTTTGTTATCTACCCTTTCCCTTCTCCTTGAGTTTTTACTGTTCCTTCAACCAACTATCCAAGCCAACTTCTCTCTCTAAAAAATACTTATTGAGCACCTCTGTGTGTCAGATACTGTTCCAGGTGCTTATGATATATCAATAAACAAAACAGAGACAGGCCATAAATACTATGAGTAATTAAATTACATAATTTGTTAGGGGTTACCAGAAAAAGAGAATGGGACTATATTCAGAGCCAAAACCAGGAGAAGAGAGACACCTGGAGATGTGAGTCTGGCACTGAGGGCCGCTTCTCTCTTAGGAGCACCTGTTAATCTAGAGAAAGCAACTGAGACCTAAGAGATGAACCAGAGTTTTCAACAATCTCTCAAGATCAGAAGAACAAAAACTGGTCTATGAATTAGATAAACAAACATGCTGAGTTGGGACCCCGGCTCAGTGCTTCTCTACAAGGACTTATAGCTTCAACATACAGTGGCACACATGGATAAGATTTATGATAGCAAAAGGAAACAAATAAAAGGAGAATCCAAAAAAGGAAAAGAAGTGTGGGATAAAGTTCAGAGAAAATGAGATGCAACCTTCAACCTTTGTTGGCTTTCCATTTGGGATGATAAAAAAGCTCTGGAAATGGACAGTGATGATGGTCACATGGCACTAGGAATGTACTTAATCATAGGAAATCATACACCAAAAACTGCACACCAGGACTTCCCTAGCAATCCAGTGGTTACGACACTGTGCTTCCAGTGCAGGGGGTAGGAGTTAGATCCCTGATCAGGGAACTAAGAGCCCACATTCCGTGGCCATAAAATAAACAGATAATTTTTTTTTTAATGTATAGTAAATTGTACCCTGGAATTGTTAAAATGGTACATTTTATGTTACAAACATTTTTCTACAGTTAAAAAAAAGGCCTTTCTCACTGGAGCCACACAAGATCCACTTAATTCCTCCAGCAACATCATCTTTTTGTACCAGATAAACTTAACGAAGACTCAGCACTCAATGCTTTTATTGGGGGATGCATCATGCAGGCAACCCTCTGCCTAACACATAACAAAATTCCAGACACTCAGAAAGCAGATGTTCAGGATAAGCCATATTATTTATACAAACAGTGTAGGTACAATGAGCCCTCCTTATCAGCTAATGGATGTCTGACATCAGCGTAGAAAACTGTTTACTAGCCAAGTTCCGAGATGCTAGCAGAGAACCAGCCTTGCAAGCAGGCTTTTCCAAAGACTGTCAATGTCAGACCATGAATGGCAACATCCCAGCAGTAAGCGGGAAACATACTGGCCTTTCTAGGGTACAAAGCCAAGCTTCAAACCACCTAACTCTCTGTAATTGGATTACAGTGAATCCAGATTGCTAGTGTAGTCAAGAGTAATTTAGGAAGACAACATTGTAGTTTTGACATCATGTCCAGAATTTTTTATATACAATAAAAACTGGCCCCTGATAAAGAATATTCTGACATACAATGAAGAGACATGGAATAAACAAGAAGAGAGAAAAACAACATGGCACGGAATGAAGTGTCCCTGTAAAAAGACATGTTGAAACCCTCAATTCCTACTCCCTCAGAAAGTGACTTTCCTTGGAAATAGAACTGTTGTAGATGTAATCAGCTATGATGGAAGTGAAGTTGCTCAGTTGTGTCCGACTCTTTGCGACCCCATGGACTGCAGCCTACCAGGCTCGTCTTTCCATGGGATTTTCCAGGCAATAGCACTAGAGTGGATTGCCATTTCCTTCTCCAGGGGATCTTCCCGACCCAGGGATCGAACCCAGGTCTCCCACACTGTAGACAGAGCTTAACCGTCTGAGCCACCAGGGTGGACCTTTAATTCAATGTGAATGGTGTCCTTATAGGAAGAGGATAGAGACATACAGGAAAAAAGATCCTGCATGAGGACAGAGGCAGAGATGAAAATGATATATCTACAAACCAGTAATGCCAAGGATTGCTGGCAATCACCAAAAGGAAAAGAGGGCAACAAAGGATTCTCTCTTATAGGTCTCAGAAGGAGCATGGCCTTTTAAAACCTTCATTTTAAACTTCCAGCCTTCAGAACTGTGAAACAAATATCTATTGTGTTAAGCTATCTAGTTTGTGGTACTTTGTTACAGAAGCCTTATAAAAATAACACACACAAATAGAAAAGACTTGCAAAGACTCTAGATAACAGAGGTATTAGATACAGACTTTAAAGCAATTTTGCCTAATACACCTAAGATGTATTCACTGTGCCTAAGACATAATTGAGACTTTTTATAGCAACTATATAAAAGAGTTTCTACAGAAATGTATAAAAAGAACCAAATGAAAAATCTAGAACTAAAAAAAAACAGTAAATGAAATTAAGGAATCGGGTGATGGGTGAAATAGTGTATTACGGATAGTTGAAGAGGAAATTAGTAAACTAGAAGAAAATACTGAGAATCATTCATGAAGAGTCAAAAGGAGGGTAAATAGAGAAGACCATGTAAGGGATGTTCAGAACACAGTAAGATGTAACATAATACAACCTAGATCCAGAGGAGAAAGCAAATGAGGAGGAAGTGATGTTTGGTGAGATTATGACTGAGAATTCTCCCAAACTGGTAAAGGTCATCAAATCATATACCAAGGAGCAATATGTTATAAAATGAACAACATGTAAAAAGGAATATTTACAACAGCAAAAGACTAACATAGGTACAATGTAGGACAATTGTTGAAAGGGGGAGAGATAAAATTTAAAGTCTGGCAAAGAAAAAGAAACATTACTTGCAAAGCAGCATAAATGGATAAACAGCTGACTTTTCAACAGAAACAAAGCCAGGAAACATGGAGTGGGGGAAGGGTAGGTTGGGCGTCTGGGGTTAGCAGATATATACAGGATGGATAAACAACAAGGTCTTATTGTATAGCACAAGGAATTATATTCAATATCCCATGATTAAAATATAATGGAAAATAATATAAAAAGAACATGCATATATATATACATACACATATATATGTAGTATAACCGAATCATCTTGCTCTACAACAGATATTAACACAACACTGTAAATCAAGTATACTTCAATTTAAAAACAGAGCAAACACTGAACTGATAATCAGAAACTCCTCAAAAAGAAAACTCTAGGCCCTCAAGCTTCACACGTCAACTGTAACAAACATTTAAGTAAGAAATAACACTGATTTTTACAGAAATTCTACCAGATAACAGAAAAAGAGGAAACAGATCCCGAATCATTTTAAGACATAAACTTAATACCAATACCTCACAAGGAAACTTACAGGTCAATCTCACTTATAAACACAAATGGCAAGATAAATATTAATAGACTGAATCTACCAATTTTTGGACAGAGGCACGGGGTCACAAAGAATTGGACATGACTGAGTGACTGACACTTTCACCAATATTTAAAGAGAGTAATATATCATAAGCAAGCTGGAATTATGGCAGGAACACAAGTTTGGATTAACATTTTAAAATTAATTAATATGATTCATCACATTAGTGGAATAAACAAGTTATACCATCATATAATCTCAATAAATACAGAGAAAATATCTGAAAATTTCTTTTTTTTACCCGCTCATTATTAAAATTCTTAACTAGGCATAGAAAGGAACTTCTTTCTACAAACAGAAGCCATACACAAATACCCATACAAAACACTACATAAAATGGTTAAATGTTGAAAATCTCCTCTTTAAGATTAGACACAGACATGGATGCCCATTATTTACCTTCTATTTGAATTCTAGGCAAAGGTAGCAAGGAATAAAAAGGTATGATTGTAAAGAAGAAGTAATATGGTCATTATTTGCCAGGAACATAATTAACTTGAAAATACAAATTGCTTAGCCAAGTTACTAAGATACAAGATCAACATACAAAATTAATATGCAAATAAATCCTGTATTATCAGTAACAGCCTATAAGAAAATAAAATTTCAGAAATATCATTTATAATAACATATCAGCCAACAACAAAAATATTTAACAAAAGATGTGCAAGAACTTTACAAAGAAAATCATAAAGATATTAATAGAAATTAAAGATATAAATAGAAGAATATCTAACTAAAGTTTACAGATTGAAGGATTTGTTATTATAAAGCTGTTAATCTGTTCCACATTGACTGAGTCAATGCACTTCCTAACAAAAAGCCCAATCTTCCTGTTGCTGTTGGCTGAAACTGACAAGCTGATCCCCAAATCTGTAAATGCAAAGAGCCAAGAACAGCCAAGAAATTCTTGAAGAAAAACAAGTTGACACGGAACTACTCCAAACTCTGTAATGACCTATATGGGAAAAGAATCTAGAAGAGAGTGAATATATGTGCCTGTATAACCGATTCACTATGCCACACACCGGAAACTAATACAACATTGCAAATCAAATATACTCCAATAAAAGTTAATTAAAAATAAAAAATTGACAAGATTTGCTTCATCAAACAGTAAAAGATTTTATAAAGCTAATGTAATTAAGACAGTGCTAAGTGTATAGCTAGAGTAATTACTCTAACTAGAGTAATTAAAACAGAATAAAGAAATAGGAAGTCCAGCTTAGATTCATGTATATAACTCAAGTAAAATGGGACAGCAGAGAACGGATAGTCTTTTTCAATAAATGGTGCTGAAAACTGAAAAAAAAAAAACACTTAATATTTCATGCAAAAATAAATACCACATAAACTATGTATCTGGAAATTAAAAAATAATTTTAGAAAGGTTTCCAGAAGATATTATATTCATGATGCTGCTGTAAGGAAGACTTGTTAAACCAGGCAAAAAAACACTAATCATAAAGAAAATGGCTAAATATTGGTATTTATTAAATCCAAAAGATACCATTAAGAGACTGAAAAGGCAAGAGCAGGAGAAAATTACTTGTAACATTTAAAACCAACAAAGAACTAACAAGCAAATAAAAACTTGACAACAGTGAAGGGGGTCTGAATAGGCAATTCACAAAAGTGAATATCCAAATGATTATTAATCATATGAAAAAGTGTCCAACTTCATAAATAACCAAGGAAAAGCAAGTTAAAACAATAATGGGGGGGGGAGAGAGAAAAAAAAACAATAATGAGATGCTTATAATACATACCCACCAGCGTGACTAAAATTAAACTGATAATGCCAAGTGTGGGCAAGGCTGTGGAGAAGATATAACTCTCACATGCTCCTAATATAAGTGTATATTGGTATAATCATTTTGGAAAGCTTTCTGGAATTATCTAGCTGAAGATAATGTAGCTTAAGCTATGAACCAGTAATTCCACTCTCAGGTATGTGGCCAATAGCAATACATACACATTGCTCTAACAGACACTTATGTTCATAGCTGCATTAACATGGACACAACCGAAACAGCCTCCCAGAGTTAAATGCAGAAATAAATGGTGGTATATTCTTAAAAAGGAAAATGTCAAAAAGAAAAATATTGTTATATACAACATAAGCTTAAAAAACTATTAAGCAAAAGAAGGTATAAATGAAAGAACTTTATAATTCTATCCATACAAAGCTGGTGAAAACCAAATGATTCCATTAGAAGGTGGGACACTGGTTACTAGTGGAGAAGAGGAAGAAGGCTCTATAGGGAAGTGGCAAAAGATGGGTCTCTGGCAGTTTTCAGCTTCTTGATCTGGGTGTGAGTTATAGAGGTGCAGACTTTGTTATGTAATTCCTTGAGCTGTACATTTTTCACTTTTCTCCTGCATTGGCAGGTGCGTTCTGTACCACCTGGGAGGTCCTCTTCTTTTCACTTTTCTGAATGTATGTTATACTTTAAAAACATATATGAAAGAAAAATATTATCAAAGCAAAGGTATATGTTACAACCGGCAATATTTTAGGACAGAAGTAGTACTATGTAGCATCTTTTTGAAAATTATCCATAAATATAGAGAAGTTCTCAGTTTTGTTGTTTTAGCCTGCTTTTAATCTTTGGTTAAGAAATCCTTTTTTACTCTCATATTTTAATCTAAATTTTAGGCTAATAGCTATTTTTCTCTCAGTACAAAAATATACAAAGTATAACTTCATTGTCTTGTGGCATTTATTTTCATTAAGGAGAAGTGTACTTTTAGGGAATTATATTACATAATATAATATAGTGAAAGACAGGGAAGTTTGGCGTGCTGCAGTCCATGGGGTTGCAAAGAGTCAGACACAACTGAGCAACTGAACAACAAAAATTACATAATCATTATAAGAAAAAGGATTTGTGTATAGAGTCCCTAAGGTAAATTCAACAAAATATTATTATTATTACTATTTTGACTGTACCATGTGGCTTATGGTATCTTTTCCTCAATCAGGGATTGGACACAGGGCCACGGCAGTGAAAGAACTGAGCTGTAACCACTGGACTGCCAGAGAATTCCCTGAACAAAATGTTATTATGTCCATTATCTACAGATGAAAAAGCTGAGGGCTCACAAGCTTAAATGACTTTACCCAAAGTAAAAAGAAAACTGTAAAGTATGAAGTACTCATACCCATATCTTCTGACTCACACATTCAGCATAATTTTTACATTCCATTATAATTGAAAAGCACAGGCTGTGGAATCAGAAGACACATAGATACAAATCCCGGATTTCCCACAAACTGTAATCTTGAGCAATAAACTCTATAAGCCTCAGTTTCCTCATCTGTAAAACAGACAACACTTATTTTACCGAATAGTGAGGATTAGTAACAATGGATATACAGTCCTTGACCTACATCACATACTTCATTAATGACAGAAATACTGCTGTATTACTTTATATATAGAAAAATACCCATATACATGTGTATATATATATACACACATATACAGTTTCTAAGGAAAATTTTGGAGTATTTCAAGTGTATTATAATTTGGTTTGAGAGTGGTAGATACATAAGGAAGCAAAAGGAGAGAACAAAATACACAGCAATATCCTAAGAGCTGTTATATTGGGAGCCTAAGAGGAGCAGACATCCGCTGGATCGTGGAAAAAGCAAGAGAGTTCCAGAAAAAGATCTATTTCTGCTTTATTGACTATGCCAAAGCCTTTGACTGTGTGGATCACAATCAACTGTGAAAATTCTGCAAGAGATGGGAATACCAGACCACCTAACCTGCCTCTTGAGAAATTTGTATGCAGGTCAGGAAGCAACAGTTAGAACTGGACATGGGACAACAGACTGATTCCAAATAGGAAAAGGAGTACGTAAAAGCTGTATATTGTCACCCTGCTTATTTAACTTATATGCAGAGTACATCATGAGAAACGCTGGACTGGAAGAAAAACAAGCTGGAATCAAGATTGCTGGGAGAAATATCAATCACCTCAGATATGCAGATGACACCACCCTTATGGCAGAAAGTGAAGAGGAGCTAAAAAGCCTCTTGATGAAAGTGATAGAGGAGAGTGAAAAAGTTGGCTTAAAGCTCAACATTCAGAAAACGAAGATCATGGCATCTGGTCCCATCACTTCATGGGAAATAGACAGGGAAACAGTGGAAACAGCATCAGACTTTATTGTTTTGGGCTCCAAAATCAATGCAGATGGTGACTGTAGCCATGAAATTAGAAGACGCTTACTCCTGGGAAGAAAAGTTATGACCAACCTAGATAGCATATTCAAAAGCAGAGACATTACTTTGCCAACTAAGGTCCGTCTAGTCAAGGCTATGGTTTTTCCAGTGGTCATGTATGGATGTGAGAGTTGGACTGTGAAGAAGGATGAGCACCAAAGAACTGATGCTTTTGAACTGTGGTGGTGGAGAAGACTCTTGAGAGTCCCTTGGACTGCAAGGAGATCAACCCTGGGATTTCTTTGGAAGGACTGATGCTAAAGTTGAAACTCCAGTACTTTGGCCACCTCATGACAAGAGTTGACTCACTGGAAAAGACTCTGATGCTGGGAGGGATTGGGGGCAGGAGAAGAAAGGGATGACTGAGGATAAGATGGCTGGATGGCATCACGGACTTGATGGACGCGAGTCTGCGTGACCTCCAGGAGTTGGTGATGGACAGGGAGGCATGGCATGCTGCGATTCATGGGGTCACAAAGAGTCGGACACAACTGAACAACTGAACTGAACTGAACTGAAGAGGAGCGGGAGCTATAAGGACAAGAATAGTACAGAGAGGAAGACTGACACACAGAATCAAAAAACAGAATACTTGAAAAGAAAGACATTACTAACTTCAAGTGTATTGTTCAGTTGCTAAGAGTCCAGCTCTTTGTGACCCCATGAACTGCAGCATGCCAGGCTTCCTTGTCCTTCATTATCTGCTGGAGTTTGCACGAACTCATGTCCATTGAATCAGTGATGCCATCCAATCATATCATCCTCTGTCACCCTCTTCTCTTGTCTTCAATCTTTCCCAGCATCAGTCCTTCCAATGAATATTCAGAGTTGATCTCCTTTAGGATTGACTGGTTTGATCTCCTTGTAGTCCAAGGGACTCTCAAGAGTCTTTTCTGACTTCACAGTTCAAAGCATCAATTCTTCAGCGCTCAGCCTTCTTTATGATTCAACTCCCACATATGTACATGACTACTAGAAAAACTGTAGTTTTGACTATAAAGACCTTTGTTGACAAAGTGATGTCTCTGCTTTTTAATGTGCTGTCTAGGTTTGTCATAGCTTTTCTTCCAAGGAGCAAGAGTCTTTCAATTTTGTGGCTGCAGTCACCATCTGCAGTGATTTGGGAGCCCAAGAAAATGAAATCTGTCACTGCGTTTATTTTTTCCCCATCTATTTGCCATGAAGTGTATACTATAACTCATATCTAGCAAAGCATCATACAGGTAAAAACAATGTTCAATTAGCCTTTATTTAGATGTCAAAGGGAAATAATAAATACTTTTGAAGAGAGATGTATCAAATAATATTTTGTATACATCTTTTACCTCTTGACCATCTGTAGATAGGCACTCTTCTTTAAAACTAAAACCACTAAGTCTACACAATGTAAGGTAGAACTACAAAATAGAGAGACTAAGTAATGAGTCACACATGCTACTTTAGAGTCATACCTGATATATAACTTATTTTAATTATATTGTCATTCCAGACACCACGAGGACAAACTGACTATTACTTTCTGTTTTTACCTTATTTCCTGAAAGTAACTGTAGCAAAAACTTATTTAGGAGTCCATTCTCCTAAACTCCCTTCCTGTTGCAACATTTCTCTTAAATTAAAAGAGTAATTAAATAAAATTGTAAAAAACCTCAAAACTCACAGATGTTTTTAAAATAGTATTTTGAAACATTCACCCCCACATTAAAAAAAAAAACCCAAACAAAGCAAACACATCATATAAGAATACAGCATTAAGTTTCTCACCAAACAGTTATCAAAGACATTAAATACACCATCTCATTACATCAAAATGAATGGCTTATCGCTAGATAGGATTCACTGATGATAAACAGCATGTAAGGGAATGATTACTTATGACTTTACAGAGTACAGTAGTCCCCCCTTATCCATAGATGATACAATCTAACAGCCCCCCAGTAGATGCCTGAAACTGATTGTACCAAACTTTACAAATACTGTCTTTTTTCTACACATACACACCTATAATAAAGTTTAATGTATAAATTAGTTACAGTAAGAGTTTAACAACAATAACTAATTATAAGATAGACCAATTTTAACAATATACTATAATAAAAGATTTCTGAATGTGGTGTGTTTCTCCCTCCCTCTCTCTCAAAATATCTTACAAACTGAATGCCTTTTCCATTTAAATTAATACTTATCTGCTCTGTGACAATAACCTTTGTGGTTTGAGGTTTGTTTTGCAGTTTGACAGCAAAACAAACATGCATTCTTAATCCTTCGTAACTTCAAGATAGAAGATTCATTCTGACCATAGATCTTTGCCACACAGCATATAAATTTTCTTTCCTGATTAAGAAAAGAAAGCTGAAAACTTTCAACTTTTCACTTAAAGGAAGCAGTCTGCAGTTTCTCCTAAGCATATGTAAATTGCCAGCATCACATACTCTTGCACTTTGGGGCTGTTAAATTAAAAAAGGGTTACTTGAAGATAAGCACTGATAACTGGGATACTACAAACTGACTAATGGGCTGGAGAGACTAGAAAAGGGGTGATTCACATCCCAGGCACTATACAAAATGGTGTGCTTTTTAAAACTTACAATTTGCTTATTTCTGGAATCTTTCATTTACTATTTCAGACCATGGTTGACTAGTTGAAGATAACTGAAACCACAGAGTGAAACTGCAATTAAGGGGTTACTATCGCTGGATCATCAAAAAAGCAAGAGAGTTCCAGAAAAACATCTATTTCTGCTTTATTGACTATGCCAAAGCCTTTGACTGTGTGGATCACAATAAACTGTGGAAAATTCTGCAAGAGATGGGAATACCAGACCACCTGACCTGCCTCTTGAGAAAACTATACGCAGGTCAGGAAGCAACAGTTAGAACTGGACATGGAACAACAGACTGGTTCCAAATAGGAAAAGGAGTACGTCAAGGCTGTACATTGTCACCCTGCTTATTTAACTTATATGCAGAGTACATCATGAGAAATGCTGGGCTGGAAGAAGCACAAGCTAGAATCAAGATTGCTGGGAGAAATATCAATAACCTCAGATATGCAGATGACACCACCCTTATGGCAGAAAGTGAAGAGGAGCTAAAAAGCCTCTTGATGAAAGTGAAAGAGGAGAGTGAAAAAGTTGGCTTAAAGCTCAACATTCAGAATACGAAGATCATGGCATCTGGTCCCATCACTTCATGGGAAATAGATGGGGAAACAGTGGAAACAATGTCAGACTTTATTTTTTAGGGCTCCAAAATCACTGCAGATGGTGATTGCAGCCATGAAATTAAAAGACGCTTACTCCTGGGAAGAAAAGTTATGACCAACCTAAATATCATATTGAAAAGCAGAGACATTACTTTGCCAACAAAGGTTCGTCTAGTCAATGCTATGGTTTTTCCAGTGGTCATGTATGGATGTGAGAGTTGGACTGTGAAGAAGGCTGAGGGCCGAAGAATTGATGCTTCTGAACTGTGGTGCTGGAGAAGACTCTTGAGAGTCCCTTGGACTGCAAGGAGATCCAACCAGTCCATTCTGAAGGAGATCAGCCCTGGAATTTCTTTGGAAGGAATGATGCTGAAGCTGAAACTCCAGTACTTTGGCCACCTCATGAGAAGAGCTGACTCATTGGAAAAGACTCTGATGCTGGGAGGGATTGGGGGCAGGAGGAGAAGGGGAGGACTGAGGATGAGATGGCTGGATGGCATCACGGACTCGATGGACGTGAGTCTGAGTGAACTGTGGGAGTTGGTGATGGACAGGGAGGCGTGGCGTGCTGCGACTCATGGGGTCGCAAAGAGTCGGACATGACTGAGCAATTGAACTGATTGCAGTTTTGATGAAGTAAATCATATAGATATAAATGATGGTAGTTTTATTTGTTAAACTTTACATTAAAAAAAAATCTTAAATGTTTAAGTCAAGAATGTCTATTCTTTGTTAGTACTTTAAAAAGGATTTCAACAGTAAGTTTTTGTTTGGTCCCCTCCTAACACAGACGTGGCTGACAATTATTTTCAAGTAGTGTACATGAAGACTGTTAGTGGGTTTCATGGCAACAGGTCTTTGGAGGAACACTGAAAACTACAACAACAAACTTCTGCCAGTATGTATGAGGAGGCACGAAAAGGCTAGAGCACCACGTATCTTTAGCTACTTCCTTTTGGGGTTAAGTAGAGAGAGTGGTCATGTATGGATATGAGAGTTGGACTGTGAAGAAAGCTGAGCGCCAAAGAATTGATGCTTTTGAACTGTGGTTTTGGAGAAGACTCTTGAGAATCCCTTGGACTGCAAGGAGATCCTGGGTGTTCATCGGAAGGACTGATGCTGAGACTGAAACATCAATACTTTGGCCACCTCATGTGAAGAGCTGACTCACTGGAAAAGACCCTGATGCTGGGAGGGATTGGGGCAGGAGGAGAAGGGGACGACAGAGGATGAAATGGCTGGATGGCATCACCGACACGATGCACATGAGTCTGGGTGAACTCTGGGAGCTGGTGATGGCCTGGCGTGCTGCGATTCATGGGGTTGCAAAGAGTCGGACACAACTGAGAGACTGAACTGAACTGAAGAGAGAGAGAATCAATGATCTTATTAACACTCTCATAAAACATGAAGACAAAATACTGATTAACCAAAATACAGGAAAGGTTTTCAAGTGAGTGACCTATTTTTGGATCAACCAAGAAAAGCATACTTATAAACAGTTAATTACATACCAGAAATTATGCTAAGTACTACAAGAATATAAAGTTTCATCAGACTCTGACTTTAAACTAGTTATTGTCTACTGGGAAGACAGTGAAGTGAAAGTCACTCAATTGTGTCTGACTCTTCGTGACCCCATGGACTGTATTCTCCAGGCCAGAATACTGGAGTGGGTAGCCTTTCCCTTCTCCAGGGGATCTTCCCAACCTAGGGATCGAACCCAGGTTCCCGCATTGCAGGTGGATTCTTTACCAGCTGAGCCACAAGAGAAGCCCAATGGGAAGATAGGACAGGCTTTAAAAAAAACAACAATCAAGTAGAAAGCAACAAACCGTAAAAGTGGTCAAAAAAAAAAAAAGAAAAAAAAAGGCAATGCATTGAGATATCAAAGGAAGGAAATCACATGAAGGAAGGGCAGCTTGAGATGACTCGCATGCAGTGAAATGTAAGGGATGAACTGAGAAGTATAGGAGTAAAGATTTCAATGGAATGGAACAATATCAATAATGATTATCAAGTAATCCTTTGTGTGAAGTATGTTAACTGTATATGAACCCAGCCAACAAAAATTAAGATCTTGCCTAACTATTCCCTTAACAACAACAACAAAAAAAGTAAATAAACTATTTCATCAAGATATGTGAGATTTAAAAAATAATGTCATAAATTTAAGAAAATATCAAAAAATATATTTTAAAACCAATTATATAGTACTTTTAAAGAAGCTTCTTAGAAAACACATCTATATTTTTTCATTATACTCCTAAATATTTTAAAAATAAAATGATTACATTAACATTCATATGCAACTAATAAGGGAATAAGAGAGAAATCAAAACATATGATAATCACTACTCACACTCTGCTATTTAACTCTGCAGTAGAAATGTTTTAATAGAAAGAAATACTAATACAATCAGAAAACTGAAAATAAAAAGTATAGAATTTACAGATAAAATGAACTGTGTATATTTACAAAGGAATTAAAAAGGAGAAGAAAGCCTCTTGTTTAACTTACCAACATAAAATGAGGAGTTGGAATGCAATAAACTTTCAGTCCATAAGCGACAGAGTTCACTTTCAGTCAGAGCTTCAACTCCATAACAAGCTTGATACTCCACTTTTGGTAGTACATAAACTGGAAATTGCTGCAATTCAAGGTTATACTCTTAAAAAGCTTTATTAATTTACTATTAACAGTAAATACATTTGCCTATATAACTTAGCCACTTTTCAAAATGTTTTCAGGTAATCTTATTTCATCCTTTCAAATACAGTTGGATGCAGGCAGAAATATGGGTAGAACCCTTAGTAGACATGGGCAGTGGTGGATAAAAAAGAGATCGTGAACCAAGAGCCTCCCCTACCCCCAACCAAAATCAACATACCTCTCCATACATAAACATATTTTATTTCTGTCACTGAACATGACTGACAGGATCCTTGGAATAAAGCCTGGGTTACATAACTGCCCAAAGGTTCAAAAGTAGAAGCTGGGAAGCCATGACTGTAATACATACTAATAATTCTCAAGAGGGTTAAAAAAAAGCATGATTTTTTTTTTTTTGCCTGTTTAAACCATTAGTCACATCATCTCAGTCTTAAATACTCTGAGCAGCTTGTTTTCATTCTACAAATGTATGAGCACTAGTACTTACATTAATACACATGGATGTTGCTCTCTTCATTAATACAAAAGACTTTATTCCAGACACTACGTACTTGACAAATTAGCCATTTAGCATTTATTGGTCAGGACTGTACAGATTAAGCAAAATGACTATACCTACGACTAGTCTAAATGAGATGTAAGGAAATCCATGCCTGTAATATAATATAATGCTAGTCATGTTCACTGTGCTCATATTAACTCATTTCTGTCAAAGAAAATTCTAATCTCAATAGCAGTCTCTTCATTTCTAGCTGGCAGAGGGAAAAACACATGATTTAAGGAACTTAAAGTTATATAACCAGTTAGTACTTGTGAGATTGGGCTTCCCTGGGGCTTCCCTGGTGGTTCAGTGGTAAGAATCCACCTGCCAACACAGGAGATGCAGGTAATGCAGGTTTGATCCCTGGGTCAGGAAGATTCCCTGGAGGAAGAAATGGCAACCCACTCCAATATTCTTGCTTGGGAAATCCTATGGACAGAACCTGGTGGGCTACAGTCCATGGGGTTGCAAAGAATCGGACACGACTTAGTGACTGACCAACTTCTGAAATTATACTAAGCTGTCTTTCATTTTTATACTTGAAACTACTTCATAAATGTTTCAGAATGATTGATTTTCATAAACTGGTGAATTTAGTGGGCCTAACATAATGGTGGTGTTAAGAATAATTCAAATCCAGTAAAATTTCTGTGAACAATAACTTTGGTTCATTATTACCTTTGAATATTATAAAACAGCAGTGCTTCTTAAATTTCAATGTGCATGTGAATAACTATTTTAAAATAAATGTGGAATCTGAGGTAAAAACCAAGTCTATACATGTTTAACAAGCTGTTGTTCCTGGGGCCAAAGTTTGAGTAGTAAGCTCCCTACAGTGTCTCCTTAATTTAAAAAAAAAATTATGATTAGGATAATATTATTGCTGTGTGATAAGTCGCTTCAGTTGTGACTGACTTTTTGTGGCCCTATAGATTTTAGCCTGCCAGGCTCCTGTGTCCATGGATTCTCCAGGCAAGAATATTGGAGTGGGCTGCCTTGCTAAAATCACTTAATTGTATAATTCTTCTTCAGCAATTGGTAATCTGCATTTACGGTTGTTTATAGTTGCAAATAAAACCCAGAGATAAAGAAATGAAGGCTCAAAGGGTTAAGATACGTCCTCAAGGACACATAACCAGTTCACAGCAGAGTTGGAAAACGAATAATTGAGAAAGATCCTCTTTTGGATCATGAATAGGTAACAGAATTAATTCAAGATTTCTTTTCAAATTAAAAAACATTACTCTTTCTGAAGAAAGTACTCTGGGGGATTTTCTTTGATAATACTGTCATATCTATAAAACTAAGTCTTGAATCCAGTATTAATTTATGTATTCTACTGCCATCTCCAGGAAGCCAAGGGAAGGAAAAGTCTGAATATTTTATCTTAGTACTCTAAAATTAAAGTGAAATTTTAAGTACAAAGTTTTCAAATTATATAAATTAAACTTACTGTTTTCTTTATCCCTTAATTGTTCACTTCTAAGTGAAAGCTTCTCTTGCTTTTCTGTCTTCCAATTTATCACATAAACCTTCCAAACTTTTACATACATTTCAAAATATTTCATGGCTAGTATCCTGTCACTAGGATAGTGACATAGCCTGTATCCCAATAGGTGCATTTCTGTTGTTTCCTAAGATTCAAGCACCTTCAGGACACTTTTCTCTGACGAGAATGCCAATATAAACTTCAAGATAACTAGATCTAAGTTTTTTAATCCCTTCAGAATATAACTCTTAGGAAATTTGGTTAACTGAGACAGACAATAATATAATATTAAATCATTCAGAGGTATTTTGTCTGGATTTCCTAACTACATGTAGAACTCAGTAAGTTCTAGCTTCATCTTGTGTTCCAAATTAGCCACTTTTTCATCAATTGAGAGTGGCTGCTGTTCTAGGTTCCCCTCTGTTGTACAAGATTAAGCAGAATCTTGATGAGAAAAAATAAATGACACTGGAAACTAAAATCTCAACTACAGTAACAGAGAACTGAAGAAACAAAGGGAAAACAAAAAGATGAAATGAGGTTCTTGGATAGCAGAAGCTGAAGAGACTTCTGAGTGTTTTAAAACTTGATCTAAACCAGCTGGTTTTTAAGAAGGAAATGTTAATGAGGATGTATTCTTTACTTAACTGGAGTTTAAACACTACCACTTCAAAATTTTAACTAGTGCCTCAATTTCCCTTCCCTAACACCCTCCTCTCTCCTCAAGCCTCAATTTTTTCTCACTTATTCAATATTTATTTATTGAGTTTCTATGGAACAAAACATTTGAGAAAAACAGATGACTAGGATATGATTCCGAAGGGAACACATTCTACCAAGGAATTTAAAATATGTGTACTAAACTATTACATATAATGATAGATAAAATAAGTATTTGCTGAAAAATTTAAAATTATACTCAGGGTTTGACATAATCAGAAACAGAAGGCTCCTATTTAGCTATTCTCTGGGGCTTGGTGGTTTTGATATATTTTGATGAACAGTGAATACTCTCCTATAAGGTTTTACAAATTTCACTTTAGTCAAGTGAATGACAATGTCCTTAACAGGTTATCTCACTGAACAATTAAATCGGGGTCCAAAATATTCCTAGGCTATCCTTACTTAAGAGAACCTGCCCATCAATAATTTCTAAGTGTTATAAGCTGGTAGATCAGTACAGAGTGGTATGGGCTCACAGAAATGATGTTAGCCTCCAAATAATCAGATAACAGGTAAGAATGAATGAAATAAAATCTTGAAAATACAATCCAAAGCACTGATGCTATATGTATTCAAGATGTGCATGCTATGGCTATTAACTTCATCACAGTTAAGTACAGATGAGACAAGAAAAAAATTAGTAAATAAAATCTTTTAATACAGAGAATACTTGTATTTATCAAAAGGAGACTAAAATCAGACCTATAGCATTTTGTCATTCCCTAATGTTCTCTTTTAAAAAATTCTCCACCATTCGTTTAATTCAAAACCAGCTGGTTTCTAAAATTTCAAGTCTGAACCAGTGATGAATACCAATTATGAGAACTTTTCTTCTTTTTTTAAATTCAGTTACACCTTAATATGATAAAAGTAGCAGTCAGGGACTTGATCCACAAGGGTCAGTGATGGAACATCACAGTTCCTTAGCCCCAAACACACTGACATTCTACAGTGATCACTCAGGATTCTTAATGGGTGGCAGGTTAAACAGCAAGAACAGAGAACATCAAAAAATGAAGGAACTAGGACTTCCAATGTAGGGGGTGTGGGTTCAATCCCTGGTTGGGGAACTAACATTCCACATGCCTCATAGGATGGCCAAAAACATTAAAAATAAATAAATAAATAAATAAATAAAAAGAAAGGGAGGAAGGGAGGGAAAAAAGAAGGAAGAAAGGAAAGCAGAAGGAGGAAAGGAGAGGGGAAGGTAAGAAGGACGGATGGAAGACGAAAGGAAAGGGAAGGAAGAAAAAGTGAACTATGATAAAACGGACACAACAGAAAAAATCTTATTAAGAAACAAAGGAAAGATTTCATTATTTCTTACGTAATCATTTATACCATAAAAGCTCCTCTTTACCTAAATTCATTGGTTACACACACAAAAATCGAACTAACCTGAAAGAGAACTTAAAATATCAAATATAACAAACTGCCAAAAGAACCAATTACTCAAAGTATAGCAAAAACTTTAACTAAGGAAAATATTTATACCAAATCCCCAAAGAAACAACAGGGGAAAAAGGAAAGAAGACATTTAGTCTTCTATCAAGCCTGGGAAGACATCCTCAAATGTTCATGAAAGCCCACCTTTCAAAATGCAAACTTCTAAAATAACTCAAAAAGATTCTCAAATAAAGAAAGAAAGGGGCCAATAAAGGAAAATCTAAATTCACACAGAAAGCTGGAACATATGTGCCAGTCTAGGTCAAGTCTATAATGGTGCCATTTTTCACAAAGTTTATATATAGTCCACATAAGAATGTTATCAGCACTAATGATTATTACATTCAACTAAACTTTATTAAGTGTTTTCAGTATTTTACTAAAAAATCTCAACCTGAAAAAACTACTGTAAGAAAGATCAGTAACTTAAAATCAAACTTCATCACAATGGCATGTTCAGTATTTGCTGCCCACCTACTTATGCTACGATATCCTAACTCCCCAAGTAACAACTTACTCTTCTGATTTTCTTCCGTTTTTTAGAACGTGGTCTGGTCTCTATCCTCTGGACGCTGCATCGCACAAGTAACAACAGGTCTTGCAGGCTAAACAGCTTATAAACAAAATTTCCTTCCTGAGGAGCTACATATTCTGATGTATCTTCAACATAGTCCTGAAGTTCATAAGGCAATCCTTTAAAAATAATTATAGTCATCATTTTTATTTTAAACTACTTTATCCATCATAATCCAAGATAAAACAATTGAACTACCAGCTTTCTATTTCCTCTGACCATTACACTATTAGCATTTCTGTTTACTTTAATTGTAACTCCAGCAAGAGCTGAAATCAAAGCTTTAAGGTTCTCTTCCTTTTATCCTACTATCCTCACAAAAACATCAGTGAGACAACATATGAAGTAAAAAGAAATTTTAAAAAGTAGTGTTATTCATAATAGAGACAGACCTGAGGTGCAGCCTTATATCTATTTTACAAAATGGAAAAGTACAAAACTGCCGTCAACATCAAGAATAAATTTAGATTAATACATATTTATCATGATTTTTGACACACTTCTCTTTCATCATTTCGGCAAACCACATTATCTATAGCTTACTGGCCATTGTAAATGTTGAATAAAAACAGGTTACAAAAATCAATACAATTGTGGGTGCGTTTTTGGAGTGAAGGTTTTTACACAGTCAATGATAGTTCATTTTCCAATCAAAATGAACCATCAGTGACTATGTAAAGATCATAAACGTTATTACAAAGAGAAAGGAGGGGAATGAGGGGGAAAAAACCTAAGGACAAGGAACAGGCAAAACAGTTAATATAAAATTCTTTGTAAATATTTACTTACGTCCTTTTGGTTTCTGAAAGGCAGAAGGCCAGATAGACTTTGGCCAGCTAGAGGCATCTGATGGAGCAGAGGGTTGCTCAGAAATAGAAGGCTGTTTAGAGTTTTCTGAATGCATTAAGGGCAATTCAGGTATTTTTCTGGAAATTGGTTTTAAGAGTTCATCCTGCATTTTTAAAATTTCTCCAACTGGATCAAATTTTTTATATACTCGTTTGATAGGTTTTTTTAAAACACATGACTCTTCAGGACTACAAGTACTATTGGTCTGGTTTCCTGTAGAAGTCTGTCCTGAGGAAGAATTTAGGCTAGCTGGTTTAGAACTTAAATTAGAACCCACTTCAGCTGTCTTTCCATTACTATTATTTTGACATTCCATATCAATGATTAAACAGTCTTCATCTGTATCACTACTGTCAAGAACTACATCTTCAGTGTTAGCTGCTTCTGATGTAACAGTCTTTTCCTTTGAATTACTGTCTGTGTTCTCTAGAACATTTACTCTTTCATCAACACTCTCCATTTCAGTGGCCATATCATTTTTATTAGAGGTTTCAATTTCCATGGAACTTTCTAATTGTAAGGGATCAGATGTTTTCAAGTCACTATCTTGCACCAAAGGCTTATCAGAATTTGATATCTTTTCACCACATGGTATAAATCTCTGATCATCTTTACTTTTGGACTCTTCAGGGCCACTGTCTATCATACCAGTCACCAGCTGTTTCTCCTTCTGCAACTGTTCCATCAGAATCTGAGATAAACTTCTAGAATGAGCAGAAATGTCTGAAGTTGGTGCCTCAGATGTGTCTGCTATGCTGGGGGCTGTGAGTGTATCTGTCACGGGGGCTACTGTGGAGGTACTTGTTGGACTTGGTGACTTTGATGGTTCGGTGGTGGTTGCTCCAAAAGTTTCAAGTTCTGTGACATCATCATCAAACTCCAGATCCAAATTTTCTCGGGTCTCAATTTTTCGGCACTCGTTAACCTCATAAGATATCTTAAGAAAATATATTGGCAAACTATTAGCAACAATTCTAGGCCACCCCTCACCTATCAGTGACCCATCACAAACATAGTTCATACTCTTTAAAAGGAGAAAGAAAAGTTGAATGGCTTTGAAAGGTTCTTGCTTTGAGGGAGTATTAGCAACTATTACCCTTATCTTCCCAATGAAATGTTGACGAAACACAGAAAAATTTTCCAAGTTGCTATACCATAGGAAATGGGAAATACTTGTGAACTACTACATCTCAAGAGGTATTTCCACTAATCAAAAATAGGTAGGACCTCAAAGAAGAAATGTGAGGCCAAACAGGAAGGCAGTGGATTTCCCTTCACACCCACTTTATATGCTCTTGCAGGGACTTGGGTGACCAGGAGGAAAGCCTCTTGCCACTCTAAGGAAACTGCAACTGTGGAGCTGTGGAATGCAACTGTGGAAGAGTCACCAGCCTCTAACATCAATCAGTACCTTTCTTCACACATCCACTCAGGGAAAACAATTCTCAGCAGTATGAGGAAAAATGGATAGGAAATGGTTTTACTCTATCTTGGGACATGAAGCCATTGAAGGTTATAGTTTTTATGTACTGTTTTAGTCATGGAAGAACTCCAGTTTTAATTTATTCAGGAATAAACTGTCTTGTCAAGGAGCAAAATCTCTCCTTAGTCTGGCAGAGTATTTTAGATAAACACCATGAAACTGTCATACAGCTTAGGATTTGAGAGAAAAATATTCTGACAGCCTCAGGCAGTGAGTAAGAAAGATTCATCTGTGTAAATCACCTCTCTGAAACTCAATTTCCTCATCAGTAAAATAATAACAGGGTCATCATCTTAGGTTTGTTCTAAGCATTAAAAGTGCAATTATGTATAGAAAATTTCTTGGTATAGTCAATCACAGTAGTTTCTCACTAAACAATACCACATTTAGTAAAAAAAATAAAGCTATACACTGTTTACGTGAGGCATTCTTACACAAAAAGGTTCAAGGAGAAATAATGAGACATGACATCAAGAAATAAAGAAAGAAGGACTAACAATATTAAGTGTTAGAGAAAAGTCAATGCAAAAAGCATTGGATAGAAAAAGGAATCTTATGTTGAACAAAAGATGAAGTCCAGGAAATTCCTGGACAGTCCAGGGGTTAGGATTCTGTACTACCATTGCCAAGGGCATGGGTTCAATCCCTGGTCAGGGAACTAACATTCCACAAGCCACATGGCTTGACTGAATTAAAAAAAAAAAAAAAACCTAAAAGAAAAAAGATGAAATCCATGATGAATAGATAATGATTTGTGACATGCCAAATGACATTAAAATTGTCAAAACTGAAAAATAAAAGAAAAATTTAAAAGAAACAACTATACTTTGTCAATGATACACTGTTTCTAAGTAAGTAAAGGATGTAGAAAGTATGAATATTTAATAACTGAAAAAAAGATACATGAATGACTGAAAACATACACATAGACTACAAAGATATACCTTTTCCCGCCCAAGGATCGAAGGGGTATTTCCAAAGACGGACTACAAATTAATACACAAAGAAAAATCAATAAAGTACAAAGCAGAATCTAAGGTTGACTGTTTAGAAGGAAATAAAATCAGAAATCATTAAGCAAAAAAGTCAATGAACAATAATAAATGCAAGCACTTGGAAATTTAAAACTGCCCAAACTGTTGGATAAAAGAAGACATTAGAGTGTTAATTACTGATTATTTAAAAAGCAACAAAAATGAGAAGAGTTATTAAAAATCGGAAGTCTCATTCATAGCCTTTTCAAGAAATAGGTAAAGGATAATATATTCAAAATAATGAAATTTCGTAAACATAAAACCAAAATTAATGAACTGAAAAACAATGCTCTCACCCCTGACAGAACAAATTTGGGTAAAATTAAAAATGGTATTTACCTGTAAATATGTGCTTATGAAAGGATTCTTCTGTTAAACATATTATATCAATAAAATTAACACTTCCTTAATGTCATGAAATACCTAATCGGTGTTAAAATTTTCTAGTCTGATACATTTCTTTTTACAACTGTTTATTGGAATAAGGATCCCACCAAGATCCTGACTCTACATTTGGTTGATGTCTCTCAATTTTCTTTGTCAACAACCTCTCCCTTCAGTTCAGTTTAGTCGCTCAGTTGTACCTCTCCCTTACTCTCTGCCAATTCCCATATCCACCAGATATTTGTAGAAGAAACTAGATCAGTTATCCTGTGGAATTTTCCACATTCTGGATTTTGCGTCCCCATGATATCATTGAACACATGCTTCCCCTACATTTCCTATTAAATGATCTAATAGCTTGATCAGATTCAGGCACATTTAAAAAAAATCTTCATATGTTGTATGTGGTAATGTATACCTCCCACTTCAGTCAGGAGGCTAATGATGTTTGGTTATCTTTCTTCTTATGATACTACAATTGTTCTGTTGCTTCATCAAGTGTCAACAACCTATTCTATCAAAATTCCTTACTGATCTTTTAATGATTTTAGCAGTCATTAATGATGATCACTGCCTAGATTTACTATTTCATTAGGAGTTGCAAGGTCTTTTCTGGTGGCTCAGAAGGTAAAGAATATATCTGCAATTCAGGAGACTGGGGTTCAATCCCTGGGTCAGGAAGATCCCCTGGAGAAGGGAATGACTACCCACTCCAGTTTCTTCCCTAGAGAATTCCACGGACAGAGGAATGCTGGTGGGCTACAGCCCATGGGATTGCAAAGAGTTGAACTCGACTGAGTGACAAATGTTTTCACAATCACTTAGAAGCTGCAAAATGGTGACAGTAAAATTCTAGCATTACCGTGAAATACAGTTTGTTCTGGAAAAGACAGATATTTGAAATTTTAAAAATTTTCAGAATAATGACTTGATACACTAGCATCCTCTGAAGGTGACTAACACTCTTTTAAAAAGATATTACTTTAAATTCATGGATTTTAACATATTTCATATGTTTCTATCTACTGCAGAGTTGTTTTTTGTGACAGTCAACACATCTCGGGCCAACGGGAAAACCTTCAAGCATCTTTTTTACACAATTCCAGTTTTATTATAAGACTTTTGCTTCTTTGATTGGCATTTGTACCTCCTATGCTACAATTCTTGGTATCTAATACAAACATAAGTACTTGTGTGTTTTATCATACTATCTAATATGTTCAAAATAAGAACAGCAATATCATTACCAACAATGTGATTATTAAATGAAATTTAAGATTTTTTGGCAATTCTTTCTGAACATGATATAAATTTTTGGTCACTAAATTATCTGAATGACCATTTTCACTTAATATATATTGGATATCACATTATAGTTGCATACCTAGAGTTTTCTGATTCTTTTTATAGGCATACTTTGGATATATTATATATTTCAGTTCTAAACCACCCCAATAAAGCAAATATCACAGAAAAAGTGACTCACACAATTTTTTGTTTCCCAGGGCATATAAAGATATATTTACATTATAGTCTATTAAGTGTGCCATGACATTATGTCTTTAAAAGTATATACATCTTAATCAAGAAATACTTCACTGCTAAAAAGTGCTAACTATCATCTGAGCCTTCAGCAAGTTGTAACAGTAACATCAAAAATCACAGATCACCATAACAAATATAATTATTTTGAAATATTCGAGAATTACCAAAACGTGTCACAGTGACATGAAGTGAGAAAATGCTGTTGGAAAATGGCAATGAGTGACCTGCCTGATGCAGGGTTACCAGAAACCTTCCATTTGTAAAAACCCAAAACAGCATCTTTAAAGTGCAGTAAAGCAATGTGTGCCTGTAATAGTTGCATAGTAGGCTACTGAAGATGTACAGCTTATTTAATAAATACCCTATTAAGGGACATGAGGACTGTTTCCAATAAATACCTTAGAGCTGCAATGAATATCCTGCACAAACATTTCATTCTTTTCCTAGTGTACCTTTGAGCTACATTTCTAGAAGTGAGAATTCTAGGGTAAACGATGAACATATTAGCTTTCCTCTGTTCTGTTGGTACATCTTTCTTCTTACAATATTTGACTGTAGAAATGTTACAACAATCATGTTTTTTTCCTCTAATAACTTTGTAAGAACTTCCATTAACAATCCTCTTTTGCTTCTCATGTTTAATTGAGATGGGTTTATCTGCTCAGATTGTTACCTGTAGGAGAACAATCCTGTGTGGGACTGTCCCAGGACAGCATTCATAGACTCACGGCTCTAAGTCCATGTTTCACTGTTACCACTAGATATGTATGTATGCATGAAGGTTGGTTTGCGTTCGTGTGTGCATATAAAATCTTTAGTACGTGAACTTCCTGATGTTCAAGCTGGTTTTAGAAAAGGAAGAGGAACCAGAGATCAAATTGCCAACATCCGCTGGATCATCGAAAAAGCAAGAGAGTTCCAGAAAAACATCTATTTCTGCTTTATTGACTATGCCAAAGCCTTTAACTGTGTGGATCACAATAAACTGGAAAATCCTAAAAGACATGGGAATACCAGACCACCTAACCTGCCTCTTGAGAAATCTGTATGCAGGTCAGGAAGCAACAGTTAGAACTGGACATGGAATAACAGACTGGTTCCAGGAAAAGGAGTACGTCAAGGCTGTATATTGTCACCCTGCTTATTTAACTTATATGCAGAGTACATCATGAGAAATACTGGGCTGGAAGAAGCACAAGCTGGAATACAGATTGCTGGGAGAAATATCAATAACCTCAGAAATGCAGATGACACCACCCTTATGGCAGAAAGTGAAGAACTAAAGAGCCTCTTGATGAAAGTGAAAGAGGAGAGTGAAAAAGTTGGCTTAAAGCTCAACATTCAGAATACGAAGATCATGGCATCTGGTCCCATCACTTCATGGGAAATAGATGGGGAAACAGTGGAAACAATGTCAGAGTTTATTTTTTGGGGCTCCAAAATCACTGCAGATGGTGATTGCAGCCATGAAATTAAAAGACGCTTACTCCTTGGAAGAAAAGTTATGACCAACCTAGATAGCATATTGAAAAGCAGAGACAATACTTTGCCGACTAAGGTCCGTCTAGTCAAGGCAATGGTTTTTCCAGTGGTCATGTATGGATGTGAGAGTTGGACTGTGAAGAAGGCTGAGCGCCGAAGAATTGATGCTTCTGAACTGTGGTGTTGGGGAAGACTCTTGAGAGTCCCTTGGACTGCAAGGAGATTCAACCAGTCCATTCTGAAGGAGATCAGCCCTGGGATTTCTTTGGAAGGAATGATGCTAAAGCTGAAACTCCAGTACTTTGGCCACCTCATGCGAAGAGTTGACTCATTGGAAAAGACTCTGATGCTGGGAGGGATTGGGGGCAGGAGGAGAAGGGGACGACAGAGGATGAGATGGCTGGAAGGCATCACTGACTCGATGGACGTGAGTCTGAGTGAACTCCAGGAGTTGGTGATGGACAGGGAGGCCTGGTGTGCTGCGATTCATGGGGTCACAAAGAGTCGGACACGACTGAGCGACTAAACTGAACTGAACTGAATTCCCCTCTACCACTACTGTCTGAAAACTTATTTTTCCTTTACCTTTAATGTCTTGTTCTGCTCAATACAGACTTTACCACTAATGATTTTTCCTGAGTGAAGGCTTCTGTCTTGGAAGGAACTTTGGTTGGTTAGTTTCTTGAGTTCTTAGGGCCCAGGTCATCTCAAAACTATGTTGATGTCTTGAGTGTCCCTGCACTCACCTACAAATTAGAGTCCATCCACATTATCTTCACTTTCTTTATTCTCACATCTTTCACCATCCTTTTTCCATCTGGGATTACTTTCCTTGTGCTTAAAGAATATCCAGGCTTCCCTGGTGGCTCAGTGGTAAAGAATCTGCCTGCCAATGTAGCAGACATGGGTTCGATGCCTGGGTTGGGAAGATCCCCCAGAGAAGGAAATGGCAACCCACTCTAGTATTCTTGCTTGGGAAATCACATGGACAGAGGAGCCTTGAGGGCTACAGTTCAGAGGGTTGCAAAGAGTTGGACATGACTTACCAACTAACCACCACAACAAAGAACATCCATTAGAGGGGGTTTGCGAGTAGCAAATGCAGTTTTTATTAATATCTTAAAATATCTTTACTTAATTTTTTATTATTTAAGGATATTTCACTGGCTATTTTCTCCCACCACAATGTACTGTCCCAACAAGTCTCCTGGCTTCCATTGTTGTTGTTTAGAAGTTATTTGTCAGTCCAACTCTCAGTCCTTTACAGGCAATGTGCCTTTTGGTTCTTTGGTGGCTTTTAAGAGTAGTTTTTGTCTCCAAGTATGGTTTTGTCCCATTATCTCTTTTATACCTTCCTTTTGGGTGAAAGTATACCAATGTTGGACACTCTCACTATATTATCTATACCTTGTGCCCTACTCTCCATATTTTCTTTTCATTTTTTGTGTTTCATTACAAATAGTTATTTCAGACCCAACTTCAGTTTATTAATTCTCTCATCAGTTTTTTTCTAATGTGCTAATAACCATCTTTACAGAATTCTTAACCGTACTTGATATATTTTTCACTAAAATTTTTTAAACTTAGTTCTTTTTCAAATCATTGTTTGTGATGGTTCTTACTCAAGAGTATCCAGTCTCCTTCAGTGTCTACTTATCTTTAAATGCTTTCCGGATGCTATACTTGAAAGTTATTTGTAGAAATAATATGAAGCTCAAAATGTCATTCTGTTCCTCTAAGAATTATTTTCACTTGCTTTTGCTAGGTGTCTGGAGATACCAGCAATCCAAAAGCATCTGAACCCAAGTTCAAGGCCTGAAAACCCAGGATACAATCTATGAGAAAGCCGATTTATTTCTGGTTCATCCTTACTCCTGGGGTACAGCCTTACAGGGTCCAAGCTCATGGTGGAAAAGTGACTGGTCCTGTGATGCTGCCAAAAAGCACATTTTCTGTTGCCTCTTCAGAACTGGCAAATATCATTAGGGCAAAAATTACCCTACGTGACAGGCTTACCAACCTGGATTCCAGTTTTCTTTACTATCTCAGTCCTAGATAAGTTCCCCATATCTTGTTAGGTCTTTGATGATTCTAAGAAACAAATTTATATAATAAGTATAGTGTTTTTCAGTTGACATCAGTAATGGATGGTCCAAATTGTCTGGCCTGCCATTACTGAAAGAAGTTACTCTGTCATTTTTTATCCCTCTTAACCTACTTCATTTTTTTCATAGTACTTGTTACTGACATTCATCTCACATCAATGTGAGTTTTAGGTAGATTTTAAAATGTAAAACAAAACAGAAAACAACCTATAAAAACTTAAGAAAGGTTGGAAGTGCTTTATGACATACACATCATAAAAACATTGAAAGGCAAATAGTAAACCAAAAAATACTAGGCCAACATGAAAAACAAAAGGTCAATATTCTTAAAAAAGTATGAGTTCTTATGTGTAAATAAGAACAACATTTTCCTATTTTATTTTCTAATCTGGTTTGCTCTCTCATTTTATTCAAGTCCTTTTTCATATTTCCTGTCCTTGAAAAGTGTTCCTGATCATGAATCCTATTCTCATCTCTTTTCCCTAACCTGCTCCATTTTTATGCATAGCATTTATTAATAATTGTTTTTAATACTGTTTTAATTATGTGTCCTGACACTGATGTAAATTCTGAGAAAAAATACTTTATTTTTATTTACTGTTGTATCCTCAGTGCATGCAATAGTATCTGCTCAATAAATATTTGTGGGATAAATAAATAAAAGTTTTGTAAAATAGAATGTCTTAACTCTAATAATCATGGGAAAATATTTTACAATACACAAAATAATAAAGGTTAGTATTTATGAAATGCCAAGCACTGTTCTAAATGCTTTAGATGCATTAACTCATTTAATCTCAAATAATTCTACGAGTTAGGTTATCATTATATGTGCCTACATGCTCAATTGTGTCTGATTCTTTGTAACACCACAGACTGTAGCCCAGGCTCCTCTGTTCATGGGATTATCCTGGGAAGAATATTGGAGTGGGATGCCATTTTCCTCCTCCAGAGGATCTTTCCCATTCAGGGATCGAACCTGTGTCTCCTGCAGCGGCAGGCAGATTCTTTATCACTGAGTCAACTGGGCAGCCCAGGTTATCATGATATCCATCTTACAGATGAGCAAACTAGACACAGATAGATTATATAGTTTGCCTAAAGTCACATAGATAATAAGTATATACTAATAAGGATTAACAATTCAGGCTAAATACTATCTGCATCAATCAAACTCATCTGATCCTTTTCATACCTAAAAAATATTGAATACTAATGAAACCAATTAAATAAAACCATTACCACACTGACCACCAATACTGAGTTCTTAGTATATAAATTCTATTAAAGACTGTGCTCAAAATTTTATGTATAAATATCAAATTTAATCCTGACAGTAATTTTATAAAGCAGGTATTATCATCCTTCTTCCATAACAGAAGAAAACTGAGGCTGAAGGAGGTTAAATTAGCTGTCTAAAGTCTAGATCCACCAGGGGTTCAACTTTTAATCTAACGTTTATATTTTTAATTACCAGATTTAGAGACTTGTAGTAAAACATTACACTTTAAAAGGATAAACAAGTACATTCTCTTAAGGAAAAAAAAATAAAGTGTTACATACATCCATTTCAGATATATATTCTTCTGGTTTGTCCATAAATACTGCAGACACTGGAACAGACGTATTTTTGGACATCATGAATTTTAAGGGAACTTCATGGAAGATTTGATTTCTCTCTCTCATTGTCATTTTCTTTTGGGGAAGTGGTGAATTAATATAAATTACTTTAACTGGTTTTGAACCTCAAAACAGAAAAAGAATGGGAGTGATTAGTTTGTAGTAGTCATAAAAAATAAAACAATATAGGATGTACAACAGAAGAATTACTAAACAAAGAGACACAGGATAGGAAAGTGGAAGCACATGTCCCATACATGTGCCTTGAACATGAAGAAATTTAAAGACTCCTAGAGATCTAAGGGCAAGAAATTCTTACTTGCAAAAAAATATGTTCTAACAAGTTTTTAGAGGACTTTGTTATTATTAATATTATGCTTTAACTGTCATTATTACTCAGTTACTCTTGAGCTATATTTTCAAAAAGTGATAAAATGGTTACCAGAGAATATATCATGTTTAACCCTAATTTGTAGTTTTATTTTTAGACATAGTCCTTCATTTACTAGAACTGGGCTATTACATATAAGAATATTAATTCTAGAAGATACAAAAATCTATTAAATATGAACAAAAACAGAAGGGAAAAAATATTTTATACAGAATTCATGTGTAAACACTAATGTTACCGTCAAGAGAGAGACTATCTTATAAGTATAGACTTACTTTAAATCTGAATTCCAATAATAGGTAAGTAAACAAGCCCTGAAAACTAATCCATTTGAGGCTGTCTAATAAAATATTACATTCCTTTCATTTCAGTGAAAGACAGAAAAACCTTTCCCATTTCATATGTTCTGGCCACCCTAAATTATAATTTTTTTCTCTACTTCTCACAAACCTAGCATGCATACAGGTCTTAGAGATCTAATAACTCACTTATGAGAGGCAATTCTAGAGCAGCACTATTTAATAAAAAGTTTTCCTGAACATATCTGTCAAATCTACATCCTCCTTAAATCAAAACTTAAGCTTTTTGTATTTAACAAATGACCACCTGTATTTAGAGAGCTTAAAGAGAACTGTCTGAACTACTCTTTTGAGAACATTACTTGACATGGCAAATCACACACCTGCAACAGGTATTACTTGAATACACACTGGAATTTCCCACTGTTCCTTGTAGCTTGGTCCATGATTATTTAATAAGGTAAATAATGATTGACTAGTTAAAGCTATCTGAGGGTGGTATCTTGCAACAAGCTTCTCTGCATTAGGGTCTTCACTAATGTCCTGAAAAATAACATAAAACTTGTTACTTGATTATACTTTTGGAAACTTTGACTAAGTAATGAGAAGAAGGGAGAAATTAAGAAAGGATACTTTAGAACAATCAGTTTACAAGCACTTTATGAGGTAAAGAAGATTACTTCATAAAGTTTTAAGGAAGATCCCAAACCATCTTACTACTTACATAATGCATAGCTGCAGCTATTTGTTCTGGTGTTTCAATGGCTGGTATGGTATCTTTTGACAGCTGCAACTTTGCAGGCATTGAGGGAAATACTGTTTTCACATATTTTACGCTTCCCTAAAAAAGAAAAAAATGAATGTTTTATAGAAAAATCTTGATGTATTTTTTCCTGAAGTATCTTTTCATTTAACTCAAAATTCTTCATTCTACTAAATGCAGATTATCAAATTTAGAGCCTTCTTAAGATTTTCATGTTTTTACTTGACAATCACCATATATATGTTTTAAAAAAAAGATCCAAGATAAGGATGCCATGGAATTTTCTCTGTCACTTTAAATTCTAACCTCTCATTTTATTCAGTACAAGTCATAACCAGGTGTAAAAGAAGATATCTTCTCCACACACATACTTCCAATATGATTGTGAGTAAAATCCTTTAAAGGGGCTTTTTTCTTGTATTCAGGAACATTAAAAAAGATAGAAACTAAGAAAATCAAGAAATAAAGCTGGTAGTAATAATTTTTAAAACATCAAATACTTGTAGCCATACAATAAAAGGGGAAACATATGTATTGCATATTTTAAAACTTACATCTTGCTACTGCTCAAAATTTAAGCATACTGAAATATATATAAATTATGTTTCTATGTGAAATATAAATGATATTTCAGACAAAAATATGTTTATTTTTATTTTCATATGGCAAAACTTACCAATGCGAGAAGAGTTTTTTCTAACTTGAATCCCATCTCTATTCTGAATGGGAAGAATCCCATTAAGCTGGTGACTTCATGGAGAGTATAGAATTCTGGATACTTTTTCACTTGTTCAATACAAGCTTTTAAAATTTGCTAAACATTAAAAATTAAGAGAATTCATTTTTACTGTACTTCTCTAACAACGCAACAAAAATAATTTAGTTATATATGACTATATAATTATTTATTTCAAGTATGAGCCTCATTCATTAACTGAACTTTAATAATTCAGGCATACTGTATATTCTTTATCTGATTCAAACTCTTATTTTTCATAACAATTCTTTTTAGCTTAATTTCTTTAAAAAATGATGTTTAATAATCCTAAAAGTAGCAATTGTATTAGAATTCTCCAGGCCAGAATACTGGAGTGGGTAGCTTTTCCCTTCTCCAGGGGATCTTCCCAAACCAGAGATCGAACCCAGGTCTCTTGCACTGCAGGCAGATTCTTTACCAGCTGAGCCACTAGGGAAACCCAAAAATACTGGAGTGGGTAGCCTATCCCTTCTTCAGTGGATCTTCCCAACCCAGGAATTGAACCGGGGTCTCCTGCATTGTAGGCGTATTTTTTATCAACTGAGCTATCAAGGAAGCCCTAGAATTTAAAGTTAGAGAAGACTTATTTTCTATGCTATTTAAGAAACTGTCAAAGAAATAGAGACATATGAAAATTTTAACATACTTTGTGGCAATAAACTCAGCTACATGAATGATTAGAAATAAGTTTAATACCCTAAAAAGATTTCCAAGCACAATGAATTAATGAAGTAGTTATCTTACAGGTTATTCTAATCTTCAATCTAAAAACTAAATGAGAAAGGTTATAACTAATTTGTATTTTCTTCTCTCCAAAATGTTCTCAAAATATTAATGACTTACAAGGAAATGTAATGAGGAAGGAAAAGTCACTGTTTCACCCAAACAGAATATATGCCACTTGTGATGACATGTAAATAACTCAAAGAAGCACAGCAATTTTGGAGGGGGCAGGGGAGCTAATAATGTAAAACCATACACACTACATTATCTTCTAAGATACAATTGTCTCTTGGTATCTCTGGAATCTCCCATGGACACCAAAATCTGAGGATGCTCAAATGGGTCACATAAAATCATATATAGTACCATCAGCCATCCATATCGACTGACACAGAACTGGCAGAGGATCAAATGGATGTGTTTTTTCTTCATCTCTCAATAAACTTTAATCTGAACCTTTTAGAATACAGTTTATATCACAAAAGCTTTTAGTTTACTTTTATATTTTATATCCCCTTTCCCTTCAGACATTTATAAAATGTGTCATTACAAATCAGTATCCTTACTCCAATACCTTTTCAAACATAGTTTCATATCTTCTCCTCTTCTTTAATCCTCTCTCCCTGCTATCTTTCACAATTTCCCCTGCAATTCCATGCTTTTTAATAATGACTCTGATATTTAATTCAGGATATTATTTGCAATTGGGCTTCACTGGTGGCTCAGATGGTAAAGAATATGCCTAAAATGCAGGAGACCTGGGTTTGAGCCCTGGGTTGGGAAGATCTCCTGGAGAAGGGAATGGCTACATAGTCCAGTATTCTCGCCTGGAGAATTCCAGGGACAGAGGAGCCGGACAGGCTCCAGTCCATGGGGTAGCAAGAGTTGGATGTTGCACACGCGCGCACACACACACACACACACACGTTACTTGCAGTTAAGGCATATGTAGGATAATATGGAGAATCTGTTTGTTTTTAATAACCCTAGTCAAAGGACTTTCCTGGTGGTCCAGTGGCTGAGAGTATGTGCTCCCAAAGCAGGGGGGTCTGGGTTTGATTTCTGGTCAGGGAACTAGATCCTATATGCCACAACTAAGACAGGTGCAGCCAAATAAATATTAACAACAACAGCAACAAAAACCTAAGTTAACTACAAACTTGGATCTGCATATCTTTGCTCCTCATTTATAATATTAGTCAACTTTCACCTCTAATATTCCTGTCCTAAAGTAGTCATTACAGAAATTTGAACATGCAAAAGAAAGCAGTATATAAGAACTATGTGACATACAGACTATCCTGATTAGATATGTGAACATCTTTCTTGGTAAAACTCTGTTGAGTGTCACAGTGCTCTTTAAGTAAGTTTACTCAGTAATCATGGCAAGAGAAAAATTCAGTGTAAATCTATGACAGTTTTATACCTATTCTCAGGGGCTGGAATCAAGATTGCTGGGAGAAATATAAATAACCTCAGATATGCAGATGATACCATGATTATGGCAGAAAATGAAGAACTAAAGAGCCTCTTGATGAAAGTGAAAGAGGAGAGTGAAAAAGTTGGCTTAAAGCTCAACATTCAGAATACGAAGATCATGGCATCTGGTCCCATCACTTCATGGGAAATAGATGGGGTAACAGTGGAAACAGTGGCTGACTTTATTTTTCTGGGCTCCAAAAATCACTGGAGATGGTGACTGCAGCGGCGAAATTAAAAGGAAGGAAAGGTACTCTTTGGAAGAAAAGTTATGACCAACCTAGACAGCATATTAAAAAGCAAAGACATTACTTTGTCAACAAAGGTTTCTCTAGTCAAGTCTATGGTTTTCCAGTGGCCGTGTATGGATGTGAGAGTTGGACTATAAAGAAAGCTGAGCGCAGAAGAATTGATGCTTTTGAACTGTGGTGTTGGAGAAGACTCTTGAGAGTCACTTCAACTACAAGGAGATCCAACCAGTCCATCCTAAAGGAGATCAGTCCTGGGTATTCATTGGAAGGACTGATGTTGAAGCTGAAACTCCAATACTTTGGCCACCCGATGCAAAGAGCTGACTCATTTGAAAAGACCCTGATGCTGGGAAAGATTGAGGGCAGAAGGAGAAGGGGATGACAGAGGATGAGATGGTTGGATGGCATCACCGACTCAATGGACATGGGTTTGGGTGGACTCCAGGAGTTGGTGATGGACAGGGAGGCCTGGTGTGCCGTGGTTAATGGGGTTGCAAAGAGTCGGACACAACTGAGCAACTGAAGTGAACAGATATATTATATAGTATTAAAGGCATTTCACAGCTGGTAGGTATTAAGTAACTGAAAGGTCTTATTTAAAATATTTAATTTAACATTTTTAATTAATAATTTACTTACATTGGAAAAACAACTAAGAGTGAACAAATGAGGCTAAGAGATTCAGGCTGATCCCCATCACCCACCCACCAATATTATTTAACACTCAAAGTATCTTGAAAATTAAAAACACCAAAAACACATACATGTACACATCATTATGAAGAAAGATGAAAATGACTATGCTCCAGAAAGAGAAAATACATCTTCATACATGTTTCAAGCTTAACATTTAACAGACACTACTTTTTGCAATATACTAAAGTAGTATCTTGAACAGCACTCCTATCCAAATAACACAGATAGGTTACCTAGCAATGTTATCCAATAACATTGCTAGGTTACAACTAGCAACTTTCATGCATTGCTGGGCTTGGTAAAAGCGAGAAGAATCTCCAAGAACCATAACTAAATAAACTCCAAATACCTAGAATGAGGAAAAACAGGAGCAGTGAGCAGTAAGAAACACATGAAGTGGCTTGAGGGCAAATGTCTCAACTAGTTCTAAGATTAGGTTGGGAGCTGAACATCAGAGTGCTACATTTAATGCTTGAGAAGCAGAGATCTTAATAGATATCTGTATACCCACATTCACAGCAGCATTATTCAAAACAGAAGCAAATCAAGTGTCCATCAATGGATGAATGGATAAACAAAATGTCCATAAACATACAATGGAATATTCAGCCTTAGAAAGGAAGTTCTGCCACACACTACAGCTGGATGAATCTTGAGGACATTATGGTAAGTAAAGTAAGTCAGTCACAAAAAGACAAACACTATATGATTCTACTTATATGGGGGTATCTACAGCAGACAAATTTAGAGACAGAAAGTAAATAGTGTGTGATACAATAAGAACTAGTTTGCATTTGTTCCTTATTCCTGACACATAGCTCCTAAAGCTCTTGGAATCTCCTAAGTGATAAGAATGTCTTCTTTATGCTAATGAGATGACAAAAGGCCCATAGGCAGCTAGTCATAAGTAGCCAATGATTTGATCAAGCATATCACTAAGTAATCTCCATAGAAGTCCCCTCAACAATCTCAAGAACGGAATCCAGAGAGTTTCTGGGTTGAAGACACAGAGGTCTGGGAGGGTAGTGTGCTTGGAAAGGGCACGGAAGCTCCATACCTCTTCCCTCACAACTTGCGTTATACACCTTTCTCTTCCATTTGGCTGTTCCTCAGTTGTAGTCTTTATATTAAACTGGAAATAGCAGGTAAAATACTTTCCTGTGTTCTCTAAGCCATTCTACCTAATTATTGAACTCAAGGCAGGGGTGAGTCATGGAAACTCTAGGCTCAGTGTCTCAAGAGTTAGAGAATCGATTGGTATGAGGGAAAAATCCCACATAAATGGTTTCAGAAGTGTTGTGTATAGAAACAGTTCAGAGACAGGGATAATCTCAGTTTTACAGGATGAAAAGAGTTCTGGAGATTGGCCATACAAAAATATGAATGTAGTTAATACTATAGAACTGCACATTTTAAAAATGATTAGGCCAGTAAATTTAATGTTATATGTATTTTACCATAATTAAAATGAATTTTTAAAAAAGGTAAGGAAATTCTGACACAAGCTACAACATGGTTGAATTCTGAAGACATTATGCTAAGTAAAATAAACCAATCACAAAAGGACAAATACTGTAATGACTCCACTTATATAAGGAATCTAGTGAAGTTAAATTCATAGAAATAAAAAGTAGAATGGTGGTTGTAAGGGACTGCGTGGAGGGCAAATGATGAGTTATTTAATGAATATAGTTTCAGTTTGAGAAGATAGAATAGTTTGGGAATGATGAAAATCTATTCACAACAGTGTTCAAGTATTTAATGCTAATGAACGATCCTTAAAAATGGTTAAAATGGTAAATTTTGTTATATATTTTACCACACCAAAAAAAGAGAAATATCAGACAGACTGAAACCTAGTAAGTTTGGGAATCCCCAAAAAAGACTTGAGAAAATGAAAAAGAAGCAATTAATTGAAAATGGCTGAGGGAGGTGGGAGGGGGGTTCAGGATGGGGAACCTTTGTACACCCATGGTGGATTCATGTTGATGTATAACAAAACCAATACAATATTGTAAAGTAAAAAAAAAAAAAAAAAATGGCTGAGAATTTTAAAGAATTGATTATGAATTTAAATATACAGATAAAGAGACACAATGAACCAAGTAGGATTTTCTTTTTATAAAGTACAACGTAATGACACTGTAATATATCAAAAATAAAGAGCAATCAGAAAGAAAAGACAGATTCCCTAAAAGAAACTGACAATTAAACATTTTTCAATAATAATACATAAGCCAGAAACAGGAGAATTACATCATCAAACACTGAGAAATAAAACAAACTGTCAACTTAGAACCATGTATGGACTAAAGCTATCTTATTAAAATGAGAACAAAGTAAAAATATTTCCAGGTAAACAAAAAAGAAGATTGTTCACCACCAGGATATTTTCAGGAAAGGAACACCTAGAACATAAAGCATTTTAGGAATAATGAAGAGGATCTCAGAATGTATATTTGAAAAGTAAGAGGAGATGGAAAGGCAAAAAAAGGTCCAAATTTGTAGTTAAATGAAGACAAATATTGCCCATATAAAATAATAATGCAGGTTGGTTTAAAAAAGACAGGATTATCATATGACCCTACAATCACATTCCACAATACACTGTTTGAAAGGGATAGGGGACAATTAGGTAGTTTGGTATGGTCATGTACACACTGATATATTTAAAATGGATAACCAACAAGAACATGCACATGGAACTCTGTTCAATGTTAGGTGGCAGCCTGGATGAGAGAGGAGTCTGGGGGAGAATGGATACATGTAGATGTATGGCCGAGTCCCTTCGCTGTTCACCTGAGACTGTCACAACATTGTTAATCGGCTATAAACTAGTACAAAATAAAAAGCTTTAAAAACTTTTATTTATTTGGCTGTGCTGGGTCTTAGTTGTGGCATGGGGGATATAGTTCCCTCATTAGGGATTGAACCCAGGCCCCCTGAATTGGGAGCATGGAGTCTTAGCCAGTGGACCACCAGATAAGTCCATTTTTCTCTTTAAAATATACTTTTTCTAGCTCCATAAACTGAAATGTTCTCAGAAACACTGATCCATCTAGGTGCAGTGAGCATCCCCAGTGCCCAGACTGTAGTCTTGAAATACCACCAGAAACTAAGGCTCTAGGAGATTCTTGATTCCAGGGCTCAGTTAGGTATTGTACAAAACAAGCTTCAAAGACTACTAGAATGACTCGAAGCCAGTATGAAGAACCCATCACTGTTCAAAGCTGGTATTATCTGAGTTTCAAAAAGGATAATTGTGGTGGACTAAAACCCATCAAACATACTTATCTTCATGATTCAATAATATTTTAAAAAAACAGTGATCACCATTGTAAAGTAAGAAGGGGCCAATTATGTTTTTGAAAACTGATAAAGAATCTAGCATTTTTTCTGCTACATGAAAAGGGAAGCCAAACACTAGATGAGGAAAAATATCTTTATAAAATTATTCCAACTAATGAATAAAAATAAGTGATGCAAACAGAATCTTATAATTTTGCAGACCAAGTGTATCAATGAATCCAGGCATTAAACATCAATAGCTCCTAACATCTCAAAATCAGACATTATGTGTCACTTGATTAAAGAATACACCACCATCTATATGTTCAATTTCTTTGGCAAGACTATAATTCTGATCAAGTTTTGGATCCAGGTGACAATTTCTAAGAAATATAGAGCAAAAAGGAACATGTTGAGGATTATTATGAATATGTAATTATCAAAATCTAGACTGTAGGAAACTCTATAGGTCAAATGATCCAGGTTCTTGATAAGATAAAGGGAAAAAAAAATATGGGGGGTAACTTGTACATTAAAAGAAACTTTTATCAGGTAAAGGAAAAAATTTCCAATGTCTACAGTAGTTTCCTTTATCCAGGGGGGATATACTCTAAGACACTCAGTGGACGTCTGAAATCATGGGTAAAACCAAATATCATTTTCTATCCATATATATCTATGATAAATTTAAAAATTAGGCACAGTAAGAGACTAAAAACAATAAAAACAGAATTATATGATATTGTAATAAGTTATGTGCATGTGGCCTCTGCCTTCAAAATATCTTACAAAATCAAGGTCTCTTCAGTCTTAACTAAGCACTGCAGCTGTAACTTTGGCAGTTTGAGGTGGGGCAACAAAACACAAATTTATTTTTCGTTCGTTATAATTTCATGGATAGAAGATTCGTTTCTGATGTAAATTTTAGCAACTGCAGCATATGATTTTTGTTCTCTCCTTACTAAGTTGAGAACTTTCACCTTTTTACTTAAAGGAAACACTCTGTGGCTTCTTTATGATATACCCAAATTGCCAGTGTCACTACGCTGGCACTACTGGGCTGTTATCAAGCAAAGTAAGGGTGACTTGAACACAAGCACTGTGTTACCTCAACGGTCATCTGATAACCAAGGTGGTTACTAAGAGACTCATGGGTGGGAGATGCTAGACAAAAGGACGATTCACATTCCAGGTGGGCTGAAGCAGGATGCTGAGAAAGTTCATCGTGCTACTCAAAATGATATGTGATGAATTATTTCTGCAATTTTCCATTCATGGATAACTGAAACTGAGGAAAGTGAAACTGCGTTGAAGGAGGGACTACTATCAGTTCAGTTCAGTTCAGTTGCTCAGTCGTGTCCGACTCTTTGTGACCCCATGAATCGTAGCACACCAGGCCTCCCTGTCCAGCACCAACTCCTGGAGTTCACTCAGACTCACGCCTATCGAGTCAGGGATGCCTTCCAGCCATCTCATCCTCTGTCGTCCCGTTCTCCTCCTGCCCCCAATCCCTCCCAGCATCAGAGTCTTTTCCAATGAGTCAACTCTTCGCATGAGGTGGCCAAAGTATTGGAGCTTCAGCTTTAGCATCATTCCTTCCAAAGAAATCCCAGGGCTGATCTCCTTCAGAATGGACTGGTTGGATCTCCTTGCAGTCCAAGGGACTCTCAAGAGTCTTCTCCAACACCACAGTTCAAAAGCATCAATTCTTTGGTGCTCAGCTTTCTTCACATACAAGTTATAAAACTTTTGTATTTAGAATATTCAAAAAACTCCCACAGATTAGTAACAAAAAGGGAAAATACTATAGAATAAAGGGAAAAACCTGAACAATCAATTCACAAGAAATGACCAAAAGACACATGAAAAGATATACAGTCTTTTGTACAGAGCACCCTATGAAAATATGGAGTAAAAACTTCTCAAAATCTGATGGGTAGAATGTAAAGTGGCATAACCAGTTTGGAAAACAGTCTAACATTATCTACTGAAGTTGAAGATGTGCCTATTCTATACCCACAGTTTCATTCCTAATCATATATCCAGTAAAAATGTGTACACATGTGCATGAAGAGACATGTATGACAATTTTCACAGGGGCACTGGCCTTGCATAGCTCAAATCTAGAAACAGTCCCAATTTTAAAAAATTTATTTATTTTTTAATTGAAGGATAATTGCTTTACAGAATTTTGTTGTTTTCTGGAAAACCTCAATATGAATCAGCCATAGGTATATATATATCCTCTGCCTTTTGAGCCTCCCTCCTATCTCCCTCCCCATCCCACCCATCTAGGTTGATACAGAGCCCCTGTTTGAGTTTCCTATTGGCTATCTATTTTATATGTGGTAATGTAAGTTTCCACGTTACTTACTCTTTCCATACATCTCACCCTCTCCTCCCGTCTCCCCAAGTCTGTAACTCTATTCTCTGTACAAACAGCCCAAATTTTGATGAACAGAATAAACTATTTATGTGCATTCGTAAATGTACAGAAATGAAAATGAATGAAATACAACTACACACATACATATACATGAAACTCACTAACATACTATTCAGTAAAGCAAGAATTCTGTTCACATAGTACAAAAGAAGGGACTCTCCAGGTGGTCCACTGGTTAAGAAAACACCTTGCAATGCAGGGTATGTGAGTTTGATCCCTAGACAGAGAACTAAGATCCCACAGGCCATGGAGAAACCAAGCTTACACGCCACACTCTGGAGCCTATGTGCCACAACTAGAGAGTCTGTGCCCTGCCATGAAAGATCCCACATGACACAACAGAGATCCCATGTGCCACAACTAAGACTCAATGCAGCCAGATATATAAATACATAAATACTTAAAAAATAATAATAATTCACATAAAATTTAAAAACAGACAAAAGAAAGCCTGAACGACCAAAAAAAAATTTTTTTAAGGCATGGAAATTATCAAACCAGTCACTTGGTACAGTGATTATTTCTTACAAGGGAAAACATTATTTAGGAGGGATACACGGAGGGCTTCCAGGTTAATGGTAACATTTTATTTCTTGACTTGGAAGAGTCACAAAGGTGTTCAATATATAATTATTTGTTGGAAAGCTACATATATTTGTTCTAAATACTTTTCCATAGGTACATTTCATAGCATAAAATTAAAATTTGAAAACAATAAAAAATTAGTTAAGTATCAGTGGGTCTTTGGGGTGAGATATAAAACGTAACAAGACAATGTGCTGACAAGTCAATCTGGGTAAAATGACTTAAAGCTGATTGCTAGCTATCAAATAATGTACTTTGTTAATAAACATGTTTATTTTATAAAAGTGGTAAAAAAAACCCTTAAAATCTACATCTTAACCATTTTTAAGTGTAGAGTTCAATACTATTAAGTGTATCACATTGATTTGTACAGAGACTAGTTTTAAAGGCTTAAAAATAATTCAGACTGGGGTTGATATTTCTAGATGAATACTACAACTCTAAATTTTTACTATGTCCACAAATGATGGGAAGTTGCAAGGCAGAGCGATTTACATGCTTTTTTTTTTTTGCTAATATATCTGCATGAATAATTTAAATATAATAAAAAAATTATCTGATGAAATTTATCATCTGGTGGCTGTTTACCATGAGGATAGTGTTCGCAAATTTATGACTCAGTTCTAAAGGATCATTCAGATTTTTAAGGACTAAGATAACTCCTTAAACCCCATTCTCTCATAAGGCAAATCAGTTCATCACATCAAATCATCTATATGAGTAAAATACAACTCAAATACAGTAGCTAGATCATTAAAAGAAAATATATGAATATACTGTAGTGTCTGATTTTGAGATGTTATTATTTCTAGTATTTCCATCACTTAAATACATGATGAATAAAAGACCTATATACAATTTGGTCTCTAATTTGACAACATTAATATATACTTTTGGAAAATCATCACACATTTTAAAATGCTGCTATTGCCTATCACTTGGCAGCTTGAATAAATGTGATTTTTCTTTACCTCTGTGAAGAGACGAGCATTGTCAGAAAGCATACTATAATCCTGGGCACATTTCTTTGCAGAATTCTGCAAAAATTTTAGGAATTCTGTAACTTCTTCACTTACATGTTTTTTCATTTCCTGATTTTGAAAAAAAAAAAAGAGACATATCTTGGAATAAGACGCCTGGTTAAAAACAATCACTTCTCAATCACTGCATTAATAATTTGAACTTAAATTATCATATCCAAAGCAGAAATCACAAAACAGTTAACTGTGCAAAAAGAGAAAAGCTGATGACTAACACTACAATCAGAAATCAATACATTAATTTAATAAAATGTTCTGAATTAACATAAAAAGGAACAATCAAATGGAAAAATAAGCACACACATGAATAGGCAGGTTACAAAACAAGAATTAGAAATGGCTTATAAACACATGCAAAGTGTTTATTTTCATTAGTAACCACTATGCTATAAAGCAAGAGATTGCTATTTTTCCCCATATGTTCAGTATTAGTGAAGATATTCTGGAAAAACCTTTGTACAATAGTGGTACATACAAATTGGTTTAAAATTATTGCAGAACGATTTGCTCAGCTATAACTGCAGCTCAAAGCCTTAAGAACATGTATAGTTTTTCACCTGGTAATTATATTTCTAAGAATTTATCTCAAGGAAATGATCACAGATATGAACAATGAGTTTGCAACAGTTATGTTCAACACAGCAACACATAACTGAGAATTCGGAAACTACTTAACTAAAGTAATAATTACACAAAAATTTTAAAGTGACTCAAGGTAAAGTTCTACTACTAGTACTTAACGTGAACTAGGGTGAAATATACTCGGAACTAGAGCAAAATGCCTTAACTATAATAAAGAACAAATTAAAGCATTAATATTCTGTCAATTAAATTCCTTTTATTTTAAATTTTTATTAATAATATTTATTGTACCTAAAAAGAAAAGCAAATTTAAAATACTTCCTAACTTTTAAATATTTTTTATGGAAGCTGAAGAACAGAATACATACCAAGTACTGCAAGTAGTCATTTTTATTTATTCCAACAGTTTTGGAATTTGCAGGGACTTTTGCATATTTAACCAATAAATCCACATAATTTCTCTGTTCTCTCTGTGAGAAACGAGAGAAACGAGGATAAGGAACTCTTGGTTTTGGAAGAAGAACCATTCCCACTGTGGTTTTAACTTTTTCCTTTGCTTGAGCTGCTGAATTAACCGTCGAATTAACCGTCGGCTCATTTTCTACAGAACCTGCTGAGGCATTCAAACTTTCTCCTATACGTCTGGAAAAAAAAATAAAGTTTACAAATATGTGCTTTTCACAAGAAGATTACTATCATGAAACTTCATGACTGTCAATCACCATGGAGAATATAGAGTGATTAACAGACTAAATTCTGAATTATTCTCTAACTCTGCCACCTGCATTTTGATATTTAGTCATTTAGTATGAATTAAGTATTCTGTAGGATAGGATCATATCACAAGTCTACCTTCAATTATCTGATGGAGAGGAAGAGGCATATCCTTAAACAAATTATTCAGTTTGCAAGTTTCTCCCCGTTATTGAAGAGCGGTTAATCACTCCTGCCAATTATATATGCGGGTATTTTGGATTTACATTTTATTACAATGCAAGTTGCTTTTTAGTACTTAAATTCTTCAATAAGGTATATCAGTTAACGTAGTGAACAAAAGCCAGAAGGAACAGGATAGGATGAGGTCACAATCTTGCAGTTCACAAATTCATTGAGATTCTAAATTTTCTGGTTTCCTCTGCATTTATTATGTCAAGAATTAAAAAGAGTCTGAACACTGTGTGGATATATTCTGTGGAAGCAATAGTTGTTTGAAAAAAGTTGCATAATCCTCTATCACTCATGCACATGGCTAAGTCGATCAAAATGTCTTGTATGAATACAGGAAATCTTGGCATATCTATAGTGAAATGCACTAGAGAAAAAATAGTGAGTAGCTAGAGAACCTGTTACCATATTTATTTCTAAAATGCTACCCCCAATTAAAAAAAAAAAATCACCTTATTAACCCAGTTAAGGTACATGAACACAAATTTCTTACCTGGTACATACTCTGTCTCTGTTAATGGCTATTCAGTGTTATAATCTACATTTTTCATAAGAGTCTTAAATTACACACACAAAACTACGTTTTCTTAGCCTCTGCAACTTTAATTTCCACCACAGTAATTGTACCCTATGATTTGGTTCCCAACTAAACAACAATAACCAAAAGGAAGGGAAAGTAATGAAAGAATGAGTGTCTGCCGATTCCTTCTTCATTCCTCCACTCACTAGTATTTACTCTGAGTGACTACCACGTGCCAGCCCCATGCTAGGTAGTAGACACACAACCATACAACCAACACCAAGCACGGTAAGTCTCTACTCTCTGGTATTTTATAATCAAGTGGATCAGGCAAATGAATGGGGAAGAAACAGAAGTAAATATGTACATCAATGTAACGTGACTATGGAGACCTCAGGTTTCCAAACTGAACATACTGACTAGGTGACTAGGGAGAATCCTAAGGATATGGAAACCAGGGATTAAGAGAAAGAAAGGGGAGGGGAAAGAAATATCCAGAGCAATGATTCTCCATCTAACAGTATTAACCCTCAGAGCATTCTGGAATCCTGTGCATGTATCTGGCTTGTCCCAAAATAGAAGAACAGAAGGCATTTAGAGGTCAGGAATACTAGATTTTTATGTGTGGTAGTGTCCTGCACAACATTCAGAGGTCATTTCAAACTTTCCCTTCTCATATACAAATAACTGTGGTCTGTTATTATTACTGTATTATTATTATTTATCCAGCAATAAATTTTACTATTTTTATGCTTTTTGGGGGATATAGTTTATCTTAAATCCAATTTTATTCACGTTAGCTGGTACATCTGACTGCTTCATTAAATCTTCTAGTGCAGTAGCATCTACTATAGTACATGATAAAAATGACTTTCCTTTTATTTCACATTTATATAAAGCATTAAAGTATTATGTCTGTGGCTACTAGTATCTATGAATTTCAATTCACAGCAAAGAGGTGTCTTATTTCTTATTAACATTTGTCATGCAAAGTAGAAGAGTTTCAGCCTTGTAAGTCTGAGAATTACCAATATCAGTGTCTGGATGAAGGGTGAGACAAACCCCATCTAAAACTACCACTAAAGTGTTTTAGATCACCTTTAAAAAACTAGAATAAATATGGTAAAAATTTCAAAATTCTTTTAAAAAAAGACTGAGTCCCCTCTATAAGCAAAATATTCAAGACTACTCTTTTAGAACTAAACTCTGTATAGAAAACTAATCAAGAGAGCAGGTTAGTGAACAGAAAAAGAATATTGGAAATTAAAATTAGGATGCTTAGGTTGACTCTGAAAATAATAGAGGTGAAGACATACTTAGCTACTAAAATTTCTCCAATAACTGTATAAAAAATAAGCATATTTTAGGTTAACAAAATGAATATTAACTGCTGATCTTGGGGAAAATGTATTACAGCAAATTGATTTCTCACTAGAAAATGTCTTGAGAGCTATTCAAACCTAACAGTATTGTGTCCGCAACTCTTAACAATACTGCTTCACAGCTGTCTCTCTGAATATGAGAACATGTCTGTCCTTGTGGCACAAACTGGCAAATTTAATTAAGCTGCTGCAGCAACAAGATGCTGACTCAGATATGCCAGCGTAGGAATGTCAAGAAATTCTAGCAGTTTAAATTGGCTACATTCAGCAAAGAATGAAATGGCAGTGCATCAAGATCATTTCTGTGTGCAATGCTGTCAAAATCTTCATCGGGGCGCAAGCCAAAAGCATCCGACAGGGTTTCTCTATCCACATTTACAGCATTATATTTAATATAAGTTGATAGTTTGAAGTTTTCTTCCTTCATTTTGTCAACTACCCATTCTCCTTTTTTACTTAAGTTTCTATGGAAAAAAGGCAGAATTCAAAACTTTTTGCTTCCTATGCTTTAAAGTCTCCTGGATTGGATAGCTTCTTTAAGTAGCATTTGGAAATGGTACTTCTAGCTCCCATCTCAAGTCTACCTGTACCCACTGAATTTGATTTACTTATGTACATTAAACATGTTAAAATTTTTTCTTTTTTTGTATTTGAAGCTACTTTCCCTTTTGCTACCTTAAAACTCAGTTATAAATATCTATAACCAGAAACTAATTTTTTAAAAGGCAAATTTTTACCTTTTATTAGATGGAGAAGGTTTGAATAAAAACCTCATGTTGTTGAAAGTAGCATAAACAGAGGTATCACTATTTTCCCAAATATGTTATTTATAGAACATAAAAAATTGCAAAATTAGGGCTAATAAATGTATATTCTTTCTAGTTTTTTCCATCAAGAAAACTGGTAATTAAATATAGTCTGAAAATTCATTCTTACTATAAGAAAAAAAAGATTTTAGGAGTTAAGTGTACTCAGTTTCCAGTAATATGTCCTCTCCTTTACATATTTCAGACTATAACCCACATTTGGGATATGCTGAATAGAACCAGATTGACAATCATAAAATATTTAAGAAGCAGCAGCAGAATGAATAAGACTAATAATACCGGAAATTTTTAGTCTGGAAAGATGAGGCTTAGATAAAAGTTAATAGAAGTGAGGTTTTTTTTTAAGAGTAAAGATATATGTGCACTAAATCTCAGGACATGAGTATGGGTAGGCATTCTTTGATTCAAATAAACAAAGGCAGTTGTTTACCTGGTAATAAGTTTTAAGAAGTTAGTTATCTCCAAGAAGTGGTACAAGTTAGATAACAGAAATAGCTTCTGAAAAATATTCATAGATGCACACTGATAAGGAATTTACGGTCTTAACCGTTTGTAGTTGATACTTGCAAAGACAATAATTATGCACTTTGGCAAGAAATGTTGCTCCTGAAACTTCCTCTTTAAAGCAGTTCTGAAAATGTCTTATTAATACAATTTCTGCTTGCCTTTATTTGAACTTATCTGTTTATCTGATGGAATCAAAAAAGGACTTCTTTAATGTTTTTAATGGCAATCTGGCAATATCTATAAAAATTAAAATTACACATGCATCTTCCCCTCATAGGAACTTATCCTTATACCAGCACGTATATAAAAAGGATGCTCACTGTTTTGTAATAGTAAAGGAATGAAAACAGCCTAAATGAATATCAGTGGTAGTAATGGTTCTATGAAGACCTACAAGACCTTTTAGAACTGACACCCAAAAAAGATGTCCTTTTCATTATAGGGGACTGGAATGCAAAAGTAGGAAGTCAAGAAACACCTGGAGTAACACACAAATTTGGCCTTGGAATATGGAATGAAGCAGGGCAAAGACTAATAGAGTTTTGCCAAGAAAATGCACTGGTCACAGCAGACACCCTCTTCCAACAACACAAGAGAAGACTCTACACATGGACATCACCAGATGGTCAACACCGAAATCAGACTGATTATATTCCTTGCAGCCAAAGATGGAGAAGCTCTATACAGTCAACAAAAACAAGACCAGGAGCTGACTGTGGCTCAGATCATGAACTCCTTATTGCCAAATTCAGACTCAAATTGAAGAAACTAGGGAAAACCGCTAGACTATTCAGGTATGACCTAAATCAAATCCCTTATGATTATACAGTGGAAGTGAGAAATAGATTTAAGGGCCTAGATCTGATAGATAGAGTGCCTGATGAACTAGGGAATAAGGTTCGTGACACTGTACAGGAGACAGGGATCAAGACCATCCCCATGGAAAAGAAATGCAAAAAAGCAAAATGGCTGTCTGGGGAAGCCTTACAAATAGCTGTGAAAAGAAGAGAGGCGAAAGCAAAGGAGAAAAGGAAAGATATATTCATTTGAATGCAGAGTTCCAAAGAATAGCAAGGAGAGATAAGAAAGCCTTCTTCAGCGATCAATGCAAAGAAATAGAGGAAAACAACAGAATGGGAAAGACTAGAGATCTCTTCAAGAAAATCAGAGATACCAAGAGAACATTTCATGCAAAGATGGGCTCGATAAAGGACAGAAATGGTATGGCCCTAACAGAAGCAGAAGATATTAAGAAGAGGTGGCAAGAATACAGAGAAGAACTGTACAAAAAAGATCTTCACAACCCGGATAATCACGATGGTGTGATCACTCATCTAGAGCCAGACATCCTGGAATGTGAACTCAAGTGGGCCTTAGAAAGCATCACTACAAACAAAGCTAGTGGAGGTGATGGAATTCCAGTGGAGCTATTTCAAATCCTGAAAGATGATGCTGTGAAAGTGCTGCACTCAATATGCCAGCAAATTTGGAAAACTCAGCAGTGGCCACAGGACTGGAAAAGGTCAGTTTTCATTCCAATCCCAAAGAAAGGCAATGCCAAAGAATGCTCAAACTACCGCACAATTGCACTCATCTTACATGCTAGTAAAGTAATGCTCAAAATTCTCCAAGCCAGGCTTCAGTTAATACATGAACCGTGAACTTCCTGATGTTCAAACTGGTTTTAGAAAAGGCAGAGGAATCAGAGATCAAATTGCCAACATCCGCTGGATCATCAAATAAGCAAGAGAGTTCCAGAAAAAGATCTATTTCTGCTTTATTGACTATGCCAAAGCCTTTGACTGTGTGGATCACAATCAACTGTGGAAAATTCTGAAAGAGATGGAAATACCAGACCACCTGACCTGCCCCTTGAGAAATCTGTATGCAGGTCAGGAAGCAACAGTTAGAACTGGACATGGAACAACAGACTGGTTCCAAATAGGAAAAGGAGTGCGTCGAGGCTGTATATTGTCACCCTGCTTATTTAACTTATATGCAGAATACATCATGAGAAACGCTGGACTGGAAGAAACACAAGCTGGAATCAAGATTGCCGGGAGAAATATCAATCACCTCAGATATGCAGATGACACCACCCTTATGGCAGAAAGTGAAGAGGAACTAAAAAGCCTCTTGATGAAAGTGAAAGAGGAGAGTGAAAAGGTTGGCTTAAAGTTCAACATTCAGAATACGAAGATCATGGCATCTGGTTCCATCACTTCACGGGAAATAGATGGGCAAACAGTGGAAACAGTGTCAGACTTTATTTTGGGGGGCTCCAAAATCACTGCAGATGGTGATTGCAGCCATGAAATTAAAAGACGCTTACTCCTTGGAAGAAAAGTTATGACCAACCTAGACAGCATATTCAAAAGCAGAGACATTACTTTGCCGACTAAGGTCCGTCTAGTCAAGGCAATGGTTTTTCCAGTGGTCATGTATGGATGTGAGAGTTGGACTGTGAAGAAGGCTGAGCGCCGAAGAACTGATGCTTTTGAACTGTGGTGTTGGAGAAGAGTCTTGAGAGTCCCTTAGACTGCAAGGAGATCCAACCAGTCCATTCTTAAGGGGATCAACCCGGGGATTTCTTTGCAAAGAGTAATGCTAAAGCTGAAACTCCAGTACTTTGGCCACCTCATGCGAAGAGTTGACTCATTGGAAAAGACTCTGATGCTGGGAAGGATTTGGGGCAGGAGGAGAAGGGGACGACCAAGGATGAGATGCTGGATGGCATCACTGACTCGATGGATGTGAGTCTGAGTGAACTCTGGGAGTTGGTGATGGACAGGGAGGCATGGCGTGCTGCGATTCACGGGGTCGCAAAGAATCGGACACGACTGAGTGACTGAACTGAACTGAATGAATTGATTCCACTAAGATATACCACAGTCACCAGAAAACTAGGAGGAAAATTAGAGAGTGAGATATCTCCATAGAAAATAGCTCATTATCTTTAGAGGAGTAGTTTTAACAGCCTAGTGAGGGTAGGAGACAGATCATAGAGAGATGTTCAGTGACAGCAAGTGCAATGGTATGTGCAGTAAAGGGAAGGTGTTTTTCCCCCCTCCCCCCATTGTGTTTCTCAAATAGATGCTCCAAATCTGTCTTTTGGCTGAAGCTTTAATCCATTTAAATTCATTTTTTGTAATGTTATCTTGTTAACTGTTTTCTGTAGGTCTTATAGCTTTTTTGTCCCTCATGTCCTCCCAGCAAGCATTTACAAGTACAAAGAAGTCTAAGTACAAACGAGAGAAGAGGTAACAAACTAAGAGGGATTGTGAAATTCAGGGATTGAAACAGGACAAACTTGAGCACGCTTAAATACTGATCAAGAGAGAACAAAGAGGGAACAAAGACCTGATGGTCTAGTGGTTAGGACTTAGCTTCCACTGTAGGGGGCACTGGTTTGATCCCTGGTTGAAGAACTAAGATCATGCAAGTTTGCAGTACTTGATCGAAGTGCCTCCAACCCAAAAACAAAAGAGAGAGAGAAGTGAGAGTAACAGAGGATGCTAATTGACAGGATACTGAAAAAGTGGAAAAGATGGGGTCCCATTCCATGCAGAGAGTGGAAATATGTTTCCTCCATTCCAAAAGGAGTGGAGAAAGATGAAAGTAAACACTGAGCTCTCCTAGGGGAGCTCCTCAATTCTTCATCTGGCATATTATCGTTTCTTTCTAGTAAACTTCATGACTCAGTTTTAAGATTCATCCACAATAGAGTAGAAGCAGCCAATCACAAAGGAAAGAAGAGCTGTTATAGGCAGGTAAGCAGTGAGAAGGGGAAATTATTACTGTCACAATACACATTTTCATACCAGAAATTTGGTGGTATGAAATCTATGGCAATTTGGTGGTATCTATTAAAATATAAAGTGTTTATAGTATCCACCCAAATAATTCAATTTCTATAAATTTATCTTATAGAAATAGTTAGAAGAAATTTATAAATGTTACTGCTTAAAACTGCACACTGTACAATGTAAAACTAACTAAAAAGTATCTCTGTAAAGTAATATGCAGCCATAAGAAGACTGAGATAATGTAGGGGCACAAAATACCTAAAGTATTATGTTAAATGAAAAAACCAAATTGCAAGAGTTTTATAGTGTTTATAGTATTTATAGTGTGATTTCCACCCCCTACTCCCCCTCTTTTTTGGGCCACATACCGCATGGCTTGTTTCCTGACAAGGGATTGAACCCAGGCCCTCAGCAGTGAAAGCACAGAGTCCTAATCACTGGATATCCAGGGAACTACCCCCATTTTAATATGCATCTGTTCATGTGTAGAGAAAGGTCTTAAAAGATATTACATATGTACATCAAAGAGTGGTCTTTTGAGGATACTAAGTTCTATTTTCTAATTTTTACATTTCTATAATTCAAATGTTTCATAGTGGATATAGACAGGTAGATATAAAACTTCAAGTATCAGAAAAATATCAAATACGGATATAAATAACCAAATAAATAAGCATATTACCTGCTGGATAAAATACATAGTTCTTTTAAACTTGGAGCCATGGACTGATCTTTATAATTTTCTCGAGAAAAAAACGTCTTAAGACCATTTTTTGGTGAAACATCCCTGAAAAACAAAGTAATTTACTTGGATTTGACAACTGAAATATCAGGCTAGATTAACAAGCAATTACAACTGCAATTTAAAACCTCATGTCCCCAACCTCTCCTTTCCCAGAAAATCACCTCTTAATATTTTAACTTCATGCAGCCATGAAATTAAAAGATGCTTACTCCTTGGAAGCAAAGTTATGACCAACCTAGATAGCATATTCAAAAGCAGAGATATTACTTTGCCAACAAAGGTCCACCTAGCCAAGGCTATGGTTTTTCCAGTGGTCATGTATGGATGTGAGAGTTGGACTGTGAAGAAAGCTGAGCGCCAAAGAATTGATGCTTTTCAACTGTGGTGCTGGAGAAGACTCTTGAGAGTCCCTTGGACTGCAAGGAGATCCAACCAGTCCATCCTAAAGGAGATCAGTCCTGGGTGTTCTTTGGAAGGACTGATGCTAAAGCTGAAACTCCAATACTTTGGCCACCTCATGCGGAGAGTTAATTCATTGGAAAAGACCCTGATGCTGGGAGGGATTGGGGGCAGGAGGAGAAGGGGACGACCAAGGACGAGATGGCTGGATGGCATCACCGACTCGATGGACATGAATTTGAGTGAACTCCGGGAGTTGGTGATGGACAGGGAGGTCTGGCGTGCTGTGGTTCATGGGGTTGCAAAGAGCTGGACATGACTGAGCGACTGAACTGAACTGAACCAGATGTGTGAGTTTAGATGTTTTATTTCTTGTATAGTTTTTAAGCTAGGCCCATTCTGAAATTCTCCAATTTCAATAATCAGCCTTGTTTTTTCCTTTAGTACTCATCTTAGGCTCTGTGGCATAACATTGAGATGTTTGACTGCTCAAGGAAAATGCTTCTCAACTTATTTTTGCCTCATTCACTATTGTGCTCGGCCAAAAAACACTACAAAGACTGATTATCCAACTATTTTTGTTTACTTGGCAAATGTGATCAATAGTGTGCCTCTACTAAAGTCACCTGTAAGGTCATATATGATTTTCCATATTGGAATTAATTTACAGACTAACATACTGTTGTCAAAGCTTTCCATCTAGTAAGCATCAAATAAATGCTGGTTGAAGGAAACAATTTAAAAATTAAATACACTGAGACCCATTAATCTAGAGAGGCCAAAAATTATTAGGATTCTATAGAAAAGGACAGTTCCAAGGTCTATAATGCAATGCAAAGGCCCTGAACCACACTTGGTTTCACAATGTCACGGTATAGAAGAGCATCTGTGTTGCATTTGAACATATTCTTTATAGCAAGAAACATAAACGAGCATATCTCTAGGAACTTACAACAGAACAATCTGATCAAATAGCACCTGCAGCTGGCCATTCCCAAAATGGGAAATTCTAGCATATTTGTGCCATATTCATTTCTATTTTTAAAGGTGTTTATCTAAAAAACAATGATTAATGTACAAACAATAAAATTTAAAAATCTTATTTGCTATACACCAGGGTAGTTTCTTATTACTTGCTATGGTACTGTATTTGTGACATCTCATTAAATTCTGAAATTTTTGCAAAACATACAAAAACAAAGTCACAGGCCCCAGGGATTGTGAGCTCCTTGGAGGAAGGGAGCACTGTTTGCAATAAGCAAGTACTTATTAAGCACATACTGATTTTATTTGATAAATCTGACATGTTACATTTTGTAAATTGAAGGTGTATAGCATGTTACTTCGATGACATTTCTATACTGTAATATGACTGCCAGTGAAGCAATATGAATTATATTACATCATTATACACAATATCATCATCTACATTATACTAGAATACATACTGATTGAATCTTTGAGTCAGGTGCTATCTTAGCTATCTTTGTTATCTCTTGTAACTTTTATAGTCTCCTCTGCTAGCCAACTCCTTCACTAGTATAGATGCTCAGTTAATGTGTGTTAAATTGACCTAAAGCAGCACATACATTAGATTTCTATTGCCAATATATTACTTAATAGAGTCCTTTATTTGGGATGGTCTCATACACTTCTAAAATAGTCTATGCATTTACATTATCACTTGATATAGATTCCAATATAAAAAAAAAGCTTGTCAATTCTTAAAGAAGGTCTATTACTTGTACAGATATGGGCTAGGTTCTTGAATACAAGAATATTCCAGTATCTCTCCTTCACTAAGACCAACAATAAATACAGGATGGACTTATACATAGAAACAATCTAAGTGCTGAATTATTGTCACTTTAAGAGAGAAGTACAGTCAAAGATAACTCAAATCTGCTCAGTAGGTGTAGATGAGAATCGTAAACTCTTAAGCCACTGAATTTGTCCTCTTGTTTCTTCCAGATCTCTTCAAGCCAGATACCCTCCTTTCCTAGTCACCAGACCCACTTCAATCTCGTCTCGTAGGTGCCTAGTCAGTCCTTCAGTTGTGTCCAACTCTTTAAGACCCCCATGGACTGCAGTCTGCCAATCTCTTCTGTCCCTGGAATTTTCCAGGTAAGAATACTGGAGCAGGTTGCTATTTCCTTCTCCAGGGAATCTTCCTGACCCAGGGACTGCACCTGTGTCTCCTGACTCCGTAGCTGAATTCTTTACAGTGGAGCCACCTGGAAAGCCCCTCAATCCACTTTAGGGGATTACAAACAGATGTAACTCACCAGTTCAACCTTGGTTCACCCATGGCCATCATGGAATTCATATTCCTAGATTTCTCCTTCACTCTAGTTCACAATTCTGCTGCCTGGCAGTGCACGCTCTTAAAGGAAGATTTCTCCAGAATTTGCACTGAACTGAGGAAAAACCAAAGATCAAGAACAAAATCAGGTGACTGGCGGGCCAGATACTATTAACTCAGATGAGGCAAGAACCTGTTCCTAACACCCTCATCCGACACAGAAAAAAAAAAAAAAAAAGAGCAGACAGATGAATATTTCCAAGGTCTTTGAGGAAAAACCGCCAAGCTGACACAGGATCAGTCCTCCATTTAACTTATTCCAGGAACTTCGCGAAAATAAAGTCGGAAACAGATTGGCGTTTTCATTGCTCACAGACTAAATCCCATTAGGGCACGGGATGTATCTCCTGACTCAGCCCCCTGCCCCGACTCCCTTACTGCCAAAATAAATCATGCTTCCACCTTCCCAAAGATAATTATGGGGCAAATTCTGGCGAGCGACGAAGGGCAGACGCTCTGGATATCAAGAACCTTTCAAACAGAACCTCACTTTTGCGAAGACTGAGGTCTAGATAACTTAAGTGGCATTTATCGCGATCAAGAAGAGGAATCACTAGCACTACAAATCTGGTCTGAACATCAACACTCCAAGTTCGGTGCATCTCCTGACACCCTGTGCGTACAGATAAGAGTTTGTGAGCAACGCAAATGCTAGGGTCTCTCCCTCAGTAACGGACGGGCCTCACCTGTTCCTTCTGAACCCAACTTCCACACTTTTGCCCGGAGAGGGGCTGGGGCGAGAGAGCCGAGGAAGACTAGGGGAAAGGGAACCAAAGGAGAAACAAGGTTCCAGGGAGGTAAGAAATCGGCCAGCAAAGCCGGAGAATAGGTCTGCGCTAGCGTCTGCTGTGCAGGCTCCCGGCACGGCCGACGGGCCGCCATGTTCCTCCTCCCGACTCTCACGAGCGCTCCCTCCCCACCGCGTCTCCGTCACGAAGCTGCCTTGCCGCCCACCTCGTGGTCCGCGGTTGCTCTGGCCCAGACAGCGACCCCCACGAAACAAAAACACACCCCGCCACCCGTCTCCTTTCTCTCACGCGCGCGCCCTAGGAAGGCCTTATTTAAAGGACGCGGCGGCGCCGCCTCGACCCTGCGTGATGGCGTCACCAGTGACGCAGTGGGCGGGGCCCTCTCCAGGTCCCCAGACTCCTGGTAGTCTGCCCTGGAAGCTGGGACAGGATTTGCTGGACACTCGCTTGAGGGGCTGCTGCTGCTAAGTCGCTTCAGTCGTGTCCGACTCTGTGCGACCCCATAGACGGCAGCCCACCAGGCTCCCCCGTCCCTGGGATTCTCCAGGCAAGAATACTGGAGTGGGTTGCCATTTCCTTTTTCAGGCTGCATATTGTCCTAGAAAGTCCTCCACCTTGAGGGTATGGTAAATTGGAAGGAGGACAGGTGACAAGTACAGTACTGGAAATACCCAGACTTTGTGACTTTACTCAAGTGTCTTAACTGACTCATCAATAAAATAGAGAGATTGTGAGCACGTGTGTGTGAGCGTGGAGCGCCTATTCAGTAGTTTTTTGAGAGGATTAAATGCATTTTCCTATACTTCGAAAAGCACTACAACCATTAAGCTGTCTGTTTTTCTTGACTAGCAGCAACCTTTTACCAAGAAGGTTTGCTTGGTTACATCTCCCTTCCAGAGTATCACATGTGTACTGACGTGTCCCCTTATCTCTTTGGTTCCTTAGAGCTAAGAGGCGACTAAGTCCCTAAATAAAATTGAAACTCACAGCTCTCATGTTGTGTTTATTTCAGTGGAATGTGTGCACGTGCGCACACACACACACGCACACACGCACATTATAGATACTATGGGAACCCAATGAGGAGGGAACTCATTCTGACTGAGACAATTTAGAGACTACTTCAGAGAAGAAGTTTCATTTAGCTGGGTCTTGAAGGAGATCCAACCAGTCCATTCTGAAGGAGATCAGCCCTGGGATTTCTTTGCAAAGAATGGTGTTAAAGCTGAAACTCCAGTACTTTGGCCACCTCATGCGAAGAGTTGACTCATTGGAAAAGACTCTGATGCTGGGAGGGATTGGGGGCAGGAGGAGAAGGGGACGACAGAGGGTGAGATGGCTGGATGGCATCACTGACTCAATGGACGTGAGTCTGAGTGAACTCTGGGAGTTGGTGATGGACAGGGAGGCCTGGCGTGCTGCGATTCATGGGGCTACAGAGTCGGACACGACTGAGCGACTGAACTGAACTGAATTGAAGGACTACTAGGAGTTCACTGGATAAAGGGGCTGTGGTTTGGGGGATGTGAAGAGCACAGAAGTATGAAACAGTGTTGCATGTTGTGGGGAGAACAGCTACTGTATCACTGTGTTGGGGAAGTGAAGGCCATTAGATGGGGAAAATGGGGGGCCTAAGAGGGTCTTTATGCCATGCTAAAGAGTTTAGAACTTTGGACTTACTCTTTGAGTTACAGGGAAAACACGGGTGTGTGTGTGTGTGTGTTAGGGAAAACACAGTGTGTGTGTGTGTGTGAGTTATAGGGAAAACACGGGTGTGTGTGTGTGGGGTGTGGGTGTGGGTGTTAGGGAAAACACAGTGTGTGTGTGTGTGAGTTATAGGGAAAACATGGGTGTGTGTGGGGGGGTGGTGGGTGTGGGTGTGTGTGTTAGGGAAAACACAGTGTGTGTGTGTGTGTGTGAGTTATAGGGAAAACACGGTGTGTGTGTGTGTGGGGGGTGTGGGTGTGGGTGTGGGTGTGTGTGTTAGGGAAAACACAGTGTGTGTGAGTTATAGGGAAAACACGGTGTGTGTGTGTGTGTGTGTGTAAAACAGTTTTTAATTGAGGTGTAATCCATGTTCCATAAAATTTACTTCAGTTATTCACTGATTTTTAGTTAAATGCACAGCTATGCAACTATCAACACACCAAGTTTTAGAACATCTCCATTGCCCTGAGAAATCCTGTGTGCTCCTTTTCAGTTAATCTCTCTTCCCACCTTTGTCTCTGGCCAAACACTAAGCAGCTTCATAATTCTACAGACTTGCCTTTTCTGGATGCTTCAGATAAACAGAATTATACAGCATATAGTCTTTTGCATCTGGATTCTTTTCTCCTAGTAGATCATCCATTTTTGAGGGTCATCCATGTTGTAGCAAGTATTAGTAATTGTTTTGTTGCTAAATGGTAGCACATTTATATATATACCCATTTTGTTTATCCTGTCAACACAATGAATGTTAGATGATTCCCACTTTCTGGCTATTATGAGTTATCTTGGTATGAATGATTGTATACAAGTATTTGTGTGAAATTTGTGTTTTCATTTCCCTTGGGCAGATACATAGAAATAGAATTGTTGGGTTTTATGGTAAATTTGTGTTTGACTTTTTCAAAACACTGCCAAATGTTTTTCAAAGTGATTGTTCCATTTTATTCTGTGGATATTCAAGCAGAAGAAAGATTTTATTTCATTTTTGCTAAACTGAGAAATAAACTTATAAGTTGTATAAGAAACCAATTTCATTTTGAAAGAATTTTCAAGGGTAGTTACTCATTTTGAGTTTATAAATGGTTCAGTGGACCACAATTTCAAAAAGAACTTTAAAATGCAAGTACTTGGCTAAGTGAAGTTATCAGACTTGTTATGTGTATTTCTTCTTGTCAACCAAATCAAGATAGAGAAATGTGCAAGATCATCTTTTTTTTTTTTTTTAAATCAGTACCACCTTATTTTCCTACCCCTCAGCTAACAAGCTTCCTTTGCTTTATCTGGGATGAACTTGGCCATGAAGTGAAGCTGGTGACTACTTCACTCAGGGAATTTCTTCTTGCATTTACAATGATCCATAAGATATTTTCAAAGTGAGAATCCAGAAATAGCCCCCTAGCAAAGCTGTTTCAATCTAGTAATTGATTCAGAAACTAATGGAAGAAACGCTGTTGCCAATAGTAGTTTGTTCTAATTAGGCTTTTCAGCAATAAATGATACTTCAAGTGAGGAGGAATGATCATTACTCCTGAAAAGCCAGAGAAATGCTAGCTATGCTGCCAGAACAGAATGACTAAAGTATTCAAACTTTTCTATTCAGAAGATAATAGTTTCGAAGTATATTTTATTGGATTCTATATGAGATGGTCTCTGGGCTAAAATAAGACCCAGAATTAACTGTTCATTTGAATGCCAATCTTTTTTTTTTTTTAATTTTTAAAATTTGAAGTATAGTTGATTTAAAATGCTGTTACTTTCTAGGTTATCACAGATTTTGAATATAATTCTCTGTGCTATTCCATAGGACCCTGCTATTTATTTATTGATACACATAATAGTTTTTAACTGCTAATCCTAAACTCCTAATTTATTCCTCCCTATCCCCTTTCCTTTTTGGTAACCATAAGTTGGTTCTCTATGACTGTGAGTCTGTTTATATTTTGTAAATAAGTTCATTTGTACATTTTAGATTCATCATTTAAGTGTTACATATGGTATCTGTTTTTCTCTTTCTGACTTATTTCACTTAATACCACAGTCTCTAGGTTCATCCCTGTTGCTTCAAATGGCATTCTTTCATTCTCTTTTTTTTAATGGCTGAGTCCACCGTATGTGTGTACCACATCATCTTTATCCATTCCTCTGTCAAAGGAGAGAGATTTAGGTTGCTTCCATGTCTTGGCTATTGTAAATAGTGCTGCTATCTTTTTGAATTAGAATTTCCTCTGGATATTTGCCCAGGAGTGAGATTGCTGAATCACATGGAAACTCTATTTTTAGTTTTTTGGGTTTTTTTCAACCTCCATACTGTTTTCCACAGTGGTTGCACCAATTTCTCAGCAGTTTTTTTTTTTTTTTTTCTCCACATTCACTCCATGGATGCTAGTTATTTATAGGTAGCCCTTAACTATCCCTTGGACTGCAAGGAGATACAACCAGTCCATTCTAAAGGAGATCAGATCTGGGTGTTCTTTGGAAGGAATGATGCTAAAGCTGAAACTCCAGTACTTTGGCCACCTCATGTGAAGAGATGACTCACTGGAAAAGACCCTGATGCTGGGATGGATTGGGGGCAGGAGGAGAAGGGGACGACAGAGGGTGAGATGGCTGGATGGCATCACCAACTCAATGGACGTGAGTGTGAGTGAACTCTGGGAGTTGGTGATGGACAGGGAGGCCTGGCGTGCTGCGATTTATGGGGTCACAAAGAGTCGGACACGACTGAGCGACTGAACTGGACTGAACTATCCCACAGAGAGAAAGCAATGATAGCAGAAATAATTCCAAGTAGGATAACTAAATAAGTATTTGTCTTTAGAATACAATGTATATTTTATGGAAACAGTAAAGAAAGAATGGTAGGAGATAGATGTGAGACTTGTTAGGGGGATGAGACTTGTTATTGTAATTAACTGTGAGGGAGGCTAAAATTAATTTTTGTTCTGTAAGCAAAGAACAAGTCACAGTTGAAGTATCTTCTCCCCTACAAAGAAATCATTCTGGAATTAAAAATATTGTTTGTCTATCAGGCAGATAAATAACAAATGGATTACTGAGACATGACTGTATCTTACTAGCGTCAATATTTCCCCTCCAAAGGAGAAAAAAATCCAGAATCATAGTAAACACACAAAGACTTTTCTTAACTTCTTAATCATAGATAAATTACATTAGGAAAACAAGCTCACAACTGATGGTACAGGAAAAGGATAAAGTGGCTGTTAATCTAGCAAGAGGCTTCTGCCACTCTTGGATGTTTGGGTTTGCCTCCAGACAAACTGGGGATCCATCAGTGTCATTCATGATGTTTGTTATATTTCAATGACTTTGGGGATCATTTCAAATATTTATTTTACTAAGTGCAAGAGACGCTTAGGAATGTGGGTGGAGGAAAAGCCCAACTCAGTTTCCTTTAGTCTGACTTCAGTCTGACTTCCAAATATTTTATAATGTCAATGTCCTTGAGATTACTTTGAAAATAATTTATGATGAGGCTTTGCATCATTAAAATTATGTGATATTTAGCTGAAGTTAACTCTATTGGTTTACTCTTATCTGATCTACTCAAGAGAAGGGGCCAGGCTGGGATGGTACAATGAGAGACCAGGTAAAGTCAAATTTTTAAAAAGTCTTTGGCATCTTTAAAGCCTTTGGCATCATTTTGACATTCTCCTTTAATGATTTCTAAAGCAAAGATGACAAAGTGTGGTGTGAGTTCAGGTTTTCTCCCCTCCTACATTCAGGGTAGATATCACCGATCAGTCATGGCACTCCTTTGAGAATCCTCATTTCTGCAATTCTGGCAGCTACTATCAATCAATAGATGTTTCCTCACAAGTTGAAATTTCCTTCTTTGCCTTTTCTGATCAAAGGGTAGCTCGATCCTTGTATATGTTTTGTTCCCTGCAAAATAGAGACAAATTATATTTTTTAAAGTACTACCTTATAGACCAGTGCTTCTCAAACGTTAATATGCAAACCAATCACCTGGAGATTTTGTGAAAATGCACATCCTGTTTTAGTAGGTCTGGGATGGTGCCTAGGTTTTTGCATTTCTGATAAGGTCAAGGTCATGAGTGATGCCAGTGCCGCAGGTCTATGGACCCACTTTGAGTAGCAAGGTTGTCCTACTCCATTCTATGGAAACAAGCTAGAAAACTGTACATGCAACTCAAGAACCAAAAAAAAGAAAGAAAAATGAGGCAAGTGTTCCATTAGAAGCTGAAATTTTATTATAGGATATCCGTACATAAAGCACATCTAAAATTGATGTGTTCAATGCACTTTTAATAAAGGTAATGTAATATTAAAGGTACAGTTTCTAAGTACAATATAACAACATTCATATTAGAATGAAAATCGGAGTATTTAAAAGACAACATTAAATCTCTCTTTTTTACAGCTTGTATTTACAAAATGAATCAAAATATTTTTTTTAAATTGAGGACTCAATAAAATAACAAACGGCTGGAAATAAGCAGACTACTGTAAGAGTGAATTGAAAAGAAAACCCAATGTCAGTGAAAAGTTGGATGATCCTCTAATAAAGATCATTAGCAAAGTTTTAGTACAATACTATTTTTTAGGATTCCCATAAATGGCTTGCATTTTTAGTGTGGCAGAAAAGGAGTTTTTACATACTGTACACAAAACAGACAGCGCATATTTATAGGTACAGTATTACTGTTTCTGAACTTGCATGTATATTTACAGAAGGCTGAGTTTGTTACTCACAGAGTTTTGTGAAATTTGTGTGCTTAATCCTCAAGACCTACACACAATTAGAATCAGCATTTCATGTGGTATTTGAAAATGTGGCTTTAAAACTTGGTTGTAGAAGAAAGTATTAACCATAACGCTTGGCATACTTTATAAATTTACCAAAACAACTCAGGAAAAAAGTTGGAATTGGGGCACACCTGTTGTCATTTAACAATTATCAAATGCTGACATGTGCTGGCCACTGTGCAGACACAAAGAGATACTATCTCTATCCTTAGGAACCTTAGGATACGAAATGGTGCCAAAAAAAAAAAAAAGTTTCAATCTCTTTCTAAGCAAAGCAATAAGGAATGAAATGATTTGTATTCAAAGATATTTCTCCCTAAACTGTAGCCAATTCATTTTAAAAGGTTAACTATTAGCATTAGCTCTCATTAACCACATGATTGCATTTATAATTAAGGTAACAGCAACTCTTCCATAAAAATGGAAAATGTCTAGAATTGTGGGTAAATATTCAGTGCATGGAAGCCAATAACCATGGCTTGAGAATTTATCACCTTCAATTACAAAAAGTGCAGTAAACAGAAACATTTGCTCTATATTTATAAATTGCTCAAAAATCTTTGCTAAAGATCTTACAAATTCAGTAATATTACAGAACAATTCTAATCAATATTTAATAAGGTTAACTACATCCTTAGTTAGATATTTGATATATGTGGATTTTTTTTTTAAGAAAGCTGATAGGTCTTGGGAGAACAGGTGAAAGAATTAACTAAGCTCATTATTAAATGACTTTTAAATGAAGGTCCTTCACTCAGTTCATGGAACTGGTTGAGGTCAAGTTAACACAGAACATCCCTTGTCAAAGCTGCTTTATGGCCCATGTTCTGCCATGATAGCGGATGTCTCTATACTTCTCATGGCTCAGGTAGGAGGGGAAAGGTTTATTCTGCCATCAAGCCAACAAGGATATTTTATATAAATGTGTATTATCTATTATAGGAGCTAAGTACACAACTCTGTCAGGTGCCAATAATAAGGTGCCTTAGTAAGAAAAAAAAATAATACTCCATTAAACTAGAGTGTTTCTTTAGGATCTTGAAGGCCTGGCAAATTATTTTTCAGCTTAGGAGATATGGTATAAAGCCAAGTAGCAAACATAAAGTAAATGCTAATACATTTTCATATATCCATATTTATAAACAAATTCACCCTATAGATGTCAAATATCCATACTAAGGAAGTAATTTTATCCTAATTAAATACACTCTAGAATAATTTATATCATGATATTATGTATTTAAAGAGAAAAGCATGTCCCAAATCCAGCACTCTGATACAGCTGCCAGTTGGGCACAGGTAGATATATATATATGTATATATATACAAATATATAGTTATACTCAGTGAAATTAACAAGACCCAAAGGTGGTATTGTCTAGGAATAAAAGGGTTTTTTTTTGTTGTTGTTCACAAAAGTAACTTATCTAGCACCACACATCAGAAAAACACAAAAATAGCACACTCTAGTTCTAAACAGCTATGTCTAAAATAGATTATATAGTAAAACCAGTATTATACAGCATATTGTGGATTTGATAAACAGATAAATATTTGCACTGAGTAGGCTGTTTATAATATAACATTTTCTTATCTATACAGAATGAAAGCCAAAAAGTTAACTGTATAGAGATGTGCAGAACAACATTAAATATTATGACTCAAAAGCAGGGATGAAGGTAAATTTGAAAGAAGAGTAAGAGAGAAAATGTTTACAGGCCATTACAAGTTCTTAAGTTAATAGTAAATAAGGAATCAATTGCTCAAGTTGAAGAAAGCAGTAAACAAGAGATTGCATTTACATGCAGATGTCTAAAATTTGTATTTTTTTAAGTCTATGCACAAAAGTCATTTGTTTTATTGCTTGACATTCAGTTATGGCTAGATTATTTAACCTATTTTTTTTTTTTTGTACTTTGGAAACAAGAATATTGTTAAAGGTGCCATAAAAATGGACAACATTGAAAACGGTTTGCAAATAAACCACCTAACACTGCAGTTCTTTATACATATTAAAAGCCTTGTCTGGGGTTTGTCGTATGTTAAATATATTTAAACTGGGAAAATATGTTGTTGCTTGAAGCCTCCCATTGGCCCAAACATCCAATACAAAAACACATCTCCACAAAAGGAGCAGGCAGACAATACAGGTACATTTAAAGAAGCAGCCAGCTAATGTCCTAATGTTTAAAAATTTACCACTGTTTTATATGAGATTTCAAACCATTGTGGCTAAGAAGAGAGTTTTAGATTCAGGAAGATGTGTACAGTACATACAGATTTGTATGTGTGTGAAATCATATTCACTATATTGCTCAAGAATTATCTGCATTTACATATGCAATCTGTTCAGTGATAACCAAGTTCGTAGGAATACTATTCATCCATGTTAAAGAAATATTGAGGAGAAAGGAATCACACACGAACACTGCAAAGAACTTAATTGCTCTTGGAGAACAACACAATGGCACACGCAGGATGTCAGAGCTAATAGGAAGCTATCTTTCATCAGTTCTTAGAAGGGAAAGAGAAAAAGGGGTGTGATGTTTGTTGTGGCAAACACTAAATGTCAACAGCAAATATGGATTTTCTAGGCATCTCCTTAAAATTCTCATATTCACCTTAACGCAAGACTCCATGTTATGTTGCATTGCTGAAAAGACATTGTTTCTATTTGGACTGAATATAGGGATAGTATCATTCATTTATAAATAAATAAATGACTGAATGTATTTATTGCTCTAAGTTCTGAGGGTCTGGTTAAACATGGAGATCCCCTCCATCTACAATATCTCCTTAGTATGAAGCCAGGCTTCCGGATTATTTTAAAAACTGTACTGAGAGCCTGACAAAAATGAGCTCACTTACACAAACAAACAAGCAAACAGACCCAGAAGTGAAACCAACTACTTTGTAAAGATAGTGCTTGCCAGCCTTATCTTAAGAATAAACAATAATAGGAAAGTCTCTTTCATCAAATCTGGTGGAACCTCTTTAATAATACTAGTGTTTTGGGAATACAATGAAGACGTGTATCAGACTGTTAGTAATAGATGATTTACTGTTGCAATTGCATTTATGGGCATACCCTGATCTATAGGATAAAGTTGTTTTAATGGGCTTCTGCTGTGTCATATCTTTAAGTAAGAACTGGGAACTAAATGGTATAATATGTATGTTAATAACTTCTGTGTGTACATGTATGTGTGTGTATAAACATATATATATATGTATATGGAGAGAGAGAGATTTATGCCAGTTTTCATAGTCTTTATCATCAAAACAAGGTGACGGTTTCTTTTTTTATCTAAACAACATGGAAAGTAATCCTAAATTTTGCTTTTCCATGGGGTAAGAAAATACGCAATGCTTCTTCTGAAAATGTACTCTAGGTGTGGAAGAATCAAAGCGAACAATTACACCGAGGTTCACTGAGGTTATGGAAAGTAACATGTTCAAATAATTACTTTCAAAATGTTTCAAAAACATAAAATGTTATCCTAAAAGCTGGCTCACGTTGCTGTTACATTGGTGGGTTTTGCTTCTCTTTATAGGCGTTTGCTCTTATATTAACTCAACAGATTACAAATGTGGAAGTAAAAGACAGTTAAAATCCCCTCAAAAGGAATTTTTTGTTTGTTTGTTTCTAGAGGAGAACACAGTGAAAATAGGAGTTACTTGCTGGTATTTGAAAAAAAAAAAATTTCATCTTTTACCTCTCTCACTGCACTGATAGGCAGGGCTCTTATCTCACGACTGCTTCTAAAAATTTTTATACATACTATATAGAATTTGAAATACCTTTTAATATATAATGATATAAATAAAATATATCAAGAATATTTTAATTATTAGAGAAATGGTGAGTGGAGTTTGTAGGACTGTACTTCGAATGATGCTCTTGGTTGCTTATGCCCTCTTAGTTTATCTTTTGAACATACTGGCATCCCTTTATACTGCTCTGGAAGTTATTCAATGTTTTTAAGCACATAAGACCAAAGAACATATACATTTTGAACAAAACAAAATGAACAATAGTGAGGTTTACACACACGCAGTTCTACACAGTTCACTTGTGCCTTGGAGGGATAGTATTATCATAATTATTAACAATACAAAACACAATTTTGTCCCAGTAGTACTGGCCACCCTGTTTTAAGAGTTTTAGAAGATCCCTGAGCACATTGTTTGTTTCTTATAACCCGAACTCCAAAATGATAGGGCTTCTATTATTGATATCAAGATGGATTGTCATTCACAGTAAGTCAATCGTAAGGTGCTTATTTACCCCTTTTTTTCCACCAATCAGCACAAAGAACTGTCAGAAAATAATTTATTATTATTATTATCTTCAAATAATAGCATTGGAAGGACACATGATTTAAACAATCAATGTTTGAAACAGTGGCTTTAGGATTATTATCTGGCTGCCTCTCAACAATAACAAGTGATTCAATCGACATTCCTTAGCCAAAAACAAAGGCAAAAAAAAAAAAAAAAGAAACAAAACCAAAAAAACTGTACAAATATGTAATTTTCCCTGAGGGATCAAAGTACACCTGGAAGTGCTCTATGTACATATTGCACTAGAGAGGAATGAAGAACATGTGCAAAAAAGCAACAATGAGAGAAGCTTACATCCTACTTAAACCTTTTCATTAAAGATTCTACTAGGTTGTTTTGCATTTTGGAATGTCGGAACACAAACAGCTATTCCTTAAGTCTAAAACTAAAAACACGTATTTCTACTATGGCACATTCAATGAAATAAAAAGTTCTCCAAAGACAGATAGACAAATTCCATCAAGAAAATAATACAAAGTTTGTTTGTTTGTATTTCTTTTTTTAGAAAATTACATTACTTTCTTTCTTTGTTTCACATTACAAAATCTTTTTTTTCTTTACACAAATCACATTTTATTGCAGGAATATTTCAAGTGCCATCAAATATTTATAGAAGGGTTAAAAAAATAGAAGTCTCTCTAAAGTGGTCCAGACAAGGCTTTGTATAGAATAAATCTTTTTTTTTTCCATCTTCTAGTTTTGATTTAAGTATTTTGAATACATTTTCTTTTCCATTGACACTTAGTAGCCTAGAAGCGGTCCGACACATACACATCATACATACAAAAACCATACACGCACACACACACACACACCCACTCCCTCCTCACCTGACCCTCAGCCCATCCCCATACACTCACAGAGATCTGAATATCCACACTATAAAGAACAACCAAACTTAGAAGCAGTGTCTTAAGTAATGTTTTCTTTAAGTTAGAAAGGGTGAATTAGGATGCTGAAGACTTAAAAAAAAACCACACCTTTAAAGCAAATTAGGATGCTGAACACTTAAAAAAAAATCCATAGCTTTAACCACAATTTGCACTTTTCATCTGCACTTTTGATTTCATTGTGACCAAGGCCAGTTTCTTCACAACAGAATGCAACCATTTGGACACCACTGTAACCAAAGGTGTTCAGGCTTTGTGCAAAAGCCTTATTTACCATACGTTTAAAAATTGTATAAGAGGCATTATAGCAGTCAGGATAACAATGATGCGATTCCAATCTTTAAAAGACTATTGGACATTTAAGTTTAGGCAATTTTAATTACAAGAACGATTAAGAATAATTGTTCTATATCAGCAAGTATTTTGTGTCATCACACAGGTATTTCTGTAATAAGGAAGAAAATAAAAATGCAAAGTTTTTCACATCCTTCTCTGCACTTCGTATTTTTTCAACAAAAATTGTTTAACTTCAGATCCCAACTTCAATCCGTATAATAGTTGTTCCCTCATTTCACCGAGCGCGCCTCTACTACTCTGTTCCTACACTGTCGATGTACTTCGTCTTAAAGTCCACACCCTGTTTTTCTTTCACAAAGACCTAGTAGCAGCATCATGTCAATGTATCTTGGTTTACTCCAAAAGCAATGTCACCATGGAGTGACTTACTGAGATTAGAGCATCTTTTTTTTTGCATTAGGTACATGCAAAATCCTTTCTGGGAAAAGAAATTTATGTCCAACATTGTATTCTCTCTCACCCTCAGAGAAGTCCAATTAGCTCTCATCATTTCACAAATGGACACTGGAATTAGGTTTAGTTGCTCTTTAATGCGCTAGCACCTGAGGCTGGTCATATTCAGAAAGCTTTGGTTAAAAAGAAGTTAATAGACTTTAATAAAATCATCCCCAAATTTAGTGAATCAAAATGACAAAAAAGCAAAAACAAACCCCAACCAAAATAAAACACACCATTTCTTCCCAAAAGGAGAAACAACAGGGGGGAAAAAAAGGATGAATAAATAACTGAACTAAAGTTGGTACTCTATTCAGAGTATAAATACTATTGATTTTTCAAGGAACTATGTTTAAATTAAAAATTTGATTTAACCCTTCTTGCCCAAATATAAATACTATATGCTGATAGTTACCTCTCTATATAAAGTCACATAAAGTTTTATATGCTTGTAAGAAATTTAAGTAAATACTATTCTCATCTTCTACTTATGCTTAAACCCTTACTGTATTTTTGAAAAAAAAACTTTAAAAAAAGATGTTATTTAGGCTTCATACACACTTCTGTGTGAATAGTTCCTTCCCCTTTTCCAAGTCCCTCAGGAAACAAGTCAGAAAGTCAGTGGAGTTAAAAACAGAGTGGAGGGCTCTGGGTGACCCAGCAGGAGTTGAATTCCTGCAGAAGATTGGAGGATGGGGGAAGAAACCCTGGTGGCAGAGGAGATCCTTTCTTCCCTGTAAAAAGGTCCTAGGAAATGCTCACCTTTACACTATGGGAAGATGTTCTCTCTTCTCTATAGACATGGTCTTTGATATCAGGCCAGAGGTTTGAATCCCACTCCAAGTGTGACTAAAATCATCTAAACGCCTATATTCCCAAAGGTCACTTATTTTAGAATATGCACACTTGTCTTATCAGACTGTTTCTTTCCCCTTTCCCCCCTACTGGGAATTATGTAAAAAACAAAAGACACACATATACACAAAATTAAACAAAAACAACTCAATATTTCTCACCTGAATACAAAAGCCAAACTGTCTTCTAAAGATTTAATAAAATAAATTACAGTCCACAGTTTTCTAGTGAAGATAAATACAAAAGAAAATGTTTGCAGCTTGCATCGACTTCACTTTAAAGACTTAACAATAGTTAACATTTAAATAAGAGAAACTGGTTCAACATCGTATGTTTCCTTTGCCCTCCTGTCCATTGGCTGTGAAATATGGAGAAGAGTGTTCTAGAATGACACCATGGAGAGGCAGTTAGTCTAGAAACCATTCACTCTGAAAGTCTCAGGGTTCCTAGATGATACCAAGAACATAAACATTCACGAAGTAAATGCTTCATGTCTTCACACATGGGGAGTGTGCGTTTGCTCCAGACAAAAATCTTTGGGTCCTTCTTCTACTAAAAGCTAGATTCTGATAAATATTCTGGTTACTGATCTGTTCTTAAAGCCTAAGAATTCCAAGTTGAGACTGAGTCTACTCAACTGTGTGAAATGAGCACCCCCCCACTCCCCAATCTCCATGAGGTGGCATGCTCAAAAGCTTTGGAAAAATACTGTGCATGAGGGCGTAAATCCACCCCAATCAATCACTCAACTTTGTATGAAGCATAAACACATCTATCCTTAAACTTATCCAAAAAGCAAAGTACAATTTAGGGAGAGTTCTGTGTCTAATTCCAAATTCACATGTAAAAAAAAAAAAAAAAATTAATCCAACAGCATGATTTCTAGATATGACCAGCCAGTCTTTTAAAAATATTTGTGTAAACAGCAGCATAAATACCTCCCGACGTACCTTCCAAGCCTTCTCAGTTAAACCTGTGTTTCTGGTGCACATGCGACACGACAGTGAACACGCTAGCATTTAATTTAAAGAAAAAAGGTGCAAAATGAAAGTGCCTTATCAATTCAACAGGAAAAGCTACTCCAGTAACTACATTTTATATTAATTAAAACAATATATAAACAATATCTCTTTTTAGCTATATATAGTCTTCATGCCCATTTACCCTGTAATATATTATAATGCTATTGTTGCTAGTGCCATGGACCCTTTTCGTGCCGTCCTGCTGACTGGCAATAATCGGTGAAAAAAATAAAAACTTCCTTCATGAGACAAAGAGCAAGTTGTGCAAAGTAATGCTGCAACCTCCGCTATGCACACCAGTCACCGATTAGTGCTGGACCCTCTGTGGTTACCGACAGATGGGTGACTCTGTAGAAAGTCTGTGGGCAGTGAGCTACAAGAAAAGGACATCTTCCAACTTTAGTACCCGCCTTCTGTTGTAAACAGAGGTCAACGATCAAGAAGTCGAGACAGAAAAAGGGTCCATATCTGTAGGCATAATGGAAATCATATGCATGAGAAAACCAAGTTCAACTTTTATTTGTTTTCATTGTTTCCCCTCCTTTGCCTGACCCCGATCACCAAAGAATGTGCAGTGTGTTGGCGCTCCAGGTCTGTGCAGGGCCATATAAAGTGTCTCGGTTAATTGATTTGTTTGTTTGCTTTTCATTGTTTGGACTTCAGACATTCTAGAAGTGCTTAGGTGATACATTTACCCATCAATCTGCATGGCTGGCTCAAATTCTGAAGTGAACAACTCCTTGTATAATGGAGGAAAATGAAGTCGCACAATGTCTGGGTATATTGCTTTAAACGCCATTAGCTTTTCTGTATGCCGTCCACATAAGGCTCTTAATGTAGACACCTTGCATATTAACTGTAAGTGGAAGAAAGGACATGGGGTCAGGAGAGAAGAAATGCAAGAATCAAAAATCAGGGAATCTGGACGATCGTCACAACACCGTTTACAATGATGAAACACACTTGATACAGCTTACACATCTAGTAATAGAGAGACGGTAAAAATAAATGATATAGAATACCAGGTATATGTTACATATGATTTTGAAGACAAACATTGTCTTCAATAATCTGTAACCCGGAAAGATGTTCATAAGTAAAAGAACTCAAGTCTCTTACTCCCTCCTCCAACATGCTTTCTGCTCTATCACCCTGAACCCTGCCTTTTACCACTGGGGAAAAGGAAGAGATGTGGTGGCAGACAACAGAGAAGGGGGCAAAGGGGTAGCCACGGGTAGATAAAGTCACTGCTACTGCAGGCAAAGCCACCTGTTACATATTTTATGCAAAAGGAATACTATCTAACTCCAACGACAACAAGTTTCTTCTCTAGAAAGAGCTCTGCCTAGAACAAAGCAATTCTGGGTCTGAGCAAAAGGCCCTGGTTTGGGAAAAAAAAAAAAAGTTAACAGGACTGGTGGAGTCTCAGCATTGACTATTTACCTGCTGAGGACAGCAGCATGACTTCCACAAATGCTTTTTAAACTCTAAAGCACAATACTGCACAGAATATTCAACTCAGAACAATCCTAAGAAATGTTTCACCAGAGCATCCGTCTTGACCATGTGTTATGCATTAGGTGCTCTCTGTAATCAAAGACCCTAATGGTGTCCTGACCTTGGGGCAAGAAGATGGAGACAAGGTCTTCTTCCATTTCCCATTCCTGCCTCAGTGTCTCATTTAATAGATGCAAAATCAAAACCAAACTGCAATTAACCCCCAACTTCTTTCTGACCTTGCCTCGCTATCAGGAGAAAAGAATGAAAGTAAACAGGAAGAAAACCCCAAACCTTTCAAATCATCATCTGGAACAATAAAACAAGTAAAATAATCCAAGAAAAACAGGGCTGATTTTTCTAAGACTAAATACATATTACTAGCACTAGCACCGAAGGATATTAGCCTATTTTAAATTACCATCCTAATTATATCTTTACTGTGAAAGATAATAAGCACAAAAGAAATCTTATGTTTTGTATACAGGATAGTAATGAGAAACTGATGAAGAAAATACAAAAGTCATTTATTGTTGACTATTAATGAATTTAATGGAAATAGAACTAAAATTAAAATAGATGGTTACTCTGGATGCTTTAGTCCTTCAGCACTTCCTTCTTCTAAATTCCAAGATTTAAATTCTAAGTTCTCTAGTTTATATCAGTATGGGACATTAACTCTGCTTTTTGCTCAGCTCTAATGGAATAGGGTAAAGTGAAGTGAAGTTGCTCAGTCGTGTCTGACTCTTTGTGACCCGTGGACTAGCCCACCAATCTCCTCCGTCCATGGGATTCTCCAGGCAAGAATCCTGGAGTAGGTTGCGGTGGTTTCAGAATGATTAATACTTAAAAAAAAAATTCTATCATTGCTCCATTATTCCAGGACACTTTATAACCAATGATAATAAATAGAACTTAACCTGAATTTTGGCACAAGAGAATTTTCTGAAATGGAGCTACTTTTCTTTTCAGTAGCTTGTCGCTTACTGAGAATTCTTGGGTCTGGTGGGATGACTTACAAACATGATTGGTGTGAACGTTGGCAAGGGATAAGTCAGCTGTGTCAGTTGGAAACCTTTAGCTCTCACCTTTGTTAGTATTCCATCTTCTCGGTGATTCTTCTGTAGGACATGTTGAAGAGCTAGCTGAATTTTCTGTTGCAGCTTTTCAATTTTTACCTTTTCCTGCAGCCATGAGCGATCTAAATGTGAAAAACCAGACTCCTTAGACTTCCAACATGGTGTCAGAACACCCAATTCCTCCTGACTCTTAGATATAGATTATTACACCACAATACAGAGTCAGGGACTATTAGGCCACCTTCACCCCTCATTCAAAATTTGCTCCTAAAGAAGAAGAAAACTAATCTATGACACAAAACAGAATGCTAAGCCTTTCCATTTTTACTGACATCTGAAGGAAAGGAGGGTCCTCCTCTTCCAAAAAGATAGTCATTTAAATCTAAAACCATGCTCAAACAAGTGCAAATGAAACCACCACAGCCCCCCAACACTTTCTAAAAGTTACGTTTCTGAATGAAATACTCATATCAATTCTCCTAGCCATTACAAAAAATATGAAAATTGTCTTATGAGTACAAGGCAACTAAAATTGTCAAGAGAATGCCAAATTAATTAAGGGTTGTTAGTTTAGGATAGAGTCTTTATGACTAAGAATTCCAAAAAGAAGATAGCAAATTTTCAGAAGTGATTATCACCAAGAGGCAGTACTGGTTAAAAATAGAGATTAAATTTAGATAAACTTGTGGACGACCTCCAAATGGACTTTAAGAAAAAGGAGAAGGTTTTAAACACCACGTTATCTTGGAGATTGGTGTTAAGGAGGGCAAGCCTACTCTACCACAGCATTTCTCTTGTTATCAGGAGGTTAATTGTAGACAGGGTTTTATTCAATTCTCATCTCTTAAGAGTTTATCAGAATAGCATGAGGTCTTCTTAAAATAGGACATGTATAAATGTGTGTAGCAGAGGGATTGTTACCTGAAAAACTGAAAATTAGATTTTAACGAGGATGGCAGTCTCTCTTGGTATCCCCCTGAATATCCTATAGTCATTCTAAGTTGTGTACTTGTAAAAATTCTTTACTTGGACACTTTAAAAACCATTGTATTTGGTTATCTTACCTGCTGACATCAGGACAAATGCAGAAAATAATGCAATTTCATCTTCAGTCAGGTGCATAGAACATAAACTCTTTCCAAATTCAAATACAAAGCTAATAAAGTCTTCACAACCTGCCAAAATTAAAGACAGATTAGGATTTTAGTTATTATCCTAGGGAAAAAAAGATGGAAAAAAGTGAAGATAGATCTACAAGTTGAAGATCAGAGAGAATACCAATAACATTTCTTGTAGTTTAATACTTTCAAACCTTAAAAGAAAAAATCAGTTTGGCCACCATCACAGTTACTACCAATATCATCATTTACAATGAGAGGGAATTTTTTAAAATATTGTAATTTAAGATATATACATGTATTCTTTTATTGATCACACCACATGGCACATGGGATCTCAGTTCCCTGACCACGGATTTAATCAGTATCCCCTGCAGAGGAAGCACAGAGTGTTAACGACTGGATTGCGAGGGAAGTACCATTGACAGTGAGCTGTTATTAGGTGATCACTACGTCAGGTGCTGCTCTGAGAGGACCCTCTGGGCATTCTATCGATACTACAACAGCCCTATGAAGAAAGTAGTATTGTTACTACCCCCACTGTAAAGGCGAGGAAACAAACTTGGGAAGAAAAGGAATGTACCCAAGATTCCACAGGGAGGAAGTAACAGCTTGAGATTCAAAGCTAGATGCCTAACTTCAGAGCCCACACTCTTAACCAACAGAGTCTAACAGCTATAGTCTGAAATGCTAATTTCACTCATTTTTTGTTTTCCTTAAAACAAACAAGCGTGTTAAAACAACACGCTTAAAAATGAAAACAAATGACACTTTATGGTAGTAAAGCCATTATAATTATTATAGAACTGAAAACATAGAATATGAAAGTCCCATAAAAAAATCCACCCCCCAAAATTGGTTAAGTTTGGTGTTTGTTCTTTCAGATTTCCATATTATGTGCATATAGTTAAATGTCAATGGGCTATTCTCAAGTATATATATATATACCTCTCAAATATATATTCTCAAGTATATATGCCATTTAATTGTTTTTGAAATCATTTAACAACACATCTTGGATACTATCCCAACCTTAATAACTTTATCTCACTTTATTTATAGACATCTAAAATAATTTATTTCTAAGGTATATGCCACAGTTTCACTTAACTATACTCTCTTTCTTTGGTATCTCATTAACATTGTTATTTGAGAGGTATGGAAGGGCAGACTTTTAGGTCTTTGCTTGATTTTATGTAGCAAATCATATCTTCCAGTTTACTGAATAAACATATCCCCTGCAAACCTGGTTCTTAAAATCTGGAAGGGAACTGGAAGAATATACAACATAAATTTCTTTGATGACCAAATAGATAAAATGAAACTCTAGACCTTTACATGTCATATGGACACAAAGCATTTGAGCTGTGTAAATTTTCTATGGTAATTAATCAGAAAGTATTATTAACACAGGTATGCATTAGTGTATAACATCCTTTAACTCTTATATCCAAAAAACTCCACGATTTCCATTTTGTTCAAGAGCTATCACCCAACTCCCATCTTTTCCCCTAGCCCTGATTTGAAGACCAAGCGCCCAGAGGTTTTCTTACCTAAGGATTTGAAGACATCGGGGCTAGCATATTTCCCATCGAAGTACACGGTATTGTTCTGAGAGTCAAAGGCACGGCACATTCTGATAAATACCACCTCTAGAGAACCTGAGCAAAGGCAGAAATGGAATGGGTTATTCTGTCTTGGTGAGTTGATTTTGACCTTAGAGACTCCCCTTCTGAGTCAACGGCCGGGCTTAGCCCATGGGCACTCAGTCATCTTATCTCTTTATTTAAAAGGGCAGAGTTCACTAGGGTAATTAAAGACTTCTGCCTAAGCTAAGGCCTGTAGTTCTTAAGACAGATTGTGTCCTGCAAAAATACAGTCTTGGAGTTGCTAGAAACACGTGTGCGTGCGTGCTCAGTTGTGTCTGACTCTTTGCAACCCCATGGACTGCAGCCCTCCAGGCTCCTCTGTCCATGGAATGTTTCAGGCAAGAATACTGGAACAGGTTGTCATTTTCATACTCCAGGGGATCTTCCTGACCCAGGAATGGAACCAGCAGTCGCTGGTTCTCCTATACTGACATGCAGATTCTTTATCATTGAGCCACCTGGGAAGCCCAGAAACACATAGAGTCCTGTTATTAAAACAAACAAGCAAAAAGCCAGGGATATCTCTCTGAATTCCATAAACAGCCATCTTCCTAACAAATAATCAAAACATCCTGAGGACCTGGGGCACAGAAACAAAACACAGGTAATGGTTAGGACTGGAGAATGCAGGTGTCTTTCAAATTAATCTTTTCACAGAGAGAAGAAGCAAAATGGAGAGAATGTTTCCTTCAAATAACTCAAACATTAAAAAAAAAATTCCTTAGTTTCTGCAAGTGAAACCTGAGCTATTATCATTTGGAGAAAAACTGTTCCCGACACCTTCCTTACCAAGCATTTCTTTAACAAGCTGGTGAAAGCAGGTTAGGAAGAAATCTCAAAATTCACTTGCAAAGCACATACCTGCTTTGAGAAGCACAATTTGATCGTTTTGACATAGTTCCATAAATCCATCAATGCGTTTGGCAAACTCCACCACGTACTGTATAGCTTCTGTAATTTTGATGGCACACAATTGCCACATCACCTCCCGCTGCTGTTGAAGAGGGAAATACATTAACATCCACAGTTACCCATATCTTTGACTCAGTTTTTTTAAGTTTTCCTATCGTGTACAATCTTTCTTTGGAAATAGATTCCCATAAGCTAGAGGATTTAAGAATAAACAGTTGGCCAGTTACTTGGGTTACAATGATTGCTTCCAAGTTCTTTCTTGTCTCCTTCAATTCCTCTTCTTGCCGTTTTGTTAGCAAAGGGCAGGGGGGAGATGTTATGGGCATATATGCAGCAGAAGATGAAAACCTGTGTGAGGAAAGTCAAGCATGCCGCTGCTTTAACCCTGGGCCACAGAGAGAGGGAAGGTAGAATCTCCTTTTAAGCAATTACTTGGCCTCGGGGAATTTCATACCACTTTACTTCAGGAAGAGAAGAAAGGGGAGTCAGTTACATTTCCTGTGCGCCTGCTATGAGCTGGGTGCTTTCTGACATCCTTGTCTCATTTCACTTTCACAAGAACGTTCTTTCATTTGCCATAAATGAACACAAACACTCAAAGAGGTTTCACAGCTAGGAGGTACTGGAGCTGGGATTTAAACCCCAGCATTTCTGGCTTGGAATCCTATTTTGCACACCTTGTGGTTGTGTAATGCTTTCCTGCTTCCCATTGTAACTGTGGCTGCTCGTGTTACCTCAAAGGCAAACAAGGTGATGTGCTGCTATTTCCCAACCTGTCATGCTTAATGCCTTTTTATATAGCCACTCTCCAATTTAGTTACAGGCTAACCTGGGTCCGTCTTGCTGCTCACTTACTTTCCCAATCGTAGTTTAAGGCTGTTTCCACCAATATAAGAAGTTGGGAGAAATACTGAATTAGGAGCCAGGGCTCATGGTCTAGTCCTGATGTTTTCAATCTCCAGCCATATGCTACGGGATGTTAGTTTCCTTGTACGTTAGATGAAGAGGAGGATTAACCTCAATAATCTCCACGGTACTTCCTAAGCCAGCATTTCCATGATTTGGAGGGGAAATCGAAGCATTTTCTTTTACTAAGGGCAGAATGGATAATTAAATGTCCCCCTTCTCCAGCCCTGCCCTCCCATTTAAGTAATCTGGTGAGCAGTGTGTTTTATAGAAATAGATGAGTAGCAGCAGCTCTGCTTGTCAGTCTCATATTGCTAGATTCAGACTGGAGTTAGGATCATAGCTTCCACATCTTTTTTTTTTAAACACATATTCTCTAAACTCCTTTTTAACCTCTGAAACCATGAGGCTAAGATTATTTTACATTGACTTCCAGACCATGAAATCTCCCATTGTGATATTGGGAAAAATCCCAACTCATTGAGGCTTTTGGAAGCAGCTTAATCTAGCCCCCTGTAGATAAATGATGGGACAAACATGTACAGTTATCAGAACAACAGAATCTCTGTGCTATTTCTGAAATTTTGCACAGTGACATTTCAGTAAGGTGACAAAGCCCCAGGAACATAATCAGCTCTGGAAGAAAGATTATTAAATAGAAATCTGGTATCTGATGAAAGACATTCATTTTTTGGTCTGTTTGTATTCAAATCTTTTACATTTCCCAGTGTTGCCTCAATCTTAGGTAAAACTGTTCAGAGTCTACCTTGTTTTGATAATTCTCAATCTCCTCCTGCAGAAAAGTCTGCCACGTTATCTGCTGGAGCTCTTCTCTCAAGTATTGGCAAGTTTCCAGATGTGATTTAGATATATTCTGTGCAAGGTGTTCTAAGGTGGAAAACAAGAGATCACAACATGAAAAGCCATTCTTCTTTGGATAATCAGTGTTTTCCCTACTCAATTATTCAATTTAAAAGGTAACAAGTATAAAGCAACAGGCTGAACCAGGTTTAAGTAAGTAATGAAACCATATTTAAGTAAGTAATCTGGAACTATTTTGTGTTTTAGAGCAGGAGGAAGGACAGGCAAAGCCAACATTTAACAATAAGACTGCATGCCTTCAAAGACCCTGCTAATCTTGACTTTCTGTGCCTTTACACTAGTGTCTGGGAATAAGCAAATATCGACCTAGACAAGTTGTGAAAAATGACTGACACAATCTCTACTTGGCATTTTTATGAAGACACATCTGCCACATACATTTATGGGGAGGGACTACTCTTGAAAAATTAGGAAATGGTATTTTGTATGACGACAATTATGTGTGGTGTTTGTTTTTCCTGCAAAATTCAGAACAAGCATTGCTGAAAGCCTGCCCAGTCGTTATATATAGTGTGGTGGTTAAGAGCTGGACTTTGCAGCCAGATTGACTGGGTTGGAATCTCAGCTCTGCTATTTAGTAGTTCTGTGACCTTAGGTAAGTTACTTAACCTCTCTGTGCTTCAGTCTCCTGATCTGTAAAATGAGAAAAATAGTACCTATTTTATAGGGCTTCTGTGAGAATTAAATGAGTTGAGCACTCAGAACAGAGAGGATAACAAAGCATGTGTTACATAAAACATTTGTTCTCATACTGAAGTGTAAGGATTTTGGAGATATTAAAGAAATAGAAGCCAAATAAGTTTCTCAAGGAACTTATAATCTGGTTAACATGTACAGACACACGGAAAGGACAATTCAAGACATTAGACAGCATAAGGTTGAATCATATCAGAAGAGGAAGAAAAACAAAGGCAATAGGTGCTATCAGGGAAGGGAGAGATGAGGAAAATTAGGCAATGCTTCTTGGCAGAAGAGGAACATTTGGACTGGATCTTGAAGAATGGGGAGGGTTTGGTAGGCAGAGGCCAGTGGTGTGAGGCAGTGGGCCTCTTCCACATTCGGGATGGTAATTGAAAGAACAAATACGGCATTTGTAGGAGATAGGAAGATGTGATAAAGTGATGATTCAAAACGGGAATATTGGTAGGTAAGAGTCCAAATCCTGAAGGATCTGAATGTGGAGACTGAGAGTATGGACTTGACTGACAAAATGAGTCAGTGGGATTCTCAAGGGGGAGCTGACATAATGAACATTGTACTTGGGGAAACAGAACATGTAGTTCTGCCATTGGTGGACTGAAGGGTGGAGAGGTTGGAGGACCAATTAGAAGGCTGCTGAAATCTAGATGTAAGGGACTAACAGCTTGAAATAAGTTGCTAATAATTGTTACAGAAGGCAAGGACAATTAAAGAAGTATTTTAAGGAAATTGTCTGGTGGCCCAGTGGTTGGGATTCCAGGCTTCCACTGCAGCAGGTGTGGATTCAATCCCTGGTTGGGGAACTAAGATCCTGCAAGCTGTGGATGTGGCTAAAAAAAGTATTCTAAAGAAAAATGGATAAGATTCCAAGAATACAAAATCATACTCCAAAGTGATCCCCTTCTTGCATCTTGAATATAGAATAAGAAAGTTATTTAAAACAATGGTGTCGAGTGCAAACTTAGGAACATTAATAAGACTATTTATTTAGAAGTTTGTTACTGCTTTCTTCAAACAGAATCAAATTTGTTTGTGTGAAAACAGAGCCAGGATCACATAAATGAAGCTTGAAACTAGAATCTCCTTAGAGAAAGTGAAACACAGTAAACTCAACAACCCTACTTGGCAACATACAGATGTGAAAACAACATAAGTAAACATCATAAACAATAAAACATAGATGAAAGGAAAAAATACAGGAAAGAGGGACAGAAACTGAGAGAGAGAAAGTGGGAGAAACCAGTCAATTATTTGTCTTAGAATCAGTGATGCTTGTGAAGAGAAGTGGGGAGTAAAGACAAAAATAATGGGGAAGCATAAACAAGAAAATAAATGTATAAACAGTAAACCAGTTTTTATAAATATGGGGGGGGGGAATGATGTAGATGAAGGGTTCACAGGGAAGCTGGGAGAATCCTGGAAGGGGAAGGATGGGAAGAGCTCTCGGTATTATCTTCCAGATCCTGTTTTTCTCTAGTTAACATGGTCAAGCATCTTCTTGTTTCATTTCATCCTAAAAATTGTCGCCCGTACCTGTTTGAGCCAGCTTTTAGAAGCAATAACAAATGATGCAATGTTCCATGACCAGCAGAGGGCAGTGGCTGCATTCTCACCAGCTGCCTTTGATCAAAATTCATACTTGATTTGCAAGTGTAAGATTTTAGACACTTTCCTATTTTTAAGTCTCCATTTCAGCAGAGAAGAAAATGCTCAGATGGAGTAAAAGCTAAGGAGTTAGTGCAGTCTCTCAGACAAACAGTCTGGTATAGTGAAATACCCTGGAACTAAGAGTTAGGAGACCTGTTTTCTGGTCTGAGCTCAGTTGGGTAACTCATTTTGTGACAAGCGAATCAGCTCACTTCCTCAACCATGACCATGCATCAGTAGAGCCAAGGTCTAGATTCTTCAGATAGAAAATCCTGTCTTCTAAGTCACAGATTTTCATAGTGGGATGGAACTTTAGATATTATCTGGTCTAAATTCTCCTCACTTTGTAGGTAATAACATTAACAATGATGATAAATTTGACACTGAGGTAGAGTTTACTATGTGCTATGCTCACAAATAGATACACACATACACATACACAGTCTCTCACACACACACACATATTTTGTCCTTAGTCTTTATGACAATTCTAGGGGGAAAGATACTAATGACAATTGTACAAATTATCCCCATTTTACAGATGAAAAAACCAAGCCACAGTGAGGTTAAGTGACTTTTCAAGGTGTCATAGCTGTCAAGTGGACAGTGATTCAAATATATACAAAAGCTCCAGAATCTATGCTCTGAATCTTTATATTCCATGGGTGGGGAGATTGCAGCTTACAGAGGTAACGTGACTTATACTAGGTTGTACAACCTGCAGCAAAGCTAGAATCACCCATATAAGCTGACTTCTTGTCTCATGCTTTGTCCAACATTCAGTTGTCTCTCATAGGTTTTAGTAATTATAGTAACAACTGCAATTAGCTGTTTTATTTTTAATTTCTTTTTTTTTTTTGCTACAACACTTGGCTTGCTGGATCCTGGCTCCCTAGGCAGATTTGTTTGTGTGAAAACAGAGCCAGGATCACCTAAATGAAACTTGAAACTAGATCCCCTAACCAGGGATGGAACCAAGGACCCATGGCAGTGAAAGCACCACGTCCTAACCACTGGCATGCCAGTGAATTTCCGAGTCAACTTTCTAAGAAAATGAACGTAGATTGTTTATCTGGAGTATGTAACTCAGGTACTAAGTGTATTGGGTGGGCCAAAAAGTTTGTTTGGGCTTTTCCCTAAGATGTTACAGAAAAACCCCAACAAACTTTTTGGCCCATCCAATACATAAAGGGCAAAATTTCACAGCCAGAAAGTCAGATATATTTCACTAAAAGTAATGGAGTGTAGATACTATTATGGAAAGAGTTGATCTTGGATATGTTAATTTATAATTTATTTTCCAGTTGCACAAGTGGTTTCATTTGTTTCAAATCTAATGACAAAATTTAGCCTAAAATGAAGTTTTTAGTTAAAGAGCAGGGACTTAAACCCTAAAGGAAATGTCAGGGAATTTCGGAGAGCTTTACAGAAGCATTAGCAAAGTCTTTGACCACTTTTAAGCCACTCTTAACCCCTCAAACTATTTTACACACGTAAATGGGACAGAAAATCAGAGCCCCATTACATCCTTTTTCCAGATAAATTCTTGTTTAGTTTTGGGTTTGCGGAAAATCCTGATGATGACTTAATTTTATTCATTGTGGAAAATGCTACAATACATGTGAACAATCCCTAGTTTAGGAGAAAGTGGAGAATGGATGAAAGCACAGGGCTCCCAGGCTCACTGGGAGGTGACAGCTGTGGCAGAGGAAAGAGCTTGGTCAGGGAAGAGGGGCTGGGGAAACTGAGTGCACTTTCAGCCCGAGTGCCATGTTCAGGGGCCACAGACAGGCCAAGCTGTGTGGGTTACCTCCGGGCTGAACATCCGACAAGCAAACAGGAGAGAGTCACTCGTTATTTATCATAAGGTGGAAGCACACCTAAAGTGAGTCAGGTCATCTTTCATGATATCATGTCAGCTTTCAATCAAATCCTTATTCATTTCTGAAAATTTTACTTTCATTACAGCTCTGCTTAAGGTTCAGCCAACCAAGATCTCATGGCAAAAACGGAAGGTTTTTGTTCTAGTTCAAGAAAAAAAAAAATCAAACCCACCTCTGCTCAGCTTGGCTTCTAGTTCAGAGGTTTCTCTGTTAATCAAAAGAGCTGTGCTACACCTTTAATGCTGTGCAGTGGTTAAAGACCAGGCTTAAAATGTCCCTGCTCTTGAGGATTTAAATTTAGACCCATAAAAAGGTGCTTGTGTAAAAACCGTAAAGAACATTCAATTTGTTATATTTGGAGAAAGATTTTACTGGAAATATAAATTTCACTTAAAAACTGTTTTGTGGGGTACAGAGGTAGAAGAAACCATCTAAAGAACACAACCGTTATTTCTGTGAACCAAGGACATCTGTGCTCAAGTCAGAACCTGCTGGTTCTTTTCCAGGTGAAGTCTTCCTTCTCTCCTGGTCTTAACTTAGTCACCCCCACAGCAACTAATTGAAATATCCCAGAGGATTATAACCTTGTATGAGGAACCACGGGGTGAAACAGACCAAATTTCCAAACAGCAAAGGCCCTTATCAAAGTTTCTCTAATAATAGTGCTGTACTTAAAAATCGATTAAATATAACAGAGGATGTTATAACATGACTCCCTTGAAATGAAAAGCTTTCCATTGTCTGTGCTAACATTTCTAGGTCACATCTCCCAAGAAGCACCAATGTCACAGGAATGAGGAAATGACAGGTTTCTTTTTTTTTTTTTGCATGGTGAGTCTTCTATGAAATACATCGGTTTTGTCATTAATATCCATCACCAAAATTTTGGAAAGTAAAGAAGCCAATTTCCCTCTAATGTTTATAGACTACATCACAGTTGCAAAGGTGAGATGCATACAGGGACTGGGAAGTGATATAAATGCCGAGTGGGATGGACCCATTGATAGGCAGGAGGCCTTGACTAGTACCAGTTGGTTGTTGACATCTACAAATACTGATTCACTGTTATTAGATCATTTTCCTCCCTCCCACAAGAAACTGAAAATCTGAACTTTCAGATGGAACCCTCCAGGTTTAAATTTTTAGCAACTAATTCAAAAATTGTAAAGCTCTGCATTGGTTAAAAAACCATGTCTATGGGCCAGGTTAAGTTGGTGGGTTGCCATTTTTATAACTTTCAGTATAAATCAATACTTAGAATGTAATGAAAGCAAAGGAGTTGGTGGGGCCATTGCCCGAGCTTATAGTTTTCTATGGAACTTAAGACTGCTTTAAGTTCATGTTGTCTCAGCTCTAAAGCTGAGAGGTCAGTCAGTTTCTTGGATATGTGATGGGAGACAGTGGACAGTCAAAAATAAGGGGAAAGGTAGAATTATGAAGTGCTTCCAAGGGAGACTACCCTGCTGGCTCAGATGGTACAGAATCCTCCTGCAATGCAGAAGACCTGGGTTTGATCCCTGGGTTAGGAAGATCCCCTGGGGAAGGGAATGGCTACCCACTCCAGTATTCTTGCCCGGGGACTTCCACGGACAAAGGAGCCTGGAGGACTACGGTCCAGGCGGTCACAAAGAGTTGGACATGACTGAGCAACTATCACTTTCACTTTCCCAGTGGTAAAGGTGAATTGCCCTGCTGCTGCTGCTGCTGCGAAGTAGCTTCAGTCGTGTCCGACTCTGTGCGACCCCACAGACAGTAGCCCACCAGGCTCCCCCGTCCCTGGGATTCTCCAGGCAAGAACACTGGAGTGGGTTGCCATTTCCTTCTCCAATGCAGGAAAGTGAAAGTGAAGTCGCTCAGTCGTGTCTGACTCCTAGCGACCCCATGGACTGCAGCCCACCAGGCTCCCCCATCCATGGGACTTTCCAGGCAAGAGTACTGGAGTGGAGTGCCATCGCCTTCTCCGGAATTGCCCTTCTAGATGCATCTTTTTTTTTTTTTTTTGCTGTGTGGTATGTAGGATCTTAGTTCCCTGACCAAGCAACAAACCTGTACCCCTTGCAATGGAAGCACAGAATCTTAACCACTGGACAACCAGGAAAGTCCCTAGATGCATCATTTTAATACCATAACTTATTAGAGGAAAGTCAGACATATCCCATTTCCTTCAAAAGGCATGAGTAGTACATCCCAATAGAAACACAGAAGCCATTACCTAGTTCTGCCATGGACACAGTTGGGGAAGTCTCTCCATTGGTGAAAGAGCAGTAGGGGAAGAAGCCTGATGCTGGTGTGTAGTCACATATGGGTTCTGGTTTGATTCCATTGATATCAAGACCTGACTGGTCCGGGGAAGGCTGTATGTCCAGGTAGAAGCTGCTGACGGCAGAGTCTGCCTTGCTGCCCTCGGGGGTGTGCCCGTCGATGTAGTTGCTGAGGTCATCGTGAAGCTCCGTGAGCCCGTTGGCCGAGATGTTATAGGTGGGAGTCAGCGGCTCGGCTTCTCCAGGCTGCTGTTGGTGGTCTCGCTGCTGCTGCTGCATCCGGTGTTTCTGTACTTCTGCGTACAAGCTGTCTCTCTGCTTTTTCGACATGCGGCCAAATTTTACAGCTGGAAGAAAAAAGCCAAGCCACACCATATACAATATGTTTTTCTCCATGATCCTCTCTGGTATGCTTTAGGACTTCCTTTGAAATTGCAGATAATTTTAATCAAAAACCACATAACCACCAAATAAGGACATGATCCAGAGGTGAAAACAGTCCTACCTCACATAGGCTTGCTCCACATCCCTGACAGCAAAGATATATCCTGGAGGAGCTAAGTTTCAGAAACAGACCCAGGGCTGGTAGAAGAGACCTGGAGCAATGATCAGCTTCGTTTTCATACTGTCACATAACCCTATGCTCAGTGGGAGCTACTAAACTGCGGTTTGATGGGCTTGTTCCCTCTCGACCCAGGCAGTTGGTCTAGACACTTCTTTTCTTAGTGTTCAGATCGGAGCACAGGGATGCACAAACTCACCGGTCTACATCAGGGCACAAGCAATCAAACCTCCACATGCGTTCATTTCACTAATTGGTACACTTAGATGAGTTTCTTTCTGATCAAATCTGGGGCTTCCTGGAGCAAGCTCAACAGACGGCTTGAAGCATTTGCAATTCCCTGGATTACATTTCTGAGTCTACCCCTCGCCTGCTCCTGGGTCATGTGGCCCCTTTGAAACCCTTAGACCCATCTTAAAAGGATACGTTCTGCTATTCTCATTGAGCCTCAAGTGAAAAAGAATATTAGGATTTTGGAAATGGTAGGCTCTGGGGAAGATCCCTGCCAGGAGAATTTGTGTTCGTAGCCCTTCTCTGTGCCATGTGTCCCCACATTTAAAGTGGAACAGTGACTGGAGTAACTTTCCAGTTCATTTAGCATTTCAAATGATTTCTCTTGAAACATCCAGATAACTGAGAAAAAAAAAATCCTGTGATTTCCTGGTCTGAACTCCTCCACTAACCCATTTATTTCTCAGCCTAAGTAGGTATAGATAAAGCCTCTGGTGGAGGAACTAAGGTCTCCTGATTATGGTTAAATTTACACCCGAATGGGTAGATGAATACACCCATTTGACCATCAACAAAATTCTGTGAGTCTTGGGGCAGGAGGCAGGGTGGATAGAAGTGAAGTTGGGAATCAGTGCCCAGCCCAACTTGTGGGATCCTTTTCCTGCCAAGGAAGATGTGGTTTCCTTTTGCATAGAGGAAACAAGTGAGCAGGATTCTGGGCAACTTCTAGTATCCATGGCTCAGGTGACAAATTGGGTGGGACTGGTTAGATAGCAGTCAGGCTGATGTGGGCTATGAATTTCAGGCCGCAAACTGTCGTCGTTTAGTAACTAAGTCATGTCCGAGTCTTCTGTGACCCCATGGACTGTAGCCTGCCAGCCTCCTCTGTCCATGAGATTTCCCAGGCTGGAAACCTACTGGAGTGGGTTGCCATTTCCTCCTCCAGGGGATCTTCTGGAACCAGGGGTTGAATCCATGTCTCCTGCATTGGCAGGTGGATGCTTTGCTGCTAAGCCACCAGGGAGGCCCTGTCTAAAACTGTATAGGCCCCCAAATTCACTCCAAGCCCACAATAACATGAGCTGTCACTTATATACAAAATCTTCCCAAGGCATACTGAAGGTACTTAATTCTTTTTGAAGAGAATAGTCTAGAACCCCCAAAGGGATTAATACCTTTAATTAATAGGGGGAAACTGGCTCTGCCATGACTCTGAATTGTGTTCTAACTCTTTTCTTAATGTTAAAAACAGCAATCATACTATCCCCTAAGTGAAATAAAGGAATCAGGGTTTTGTTTTTGTTTTTGGCCACAGCACACAGCTTGTGGGATCTGAGTTCTCTGACCAGGGATCAAACCCATGGCCCTTGCAGTGGAAGCATGAAGTCCTTACCACTGGACCACCAGGGAATTCCCTGGATTAGGTCTTGAGAAAATGCACACCCATCTGTGATTTTTAACTTACAGATTCATAAGAGATAAACCTAGTTGTGTGAATTCAGGGCCACTGGAAGTTGAAATCTGTAGAGTTGCATATCACAGGAATTTCTGAGGATACGGTGTAAGTTTTATGACTTGTAGCTTCTGATCCGCAAAATTTCCCTTTGGTTCTACAAATTCTAAGAGGCAATCCTGTCTACAACTTGTGCCTGGGTAGGTCAACAGGCCCAAGAACTTCTGATTCTAGGGAAAGCAGACCGTCAGAACACCTGTCTAGCAGCCCGAAGTTATTTTTCCAGGGGCTGAAACTCCACTGGACGTGATGTTTCCTTCAGAGGGATCTCTCAAGGTAGCCAACCAGCCAGTATATTCAGAAAAGTCCTTAAACTATATCCATTGTACTATCAGCCCAATTTTCTTATATAAGAATAGCCTTGAAATCTGGTGTTAATTATTCAGTGCACTGAAGACAGTTTTCCAGGAAGATCCTAAACTGTTTTGCAACTGTTAAAATAGCTTGTTTTAATGAAAAGAACATTTGTCGTTGAGGCCTGCTTTGCACTATTTTCACACATACTGGATGTACAAATATTTGACTTTGGATCCAGTTAGCATAACAGCTAATGCATCCCAACTGCCAATAAGCTGACTAGTATAAAGCACATAACAATTAGCTCTGCCTTGTGTTTTCTATGAGAAAAAAAAAAAAAGCTTCTAGAAGGTATCCTTTTTCAGACCCTCAGGTGACACCTTACCTCCCATCAATTCATCTACCTGCAATGACTTAAACATCAAAAATTTGAAGGTGTTCTGACCACATAGACATATCTTCTCCATGCCCCCCATCCTGCCCTGCATCAGCCAGTGAGCTGACCTGGATGGTTTATGGATAAGGAAGTAACTGCTGTGATACCCATAGGGATGCCAGAGGATATCACTGGAGGGGGTGGTGAGGGACAGAGGGGACATATTCTGGCAGACTTGGGTCCAGGCTTCAGAAGGTACTTTCACATCCCTGTGCTATTATGCAACATAGGCTGCGAGAGCTCACCATCTCGAGACATCCCCACGGCAAGGCATTTCTGTAATCGACAGTGCTGGCAGCGGTTTCTACTGGTTCGATCAATCAAACAGTTCTTTTGACGAGGACAGGAGTAGGTGGCATTGCTTTGCTGACTTCTCCTGAAAAAGCCCTGTGATTCAGTTATGAAATAGAAAACAGGTTAGTGTCAGCTTGAGCTGAATGATACTAAAGGCAGGAAAGGAAGCACCGTCGGCATGAATATTTAATGGAGAATTAAACTTGTAGCACAATCATCCTGGAAACCATTAATGAAATTAAAGTCACTTCTTTTTCCTTGAGTAAAATGGGTCCCCAGAGCCCAATCCTCTGTCCCTTACACATGCAAAACTTTCTTTAATTGCAACAGACATTTGCTTATGTAGAAGGAAGAGGACTAGGCCCTGTTCTTGGCTTCTGATGATTGAAAGCTATATGCTTAATAACAATGGTACAAAGGCACTCATCTTTAACCTTCATCTCCAAAACATTTTTAGAATAAACACAGAATGCTTCTCTGTATGCCCAGAGACAAGAAAGTGCAGCCTCACCCTAACCTAAGTGGACACTATGGCAGTCTCAACCAGACCAAATAAATTCACCACTCTTTAGGTATCTTTCATTCCCCAAGTCAGAATCTACTGCTCCAAGAAGTTAAATGACACGTGGGTGGATTATCTTGGCAGATCAATCAGACTGGGAATACTCTACCCTTGAGGGTTTGGAAAAACCATCTTCTCAGAATCATGGGCTTTCAGATTGAACAAATCTGAGCTGATGCTCATCAAGTCCCACATATTTGTTAAGCACAGTTTTGTAAACGAGAAGGTGTAATAAGATGCATGAGGAGTACTGACCTCAAGGATTTCATTCATTTACTCGTTTATTCATTGACTCATTCACTTTTGCTAACTCCTTGAGCTAGATGCTTTCTAGCTTGTTAATGTTCATTGCTTAGTCTTTTCTTAAAGCTGTCAGTGTTCCTTTCAGTTACATTTTGGTAGCAACCCATGAGTTTTGGTATATAGTATTTTCATGATTATTCAATATGAAACACATTCTAGTTTCCAATAGATCTCTTTTTTTAATCCATATGTTATTTAGAAGAACATTTTTAAAAGCTAAAGTAAGGCTTATTTACAATGTTGCATTAGTTTCTGGTGTACAGCAAAGTAACTCAATTATATATACTCTTTTTCAGATTCTTTTCCATCATAGGTTATTACAAGGTATTGAAGATAGTTTCCTGGGCTATATATTAGAAACTTTTGTTATTTATACAAGCACATTCCTTATTTTACTTAATTTCCTTATTCCTTTATATATGTGGGGTTTGTTTCTGGTTATTGCTTGATAGTTGACTTATCTCTCTTTGGTTTTGCAAACTAGGAATGTATTCTGGAAAAAAAAAAAAGAAGGTAACCAGAAACATTTCTATGAAGCAGAACTACGAAGGTTACAAAAGTCTATTATCATCTTTAAATCTTTAATGGCAAAGACAGTTGACCATGACCCAGGGGACACCAGTACCAAAGAGTAAGGTAAAATCCTGAAGAACGGATGGAGTGACAGAGTGCTGGGCAAACTGATAAGAGTACTCTCTCACAGGAGATTCTTCTGGAGGCCAACTTGGCAGTTATACTAAAATCCTTAAAAAACATGCCTATCCACTGAACTAGAAATTACTCTTTAAGGAATATATTTTAAAGGAATGATAAGAAAGGTACAAGGATTTACCTACATGGGTGTTCATCACAGCACTATCTGTAAGGTAAGACAAATTTATAAACATGCTAAATGTCCAACAGTAGTGAACTGGAAGAGTCATGTTGGATATCTGCATATTCAACAACCACTAAAAATGGTATTTCAGAAGTACACTTATTGACATAAGGTGGTGGTAGAAATGTACTACTTAAAAAAACAAAAACAGCTAAAGAACTAAACACAATGTAATCCAATTTTGGAGGGAAAATCCACACATTTAACACAGAAGAAACCTTTGGAAAATTATGCCCTCAAATGAAAATAAATGCTGATCTTTTTTTTTGGTTGTTGTTTGTCTGTGCTTTTTGATTTTTCTATAATATGTGAGTGGAAAGGTATACGAGCTACTCAAGAAGAACTATTCACTACATCTGCTTTCTTCCCTGAAAGCTGGGGACTCTGTGGATTAAGTCATGGTTATGACGGATATACGGAGAGGGCAATGGCACCCCACTCCAGTACTCTTGCCTAGAAAATCCCATGGACGGAGGAGCCTGGTAGGCTGCAGTCCATGGGGTCGCTAAGAGTTGGACACGACTGAGCGACTTCACTTTCACTTCTCTCTTTCATGCATTGGAGAAGGAAATGGCAATCCACTCCAGTATTCTTGCCTGGAGAATCCCAGGGACGGGGGAGCCTGCTGGGCTGCCGTCTGTGGGGTCGCACAGAGTTGGACAGGACTGAAGTGACTTAGCAGTAGCATGATGGATATAACCTCAGTTCCCAGTTTTTTCCTTTTGGAGACCAACCTAGGATGGGAGGGGCAGGCACTGACCGCTTACCAACTCTCTGATATCTACCAAGCTATTCACTAACCAACGTGGGCAAGGTTAGGGGCCCAGGATCTCAATCTGTCTCTCTGCTGCTGCTGCTGCTAAGTCGCTTCAGTAGTGTCCGACTCTGTGTGACCCCACAGATGGCAGCCCACCAGGCTCTGCCATCCCTGGGATTCTCCAGGCAAGAACATTGGAGTGGGTTGCCATTTCCTTCTCCAATGCATGAAAGTGAAAAGTGAAAGTGAAGTCACTCAGTCGTGTCCGACTCTTAGCAACCTCGTGGACTGCAGCCAACAAGCCTCCTCCGTCCATGGGATTTTCTAGGCAAGAGTTCTGGAGTGGGGTGCCATTGCCTTCTCCGTGAGGCAATCTCTCTTTTGTCAAAATATCTAAAGCTGTTTTTCTTTTTTTTTTTCCTTAATGTGTTTCTTTTCTCTGTGACAAGAAAATGTGAAGTAAAACTTTCTTTGGCACTTAATAGACTTCAAGAAAATATAAATGGTAATAGAGGCAGATGATCCTTAGAAAGAGATACCAAGAGGTCACCTGTCTATGTATTCGGTTGAGTCAGAGACATATACATAATCTCCGCCAAGGCTGAAAGGTATTTCGTTCTTTCTTGAGATTATACCACTCTATGTTTGCTGTCACTGCAGGGGCTTGTTTGATCAGTTGCTCAGTCACGCCTGACCCTTTGTGACCCCACGAACTGCAGCACACCAGGCTTCCCTGCCCTTCACCATCTCCCAGAGCTTGCTCAAACTCAGGTCGATTGAGTAGGTATTGCCATCTAACCATCTTGTTATCTGTCATCCCCTTCTCCTGCCTTCAGTCTTTCTCAGCATTAGAGTCTTTGCAATGAGATGGCTCTTCACATCAGATGGCCAAAGTATGGGAGTTTCAGTTTCAGGATCAGCCCTTCCAATGAATATTCAGGATTGATTGGTTTGATCTCCTTGCAGTCCAGGGTACTCTCAAGAGTCTTCTCCAACACCACAGTTTGAAAGCATCAATTCTTCAGCACTCAGCCTTCTTAATGGAAGTGGAAGTGACAAACAGATTCAAGGGATTAGATCTGATAGACAGAGTGCTTGAAGAACTACGTACAGAGGTTCATAACATTGTATAGGAGGCGGGGATCAAAACCATCCCCAAGAAAAAGAAATGCAAAAAGGCAAAATCGTTGTCTGAGGAGGGCTTACAAATAGCTGAGAAAAGAAGTGAAAGGCAAAGGAGAAAAGGAAAGACATACCCATCTGAATGCAGAGTTCCAAAGAACAGCAAGGAGAGATATGAAAGCCTTCCTAAATGTACAATGCAAAGATACAGAGGGAAACAATAGAATGGGAAAGGCTAGAGATCTCTTCAAGAAAATGAGAGGTACCAAGGGAACATTTCATGCAAAGATGGGCTCGATAAAGGACAGAAACGGTATGGACCTAACAGAAGCAGAAGATATTAAGAAGAGGTGGCAAGAATACACAAAACATCTGTACAAAAAAGATATTAATGACCTGGATAACCACGATGGTGTGATCACTCACCTAGAGACAGACATCTTGGAGTGCAAAGTCAAGTGGGTCTGAGGAAGCATCACTACAAACAAAGCTAGTGGAGGTGATGGAATTCCAGCTGAGCTATTTCAAATCCTAAAAGATGATGCTCTGAAAGTGCTGCACTCAATATGTCAGCAAATTTGGAAAACTCAGCAGTGGCCACAGGACTAGAAAAGGTCAGTTTTCATTCCAATCCCAAAGAATGTTCAAACTACCATTTAACTGTACGCATCTCCCATGCTGGCAAAGTAATGCTCAAAATACTTCAAGTTAGGCTTCAATAGTACGTGAACTGAGAACTTCCAGATATACAGAGGAACATTTACAAATGGCAGAGAAACCAGAGATCAAATTGCCAACATCTGCTGGCTCACAGAAAAATCGAGAATTCCAGAAAAACATCTACTTCTGCTTCATTGACTATGCTAAAGCCTTTCACTGTGTAGATCACAACAAACTATGGAAAATCCTTCAAGAGCTGGGAATATCAGACAACCTTACCTGCCTCCTACAAAACCTGTATCCTTGTCAAGAAGCAATAGTTAGAACTAGACATGGAACAACGTACTGGTTCCAAATTGGGAAAGGAGTACATCAAGGCTGTATATCGTCACCCTGCTTATTTAACTTATATGCAGAGTACATCATGTGAAATGCCAGGCTGGATAAAGAAAGTACAAGCCGGAATCAAGATTGCTGGGAGAAATATCAATAACCTCAAATATGCAGATGATACCAGCCTAATGGCAAAAAGTGAAGAGGAACTGAAGAACCTCTTGATGAAGGTGAAAGAGGAGAGAGAAAAAGCTGGCTTAAAACTCAATATTCAAAAAACAAAGATCATGGCATCCAGTCTCATCACTCATGGCAAATAGATGGGGAAACAATGGAAACAGTGAGAAACTTTACTGTCTTGGGCTCCAAAATCACTGTGGATGGTTACTGTAGCCATGAAATGAAAAGACACTCCTTGAAAGAAAAGCTATGACAGAGCTAGACAGCATATTAAAAAGCAGAGACATTACTTGCTGACAAAGGTCCACTAGTCAAAGCTATGGTTTTCTCGGTAGTCATATATAGATGTGAGGGTTGGACCTAAGCAGGGGTTTAGGATCATGAATTATTTGCATTTCCTTTTGCTGATAAAAGGGGAAAAAAAGGGTCTGCGTCACAAAGAGTCTGCTCCATTTTGTTCCCTAAGCACTGAATATGAAGAATGTCTACACGATCTCTCTTTTTTTCTTTAAATGGAGCCAGTACATGCAGACTGCACCGTTATCTCCCAGGACCTCGTCTATAGACCAGATCACAGTGTTTGCCACCTTTCTTTCCAGGTTCGTTTGTACCTTCAGTATTCTTAGGATCCTTTACAATGTCTCCACTGTCTTAAAAACTAAGAAATCCACGTCTAGACGCCACTCTTGAATAAGGCTTGGGTCACTATCAAAGGGAAAAAAGGCTACTCTTTAGGTTTTACACATTAAACGTAAGTGAACATCAAACCACCACTAATCAAGTTCCAAAATGTTAGCACAGAAGCCATATACAACCACCAGTTTGCTCTGCTAAAAGGGAACCCTGAGAGGGAATAATGATAATGATATTGGTGAAGACATGATGATGATGGAAGGAGAGATCTTAATGAATGCATTATCTTAAATATATTTTTTTTAATGTGGACCATTTTTAAAGCCTTTACTGCATTTGTTATAACATTGCTTCTGTTGTTTGTGTTCTGTTTTTTTGGCCATGAGGCATGTGTGGTCTTAGCTCCCTGACCAGGGACTAACATTTCTTGCATTGGAAGGCAGAGTCTTAACCACTAGTCTGCCACGGAAGTCTTCTAATCATACTATTTATACTGTATTTTTAATGCTTTCACATCTTGAGGTCTTGCTAACTCAGAGGAGATTACACTTCCCAGGGCTACCTAGCTTCTAGAAATAACAACCAACTTGCCTGGGACCATACTTTTCACATGCAAACCAACCAATCCAGAGACTAGACCAGTCACCTTCTCCCAGGTTTTCCTCACCCTCTCTCTGCCTCTGACTGACACGGCTTCTCACTGTGGTCCCCTGTGGCATGCTGTGCCTTCTATTTCTAGGGACCTATGTTATAACCAATTTCTTTCCCTTCATGGTGGTCATGTTTGTGTCTTAGGTGTCTTACCCTATCTGATTAAAACCAATCCCAGGTAGCATTAAAACGTGCTGATTATTTGCTTGTCACCCTGTGCTTTATATGGGTTCCATCACTTAATTTTTTAAAATTATTGGAGGATAATTGCTTTATAACGTTGTGTTAGTTTCTGCCGTACAACAACACAAATCAGCCTATATCAGCCTATGGATCAGTATACATGCATCCCCTCCCTCTGAAGCCGCCCTCACCCTGCTGTGCCACCCCTCTAGGTCATCACAGAGTGCCGGGCTGGGCTCCCCGTGTTCTGCAGCAGCTTCCCACCAGCTATCTATTTCACAGATGAGAGTGTGTACATGTCAGCGCTGCTCTCTCAATCCGTGCCCCTACTCCTTCCCCCGCCGTGTCCAAGTCCATTCTCAACGTCTGGGTCTCCATTCCCGCCCTGCAAATAGGCTCATCAGTACCATTTTTTAGGTTCCAAATATATGATTAATATATTGATATTTGTTTTTCTCTTCCTGGCTTACTTCACTGTGTAAGAGGCTTTAATTTTGACAAGGGCAGCATGAGGCAGACACTATCATTTTCCTGGTTTTTAGGTCAAAGAACCTGAGGCTTAGGGAGGCACTAGCTCAGAACCCAAACCCCTCCCAACTCTAACCCCTCCCCAGCGTGGGATAAAGTCAGGATCTGAATTCAGGTGGTTTAATTCCAGAACTCACACTTTTATCCCTTTTGTTGTTCTTCTGCTTCTTTTGTGTGTCAAAAAGGATTCCCATTTGGGGGTTCTTATAGAAGGTAACCATTAAAGAAAGCAGTGTCAAGACACAGGGTATGCATGATAAAGGAGCAAGACTGATCTGTTCTGAAATTAGTTTTCCTCCCGGTTAACCCCTTTAACTGGCCATGTTGTCACTGCCCAGGCATTTAATACATTCCTCTTCTATAGCCACCTCCTGATGTGGGTTATTCTCACAAGAAAGTCAGTTTCACAATTTCACGATTTTCCCCTCATTTATCACCAGGAGGGTTATGTTCTCTTTAATTCACCCTACTTATTTCTAAATTACTTTGGCTCATTTAGAAAACAAAACAGTTACAACAATAAACTGAATCCAAGGGCACAGTCACTATCTTTAAAGATATCTGAGAAATTATACCACCTATTTGCAAGACAAATCCACGAGGCTTTCCACATGCTTTCAGAGCAATGGTGCTGAGGCTGGAACCAATATGTGAAAAAGGACTCCACTTCTTTAGATGTCTCAGCTCCGAAGGGCTTGGGGAAAGCAAACGTGCAAATAGGCACACCTTACTCTTTACAACCCCATTTACTTCTCACTGAGTCATTTGAGCAAGTGCCTGTGGAAAGTTTGGGGAGTGGTAGCACTAAGAACCACAGAAGAAACCTTTCTTTTGGACTAAGTTGACAGCCCACAAGGCTAGCTATCAAATACCAAAGGGGAGGGGTCAGGCAGGTTTATAAGGTGAGAGCCATGGAGGGAGGGAAAGGGTAAGCCTAGGTGAATCAGACACACCAAACTTTGCCTTTCAGATAGAACGAGGGCTTGGTGTTCCTTTCCTGCCCTTTGTCTCCCCTTAAAACAACAACAACAACAAAACACAACTCTATACGGATTTCCCTGGTGGTACAGTGGTTAAGATTCTGAACTTTCAATGCAGGGCACATGGGTTCGATCCTTGATCAGGGAACAAGAATGCCACATGTCACAAGGCATGGCCAAGAAACAAAAAAATAAAAACTCTTCATTTCAGTATATTCTTGGGGTTTCTCAGAGGATTTGGGCAGTTAAACTGATAAAGTATTTAAAGCGAATGAGCATATAAGAGGAGAAGGATTAGAAGGGCAAGAAGGAAGAAAGGGAGAAAGTATGGTAGGTATTTTCCTTCATAAAGAGAGAAGCCTGCTCATAAATGTAGAAGCCAGATCTTGACTGACAGTGGGACCTGGAGAGGGTCCCACTGATGAATCAGTAAGCTGGGATCCTGGTTCTAGAGGTGGGGAAGCTGCAGGCCACACAGAGGCAGTGATGGCGCAAGGCAGCGCTTGGAGTTTGGGGGAGGAACTGAAGAGGTATGTGTAGAGAAGAAAGCGCAGAAGCTGTGAGTCAGCCGGGGACAGATGTTAAATATACAATGGTGGAGTTTCACTTCTAAAAGCTGAGCTAATGAATGACTTCTTTGGCTTTCTTAAAAGTTCACTTTTTATGGCCGTCAAGGTACATGGAGATGTGCCATTACAAACACGGTGGGCTTGAGCAGAGGGCCACCATGATGAAATTCAGGATACCGGTATATGGTGTGACCGTGGCACACTACCACCACCTAGTGGCAGCAAACTCACATGCAGTTATTGCAAACAGTAAGTTAGAATATGCAAACAGCCTTTAGAGATGAAAGGAAGTTGACATTACTTGACTCAGTAGTTCTCCAACTGAATGTGTATCAGAATCACCGGTGGAACTTTTGAAAAATACACCTGAGATCTTCTGAACCAGAACATCTGAGCGTATAGTCACTGACATACATGCTAGTTTGAACAATGTGAAAGTGCCATTTTTGTAGATCAAAAAAGAAGACACGTCATTCTGTATGGTAAACATTTTAACAAAGCTTCCTGAAGACTCTGCTGCTTTCCCTTTGTTAAGAATCAAGGATCTACTCTAGCTTTCTGATTTTGCAGATAACAAAAATGAAGCTGAGAAAGCTAAGTGACATGTCCAGGCTGCCCCGTGGCTTCCTGTCATTGCTGGGACTCGAACTCCAGCATCCTAATTTTAAGCGTAGTGCCTCCCACATAAGCATCTCTCCTGCAGTGTTGGGCTAACAAAACCCATGTTACTCAGTCTTGATTTCCTCACATTCATCAACCTTCCGCCTCCATTTCCACTGCCTCAAAGAGGATCTGCCAGTGTTTCCTGTTTATTTCACCAAGCCTTTCAAAGTGCCTTCTGTTGAGTTTTATTTCTAACTTCTGCCTCTGTTCTTTGGAAAATTCTATTGCCTAGTTAAAAAAAAATTATTTGGCCATGCTAGATCTTAGTTGTTGCATGCAAGATCTTCTATCTTCACCGTGGGATCTTTAGATGTTTCATTGTGGGATATAGTTCCCTGACGAAGGATCGAACCTGGGTCCCCTGCATTGGGAGTGTAGAGTCTTAGCCAGGGAAGACCCTATTACTATATAAAAAGAAATCTGGCTGTATATTCTGAAAATTTTCATTGATCCCATTAGACTGGAGTTTCCCAGAATGGGGACAGAGGCCATGGGTATGGGAGAAGGCTGATACTGGGTTGCAAGAGCTGAATGTCAAACTTTCAGAAATTTTGTGAACCAGTTGTTAAACATAACCATTATTAAACATTAGCTTATGACATAGACATACTACTATATATAAAATAGGCTTCCCAGGTGGCTCAGTGATAAGAATCTACCTGCCAAGCAGGAGATATGGGTTCAATCCCTGGGTCACAAGATCCCCTGAAGAGGGAAATGGCTACTCACTCCAGAATTTGTGCCTGGGAAATCCCATTGACAGAAGAATCTGGTGGGCTGCAGTCCATGGGGTTGCAAAGAATCAGACACAACTTACTGACTAAACCACTACCACCATATATAAAATAGGTAACCAACAAGGACCTACTGTACAGCACAGGAAACTATATTCAATATTCTGTAATAATCTATATAAGGTAAAGAATCTGAAAAAGAATGAATATGTGTATATGTATAACTTAATCACTTTGCTGTACATCTGAAACTAACACAACCTTGTAAATGAACTATATTTCAATAAATTTTTTTAAAAAGTGATGAAGAAAATGAACAATGCAGGTTCAATTTAAAAGTATGTCATGTCTATAGCCATCACATTGTGAAGAGCACAAAAAATGGGAAGATTGATCCTTCCAATGTTTAAAAACTATTATCTGTTTCAGAAAGTAGTTGCTCACATCATCACTGACAAATGAGAGAAGTTCCAAAACATGCTTTTCCTTGTTTCACTTTCCTCTTATTCATTATTGTAAATGAAAAATCACATTGACGCTACAGTCTTCATCAACCACAACCACAAGTGTGGATGTAAGAGTTCAGCAAAAATCAATGAGTGTATTCAGTGAGAATCATCTGTCTACACACATACTATATATCACATATATAATATATAGTATATATTATATGGGTGGCTCAGATGGTAAAGAATCTGCCTATAATGTAGAGACCCAGGTTCGATCCCTGGGGTGGGAAGATCCCCTGGAGAAGGGAATGGCTACCCACTATGTTATTCTTGCCTGGGAAATCCCATGGAGGGAGGAGCTTGGCGGGCTACAGTCCAGGGGTTGCAAAGAGTCAGACACGACTGAGAGTCCAACACTTTCACTTTCATATATTATATACTCTTTATAATGATGTACTGTCAACTGCACTACTTGTAAATTGTTTGTAATTGGATCAGTGACATACATACTAAAGTTATGTACATATATACAGACACTGTTTGTTTTCCAGAGAGTTGATTGTTAAAAACTGACCAGCGGGTGACTGGACTGAGCCCAGTCCTTGCTGGATGCTCAGCTTTCCAACAGGCTAAGCGGCTCCTCCCTATTTTGGATAGGCACATACCCAGGGTTGTGGCTTGGCCTTCTACAGCCCCATCATCCCCACCACCAACACACACATACACAGACGTTCTTCAGAAACTTTAGCTGAATGGCTTTATCTTTTAAAAAAATTAAACTATAGCTGATTTACAATATGCTAATTTCCTCTGTACAGCAAAGTGATTCAGTTATATGTGCCTTCTTTTTTATATTCTTTTCTATTATGTTTATCATAGGATATGTTTTAAAATATATTTATTTATTTATTTTTGCCTGTGCTGGGTCTTCATTGCTGAGTGGGCTTTTCTCTAGTTGTGGTGAGTAGGGGTTACTCTCTAGTTGTGGCGTGGGGGCTTTTCACTGCAGGGGCTTCTCCTATTGTGGAGTACAGGCTCCAGGATGTGTGGGCTTCAGTAGTTGTGGCTGCTGGGCTCCAGAGCACAGGCTCGAGAGTTGTGCGGCACAGGCTTAGTTGCTCTGTGGGATGTGGGATCTTCCTGGATCAGGGATCGAACCCATGTCCTGTGTTGGCAGATGGATTCTTCACCACTGAGACCCCAGGGAAGCCCCTATCATAGGATACTGAATATAGATTTCCTTTGTGCTATACAGTAGGACCTTATTGTTTATCCATTCATTACATACTGAATGGCTTGATCTTCATTCCGAATAAAACACTTCCTGACCCACTGATCATTTTCCCAGTCTCTCTTCCTCCAGTGTTTCCTTGCTCAGGCGAGGGTACCACCCTTAACTCAGATATTCAAAGCAGAAAGATGGGCTTCCCTGCTCCCTCCCCATCCACATGCATGCAGTCACTAAATTAGGCTGTTCCTGTCATCTTCATATTCCTCAAATCCATCTACTTTTCTCTGTCTTCACTGCAATTTTCTCAGGTCCCCACACCTGCCATCTTCTGAATGGGTTATTACACAGCCTAGTACTTGGAGCAGTCAACAAACACTTGTGGAATCAAAGACCAGAGGAAAAATGATGCCAATGATAAAACTGTGGTGACAATCACACGGTGAGCTCCTATTCTATACCAAGCACCGTGGAAGACACTTCACAAACGTGATTCACATGCAATTCACAACTTTACAAAGCAGGTGTTTTTATGTCTATTTACAAATAAGAAAATTCCGGTTCAGAGAGGTTAAGCCATCTTTTCAAAGTCACACAGCAGTTGAAGGAGAGGAGCCAAGATTTGAATTCTTGAACTCTGGGTACATCTTAACCCAAAGGCAAGAGACGTCTTAATGTACTACCCAGAAGACATGCATACAAAGATACGGGCAGACCAAAAATAGATAAACAACAAACAGGTAAAAAAGCCTCACTTTTCAGTTGTACAAAGTTCCATATAATGGTTCAGACATGAGCTGCGGGAGATGGCATTTTATAGGGTATCAAATACTAGGTTTATACAAGTAGGAAAACAACTTTCCTTTGCTAGGTCTCCTTAATAAAAGACTTTGAAATAGATGTGACATTTCCTATTGGGGTTGTTAATATCTTTGCCCCCAAGCAGGCCTTAGCGACAGAGACCTGTAAGTGTGGCTGGGAAGGTGTTGGGGTGGGGTTCTGGCTCTCAGGGGCTCCCCTCCTGCTCGGGGCTCCTTCCCAGGGAGGCACAGGCTGAAATGCTGATCTGATGTTTGGTCTTTTGACAATTTTCACTTAATGAATTGATTCCTACAGTTCATTAACATACCCACTTCCACTTCTGTATACACATATGTCTTAATTAGCTGCTCATTGGCTGTTTAATTACAAGAAAACAGCTGACAGCTGCCTTGCTGAATTCTAATGGCAGACGCGTTGGAACGGCTACACATTTGCTTTTGACAACCAAGATTTATTCATAACTCTATGATTTATTGTGAATGCTCATATGCCTGAGTGGATTATTGTATTTTCCAAGCCAACTGAAATGTTGGGATCTGGGAGACTATGGAAGTGGGAATCCCTCTCATTTCACTCCTGAGGCTGAGAAGAGCAGAGAATTCTAGCTGGAAAGGTATGAATTCAATTTCAGTTTTATTTCTTTTGGGAACTTCCTGTTGGAATGTTCAGAAGTATGGAGGAGAGCAAAAAGACATATCTTTGGATAAACGTGGGCTTGAAAGTTAAAGATTTAAAGTTAAGAAAGAATATAACTGGCAACTTAATTTTACTGAGAGGGGAAGAGAGGGCATGCATAGATTAAAATCAAAGAAAGGAAGAGGCATGATAAAAAGAAATGATAAAATTAAAGCAGGGGGAAGCAGGAATAACATCCCAAAAGGAAGCAAAAGAAAAGGGAAATTTGTTCTCTAGGGGAAAAAAAAAAACAGGAAACATCATTTGCCAAAGTGAGCTGGTATGGCCCCATACTCAGGCAGCTGGTAGCAATAAATCACGGCAAGATGGATCTTCTCAACTACTTTCCCGTTCAGTAGTGACTGAACTCTCCATAGAATTGTACATGCAAATGCTCTCTGATTAAAGCTGACCTCATGTGTTGTATTTGGTAAGAGATGTCTGTTTTGCCATACATTTGGTGATCTGCCATGCTCAGATCCAGTCCTGGTGACACATTCAGCAACAGTGATTCCCAAGCAGGCACGAGAGGCCCTACTCTGAGCCAGACACCATGGCACACGCTATGCAGCACAAGTTCACAAGCCCAGCATTTTCTATGAGCAGAGGCATGATTAAGACCAAACCAAAGAAACCGAAAAAAAAAAAACTAAAAACAAAAAAACCCCTCAAATATCCAAATCATCTTGATGCAAATTGGGGTTTAACACATCCAACCACTTGTGCATTTATTTCATCACAGGCCTGGAATATTTTGCTAAATAAAAAATTTGTTCTTACCACCTGTCTATAACAGAAATGAAATTCTGATGTCACAGGATGTAATAACAGCCAAATCTAATTTTCATTTTAAATAGCTAGCTCTAATACTGGGGCCAAGTGCTATAAAGTACTGAAGTAAAAATGTTGAGCATAAATGTACTAATGCTGAAAAGTGGACAAGATTGACCCAGGGTGAGTGAAATTTTATAACTGAAATGAAAATATTAGAACCCTTAAAAAAGAAAAACAATCTGGGCCTAAAAGGAACATTTATGGATATGTGTTTTTAACCTAAAACATAAACAACTCCAGAAAATGCTTTAACTCTTTAATAGGAAAAAAAAAAGTACTGATTTATATGTTCTGGGATATCTCTGAAAAGACTTGCTAATTTCAGAGAGAATATTTGTTAATGCCAAAAAAAAAAAAAAAATTCCAAGTTCTCCCTTTCCTGCATGGAAGAGGAAGTTTTCATAAGACATCATCTTAAATGTATTAATTGATGAATAAGTATTTGACACATGCATGGACTCTATTCTTAGACTTATCACAGGTAAAGGGTCTTAAGTGTAATCAGAAATCAATTTACTAACTTCAATACTCAACTATACATTATTATTTAAGAAGTTAGGGACTTCCCTGGCAGTGCAGTGGTTAAGACTCCATGCCTCCACTGTAGGGACCATGGGTTTTAAACGCTGGTTGGGGAACTAAGATTCTGCATGCTGCATGACATGGCCAAAAACGAAATAAAAATTAAAACTGGCGCCAAAAAAAAAATCCATGATGGACAAAAGTGATCAAAATTTAAAAAAGAAGTCTTGGTTGAATGATAATTATAGTTAACACTACCATATGATATATAGGAAAGTTGATATGAGAATAAATCCTAAGAGTTTTCATCACAAGGAGAAAAAATTTTCCCTTTCTTTTTTTCTCTTTTTTTAAAAATTGTATCTGCAGTTAACCTTTGAACAATGCAAGGGTTAGGGGTAGTAAACCCTCATTTAGTAAAAAATCTAAGTTTAACTTGACTCCCTGAAAATTGAACTACTAATAACATAAATAGTTAACAAAAATTTTGCATGTTGTATGAGCTTTATAATGTATTCTTACAATAAAATAAGCCAGAGAAAAGAAAATGTTATTAAAAAATCACAGGGAGGAGAAAATATACTGACAGTCCTCTATTGTATTTATCAACACCATAAGTTTATGTCTTTTGTTTTCAAGATGAATTGTCTGTCAGTATCTACATCCATATTGTCATATACAATACAGGAGATGTTATATGCATTACCAACAGTAGACATCAAATATGAAAAGATAACATTAAAAAGAAATTCATATTTACAATTTCTCCTCAGTATTATTTATTGAAAAATATCTGTGTGCGTATAGGTCAGTGGACCCATGCAGTTCAAACTCAAGTTGTTCAAGCATCATATGTGTATGAGAAAATGAATGTTAGCTGAAATTATTTTGATAACCATTTCACAAGATATGTAAATCATACTATCGGGCTGAATGCCTTAAACTTATACAGTAACATATGCCAATTATTTCCCAACAAAACTGGGGGAAAAAGTTATGGTAGAGCCCCAAAGACTAAAAGAATATGAGTGTGGAGACTCCTTAAAAAACTGGAAATAGAACTGCCTTATGACCCAGCAATCCCACTGCTGGGCATACACACCGAGGAAACCAGAATTGAAAGAGACACGTGTACCCCGATGTTCATCGCAGCACTGTTTATAATAGCCAGGACATGGAAGCAACCTAGATGTCCATCAGCAGATGAATGGATAAGAAAGCTGTGGTACATATACACAATGGAGTATTGCTCAGCCACTAAAAAGGATACATTTGAATCGGTTCTAATGAGGTAGATGAAACTGGAGCCGATTATACAGAGTGAAATAAGCCAGAAAGAAAAACACCCATACAGTATACTAACGCATATATATAGAATTTAGAAAGATGGTAACGATAACCCTGTACGCAAGACAGCAAAAGAGACACAGATGTATAGAACAGACTTTTGGACTCTGTGGGAGAGGGAGAGGGTGGGATGATTTGGGAGAATAGCATTGAAATGTATAATATCATGTAAGAAAAGAATCGCCAGTCTAGGTTCGATGCAGCATACAGGATGCTTTGGGCTGGTGCACTGGGATGACCCAGAGAGATGGTATGGGGAGGGAGGTGGGAGGGGGGTTCAGGATTGGGAACTCATGTATACCCGTGGTGGATTCATGTTGATGTATGGCAAAACCAATACAGTATTGTAAAGTAAAATAAAGTAAAAAAAAAAAAAAAGAATATGGATGAAAAACTGTGTGTGTGTTTTTTAATCTTGAGATAAATGTTTCATCATTATCCTCTAAGCAGCCACTGTATCTACTACTGAAGGTAGGAACTGAAGTCAGATGATAAACAGAACCATGTCTCAAAAGAAAGTGAAAAGAAGTGAAAGTCACTCAGTCATGTCTGACTCTTTGCGACCACATGGACTGTGTGCATGGAATTCTCCAGGCCAGAATACTGGAATGGGTAGCCTTTCCCTTCTCCAGGGTATCTTCCCAACCCAGGGATCGACTCCTGGTCTCCTCCACTGCGGGGTGGGGGGAATCTTTACCAGCTGAGCCACCAGGAAAGCCAAGAATACTGGAGTGGGTAGCCTATCCCTTCTCCAGTGGATCTTCCCAACTCAGGAATTACACCAGGATCTCCTGCGTTGCAGGCAGATTCTTTAAAAGCTGAGCTACCAAGGAAGCCATATCTCAAAAGAAAGCCTCAACCATAAACACGTCAGCATTTGTTTCACTTTGAAGAGCCAACCTGAACCCTGAAAAGCAGCCTCTCATTTTATTTCTGGTCTTCTCCTCTGTCTCCATGCTCCACGGCCTGGCCCCTCCTCCCTGGCAAGCATGCCCTGCCTACATGACACCCCCTGCTAGTGCTCACCCAAGGCTGGGACTACTTTCTGTTCCAAAAGCTCAGAAACATCTTTTCTGACAGAGCTAAGCCCTTCTAGGCCTGGATTCAACAGTCTTCTGAAATGCAGTATTCAGTGCTCGCCCAGTGCTAATACATTGTTTCTTATTTCCAAAGAACAAGGGCAATATTTTTATAATAAAAACCTTGGCATAACAGAGGTCTTAAAAATTTGGGATGGCATACCTATCTAACCTTATCTTACACTGTCTAGAGAAAGTAACCCGCAGCTGCTGCTGCTGCTTAGTCGCTTCAGTCGTGTCTGACTCTGTGCGACCCCAGAGACAGCAGACCACCGGGCTCCCCCATCCCTGGGATTCTCCAGGCAAGAACACTGGAGTGGGTTGCCATTTCCTTCTCCAATGCATGAAAGTGAAAAGGGAAAGTGAAGTTGCTCAGTTTTATCCGACTCCTAGTGACCCCATGGACTGCAGCCTACCAGGCTCCTCCATTTATGGGATTTTCCAGGCAAGCGTACTGGAGTGGGATGCCATTGCCTTCTCCGAAGTAACCCGCTACTCTTGTCAAACCAGGCTACTACATCTTGTCCCTAGAATACAACCAAGGCTTGCCCATTTTTAGGCTCTGGATGCCTAGTGGATGTGTGCTTCGTGGGTCACATCTCAGACTGTGGCCTCACCCTAGTATTGCGTTCTTCATATGCTACAAATGTCTCATCTCCACAAGTAGACTGTGAACTGCATGAAGGAAGCAGTCGGTCATTTTTTTTCGGTTTGCTTTTGGCTGTGCTGCATCTTTGCTGTGGCAGGTGGGATTTCTATACTTTTGCCACTCAGGGGCTTTCCCAGTTGCAGAGCATGGCCTCTTGAGTGCAGAGCCTCAGTAGCTGGGCTTGTTTGCTGCCGTGCAGCACATGGGACCTTAGTTCCCCAACCAGGGATCGAACCCAAGTCCTCTGCAACGGAAGCGCGGAATCTTAATCACTGAACTGCCATGTCTCTAGCCACACCACCCTGAATGCACCCAATCTCGTCTTCTGTGTCTTTAGATTCCTTATAGCATTTATAAAGCACCCCAGGGGGTGCTCGTATTTTCGTTGTTTATATTGGCAGAGCTACATATCAAATTGTGAATGGTCACAAAATCAAGACTGGACTCACAGATGTCCTGGAAATAGTGTCTGACTATTCAGAGCACATTACTCAGGCTTGCCCAAGAATAACAAGCAGAACCAATACTCAATGAGTGCTTCTTACACTAGCACTCTTGTGAGTGCTTTTCCTAAACGTATGCAACAACAGAGGCACAGAGAGGTTGGGTAGCTGCTCAAACTGGTAAATAGCAGAACTCTGACTTGAACCCAGGCAGTCTGGCTCAAGAATCAGAACATAAGTCTGACACTGTGCTGTCTCTCTGCACACAGCCAAAGGGACTTAGAGAGAGTGAGCTGGGAATACTCAGGGACCAGAAAAAGAGCTAAAAAGACATCCACTTATGCTGTTCATGTGTAATGCTTACCTGAGCAAGTATGTGGTGAAGACAGAATCATTTCAGTGACTATATATAGGTCCTACGATTTCTTGTGGCTTCAGGTTGTTGTTTTTAAAATGCAATTCAAGATACATTCACAAAGTGATTTTTTTCAGACAAAGACTGAGTCACTTTTTTTTTTCTTATTAGATACCTATTTATATATCTAATCATAAAAGTGAAAGTGAAGTTGTTCAGTCGTGTCTGATTCTTTGTGACCCCATGGAACGTAGCCTACCATACTCCTCTGTCTATGGGATTTTCCAGGCAAGAGTATTGGAGTGGGTTGCCATTTCCTTCTCCAGAGGATCTTCCCGACTCAGGGATCGAACCCAGGTCTTCCACATTGTAGGCAGACGCTTTACCATCTGAGCCACCAGGGAAGTCTAATCAGAAATTTTCCTTAAATTTGATGATTCTATCACAGAGATAAATTATTGACAATCTGTTATGATACAACCATCTCCATCTGGTTAGAATATGATAAATCATTAACACCACTGGCAAAAGTAGAAATCTCTTGACTTCACTCCTACTAGAGATGAAAATGTTAGTTGTCATGTACATACCACCATATATAAAATAGATAACCAACAAAGACCTACTGTATAGACTAGGGGATTATACTCGGATGTTAAAGAATCTGCCTGCAATGCAGGGGATCCAGGTCAATCCCTGGGTTGGGCAGATCCCCTGGAGAAGGAAATGGCAACCAACTCCAGTATTATTGCCTGAAAATCCCATGGACAAAGGAGCTTGGTGGGCTACTGTCCATAGGGCTGCAAAGAGTTGGACACGACTGAGCAACTAACACACACATAAGGGAAAATAATCTGGAAAAGATTCTGAATAACTGTGCTGTACACCTGAAACTACCATGACATTGTAAATCAACTATACATCAATTAAAAAATGTTAATTGAGGCAGAAACTATGGTACAGAACAAATACTACACTCATCAAATATAAACACATACTACTGTATAGATCCTAGACTGGGCATAGGCCCAATCTGTTAATAAAATTAGGTTTTAATTGTTTTTGATATTTCCATTGTATAAAGTCAATAGTGATGAAAAACAGAACTGCAGATAACCAAAACCACTTTGGCACTGAGGCTGCACAAGACCTGGAAGGGAGTCTAGGAAAATGGCAACAGGGAAATAATAGCTGCCCTTTGCTTTCTTGTCACTTTCATTTTTGTCATAAATAAACAAAGAAAACACACATTGTTTCTGCCTCTGTAAACAGTGGTACTCAGGGAATCAATTCAAATCTTTTTGAATAGCGTGTTGTTAATCTTCAGAACTGCTGGGGTGTTTCCTATGAAGTAGCCTGCGCCCTCTCCCTGGCCCTGCCCTGGATGCCATTCCTAGGTTCTGTATTCAATTCAATTTGCCACATTAAACTATGTGTGGCATTACTGAGAGACACAGACAGAGTGAGCAGCTTTGTCTGCTTGGGACCTATCCACTTAAGAAAACACCTAGGTGATAGGCAATGCACAAAAATCAAGTGTGCTTGGAACTCCTGGTAGAGGAGCACTGCTGGCTATACACCTTTCATCAAGAAGGGCCATGCTAAGCAATTATCCTCCAATTAAAAACAGGGGAAAAAAAGAGAAAGAAGGAGGCTATGCCATCCCCTACAAGGGACAAGAAGGTGCGAACACAGAGTGGGTGAGGATGACATGTGACAACTGTCCAGTCACATCAGCCAAATTAACCTCAAAAATCAATGAAATGACAGCTGTCATAGACAGATCCCTCTCTTCCTTACAGCTTGGGGTAACACAGGCCAGGCAGCTGATTTCATTTGTTTTAATTCAGTAATTAATTTGGAGGGAGGGCAAATTGAGGAAATAATTTATTTTCCTTGCTAATACAGAACCTTGAGGTCTTGAGGGTTACCAGAGAGATGAATAATTCAGTTTCCTTTGAGTAGAAAGTTCTCTATTTCTAAAGATGAGTGAATTAAAAAAAAAAAAAAGTATGTAGTCAGTGTGTGGAAATCTCAAGCGTCCCCAAGATGAGATTGATATGAAGCATTTGTACACTTACAAAATGGTAAATGTTACAATGAATGATTAGCAGTAAAACAAAGACATAAGGATGCTATGAGGGAAATTTCTTTTAAGTCTCTCAGTAGTTATTTGTGTGTGAAGGTGGTTTTGCATTTTATGACATTGTATTTTCTAATTTCACTAAAGAAAAGCTAACCAAATATGTGGATTTTATTTTTTTGCTTCAGCCTCCAAACACTTTAGGGCTAATCCAGGCCTGGTTCAGTAGCAAGCAACTGTCCTCAGTAGCTGCAACTGGCTCAGTAGCAGCAAGCAGCGGCCTCCTGCGTGTCTAAATAGCTTCTCTCCTGTTTATTTTGCACTGTTTTATCCTGTAAGCAAGCTGTCTCAAGATCCTTCCAAGATAAGCAGGAGGATTTAAATCTTAATAAATTGAAATTTGAATAACAGAGGCAATCTAGGTGCAGGGGTCTTGAATGATTAGCAGAAACATCTCTATTTTCCATTCCCACATTATGTATGTGCTGTACATGTTGCCCTGTGATCAGCATCGGTAATGATTAAAACAGTAACAACAGCAAGAAGACTATTAGATTTAAATAGCACTTTTCAGCTTATAAGGACTATTTATAGTTTTTATTTCTATTCTTGGAATAGTTCTAAAAGACAGGAAGAATGTCACTTTATGGATGAAGAAACAGAGTCACTAAAAGAGGAAGACGTGCCTAAGACAATAAGAACAAGTGGCGGCCCTGGGACCAGAACTCAGTTCTTCCCAAAAATCTTGCCACAGTTTGACCAGATGTATCAACATCTGTGTGCCAACAATAAATCAGATTTTCAATCGCATTCCCATTAAACTTCTCGGAAACTCTTTCTTATAAAGCTTATAACAGGGACATTACAGAAGTCTAGAGTCATCTCTTTTTTGAAAGAAGATAACCAGAGAGATATCAATGCTGGGACTGGAAGTGACAAATGAGCCACACTCAAACGCTTCTCTCCAGCCTCCCATTATTTTGATGAGAGGCATTTTATATGTGTGTGTGTGCGTGTGTGTATACACACATATATCTATATATAAAACTTCCTTCATTGTAATGTACACCCAATGCTTATTTCGTCCTGTTGTTTCTCATCACTCAAAATGCTAAGGGGTTGAATTTTTAGGCATCGTAGAAGTAAAAAATAAAAGTCACAAAGATACCCCCGCCCTGAACATTAATAGAAACAACAACAACAATTAAAAAGGCTTACCTTGCAGCCTTCACATGTAATGACACCGTAATGGATTCCTGATGATTTGTCTCCACAGATCTTGCATGGAATAATTTCAATTTGAGCTGCAACAGAAGCACACAACCAGTTAATTACATTTTCTTTTAAACACCTTATAAAAGCGTTCCCTGATCAGCATTTGTATCGTGAAAACTAATAACCTGCTAAACATTATACTGCATTAACTATTCATTGCTGAACTGTGAGGGTCCCCCTAGAGCCCTGGACTAAATTATGGCTGCTCGTTATATAATAGCTTTCAGGTTATTAAAATGGGTCATTTGAGAAGGTGTTTAAGAACCCACAAGAAGACTGGAATCAGCATTTCAAAGCCTTCAAGAACTGGAGAGTTCACAGTTTAGGCCTCAGAGCAAAGCAGATACTAAAATGTTTCCTCCGATCTCATTTTCCATCATTATTTTTTAAAGGTCATAAATCTGTGTTGGCTAGAGCATTGTAGCTTGGTAGGTGAAGAAAAATAGACTCCAAAAAGTTAAGACTACTTAGGAAAACGATTCAATTCAAGATATTAATAAGTTACATATGTTGGTAAGAATTCCTTACTCATCTTTTTTAAATGAATGGACTTGCCATGTGTTAAAAATTAGTCCATTTGTGTACGATCAAAACCTTTCAACCATAACGTTAATATCCTATCAGAATTTAATAGTGATGAATCTGGACAAATAGAATATGTAGCTTCTGAGTTGTTTACGCTGAAAATTGATTTTCTGGTACAGCATGCATGTGTTTCTATCTAACTGATTACTTAAAGATGTCTCATACTGGAAGAATAACCAAATAATTAATATATATTACACCAAAGTTCCCAAATATGATAAAGCACAATTCTAAGCAAACATATTTTATCTTGAGCAGAGTTGGAAAGAGCATAATTAAGGATTAAAAAATAACTTAAGGAATAGAATAATTAGGCAAAACAAAGTACTTGGACCACCTCTTAAATATAATTTATGTGTGAAATAAAGAATCGACACTAGGCTAAATATACAGGATGGTAACATTCACCAGTTTACCTGAAACACGCCATTACACTAAATTTATTTTCATGGTTTTCACTACTGGATATTTAGATTATCTACTAAGTCACACACATAAACACAAATTACAAGTGCCCAAGTCTATTTCATTTTCATAAAGACCCTACCTAGTGCCATGCCTCACACAAAGCAATGACTGGTCTATGGAATGTATTGATATTGCATGGTGTAACTAACACATGTACACAGAGTCCAATGTCATATTGAGCACAGTTTCTTCCAATGTCATATCACATCATATCCAGGGATAATTTCCACAACCACTTACTCTAGATCTGATGTAATGTTATATTCGATACTTTGAAAGAGCATGCATTACTGGACTTAACCTCATTATACATGATGTGTTCCCGTTAACTTCCTTTCAAGGGGACTACAAGTACTGCAGGGTCTTTTAGTGAGTCCTTTTCCTATCAATCACTTTTAGTGTTGACTTACTTAGTTTCATTGTCCAGAGTTAGACACTGTTCAAAATCTCACATTAAATAAATGTGCCATAAACCCAAAGCCTTCTAATACCCCAATAATGCTGTCTTTGTACACTAATACGTCTATTTGGAATTATGCAGCTTAATATGTTATAAGATCACACTCAAGAACGAAATGGCAATCCACTCCAGTATCCTTGCCTGGAAAATCTCATGGACAGAGGAGCCTGGTGGGCTGTAGTACATGGGGTCGCAAAGAGTCGGGCACGACTGAGCGACTAACACGAACATGAACGCAAAGTTGGCCTCCTCATCTTAGAGACTGGCTTGATTTCTTCAAGGAGAATTCTTTGTTAAATCTAAACTCTAGTAATGTTACACACTTTTGGCTCCTCCAATATTTTTAATATATGGTAGAGGCAAAGTTTTATGCCATAGATTGTTTGCAGCTCTAGAGAGAGATGATTTTGCCCAGTGTTTTTTAGAGACAAAACCCAAGTGGTAGTAGAAAAAGCCTGAAAGGTGGTATCAACTGAAAGTTATTGCCTGGATTCTCCTATGTGAATGAACTAGTCTGTAATGAGAACCAGCCTCCCCTATCCCAAACCCTCAGGAAGAGAATAAACAGACCACACAAAGTACTCGAAAGTGTTCATCATTCAGTCATGTCTGACTCTTTGTGACCCCGTGGACTGTAGCCCACCAGGCTCCTCTAACAATGGCATTCTCCAGGCAAGAATATTGGAGTGGGTTGCTATTTCCCCCTCCAGGGGATGGGACTGAACCTGGGTCTCCTGCACTGCAGGCAAATTGTTTACCATCTGAGCCACCAGGGAAGCCCGATCTATTAAATTCAACTGATATAAGAAATAAGGAAGACAGACACGGAGCTGCTTCTGCTTATACCTCACCTCAAGCTGTATTAAGAAAAATTAGACAAATCTTGTTAGGCCCTTTATAGTTTAAGTCAGCATCAAAGTGAAAAGCAATACTAGCACTAAACTTGGGCCTTTCAAGAGTTATTTTCTTTAAAAAAAAAAAAAGTTTATTTATCTATCTTTGCGGAGAAGGCGATGGCATCCCACTCCAGATACTCTTGCCTGGAAAATCCCATGGATGGAAAAGCCTGGTAGGCTATAGTCCATGGGGTCGCGAAGGGTCGGACACGACTGAGAGACCTCACTTTCACTTTTCACTTTCATGCACTGGAGAAGGAAATGGCAACCCACTCCAGTGTTCTTGCCTGGAGAATCCCAGGGAGGGGGAGCCTGGTGGGCTGCCGTCTATGGGATCGCACAGAGTTGAACACGACTGAAGCGACTTAGCAGCAGCAGCATCTATCTTTGACTGCACTGGGTCTTCATCGCTTTGTGCTGGCTTTCTCTAGCAATGGGTCTTCATTGCTGTGAGCTGCACTGTGGTGAGAGGGGGCTGTTTTTCATTTTGGTGTGTGGGCTTTCCATTGTGATGGCTTCTTTTGTTGCAGAGCATGGGCTTCAGGATTTGCAGCACGTAGGCTCAGTAGCTGTAATGCATGGGCTTAGCTGCCTAGAATCATGTGGGATCTTTGCGGGCCAGGGATTGAACCCATATTCCTTGCATTGGCAAGGGAATTCTTAACCACTGACCACCAAGGAAGCCTAAGGGTCATTTTCATTTCATCTTAGGAATGGGGAGATCAAGCATACCTATTTAGTCCTTGATAAGATAGGAAAAGCACGAGGCAGGCCTAATAGGGACCACTGAGTAGAACTCTATGTATCTGGACCAAATGGAAAATGGTGTACAGCTGTTCAGTGCCTGGATCGCTAGTGGATGATCCAAGAGAAGTGCCATGATGATGTGTAAGGCAGTGACCAAAATGCCTACCAATGGCTCCTGGAATCTTGAAAGTGGTCTGGAAGCCTGGCAAGGAAGGGTTTGCTCATGATGGGGCTGCCCCTGGGATTGGCACCCCAACCCAGAACTTCTACCCTTGGGATGGCTCTCAACCAGGCTAGGGAGAGGTTGGGAGCGGGGGTGGGAAAGTCACTGTGGTATAAATTCAGAGTTTGGAGTTACTACCACAAAGGACCATTGGCCTAAGTCAGGCTCCCAAACTCTTGCTCTTCAGTCTTGCTGCAGCTCTGGAGGGCACTCTAGCTGTGACATATTTTACAAGACTTTATGGAAGCCAAGATGCTTCCTATGAATGGACTCACTGTAGACTGCCCTGCACTGTCAAGCGAGGGGCGAACTGCCTAGACCTTTGGTCCCTGCACTGTGTTTGTGCTTGGCTCCAGTGGGCAGTGTTGGCCAAAGATTCCAGATTAGAACAAGCTTCCCTAGGAATCTCGTGGTGAGGTGATGGGAGGGTTCGTCAAAGCCAGGTTCTGATATTTTAATTCATTGGGTTGAACTATTCTTCTAACCTACCTCTTTGGGTGGCTCTCTTAGCTCAGAAGAAAATTTCAAACGCAAGTGCTCTTTAGGAAATGACTAAAATCCACTTGCCCCCAAAAGCAAATTCTCTGAAAGTGATCTGATCATGTGTTGATCTTTCCAGAAAGCAAACATTTGCAGATCAGAGCAGGGCACTTACTCAATCTTCCATTCAATCCAACAATGCACAAAAAACCACCTCCTTCTACCTTTTTTAGTCAAGATACAGAATTCAGACGTATCAAAGAGGAAAAAAAAATAGTCAATGCCTCACAAATTTTTCAAAAAGAAAGCAGTTCAGCTCCACAAATTGGCATTTTCAGACCAATAAGAGGGAACAGGACAAAAATCTCCCTGCCCTTCACTTTCCATCCCTCAGGCTTTTCCATTTTCTAACAGGCAGTGTTGTGCCTTTTCAAAATAATCTTCTTGTAACAAAAATTATGAGTCTTGGCCCATATATATACTGCACATATTAACTCAGCCAGTATTTCAAAGGATGAAATCTGTCAGACACCACTACTGTCACAAGTATATTGATTAAATTAGTCCACATCCATATTCATTGCAGCAAAGAGAGTTTATTGTGTAGCATGGAATAGCTGAAGCAAGATGCGCACATATAATCATGAACTGGCTTAACAATGAACAATCTTGCTATGAAAAATTCTAATTTGCCCACATTTTCAGCTCTATTGCCTAAATAATTTGCTCCTTCATGCCCCCTAAATAATTCAAGCAGCTCTCCACACCTGCACAGGCAAATTTCTGCAGTTTTCAAGGAGCTAACAACAAGTGGCAATGGGGCGTCAGGAAATTCTGGAATGCAGGTGTGCTAATTAGCCAAGTGGTCCTTAAGCTGGGCTGTCATTTAGCACTGCACCTCTGAAAAAAGTCTGCTTTCTACTTTTCATTATAGAAGATAACAAGACTTTGGTGTTCTCAACACTTGACTTGTTTCTCAGACTTATTTCTGGTGTTATCTTGGTCCAGAGAAAAATGCCCATTCTCCCCAAGAATTAAAAAAATACAAAAAATTTTTAAAATGTAATTGCATGAGAGTTGTCTCCATCACTTCAATCTGTGGGTGAAGAGTGATCTCTCAACAATAATCTAAATGGATAGATAGTAATCAAAAGAAAGAAAAAGAAAGTCGCTCAGTCGTGTCCAACTCTTTGTGACCCCATGGACTGTAGCCTACCAGGCTCTTCCATCCACTGGATTTTCCAGGCAAGAATACTGGAGTGGTTGCCATTTCATTCTCCAGGGGATCTTCCCGACTCAGGGATTGAACCCGGGTCTCCCGCATTGTAGGCAGACGCTTTACCATCTGAGCCACCAGGGAAGTCCAGATAGTAATCAATAATATCTACAAATATTCAGGCTTCTAACATGTCAGGCATTATCTAATCTGCTGTTCTAACAACCCTACAATGTAGGTGGTATCATGTCATCATCATCTGTATTTTTTCAGATGACAAAACTGAAGCTCAGAGAGGCTAGATAACTTGCCCAATGTCAGAGAGCTAGGAAGAAGTAAGCCTGGAAGGTGGACACATTTTGTCTTTTTCTCTAGTTCAAAGTCTTGCACCCCCTTGGTCCTGCCCCTTCCTCATACTGCACAGTCAAGCTGAATGTCTCCAATACCTTCAAACATCAGGAAAACTGCTCCTGGTAAGAAATCATTAACCGAGGATCAAAAGACATCCCATAGGTAATCTAGTTAAACTTAATACTACTGAGAATTGATGTCAAGATGTCTTTCTGGTTTATAACTGGAAATAATCATCAACCTTCTGAGACCATTCTTCTCAGTTTTATAAAATACCAACTAGAGTTTTGGGACCTTAGGGTGACCAGTACCAATGCTGAACACTTCTTAAGACCAGGAAAGTTACTTCAACTACCTCTCAGTCTCCGTTTCCTATTTGAAGAGTCAGTGATATAATGTCTACACAACATAGCACATACGACCATTTTATATATGTATTCTATATATATGCACACCACACAATTCTTAGAAAGAGTTGGCACTCAAAACAGTTATTATTATTGTTATTGTTGATAAGAAATCCTGCCTTATAGCGAAATGAAATTCTTTTCTGCAGACTTTAAGCTCTTTCCAAAGTGAGGATAGAGAAAAGCAGCTTATCCTCCAAATAATACGACAGGCGGTTCATACCAGCTACCACAGCAGTCCTTTACAACGTTGGCACTTAACTGTTTGGTACAACACAGCAGCATGTTGCAATCAATGTGGGATGTGTCACAGGCATTCATTGCTAATAATAGCAAAAAAAAAAATTAAAGATTTTAATGGCTCATATAAAAAATAAACTAATACAGACCTAAGCTTATCCCAATAATATCTTTCACTCTAGCTCACTTGCATAACCATATACTTTCTTGAATTGGTCTGAACAGGGTGGGATTACTGCTAGACTTGCTAGGAAATGGGCAAACCCTGGGTACATCCATGACAGTATGTCACATATATGAATGCTAAGCAATTGTGTGTGTTTTGCAAAAACTGTCAAGAACTGCTGCTTAAAAAAAAAAAAAAAAGTAGTTTTACACCAATCTGTTGGCAGTATTTTTCCTGGAAGGCTGAGACTATGGAGGACTTTTCACCTGCTATGTTACATATTCCTCTAAAGTTTGAATTTTTTCTACTACCAACATGTATTACTTTTGTAAGCATAAAAACCAATAAAGATTAAAAAGAAAAACCCTAAGGCATTTGATTTTATTTTCAGCAAAAAATGGCTTGAGTCCTTTATGGATTAGTCACTTTATTTTATCCCCTGTTTAAAACTGCTGGGGTATTAAAGGCTTCAGCAGCTGCCTGGATGGCAGTCTGGCTTGCATGTCAAGGCCAGCTGTGGGGGGAATAGGGAGTCTTTACCTGGTTCCCTGGAGGGACTTTGGTGACTCCTGACTTCTATAGTTTTATAGCCCCTCTGGTCTGGCATCACTAGTTTCAGGGTCTCCAAGGACTCTGATGGTACCCAGCTGAGGGGTCAGAAGTAGGGGCTGAAATTCACCTGCTTGTGAGCCCTGCTGCAGAGTGGCTGGAGTAGCCTGGAGTAAGGGAGCCTTTTTCTCTCTCCACTCTCTCATTGTTGTTGCCCAAGGCCCCAGGCCACCATCAGGGTTTGCAGAGAGCTCACAATGCAGCTTCAGGGTGCTAGAGAACAGACTGTGGAATTCGAACAGTCTGGCATATTCTGTCACCCTGGACCTAAGGCTTGGAGTATAGAATGCATTTGTTTCCCAGGCCAGGCATGGTCAATAGTCCTCCTGGGTGAGGCAGGCCGAGTTCCAATTACATACTCTGCAAACTAATAATCAACTTGTTCTGCCATTTTGTCTACTACTAAATACATACTAAATATAATACTGGTATGCACCCCTGGTATAGCCTCTTCTTCCACTGACTTTTGGATTTTCTTCATTATAGTCCTTGATCCTAGTTGGACATCACCAAAGCAATGATTGCCCTAATAAAAAAGTCCTACCCCTTAGGTCAAGCTGTCTTGTGGTCATTTCTGGCAGCAACAGTAATGCTTGATATTTGCAGAGTTCTGTAACAGTTTTTAAAGTTTTTGTCCTCATTGGCTTCTTTTGGTTTTGGTGTTCACAACAACTCTGAAGTAGGCAGATGGGTCTTATTAAGCCCCATTCTGCACATGTGGAAAATGAACCTCAGGAGGGTTAAATGGCTTCTTCTCTATGTCTAGATTTCTTAGGGTTTAATTGTAGAGGCAGCCACCAAAGAGGGGGAAGAAAAAAAGGCAATAAAGCTTGGTGTCTCTTTCTTCCTCAGAATTATTTGATGCTTTTAGGTTTATGTCATCGTCAGTCTGGGGCTCTCAAGGGGAAGTGCCATGAGAGAGTAAGAGGTGGAGGCTGACCCAGCTAAGAAATGGAATTGGCAATCCTGCATTTCCGCGTGACCCTCAACTCCCTGGGTGGCCTCAAGCAAGTCGCTTACATCTCTACTTCCTCCATCTATAAAATGGGAATAACTCCCACCGCCCAGGCAGGTGGTGGTAAATGAATGCTCGCAAAACTCTTTGAAGATGAAAAGACCTATATAAACGGGAAGCTTTAGGAAGCTTGGCATATCATCCTTGGCAAGGACCAGGACGCGGTTCCCTCACTACCCACAACAGGCTCTGCCACAAAGAGAGTAAAGAAAAACTCAAAGAACTGTAATTTTCATCTGCTAACTAGACTCCCTTAAAGTTTTTCTTTCATTGTTGGTTTCCAAAATGCCTTCCTGAGGGACTGTGTATGTGAGTGTAAGTTGCTTCAGTCGTGTCAGATTCTTTGTGACCCTATGGACTGTAGTCCACCAGGCTCCTCTGTCCATGGGGATTCTCCAGGCAAGAATACTGGAGTGGGCTGCCATGCCCTCCTCCAGAATCTTCCTGACCCAGGGATCGAATCCAGGTCCCCTTAAGTCTCCTGCATTGGCAGGCAGGTTCTTTACCACTAGCGCCACCTGGGAAGCCCTGAGGTGACTAATGAATTCAAATGTCACTATCTTTGTCTCAGCTTCACAAACACATAGATGGAGAAGTCACTTCTAACAGTGTCACAAGCAAAGTCACTGAACTAAGCCTTTCACCAGGACTTGGGGTGTCTTGCAGAGGGATCATAGAAATGGCATGATTTCTACATTTTATACACAATAAACACATGTTACCCTCTGACATTCTAATCCTTGGTATTAAGTTTATGTCTGACTCAAGTGTTGGTCGCTCACTGTCCAACTCTTTGCAACCCCGTGGACTGTAGCCTGCCAGGCTCCTCTGTCTATGGAATTCTCCAGGCAAGAATACCGGAGTGGGTAGCCATTCCCTTCTCCAAGGGATCTTCCTAACCAAGGGACTGAACCCAGGTGTCCTGCATTGCAGGCAGATTCTTTACCGTCTAAGTCACCAGGGAAGTCTGACTCAAAGGACCCTGTTAAACTACAGCCATGAAAAAAAAAAAGTCCTGTACCTTACTTCGCCTTCCCCCACCCCACCGAAGTTCTATACCTTTTGTACTATTTAAAGCCACCTCTTAAAAGCTTTAACTTGATTGTGGTTTCTGCTGAAAATGTAACAGCTTTTTAAAAATCATTTTTAAAAATAAAAGTGTTACATATACTTGCCAAATACTTACACATAAACATACTTCAAACTCTCCAACAGATCAAGCATTTGCAAACGAAATCTAAAATACGACAAAATCAGAGTTTTGAAACAGTAACTCTTTCCTTCAGTCTTTAGCAAGTAAAACTTAGGCACTTAAGAGTTAAACCTCTGGGCCAGAAGGCCCCATATGAATTCAGAGAAAGCTGAGCCGTGTATGCAGGAAATCTCTGCAGAATGAAGAATATAGGCACATGCTGTCATGTGGCTTTCTGTGAATATGCAGAGAGTTCTGACAACGGGAACTGAGTATTAATCCTTTGTGATATGTTTCTATCTCTGCTGGATTAAGCTTTCCAGAGAAACTGACTCGCATTCCCTGATGCACATGTGTCTTTGCTAAAAGCCAAATCCAAACGGGTACTTTTATCCCTAGACAGGGAAATTATGTCAAATTGGAGAAGAAACAGCCTTTTCATATAGAAGATCAGTGGATGGTTGTGATTTTTAGATCAAGTTCTCTTTCTTGAATTCTCCTACTACCCAGCCGTGCACAGAAGACCTCAATTTAAGGCAGCATACTTTTTGTGTGTGTGTGTGTAATTATTGGTTACCAACTAAAACTTTGGACAAAATAATTGAACAGTAAGAGAATTTGCTTCCTAATTTTACTTATCCAGGAGGTCAAATGCTGAATAAATTCTCACCCAACAAAAGATGATGCTGTTAAAATCAGCAACACAAATACTTTTCTCTTTTGTGAGGTCTTTCCTAATCTAATCTCCATCACTTTTGTGAACAACGGAATGTACTTGTTTTTGAGGATTTGTGGGGTTATGTGAAATCAACAATGAAGACAAAGGTAACTGGCCATTCAGCTAATTATTCTCAGCTGGGATAAGACCCCTCAGTGGAAACAGTGTCACACTTTATTTTGGGGGGCTCCTAAATCACTGCAGATGGTGACTGCAGCGATGAAATTAAAAGACGCTCACTCCTTGGAAGGAAAGTTATGACCAACCTAGCATATTCAAAAGCAGAGACATTACTTTGCCAACAAAGGTCCGTCTAGTCAAGGCTATGATTTTTCCAGTAGTCATGTGTGGATGTGAGAGTTGGACTGTGAAGAAAGCTGAGTGCCTAAGAATTGATGCTTTTGAACTGTGGTGTTGGAGAAGACTCTTGAGAGTCCCTTGGACTGCAAGGAGATCCAACCAGTCCACACTAAAGGAGATCAGTCCTGGAAGGAATGATTTGGAAGGAATGATGCTAACACTGAAACTCCAGTACTTTGGCCACCTCATGCAAAGAGTTGACTCATTGGAAAAGACTCTGATGCTGGGAGGGATTTGGGGCAGGGGGAGAAAGGGATGACAGAGGATGAGATGGCTGGATGGCATCACTGACTCAATGGACATGAGTTTGAGTGAACTCCGGGAGTTGGTGACGGACAGCGAGGCTTGGTGTGCTGCGATTCATGGGGTCGAAAAGAGTCAGACACAACTGAGTGACTGAACTGAACTGAAGATTCTAGAATTAACTACATTTTTTCAAAATAAAGTTCTTAGAGATTTTCTAGGACCTTGAGATCAGATATGTCTAATCAAAATCCTTAAATTTCTCAGTGTGGGTTAAGACATTTAATACAGCAAGAAAAAAATCCATTTTATCTTACTAACAGGTTAGACTATGATCAAGAGAATTTCTTAAAACCTTTTATTCCGACAATAGACATATGTCCTTTATATAATTCTGGATAATACTAGACCAAAAAAAAAAATGTCATCTGACTCACAGAACTGCAGCTAATCTTTTCTAGCGATCAACCTCACTCTAGATACCAATTCCTTTTTTCCCTTTAACAAGAGCAATTGTGCCACATTTAGGTTACGTCTTCCTTTGCTCACAGTTGAGAGCAATGGGGTCAGCTCTTTGCTTTCATCATTCAAGGTCTGTTTTTGACAACAACAGAAAAGAACATCTTTAAAACCGAAGCAAATCTGTAGATCTTATCTAGTTTCTGCTTTACCAAAAACATCAAAATTACTCTAACTGTGTTTTATGAAATGACCTTACTTTACACCATTACCTCAAAATTCTCACACCTAAGCCCAAGAGATAAGCACTCTATTTTACAGCCCTCTTAACTTTGGACCTGCCTATCCACACCTCAAATTATAGTCATTATATGATCTTGGTAATTCAATTTACAAGATTTTATTTTTCAATGGATACTTGAAATGTTACAAAAATGAGCAAACCTGGTGATTCAATTACCAGTCCAAAGACAGAAAAATCCATTGACACAGTACGTGTGTGCTAAGTCGCTTCAGTTGTGTCAGACTCTATGACTTTATGGACTACAGCCCACCAAGCTCCTCTGTCCATGAGATTCTCCAGGCAAGAATACGAGAGTGGGTTGCCATTTTCTCCTCTAGGGGGAACCTTCCCAACCCAGGGATCGAACATGCGTCTCTTATGCCTCCTACATTACAGGTAGATTCTTTACCACCAGACTAACCTGGGCAACCCCATAGAAATCTATTTGTTCTATATGATTTCTTATCAGTCTGGTCCATTGCATGCTTAGCACATAGCATCACAGTTCCCTGAATAAATCAATCAAAACATTCTGTTTGTCTCAGAATCCTCTTTAAAGGGCCAAAGTCTCCTGCCTAAAAAGTTAGCAACTGAGTGCAAATTCCAAGTGCACAATTTCTCTGACTTCTTAACAGTGCTATAACCTGCTGAAGATGTGCAGAAGTAGGTCAAAATAAGAACCCAGGTTAAGCCATCATACCTCATCAGGCAAAGGAACCTATTGTTTCTCTCCATTAGCTTGGTTTTTGTGAAGATCAATTACTGTTCACTGGATATTAGATCATATTGTTTAAGAAATATTCCCTAACCAAATTGTTTGGATTCATGGCAAAAAAAAAGGAAATAACTTGTAACTTTAAACCTTGAAAATACATTTGCTTTCCTCTATATTAAGCCATTGAAGGCTAAGATGCTAACACATGCATAGCCACAGAAACACAGACTGGTGACACCAAAAATGTCGTGCACTACAGATCGTTTCAGGGGTGACGATGGTTAAGACGATGGCCTCATGGCCCAGACCCCTACTCTACCTTCACACTGTATCCCACTTTGCAAAGTCACTGCAGAATTAACAGGGAGAAAGGAGTTCTGGGCAAGAGATCAGGAAGGCTCTGGTTTTTATTAAAAATCACAAGCAAATTATTTAGACTTGCCAGAAGCAGAAGTGTAGATGTTGTCATACTAATCATTTTAAGACTTTAGGATCTTGAAGGATTAGTGACCAATTCCTAGAAGACAATTTCTACTAGGTTTACCACCTCTAATTTCCAGAACCTAGCCAGTAACATCTAAGCAACAGATATGGCAAGTTCTAAACCTCTGAATACAACAGTGCTGCATTTCTGGATTACAGGCCAATGGTAATTTTTCTTTAAAAAAATTCTCTGTTATAATGTTTCTCTAAGACAATCCACTCAGCCAGACACAGGAATGATCAGCAAAGATCCCAAGGAATTTTTTTCTATCTAAATGCGTGTTCTTTAAACGTGCTTATTAAAGAAACATTTCCATTCTTAGTTATAATATATAACATCAATTAGACAACTGATAACAATATGCACTGATAGCTGAAGCACAGTTGTTTCTTATGTCTGTTTCCAAAGGGAGAAAGCAGGAGTGAGTAGCTCTTTCCTCACTGGAAAGGGAAATACAGAAAAAGGCAGCAGAGCCTTGAGGATATTAAGCGATCGTGAGACAGAAGGAGAATGGAGGCTCCAGACCAAGTTTAGAGATCATCAGATTTATTTTAAGAAGGTCTGACATCTAAGCATCAATTCCCAGACCATAACACCTAATAAATGTCATGTTTCTCTGCAAGAAAAAAAAATGTATATCTTGGGGGTTTACCTTGAAACTATCTATTTTTATGTAAGGCATTCACTAGGGGTGGGGTAAGAATGCCACAGCTGTGAAAAGATAGCAAGATAAGGTTCACAGCACTGTCCTTCCTATTCCATTTTCAGTTTCGGCTCCTCTAATCCAAGGAGCTTCTTTTGTCTGCAGACAAACATTTCAGATGACATTTTATGACTGTCCTGTACAGACTCCTATCAGCTAGCCAGCACTTAGCAATGTGTGTCTCTGTCATTTAAGAGAGCCTGAGTGAGCATGACACTATCGTTGGCATATGTGAATCTTTCTAATTTGCAGTAAAAATGCACCATTCACACACTTTGGTACTTTGGTACGGCGAGGTTTTGAAATCTACTTCACAGGCAATGGCAGCACATTTCACGTCAGATAGAAACACACTCTGATTGCTAACAGCTGCTACAGGCACATCTTACTGTCAGAGCCAGAGCTCAGAATAGCAGGTCCTTTTTAATGCCATTGGCTGCTACCATCTTAAATCATCAGAACACACACACACACGTTCCACACGCTCACACATGGGGGTCTCTCCAGCTATAAGTCTCACCGTCACTAGCTGGGAACCTGCACCACCAGGCATACCAAGAGGGTACATAGAAGCCACAAGTATACTTCCTCTTATTACATCAGCTTTCCTGTATGTGAACTAAGGATGACAGTGAAACCCACTCCTTTCTTTTAAGAGAGAAGAAAGAAAAGTCCAACCTTGAAAGTGAAGTGGAGAGGCTCACTTTGCAAACTCTAGAGGATGGGATTGAATTCCTGCCCTGTTACTTACTAGTTCTGTGAACCTGGGTGGCTTTTAAAAATCTCTCTGTGCTTTATTTTCCTCACCTTTAAAATGATCCCTACCTCCTTCCTGGGTTTCCCTGATGGCTCAGCAGTAAAGAACACGCCTGGAATGCAGGAGATACAGGTTTGATCCCCGGGTTGGGAAGATTCCCTGGAGAAAGAAATGGCAACCAGCTCCAGTATTCTTGCCTGGAAAATCCCATGCACAGAAGAGCTGGATGGGCTATAGTCCACGGAGTCGCAAAGCAGACACAACCGAGCCCAGCATACATACACACACACACCCTTATTATAGGGTAACCAAGTGCTTATAGAGTAAGTGCATAGTACATGTGTGCTTAGTCGCTCAGTCATGTCTGACTCTTTGTGACCCCATGGACTGTAGCCCACCAGGCTCCTCTGTCCATGGGATTCTCCAGGCAAGAATACTGGAGCGGGTTTCCATGCCCTCCTCCAGGGGATCTTCCCAAACCAGGGATCAAACCCAGGTCTCCTGTATTGAAGGTGGATTCTTTACCATCTGAGCCACCAGGGAAGCCCATGAATAATGGAGTGGGTAGCCTATCCGTTCTCCAGGGGATCTTCCCAACCTAGGAATTGAACCGGGTCTCCTGCCTTGCAGGCCGATTCTTTACCAGCTGAGCTACATAGTAAGTGCTTAAAAAATATTAGCTATCAACATCATCATCATCACCTATCTTTCAAGGACAGTAGCATTTGGCAAGGGCTGCTACTGGAATTGCAGGAATGAGCAGAAGTGAGATAGGTCATTATATTCCTTTTCAGATACAGTGAGTTCAGCAGTGTTATTTCTACTGCAGAGGCCTCGTATGAGATGTAACACGAAGCAGGTTCAAAATGTGATGGGAAGAAACCACTGGGGATCAAGCAGCTCCCCCACCTTCTAGGTAAAGCCCACAGCAAGGCTGGCATCACGAAGAGATGGTAAGCAGAGGAAGTGGGAGCGAGGCTTCTAAGCGCTGTGTAGTGAAGCAGGGAAAGAACACAGCTGCTGGGTTAGGAGGCTGTGAAATTTACCAGATACGAGTGAAACTTTGTGAACCTCTTTCTCCAGGGCTCAGCTTCCCTCTTAGGGAACAGTGTAGATATTCCCTGCCCCAAGGTGCAGTGTTGCACTGGATAATCTTCCAGATTCTGTCCTGCTATATTTTCATGGCAATATGATGATTTAGAGTGAGTTGAACCCTTGTTTCCCCAACAGTTTGGACATCTTAAATGGCAAAACCCGGCAGGTGTCATCTAAGGTGTCAGGAAAAGTAGATACAGAATGTGGAAGAGAACTCCATCTAGCAACCAGTTTGTCCATGTTAATGGCATTTGGTTCAGGAAAGGGAATGCACTGAAATGTTCTCACCAAGGTCCAGAGTAAAAGGTCTGGCAGAATACCCACTGGAGCTAGAAGACGCTGTTTCCATACACCTGCTCCTTTTTTTAGGCCTTATTATTTATGTTTTAATAAGGTTTATTACTATCAATCCAAGAGAATTCCTTTCAATATCACACCTGTCGTACAGAAGAGACAGGACAACAAAATGAATACGATGTGGATGGAAAATATTTTTTCCCTTCAAGGTAAACAATTTCAATTGAATGTCCTAGGGCAGAATTAGGATGCTTTAATTTTTCTTTCTCTTTCATTGTTGTTGTTCAGCTGCTAAGTTAATATCCGACTCTTTGTGACTCCACGGACTGCAGCACCCCAGGCTTCCCTGTCCTTCATTATCTCCCAGAGTTTGCTCAAACTCAAGTTCATTGAATTGGTGATGCCATCCAACCAGCTCATCCTCTGTCATCCCTTTCTCCTGCCTTCAATCTTTTCCAGCATCAGGGTCTTTTTCAGTGAGTTCGCTCTGTATCAGGTGGCCAAAGTATTGGAACTTCAGCTTCAGCATCAGTCCTAGTGAATATTTGGGGTTGATCTCCTTTAGGACTGACTGGTTTGATCTCCTTTTATGGAAGGCCACAGTAGGTGTGCTTTTGCTTTAAATCCTTAGAGGCAAAGACTATATCGCATCAGTAATGCAAATCTACTTCCCACTGTTACTTGTTTTTCAAAACAAAACTATCTCTATTAGTGAAGCATTTTAGGACCTCAAGCTACATACTTCCCAGCAATAATTTTCTTAGTCAACGACTAAGTCCGAGGCCATGTCAGGGACCATCAGGACATAGAGAAGTAACTTCAGAAGCAAGGTCTGGCAGTAACATCAAAATGTACTCATCAGACAAAAAGAGACTTCTCTGTGAGATGATGCAGAAACCAATGCCCAGAGGGGTGACTGGAGTCAGTCTAGTGCTCCAGGAAAATCAGCCTAACTACTTACCATTTCCTGCCCTGATCTTGCCTTTCCTGTTATTTAAAGGGACTGAAAGCAGTCATAGGCTTCCCTGGTGGCTCACTGGTACCGAATCCTGCCAGCACAGGAGACGCGGGTTCGATCCCTGGGTTGAGAAGATCCCCTGAAGAAGGAGATGGCAACTCCCTGGTCTCCCAGGTCTTGCCTGGGAAATTCCATGCACAGAGGAGCCTGGTGGGCTATAGCCTATGAGGCTGCAAAAGTCGGACATGACTTAGCGACTAAACAATGAACAGTCACTGAAAGCAATTCTGAAAAAATAGAGCTCAAAAAAATTAAGGCTTAGAAAAAAAGTCATTTGCATAAGTGTACAGATGTTCAAATTGAAGTTCTGAATGGGACGGGATTTTTTTCAGGTGCATATCCTTGGTAACTTTGTTTAAAAAATCAGTCATACCTCAAACACAACCACCAATAATCAGAAAGATGGCTAGCACTTATGAGGAATTATTATTCGTTTAAAATATTTTGAAAATATGTCACAAGTATAAGCTTGACTAGGTCCTTACCCATCCTCACCCTCTAAAATAAACAAACAGCTATTCTATTAAAGCCAATTTCCTGTTCTTGGAATTAGCTTTTTGAGTTGTCAGTTAGACAAGATGAACTGATAATTTACTAAAGCAGGTAATTCTACCAGAGAAATATCCAAATGTTTCTTTTAGAGTGAATTACTTCATCTATGAAAGAGCAATCCTTTCCCATCTTTTGGTCTATTAAGCTAAATGGTGCTCAAGAGGGAACACTTCATTGCCCAATTAGACAGGACAGTTCATTTTAAAGTCAATTTATTATTATCCTTTCTTTCCTCATTTCTTTCCTTCTTGACTTCTGTACATTACTAACTCATTTCAAAGAATGTTTTCTCAGGGCATAATTTTACAAATATTCTTTGAGAACCTATATCAAAGTTCAGGGCACTTTGCAAAAACGTAATGCTATATATAAGGCAGGAAGTTCTCAGGCATAGTGAGTGAGAACAATGATTTTAAAAGGTGTGAGTGACTTTTACGTTGTGTCATTCCAGGGGCTTTCCTTAAAGGGGCTTTCAGGAAGAGATTAAAATGGGGAAAATCAAACCCTGAAAGCGGTCTTTCAAACTCTGAAAAGACCGAAGGCTGCCTTTGGTCTAACCTATGTCAAAGGGTTAGGGAACTCTCAGCCCCAGCAGATACCATGTTTCTTCACTCCTCTCCTAACCTGATAAATAGCTATGTTGCTTCTCTAGCCCTGCTGACTACCAGGCCCATATTCTATTCAGCTAAAACCGAGAGATGGGGAGGTAAGAAAGGATGATATAGGAAAATGCTGAAAACCCTGAAGGTCAACTAATGAACTCCCTAAACTCATGATGTATTTTATTTTACCTCTTTTTTTTAAACATTTTTCAGCAGAACGTTTTTTGTTTTTTATTTTAACTGTAACCAAAGGCTCTTCGGATATCTTGATATCAGTGATATCAATGAATTCAAAGAAACAAATTCTACCAGTTTTTTTTCATGATTCAGATCATTAGTGCTTAATACGTTTAACACACCCAAGATCTGTACATTTCCAATGTGCTTTCTCTGACCCATTCCTATCTGCACTGTAGCTTGGTTCTCTGCCCTCTTAATCTACAGGCCCCCATTTCAACTGCTTTTAAAGGCACAAGTTAAAATAGGCAACATAATGATGTATTTTAACATTCTAGGGATTTAAATTTGTATTCATTATTTGAATTAATGTTTAGCCAGTCCATGGAGAGAATAATTGCTAAATGGGGGTGGAGGTGGGGAGATGAGCCACAAAGACTTTAGCAATGGACTTAGAGGGCCAAAGGGCCTGAGATCACGAAGGGTAGATCTAAGAATGAACGCTTCGTCTAGGATTGCTGCCGCTATTTCAGGCACAGGGACAAGAAAATTAATAACAGTTCTACATATTATCCAGTAAGTAGCATTTGAGAAACTTTACAGAAAAGAAACTTTAAGAAAGTCCATTTTTATACTCTCAAACACACTTAATTGTGAAACAAGACAAAAAACATGGGTAGGACTTCTCATGGAGAAAACATCAATGCCACACCTCACATTTTCCATCAACTTTTTTTAAGGTGCTCTCGTCTTGAACCCCATGCTGAGTAAGGAGGTGAGGTTCACCCAGCCCGGAACCAGGGAGCTCTGCACTGCCTAGCAGTAAAAGCACCAAGCGGCTCCACAGTGCTTTAGAACCTAACTCTGTCCTCTTAGTGATTTCTCAACTGGTGCTGCAGTCAGAATTCTCCAGTGATTACCATCGGGTTACGACAGTGGAAATCATCATTCTGTGGTCTTCCCAGGCAGGAGTTTCCCTTCTATTGTCCCTCCGTTTGGCTTCCCACCCTTGCTGCTTGCTGTACAGCTGTGTTAGTCAGTGGAACAGTAATTCTGACACAACTGAAAACGTGTGATCGAGGTGGTTGTCTGGACAATGGACACATACTGGACGAGTGGAGGTGTTCTCGTGCTGTGACAGAGGGTGGCTTTTGACCATCCTTCGTTTCTGTTGTGACCATCATGCATGCGTGCTCAGTGGTGCCTGACTCCTGTGACCCCATGGACTATAGCACACAAAGCTCCCCTGTCCATGGGATTTTTCAGGCAAGAATACTGCAGTGGGTTGCCATTTCCTACTCCAGGGGATCTTTCTGACCCAGGGATTGAACCCCTGTCTCCTGTGTCTCCTGCACTGGCAGGCAGAGTCTTTACCATTGAACCACATGGGAAGCCCCTTTTGACCATTATCTACATATTAATTTTCTGGAAGAAGACAATTAGCCGCCAATATTTTCTTCCAGTAAAATCACTGGCACCAGCCTCTACCCTAGAATGAGGACTGATCTTCAAAGTATGATGCTATCATTACCACAGACCACTTTGAACTCCTCCTTTGGCAGCTGCTCTTAGTGCCAACGGGATGAGAAAGACAACCTGTCACTTAAGAGTCGCTTCTTTTTTTTTTTTAAGGTGCATAGCCTGGCTTGGTCTCTTTATTCATCCCAGTAACGACTGGCTGTTTTCAAAAATAAAATGTGCTTTTTCAGAGGAACAATGGTCACTATGGAGAATATTCAAACTTTGTCAGAGGAATGGGAAGTGGTTCCAGAAAAGAAATCACGTATTAGTTTTTGGCCGTGACAGTGTTTTTCGCACAGAGGTTTAGCCTCCCCGGTTGACTGCTTTGAAGGGGCAAAGTTCACGTGGAAGCATACCTTCTAGTACATTTGTTAAAATAAAATCAGCCTCATTACCTAATAATCTAAATGACTTTGGGAGGAACTTCTGAGTCGCCAATTTCCTCCTCCTTGTTACTGTTCAATTCATGCGGACTTTGTGGAAATTCTGATTTCATGACCCATCACTGCTGCATTAAAATATGCTTTCTGATGTCATGTTCTGAAATAAACTAAGTTGTTTGCAACAACTACCTACACACAAATTAGAAAATTATATGACAAGGAGTTCAATACAGCCTGCAGCAGGGACCCAGGTCATTACTGGAAGTCGCCATCGGCATGGTTTCTGGTTTCACAGTAAAAGAAGACGACTTGAAAGTACTCAGTGGTTTTGATGCTCTTCTGAAATGAAAACATTCAGTGAGTGCATAGCACTGGGTTGTCATTAATGTCAGCCATGCGAAAACACTGTCTCCATGAACACAACAATCACTCCCCATCCAGACCATGACTTTCCACTCTCTGGTATTTTGGACATTGTGCTGGTACTTTTCCAAAAGAGAATCTTTGGGCAATCCAGTCTAGGTACTCGAACAATATAACACTCTTCAGTGAACAGGTGGCCTGAATTTGCTGAAGTTACTCAACAATTTCCAAGAGAGAACATGTTCCTTTCTGAGAAATACTGCAAGTGAGTGATGAAATCCTCAAACTTTGAAAGGCAAGAAGTATAAATACTACATTTAAAGGTGCACAGGATGGGAATTCCTTGTCAGTCCAGTGGTTAGGACTCCATGCTTCCACTGTAAGGGGCACAGATTCAATCCCCAGTTGGGGAAATAAGATCCCACAAGCTGTGCAGTGCACCAAAAGAAAAAAAAAAGGGGGGGGTATATAGGGTTGGTTCAAAATAATTTAGTGGATAAAAATCAGATTTTATCAAATACCAGGATATCAGAGTAGCTTTACATTGTTCCCATTGAACTTCTTAGTAAATATGGTTGCACAGTCTTATTGATCATAGCAGAAAACTCTGGCATTCTTCATATCATTGATGATGTGTAGTATCTTTTATGTACAGTGTCTGCTGCCTGACTACATTGTAAATAAGCAACAAAACATGATACTTCATCTCAAAGTTATGAGGAATGAGGAATTAAGCATCTTGTATGCTGCTGCTGTTGCTGCTAAGTCACGTCGGTAGTGTCCAACTCTGTGCGACCCCATAGATGGCAGCTCACCAGGCTCCGCCATCCCCGGGATTCTCCAGGCAAGAACACTGGAGTGGGTCGCCATTAGTACATTAAAAAACAGTTGCCATCTATTTTTTTTTTTTTTGGTTTATGCAATCAAGTTGGGCACAAGAGAGAAGAAAATAAACTTATTTTCTGAGGTTTGAGATGTTAGGAAGTGGTATTTGCTATCATATCATCAGTGTATTTTGCTTTTGTTATTCCCACCACTCTATGCATTGCCCATGAATTAATTTTAGAAACAAGGAAGGCATCATGGAATAGGCAAAATTTATAATCTATGTATCAATAGTTTCTTCCTTTAGTGCTCACCAAAAAGACATAAAAAATTGTTTTGGGCTAGAGAATCATATCTGGAAAATATCAATAGATGTGTTACCAGTTATCAATCCTCTTCATCTGGACATTAAGGAGATTAAAGTTACTGTAGGCATATAATAAACTTTCACTGGAAAAGAATCTTTTTTGACACCATTTGTTTTCCTTAAGGATGGTCAGAAAAAAATGTAAATAGAGGTATATATTGTCATGTAAATGGTGACTCTCAAAAGAGATGAAGGAATCTAAATAGCGCTGTATTCATTTGGAAACAATAACAGTTCAATGGCTGAATTCACACCTTAATATTATACCAAACACAGGCTTATAAAAATAAGTTTTCAGTTGTGTGAAATCATTACCACACTTACAGAAAACAAGAGGAGCACTGTGCAGAACCACAATGGTTTTGCTGCTCTTTCTGCTAATTTAGTTTGTGCAAAAGATGTGCTCTGTGGACCACTTATTCTATATCACACCAAACCAACACCTTTAGAAGATGATAAGACAGCTATGAATCAAGTTGCATCTTTTCATCTTTCAGATTTCTACAAGATGTCTCAGGGTTCCATAGTGATATCGACTGACTGACAACCACAGCTACACAAAGCATGTGCAAACATTAACACACCCGTGCAGAATAGATGGGCGCACATTTATCTTCAGCATTTGGACATTACTGCTAAGAGTGATTCAGTGCCCTTGCCGCTTGCCTTGATAATCTCATATCTTTTAAGCAAAAGGAAACAAATACTGCATAAGAGCCTTACCACACTGACCTCAATGTGGAGTAAAATGAAGATACCAAGGAAGTAGAAGTCAGGCATTTACACAAGTGATTCTGATGGTTTGGCTCCTTCTGGTCTCTGCTCAGTTCCTACATCTTGGTCAGCAGATGTGACAGACTTAATTAAAACCTGCTATTTCTAAGGTTTAAGACATTAAAGATGGTTTGGGTGTATGAAAAGTCATCTCTGTTCTCATTTCGTTAATAGTCTCCATAAGAGGCCATCATACTAACTGTTCCATACTAACATTTCCTTCCTCTGGAAGGAAAGTTAGAAAATCTTTAATTTCTCTTACTGCCCTTGTAATGACACCTCACCAGCAACCTTCCTTGTCTGAAACTCTTTCTCTGGATTAGACAATACAAATATGACTCTCCTCTTGTGAATCATAGTTTTTGTTTTGTTTAGTGTGCTCTAAGGAATTAAATTTAACAATTAAATTGTTTCAGACAGAATTCCAGGCCTGTAAAGACCTCTGAGATCACCCAATCACACCCCTGACATTTTAACCAAGACATCTTAGGCTCAGAGAGGTACAGTGACTGTCCCAGGATTCCCAAGTTGGTGGGAGACACAGGAGAGAGTTTCTGCCCACATCTTCTCAGCCTCCAGCCATCCTTCCCACTAGGTTGACCCTTACCTCCTCATTCCACAGATGAAAAAACAGAAGCAGTATCAACAGAAATCACTCTCTTGGGAGGAGTGAGCAGAGGTTAATTTATCAGAGTGGCTAGTGGAGGTCTTGGCAGCCACAGTGGGCCTGACCTTGATAATATGAAACACAGGACAGTTCATGGTTCACGGTGGTGGTGGAAGGGAGTTGCAGAGCGCTTTGGAATCACAGGCACAACAGCAGGCAGCTGGGGGTGGAGAGAGTTATCAAGGGGGAGAAGGTCCTGGCAGATTGAAAAAAATTATGGTGTTACCAAAGAGGAAAATTATATTAAAAGAAAACTGTTCACTGGACATCTTCTCCCAGTCTCAGTCCTGGCCACCATGCACTGTAGATATACCTCCTGATGCTGCTGCTAAGTTGCTTCAGTCGTGTCTGACTCTGTGCGGCCCCAGAGACGGCAGCCCACCAGGCTCCCCTGTCCCTGGGATTCTCCAGGCAAGAACACTGGAGTGGGTTGCCATTTCCTTCTTCAATGGATGAACGTGAAAAGTGAAAGTGAAGTCACTCAGTTGTGTCCAACTTTTAGAGACCCCATGGACTACAGCCAACCAAGCTCCTCCATCCATGGGATTTTCCATGCAAGAGTACTGGAGTGGGCTGCCATTGCCTTCTCCGGTAGACGAACCTAGAGATACAGAAACTTGACTCACCTTTACCACTCCCTGGAAGGCTAGGTAATTATTAGCTGTCTCCACTCTCCACATGTTGAGAATGAAAGGTATCTAGAACAGGGACCAGTCTTTCCTCCTCATCCAGTACCCCTAGTGCCTAGGGTCATGCACGACACACATAGGAATGAACAGATTAGAGAATTTCATTGCCTGCTTCTAGAGGCAACGAAAGGGTTGTTAGGGCTACCTTAGATAGTTCCTAGGCATTTCCTTCATGGAAACCATGAAGAGAACCAAAATAAATGAAAAAAATTCCTAATTTATCATAAAAACAAACATAAATCACTTGGGGAAAGCAAGTGATTCTTTTCTGAACTACATTTACTACATTTGCCACCCAAAGTTGTCAAAGGAACTTACAGGATTAAAAAAAAAAAAAGGCCAGGGTTAGGGGTGGGGAGGCAAGGAGGACTCTAAGGATGAGATCTGTAGTAATACTCTTCTAACATCGTGGGCTGGTTCACAGGTGGTCAGCACATGGATGGCCTGTGTGGGCTGTCAGATGGCAAGAAGTAGCTTTAGAGATAGAAATCTGGACCCAAAAGCTGAGCAGGCCGCTTATTAACTCAGTGACCGCAGACAAGTTATTTAACTTCCCATCCTCCATTGTGTAATTTGTACCTCAGAGGTAGTAGTAATGACTTCACAAGGTTGTTAGAAGGCTCAGTGTAAGAAGATATATAAATGACTGTCTCAATGCCTTGTACAAACTGGTAGCCCTATTACTATTATTACATGAGCTATTGGTCTTTTTATCTGATCTCAGATAAAACTCTATAATCAAAGTCAATCTCCATCTGCTTTTCTGAATCAGGCATTACTGCATTATCCTGAGATTACTGTAAGGTTAAGGCGGCAAGTGAGTTTCAGCTCATTTTCCCAAGTCAGATGGATTTCTAGTGGATGCTTAGGATGTTGGTTGTGATGAACTGTGCTCTGGTTGATTGTGATGTCTGCCAAAGGTGTGGGGCCAGGCTCATTGGTGCTAATATTAGAAGTGGTAAGCCTCTTCTAGTGTCACAGAGTAACAGCTACATTAATATTATATAACAAAGCATAAAGAAACA